>NC_047543.1:0-600000 GCF_012275295.1 Melopsittacus undulatus | reverse complement strand
ATGAGCTGCCCCTCGGGGCTCTCACTGCTCCAAGCTGGGTTTCAGCAGGGAAGTGGGGCCTCTCTGTGGTTTCTGGCTCTCTCAAGTGCTTCCTTGCAGGCTGGGGAAGCTCTGGCAGGGGCTGCTGCTCCTCTGCACTCCCCAGTGTGTGAGTGAGGAGCGGAGCTGCACCCATGGCTGCCCCATCACATGTTACCCTCATCCCTGCTGCCACTGCCCTGGATGTGCTGGCAGCAATCTTCAACTGCCAAACAGCACAGAGAAAGGCAAAAGAGTATTTGGGGAGTTGGTGACTTGGATGAATATCCCATAGGCACGTCCATGGAGCAGCAAGGAAATGAGCACAGGGAGCTCGGTATCAAGGGCTGTGGTGTGTATTTAACTTGGAGTATCTGTTCAGTAACTCACAGTTCCTACCAGCAGTGTGCTGCTGTCTCCCTCTCAGTGCCCCACAGCTCTGCAGATGCTTTCTGCCACTGCAGGCAGGGTTGAACTAAGCTGAAGGGGAGGTCAGCAAGGGGAAGAAAGGGCAGAGGACAGGGTGAGGGGGACATGAGGGGCTCAGCAGGGGCAGGGCAGGGTGTGGAGCAGTGGGGTGCTGCTTCGTTCCTCGAGGCCGATGAGCAACACATGAGAGCAGCAAGTTTGAGCCATGGTGTGCTGAAAACAGGGACAGAATATGGGTGGAATCAGGGAGATCAAACGGCCGGAGCTTCAGATCAAAAAGGCCTCTGCTTGAGCCTCCTTTTTGCCATCCTGGCCCAGCTCTTTGTGTGTTATCTGCTTTGGATGAACCTGTTTGCTCCAAAGCAGCATTCCTGCCCCATGCGTTGTCTCTGTGTACCCAACACATGGGCTGCCTGGCAGAGGCAAACCTGACCTTGACACTAACGTGTTGGTTCTCCCTCCTCCCTTAGCAGCGTCGCCCGTAAGCTGAAAAACTGGCCAGCACAATGGGAAAAAAGCAGAACAAGAAGAAAGTGGAAGAGGTTTTAGAGGAAGAGGAGGAGGAGTATGTGGTGGAGAAGGTCCTGGACCGGCGAGTGGTGAAGGGCAAAGTGGAATACCTGCTCAAGTGGAAGGGCTTCTCGGAGTAAGTGCCTCCCTGCTGCTGCTGTAGGTGGGTCTGGGCTGCTCCGGTGCGAGCATCTCCTCCTGGGCTGGAGGCTCAGTGTCCCTGTGCCTCTCCTTGGCTGGAAAGCAGAGCTAAGAGGCCAAGGGCAGCCCTAAGGGTGAAAGCAGCAGTGCTGAATGCCTCGAGCTTTAATCAGGGCACTGATTGTCTTGTTGTCTTGGATTGCAGTGAAGATAACACATGGGAGCCAGAGGAGAACCTCGACTGCCCAGACCTCATTGCAGAGTTCCTTCAGTCCCAGAAAACAGCACATGAGAGCGAGAAGTCCGAGGGGAGCAAGCGCAAAGCAGAGTCCGACACAGAGGATAAAGGGGAGGAGAGCAAACCAAAGAAGAAGAAGGAGGAGGTGAGGCCGGGTGGGGTTCTCCTGTGCTCACCTCCCTACCCCTACACTTGGCAATGGTGTCTGGGAGCTGGAGCAGCCACGCTCCAAAGCCACGCTCCAAAGCCTCGCTCCAGCTGTTCTTAGTGACCTCAGAGCCAGTCCTAGCACTCAACTGAACCAAATGGGTTTAGAGCACCAGGTTCTCCTAAAGAGCAGCACAAGGGGGGGAACAGGAGGTAGGGGTTTCCTGTTTTCCCTTGGAGAGGGGGAACAGGACAGAGCAGAGGACCTCCTGCTTCGGGTGCTTGTAGCTGCTTGGGAATAGGGATGGTAAAAGGCTCTGCAGGCTGGGTTCATCCCAGGAGCTGCTGGGTCTTGGCCAGCACAAGAGTTGGACCAGCTTTGGATCTTCTGCTTTAGCTTCAGCAGGACACTTCCCCATGGACGCAGCAGGACGTCCACTCTCTGCAGCAGGCTTACAGCTGAGTGGTCTTCTCAGTGCCCCACTGGCCTTAGTCATTATTAGCCATTATTAGTCATTGAGATGAGCTCTTAGGCAGAAGCTGTTCCCTGGGAGGGTGCTGAGGCGCTGGCACAGGGTGCCCAGAGAAGCTGTGGCTGCCCCATCCCTGGCAGTGCTCAAGGCCAGGTTGGACACAGGGGCTTGGAGCAGCTGCTCCAGGGGAGGGGGTCCCTGCCCAAGGAGCTTTCAGGTCCCTTCCAGCACAAACCAGGCTGGAATTCCATGATTCTGGTCTGTGCATCTGACCCAGCCTTTCCAGCAGCTCCCGTGGTGAGCACAGGCAGGGCTGTGGCTGTCCTGGGGGATGCTGCAAGCGGCATCTGTCTCTTTGCAGTCGGAGAAACCACGAGGCTTTGCCCGAGGATTCGAGCCCGAGCGGATCATCGGAGCCACGGATTCCAGCGGGGAGCTCATGTTCCTGATGAAGTGGTGAGTGTGTCTTTGTGGCTGTCACTTCTTCACTTATTCTGTGCCAGAGAGGGAAGGACCCGCGCCTGGGGAGGCCCTGCTACCTGGCCTGAAATCTCTGGCGATGGCTCCGCTGCCTGAGGTGACCCTCTGCGCTGAGGCTAACGTGGATGTGAAACGAGCAGGTAGGGCCCTTGGGGGTCGTGTGGCTCTTTAAGATGTCCCCCCCCCTGCAGCAGGCGCGAGCTTGGGGAGAAGGAGGGGCACGGTGTCATGGCCGGGAGAGCAGAGCCGTGGCAGCGAGCGTGTCCCCTCTGGCTGTAGTGACACAGGGCTTGTCGCCGGTGCAGGTGGGAGCCAGCCCAGGCAGGCGGAGCTGTGGGAGCCCTTGGCTTTTGCACCGTGCCAGAAGTCCGGAGTGGCAGGGGGCAGGGCCGCAGCTTTCATTCGGCTTCTCCTTCCCCATCCCCGACAACGCAGCGCTCAACTCACGCCTCGGTTTCCCCTGGGCTCCTGTGCTGCTTCTCCCTGCTCCGGAGCCGCTCGGGAAGGGGGCACTTGGATGCCCCCGAGCACCTCAGGGATTCCCGTTTTCCTGCTGCTTCTTGAGTCCTCTCCGGTCTCCGTTCCTTCCGCCTCCCCCTCCGCAGCCCCCTAACTTGCACCTCTGCTCTGGCCTGTAGGAAGAACTCTGACGAGGCCGACCTGGTCCCTGCCAAGGAAGCCAACATCAAGTGCCCCCAGGTGGTCATCTCGTTCTATGAGGAGAGGTTGACATGGCATTCCTACCCCTCAGAGGACGATGACAAGAAAGAGGACAAGAACTAAGCCCTGGCACCCGCTCTGGCCAGCCTTTGTATAAAGATCTGAACTGTGGGTTTGAGCAAGAGGGGGAGAACGCAGCTCTGCTCGGTTGGGAGCATAGAGATGGCTGGAGAAGATGCCCTTTGAAGAGACCAGTATGGTTTCTGTGCCCTGCAGCTGCTCAACTGCTTTCTGCAGCTTCATGCTGTGTACAGATTCCAACCAGCCCGGCTCAATGTGGAGGGAGGGGGGGAAAAGGAAGGGAAGGGCAGGGGGATGCTGGGGTGGGAATGAGGGGAGGAAATGGGGTATTTGTTTCAAAGCTGCCTATTTCACAGCTTGGGGCAGAGGAAGCAAAGCCCCTTCCATGAAGGACTAGCCCTGGTGATGGGTGGGCTGGCGAAAGGGAGTGCAGATGGATACTGCTTATTCTTCAAAGACCATCTCAGCAACCCACAGCCTTCTTCCCAATAGTGTTAACTCTGCATTTTTACGGCGTAGCATGTGTGTTGGTTTTCTGTTTTGTTTCCTTTCTTCTCTTGTTTCTTTTGCTATTTACTGGTGTATTGGTTCAAAGGGGGGTGGGGGGGATGTGGGGAAACTGGTCTCTTGTTTAACTGGGGAGGGAGGGAGGGAGGTCTGGTGACAACGTTCCAGATCCTTTCCAGCTCTTTTGTAGAACCTGAATTCAGAACAGAGAAGCAGAATAAAGGCAGGGCTGGGGGGGGGGGAAGATCCCAGTGCTGGGGGGGGCAGAGGCAGGGACACTGTGAATATCCAGCTCTCTGGAGCCAGGATCCTCACCCCCCCACTCCCAAGAGCAATGGGGAGAGGGATAAAGGGAACTGGGGGGGGACACTTGTGAAAATGCAAACTTGTGATTCGTATTGTCCTGCAGCAGAACTGCCACTGACACATGCATTGTATGGGGGGTTTTAACCCTTCAGAAGCCTTTCTACCCATCTTTCCATTACAAGGTGCTATTTCTCAGAATGGGGGGGGGATGAGGGGAAAGCTTTCTACTTGTTCCTTCAGTTGACAATAGCCAGCCCCACAGCACTGGGAACCTTCCCGTTGCGGGAGGGAGAGGGAATCAACAGCACAAACAACCCAATTCCATTGTATCCCTGCCTGTGGCAGGGGGTTGGAACTAGTCTTGTGGTCCTTTCCAACCCAAAGCACTCTGAGGATGCTTTATTCTCCCCTGAGAAGCGATGCTGGGAGGAGGCCTCAGCTTGGGGCTGGAGCTGGATGCGGGACCCCAAATCTTCCCGACTCCTTGGTTTTGTTTCTTGTTTCGTCCTGTTTTTGGCAATCAGATTGGTCACAAATCCTCATCTATTTAATGGCCGGAGTCCTGAGCCCCACTGGGGGGGGTTGGGGGGGTGGGTATGTATCTAGACTTGCCTTGTACAAACCTTTTCTAAGAGCATGTGTTTAGGTTTTGTGAAGCCGTTGTTGAACTGTAAAGTCCGTGTTTGGAGTTGAAGCTCATCCCAAGCTCTGTCGGGTTTTGGTTGGTTTGGGGTTGTTTTTGGTTGTTTTTTTTGGGGGGGGGGGTTGGTTTTTTTGGTTGTTGTTTGTTTTTTTGTTGTTTTCGGTTTATTTTTTGGTCTCAATAAAATTTTAGATTTATAATCCTGATTTTTCTCTTCTCTACCAGCTCTTTGTGCATGCGATGAGTGAGGAGGTGTAGAGCAGGGATGTGGCTGCGGCTCCTGCCGAGCAGGGGGAGCACTGGTGCAGCCCAGGGCAGCCGCTGGCTCCTGACTGCAGCCGGAGCCTTGGAGCAGCTGATCCCAGGTTCTGGTTTATGTTGGCTTCCATCTGGAGAAGAGAAGTGTCCTAGAGGTTAGTGGATAGAGGCCAGAGCCCAGTCTCACCCATGGAGACAAGAGGATGAGTCGGGACCTCCTTTGACGCGCGTGTTCCTTAGCCAGGAGCCGGCAGCAGAGGTGGGTAAGTGACCTTCACTTCCATTCTCAGCCCAACTTCATGCTTAGGGATGGGTTCCTAAAGCTCTGGCAGTGCTGCTGGTGGCTGGTTGGGTGAAGGGGGACTCCCCTTTGGTTCCTGGTGTGGGCTTGCTGTGGGCTGCAAGCTGTGTGTGGAGGAGAGGAGACTTCTCCCCCTGTGTGGTTGCACAGAGAGGGCCAAAGCATTCCTGAGAGCAGGATCGTGGCTCCTGCCCCAGGGGTTTCTGGTGTTCCTATGGAGCGGGGAGGCTTTGGTGGTGGTCAGAGCAGCAGGTAGCTGGAGGATGCTCATTGCTGCAGCCCCCCAGGTGGGCCTGTGGTCATACTGAGGGGGGGGGGCTTCACGTGAGCTACAGGCAGGCTCCAGACCCAGGAATAGGGATCTGTGGTACCATGGGAGCAGGATGCATCACCTCCTGAGGAACAGGCACGGGATGATTGTCCTTGTGGAGTGCTCCGGGCTGAGCCTCAAGTGGGGCAGGAAGGGGCAGAGGCAGCTCCTCCATCCCCAGCGGATGCTGAGGGCTCAGGCAGCAGCAGGACCATGGTTCAAGGGCCCTGATGATGGATGAATGCTTCCTGCTTGCACTTGGTGCTGGGCTGGCAGCAGTGACAGCGCTGGGGCTGTGACCTCCTCATGTTGTCACCATTCTAAAGCAGCCCTGGAGGAGTATCTGCAGTAAGAACCCCCAAGGCCAGGAGGAGAGGCAGGAAGCACTGCAGAGGATGGATTTTGATGCTTCGTGTTCCCCTTGCCTGAGCTGTTGCCATGTGTGGAGCTGGGCTGGGCTCAGCGCCGGCAGCAGCTGTGGATGGACTCTTTCAGTGCCATAAGGAGAGGTTTAATCCTCAGGAAAAGGACATTTACCCCATTGGAACCCTGGTGAAGGCAATTGGGGAACTTCTGCTTCCTCTTCTGGCTGTGCCTGGCCCGGGGAGGTGCCTGATGCTGGTGCTCACAAAGCTTTGGTGCCATGTCTCACCCAGACACCGTGGCTTTCATTGCCAGGCTCTAGGGAATGCTCAGGACCTGCTCCATAATCAGGCCACAAGATGGAAAACCCACAGCACCTACAGCAGCCGTGCAGGAAGGTGGTGGGGATGAAAGCCTTAGAGAAAGGCATCTCTCACTAAAGCATATCCAGTGCTGGGGGGTGCAGAGCACCAGGCAGCCATCCCCAGCTGCTGCCTGGCACTGCAGTGATTCAGCACCAGCCCAAGGTCTCGCTGGTGCCGCAGCCCTTCCAGCCCCACTCGGTTCATCCAAGCCATGCTCAGTGTCGTCTGCAGGGCCTGGGCTCCTGCCTGGCCCCAGGGAGAGGCTGTTGGCAGCAGCCTGACCCCCTCCTGCCGTGCTGCAGAGTCTGGGCCTGCCCTTGAGCCCAGCTGGATGCGAACCCAGCTCTGCCAAGGGAATGGGGCTGGCACCAAGGGCTGGAGGCAGCCCTGGGCTCGCAGCCAGAGCTCCCCACCAGCACCAGCCTGGCAATGCCCCTCCGATGGCTCTGCTGCAGGATGAGGTGCTCCAAACCCGCATCCCTCAGCACAGGGATGGGTGAAGGGCTGGATGGGGCAGGAGCCAACCTGCAGAACCCCGTGTAAATGCACTGGTGATGGATCAGCCCCTGGCTCTGCAACCAGCGCTGTGGCCTGCACTGGATGGAGCTGCACTGGTGGCATTTGAACACCCAACAGGACCCAGTGCTCAGCTCCAGGAGGAGGATGAGGCTGCACCAAGCAGCTCTGACCTGCAGGGACCAGCACCAAACCCCACAGGCCTTTGAGCAGCTTGAGCTCCAGGACCCATGCACTGCGGGTTCAACCAGGACCACGCTTCTCCAAGGGCTGCTTTGGGAAGATGCTGTTGGGAAGGAAGGAAGGGAACAGCAGAGGAACCTTCTCCTCCCCTCCAAGCTGGTACGTACAGGCTGGGCCAACAGCAACGCCCTGGAGCTACCGTGGAGGCGAAGGCCCCACAGGAGGAGGCCGTTTGCTTTCTCTTTGAAGGCACCGAAGAAGAAAACCATGAAGCAGAAAGGCTTGTACAGTGAATAAGCCGGTTTATTTTCGTCCTGTGCTCACACAATCTCTCCTCGTTCCCTGACAGGTCACAGAGCACTCAAAAGAAGAGTTTCTAAGAGGAAAAATAACTTAAACCATCCGCGCAGGGCTCCCTTCCAACCTCCCCGCACCCACAGCTCCACCTCTTGTGCTTCAGCTCCTGCCCAAGTCCAGCCACAGGATCTCAAGGAGCACTCCAGGGGCTGCAGAGAGCAGATCCCTACAACCCCCCCCCCACCATGAGATCCAACCACCTTCCCCATGGCCACGCCAGGCCTCTCTCCTGCCTGTACCAGGGTTCCTTCCCTTGCGTTCCCAGCCCGAGTCCTCCCTCAGCCCGACCCGCACGCACAGGACTGGCTTGGCAAAGCCTTTCGGTTGGGTTTGGAAGCTTTGTTTTGTTGGTTGCTGGTAAAGTCGGTTGGCTCCCAGCTGTGCTATACTGGAAATACAGCTTCAGAGGATCGCCTCCGTGGCGGAGACGGACAGTGATCAAGGCACTACCCCCACCCCCCTCCTGAAAACAAAGGAAGTCAGACCAACACCTAGGGACAGAAGAGAATCCTATAATGTGATCACACGGTTACACGGAATCTTTCGGTATGGCAAAGAGAACATTGAGCAGCTTTGAACGTTTGGGCTTCTCCCTTTTTATGTTTCTTTTACTCAACACAAGCACTCAAGACCCTATAGGGAAAACCAGGGCTGAAGCCCCAAGAAATCAAAGCGCGGTTACGGACACAGGAATCCTAACGGCTGTCTATAAGTTCTATGAGTGACGAGCCCGCGGCTTGGGGGGACAGGGAAGGGGTTAAACCCTCTGCTCCCCTTGTGCTGTGCACTGGGGGGGGGTGCCCAAGGACCCCCCCACCCTTCTCATCCAGCTCCTGGCCCTTGGATGGGAGACGACAGCGTTTGCATGCAGGCTGCTGCGTGTGCCGGCCCAGCCCGGCGCTGGCTGCGGCAGTGACATGCTCTGAGTGTGGTGATGGGGGGGACCCGGAGCACAGCGGTTCTGTTACCCCTCTGCAGTGCCCCCCTTTCCCGAACGCCCTCCACAGCTCCTCCGCACGTACCCGGTTCTCCCTGTGAGCTTCCTCAAGCCTGGAAAGGGTTAATGGGAAGTCCCAGCCCGCGTGTTGCCATGTGTGCACCGGTCTGCTCTAGGAAGGGATGCTGGGTAAATCTGGAATTCAGTCGGATCGAGTCACACACACCGATGGCAAAAACGGGGCCAGGGAAAGGAAACGAAAAAGAACCAAAACCAAAACAAAAAAAATAAGGGAAAATAAAATAGGGAAAAAGAAAAATAATCATAAACCAACTACCTGAAATCACAGAACTTTGGAAGTTCAGAAAATGTCTCTCCTATCACTTGGTTTAAGTTCATTTGCTTAAATCTCTTTTGTTTCACTTATTTAAAGCCAGTTCCTAACAGTAGTTTGTTTCTCCGCCTCTGCCAAGCCCACCGCCAGTGCTGCCAGCTCGTGTCCTGCAGATTCCAAAGCTGTGGAATTGCGGCGGCGGGCAGCCCCCAGCGCGCTCTGCCCGCAGCGTCTCCGGCCGGCAGCAGTCACCTTTGCTCGTGTGGGTTGGGTTGCTGTGGGTTGTGGGGTTTGAGAAGATAGGATCGGATAAGAAGGCATTGAAAGTTCCTCTACGTACTTCCAGGCTCAGCCCTTCTCCAGTTCTCCCTGTTGAACGAGTGTCCTGCTGCTCCCATCCCCTCACTTCCGCCGGTCCTTCTGTTTGCGGTCCTGGCGCCGCGCCGGCTGCTCGGCCGCGGCACGCGGGATCAGGAGCACGCTGCCGTCGGTGCCGTACTGCAGCGCGTACTGGCTGGGCGAGTAGGGCTGCCCGTTCTCATCCCGCAGGCGCCCGAAGACCTCCTGGTAAAGGTTCTGCACCTTCTGCTTCATCTGCCGGATGGATTTAAGGAATTCCACTTTCTCCCTGAGCAGTTTGGACTTGTCCCGTTGCAAGTCCTCCACGTCCCGTTCCAGGTTGAGGATGGTGTCCAGCTTCCTCTTGCGGCAGTTCTGCGCAGCCATCTTGTTCTTGCCTCGCCTCCTGATGTCGCGGATGAGGCTGAGCTGAGCCTCGCTGAGCTGGTACTTGGAGAGGAGCTCGTTGAACTCCTCCACGGGCAGGTTGATGATCTTGTCGTTGGTGAAAGGGATCTTCATGGCGCGGGCTCGATGCTCGTCCCTGCTCATCTGCTTGTCCAGGAACTCGGACGGCTTCTCCTTGCTGCTCTTCTTCCCGGTGCTGGGCAGTTTGGGCTCCTCGGGATCCAGGGCCCCCGGTGCCATGTTGTAGGTGTGGTTGTGGCCAACGTGCTCCAGGTAAGGCAGGTAGTGCAGCTGCGACGGGTCCTGGTAGCTCATGCGGCAGAACTTGCTGTACTCTGGCTGGTATCCAACCGCCCCTTCCGCTTCTTCAAAGTCCACGTTCTCGGAGTCGGAGCTGTAGCCGACGGCTCCTTCCTCGGAAAACGAGGAGGAGGAAGAGGACGAGGAGGAAGAGGACGAGGAGGAGGAGGCTTCGGAGCTGCTCAGAGAAGCAGGACTGTGGCCAGAATCCAGAGAAAGACCTGAGTCGGAGTCAAACTCCTCTTCCAGCTGCGAGGCCTGCACCGGGTTGAAGCCCTCCTCGATGGCCAAGTCCATCAGGCTGATCTCATCCAGCATGGCTTCATCCAGGAGCCCCCCCAGCGGGTCGGGCAGCTCGGGGGCTGCTGTCTCATTGACGGTGCCATTGAGCTGCGGGGGGAAGAAGATGCCGCTCAGGTTGGTGGAGCCGAAGGTGCTGTTGAGGCCGGTGGAGTTGTCCGGTGTCAGCTGGAGCAGGGCCGAGCCGCCGGCCATGGAGGGGCTTTCGATCTCTGAGCTGAAGAGGGAGAAGTCCTGCGAGCAGCTACCCAAGGAGGCCTGATGCAGGCTGACGTTCTGGTTGATGGGAGTGTTGGGGGCGAGGCTGTAGTTGGAGGCCAGCAGGTCCCCGCTCGTGCCGTTGAACAGGGGCTCGGCCGTCGTGGTGTTCACTTCCATAGCCTGCAAGGGACACAAGACACGGCGGTGAAGGAACTGCACTCCTGCCATGTGCCAGAGGCAGGGTGATGCTTCTGGACCTGCCAAATGAGCCCAATCCTGCGGGATTGGCTGCGGGAAGGTGAACCCAGCACCACACACCCAATGTCACCGCACAGGTCGAGGCTCCGAGTGCCGCAGCCCCACAGGCCGGCCCATGAGCTCACCTGCATCTCCATGATGGACATGAGGTCCTGCCACTGCTGCTCCAGGTCGAAGGGCGACTCGGCCTCGGGGAGCAGGGGGGGGAGCAGGCCGGGCTGGCCGCCCGCGGGCCGGCTCTCACCGGGCACGGCTTCGCTCAGGGTGGACACATCCGCAGCTGGAAACTGAACCCCATGAGGCAAGAGTCAGGCCATGGATAGGGGGGAGGCAGCGATCCCGAACCCCCCATCACCCTCCATATGAGCAGTCAGTTCCCCTTTGTCCAGAGCAACCTGGGTGCAGTTATTCCTCTCTGAACTGATGAGAAGCAAGGCCAGGAATGTGTAAGTGTGACCTGCTTAGGGCAGGCAAACCCCACTGACTGCTGCAGTCTGCGTTAGGGGATCCAGGAGGAGCTCAGGACATCACTCACCTCCGAATTGTCCCCGAAGGGGAAGGTGGCCTCCAGCAGCCTAAGGCACTCCTCCAGGGACAGCGCTGTCTGATCCTCCGCACCGGGCACCTGCATGGAGCACAGCGGCAGCCCCAGGATGAGGGAGGGGATGGAGCTGGTGCCGACGAGCAAGGAGCTCCTTCCAGCAGGGCTCTATTACAGCGCATCCAAAAAGAGCCAGAGGCCCCACCCAGTGGCTCCATCCTCCTGCTCTGGAGAGCGTCAGAGCGGAGCAGGGAATCGCTGCTCCCCTGCTGCCGGCGCAAGGACTCGGCTGTGCCACAAGGACCCGGCGCCCTCACCTCCCTGCGGGCAGGGCCATGCCCATGGCCGGCTCCTTCCCCCCCTCCCCATAGCAAACCCTGCAGCTCCTTCCACCCTTCCCATTGGAAGGCAGAGCCCCCCCCCCCGTGGCCCCAGGGACCCGGCTGCGGGCGGTACCTGCGCAGGGAACCTCTCCCCGGTCTCCCCATCAACTAGCAGGTTCCTGGCCAGGACCTCTCTCCTCCAGCCGTCCCCTCGCTCCCTCCCATCGCTCAGCTCTTTGTCCACTTCGCTCTCCTTCTGCCGGTGGCTGTAGTCGAACACCTCTCTCCCGGCGCCCAGATCGATGTCCTGTCTCCACAGGATGTCAATCAAATCGATGTCCTGCAACACAACCACCGGCCCTTCAACCCCGGCCGGGAGCCCCCCCCCTCCCCGGGGGACACCCCCCCCATCCCCATCCCCTCCCGGGGTCCCCCCCTCGGCTCTGCGGGCTCCGCATGGCTCCCACCCCCCCCCCCCCCCTCCTCCTCCTCGCTCCTTCCCCGCCCCACCGCCCATGGACAGCCGGTTGGGCCCGCCCGGGCCCCGCCGCGGCGGGGGCTGCACCGGGGCCGCCTCGCGTCCGCCCGCGGAGCCATCCCGGACATTTGCATAAGGGGTGGGGTGCGGAGCAAGGAAAATCCCCGCATTCCCACCCACCTGATGCAACCCGGCGGCCCCGGCCCGCAGTGTGCGACCCCCCCCCCCCTCCGGTACCGGGCACCGCGAGCCCCGGGGATGGATCCCCCCCCCCTCCCCATCCCGGTTATCCCGGAGCCCCCGGTACCTTTCTCATGTCCCCAGCTGCCGCCCGGGCCGCGGCTCGCAGCGCTCATGGTCCCCGGGGGGGCGGCGGGGGCAGGCGGGGGGGGGGGGGCCGCGCTCATGGCGGGGCTGGGGCCGCGCTGGCCGGTAACGGGCCCGGTCCCGGTGCCCTGCCCGGGCCGGGCTGCGGCGCGCCCCGCCCGCCCCTCCCCCGCCGTTACCTTGGCTGCGGCGGCCGCCAAGCCCCGCCCACCCGCGCGCCACGCCACGCCCCTTCTCCACCAATGAGCCGCCAAGACACGCCCCGCGCGCGGCCCGCGGCCAATCAGCGCCACCGGGGGACCACCGCCCTGACCAATCACGAGCCACGGGGGCTGACGCTTCAGCCAATCAGCGCCCGCGCGGCGCACAGCCCTGGTGCTGCGGAGCCACCGCCCCCCCCCCCCCCCCGCCCCGGGCCCGGCCTCGCCCTGCGCAGCACCGGGGGGGGGGGGGGGGGAGCGGCTCCGGTCCCGGAGGACGGGGGGGGGGCAACGGGGGTGACCTTGAACCCCCCCCCCCCCCCCGGAGCCCCCCCTGCACCGGGGAGCCCCCCCCCCTGCACCGGGACCGAGCCCAAGTGTAAGGAGATCCCCGTTGGGCTGCGGCGGGGGGGGGGGCTGAGCACCAGCGGCTCATCACATGACCGCCGGTATTTATATCCCGGTGGTGTGGAGCCGGCCCCGGGAACCGGAGCATCCCCCCCCCCCCCCCTCCCCGCCCCCAATGCTGCAGAGGGAGCGCCCGGGATCGCACCGGTCCCTGGATGAGGAGTGAATGTGGGATGGAGAGGCAAGAACCCCCATTCACCTGCTTGGGATGCTCCCATGGTGCCCAGGCAATGGTTGGATTGATCATGGAATAACTGGATTGACAATAGAATAATTAGATTTATAATGGAATAATCAGATTTATATCATCAGATTGATAATAGAATAATTAGATCAATAATAGAATAATTAGATTGATCATTTTAAACTTATCCCTAAAAACCAGGGATATTCCCCCAGCAAGGTCGTGCCAGGCCCAGGTGAGCTGCAATATTATCAGCACTGGGAAAAAAGTCATGGAAAAATGGAATCCCCAAGCCTAAAGCTGCACCCTCCTCATCATCATCATCATCATCATCCAGCACCTAAGGAAGGAGGGGGGGAACAGACCCTGCAGGTGTCTCTGGAGGCTGCAGATGGCAGAGCTCACACGGTATTCCCGTTGGGAAGGATGGGAGCTGCTGGGGATGAAGATACCCCAATAACCACAGAGAAGCCTGCTGGGGGATGCTCAGAGCCAAGTGCTTTGGAATGTCGCACTGCATCCCAAGGGCAACGTGCTATGGGGTGGGGGCACGAGGACATGGGGATGTCCTGGTGCTGGTGCCTGGTGCTGTGCCCCTGGCAGCGCCTCAATAACAGCCTCCCTGCTGCTCCCAGATGGGAATATGGGGGGAAAAAAGAGATGGAACATAGAGGAGGAGCATGGAAGCCTCAGCACCGGGAATGGAGAAGGTGCAGACCCAGACCCGCACCCTGCAGCACTGGGCTGTGTTTGCAGAGCCCTATGGAGCCCCTGTGTCCAACCTGGCCTTGAGCACTGCCAGGGATGGGGCAGCCACAGCTTCTCTGGGCACCCTGTGCCAGCGCCTCAGCACCCTCACAGGGAACAGCTTCTGCCTCAGAGCTCATCTCTTGGGCAGGTTCAAGCCATTCCCCTTGGCCTGTCCCTACATCCCTTGTCCCAAGCCCCTCTCCAGCTTTCCTGCAGCCCCTTTAGTCCCTGGAGCTGCTCTCAGGTCTCCCCTTCAGGAGCCTTCTCTTGTCCAGGCTGCCCCAGCCCAGCTCTCTCAGCCTGGCTCCAGAGCAGACCAAGAACAGGAAGCATTTAACATGGAAACAAGGAGGCCTCTGGAAACCAGCAGCATTCCCAGCCTCAAACCCACCATCTCCTCTTCAAAACCGACCCCAGCTTCCCCATGCTGCAAGGACCTGATGCCCTCAGCCCAGATCACTGGATTGGGGAAGGACAGCAGAGTCCATGCAGGATCTCAGCAAGGCATTTCCCAAGCCAGGGAATTACCAGGGAACACATTTGCTATGGGGCCTGCAGCTCCCCAAGTGATCTCCCCTCTCTGACACCACCAAGACCGACGGCTGCACACCCACAGCAGGGTTTGATGCCATGGGATACCCAAGGCTCCATCCCTACAACACTGACCCCTCAAACCAGCCCTGTTCACACAGGAGCCACGTCCCCGAGCCCAACCGGCCCCTCCATGCAGGGGAGCAGGGGGAGAGCCCATGTGGAGCACAAGACAAAGAGAACGGTGCCGGGAAGGGACACGAGCACCGGGGCCCAGGGCGGCCCCACGAGGCTGAGCTCAGGCAGGGGAGGTTCCAAGCCAAGCCAGGAAGCGCTTTGCAGTTCACCTCTCCCCACCCACGTGTGATGAAAGCCCAGGCATCAACACGGGCTCTGGAGCAGCTCCAGCACCCAGGAACCCAACCGCCCCGGGAGGAGCTGTTACCCAACGCCCCTGTTTATTTCCCAGCCTCGTTCCATTGCTTTCGCAACACAAAACCACGTGCAGAGGGCGAAACGTTGGCCCCGACCCTTCCCCCCCCCCCCCCCCCCCACTTTCATTATTGCTTTCAGGCTGAGGATAGCAGAAACAACAAGGAAATCCCACCCCACGTGTAACACAGGCAGCCCTAAATGCATCCTAATGGAGCATCCATGCCATTCTCAAGGGAAGAGCCGCTGTTCCCAAGCACTAAACCCAACGTGCATCACACGCAGGTGGGTACCAAAGGGCAACACCCCCCCCCCCAGCAGCCATAGAGGCTCCTACCTCTTTGGTCAGGTTGCCATTCACAGGGGCAGCCACCGCTCCCAGATCCTCCAGCTCGTCCCCAAAGCCTTGCTCAGCTCCGCTCTCCCTCACCCCGGCCTCGGGGCTGCTCCCATCCTGGAGGCCGCTGCCGTTCTCTAGGGCGATGCCGGCGCTGGGCTGCGCCCCAGCCACGGAGCTCTCGGTGTCTCTATGCACCAACCAGGCACTGACTTCGGTGGTGGGCACCTGAAACCTGTCCAGGGCCCTCACCTGGTTGAGCAGCCTGCGGGCGGTGAAGTAATAGTCCAGGTCTACACTCTTTGGGTGGATGCCATAACCGTCCAAGGTGTTCCTCAGGTTGTGAAACTGGGTCTGGGTGTAAGCGGAGCTCTGGCCCAGGATGATCTCCCGGAGCGGGGGGAGCTGCGAGGTCAGGTAGGTGTCCACGTCCACGCGCACTCCGATCAGGCTGAGCAGGATGGTGAACTG
The DNA here is from genome assembly GCF_012275295.1 of Melopsittacus undulatus. NCBI lineage: Eukaryota > Metazoa > Chordata > Aves > Psittaciformes > Psittaculidae > Melopsittacus > Melopsittacus undulatus. The sequence continues at coordinate 584,655 of NC_047543.1, read as the reverse complement.
GATGAGGCCTTCGGTGAAGTATTTCTTCAGAGAAAGCATCTCTGGAGGAGGAGAAACGAAGGAGAACGAGGGTTGGGAACGAACAAAAACAGCTCCAGAAGCAGCACTGGGCACACACAACAGGTTGGGCGGCTTGGCCTTCGCCCTGCCCCCGACAAAGGGAAGCTCAGGATGCTCCAAGGCTTTGGGATCAGGGCTGTGGTTCCCATTGACATTCGTGCTCAAGCAGCACCAAACTCGGCCTCCCCCCGTCCCCTCCCGCTGGCTCCCGCAGGTCACTTACTGCCCAAGCCCCGCACATCCAGCGGCTCCCCCCCGCTCCAGCACGGGGGCTGCTCCCTCTGCGCCTGCTCCTTTGTCCCTCCTGCTCCGGTTACGAGCCCAGGGTCCCGCTCACGGGAGCTCCGCTCCCGGCTGCGCTCTCATCAGCGGCTGCAACGTAACCGGAGCGCGCCCGGTAACCGCACGGCGGCGGCGGGGGCGCGCCCGGACCCGGCTCCCGGGGGGGCCCCTCCGCGCTCCCCATTGTCCGCGCTTCCCCTCCCCGCGCTATTCTTAGCCCCGCGCGTCAGCTCCCACCCCCCCCCCCCCCTCCCGAGGCCTCCGGACCCGCTCCCCCCCCCGGGGCTCCGCCGTTACCGGCACCGAAACATCCCCGGTACCGGTGGCTCCGGGGGGGGGGGGAGTCCGTGCGCCGCCTCCCTCACAGCCCCCCCCTCACCCCGCGGCCCCTTTAAGACCCCCCCCGCGCAGCCTCGTGACCCGCCCCCCCCCCGCGCGGCTCCGCAGCCCCGCCCGCCCCTGCCCCCCGCCCCCACCCCCCCCCCCCCTCCGCCGTTCCCCCCCTCCCCTCCCCCCCCCGCCGGTACCGGCTCAGCCCCGGCCGCGCTCCCGGATCCCGGCCCCGGCCCCGCTCCCGCTCCCCGCCCTGGCCAAGCCCCGCCCCCTCCCGCCTCGCGCGGCGCCGCCGCCAATCGGCGGCCGCGAACGGGAGGGCGGCAGGAAGCGGAGGACCAATGAGAGGCGGAGGAGAGGCGTTGCTCCCGCCCCCGCCGCGCCGTGGCCTGGCGGGCTGAGCTGCCAATTGGCGCACTGGACCAATCGGTGAAGAGAACAGAGTGACCGGGACCCGCCCCCCGCCCGCCGCTGAGTGACGCTCTCCTCGTCCAATAGAACGCGAAGCCTCCTCCGAGCGGCAGCGGCAGCAGCCAATGAGACGACGCGCAGGGCCCCGCCGCTTGAGTGGCAGCGGAACGCACCAATCCCCGCGAGGAAGCGGCCCCGCCCCTTCGCCCCGCAGCTGTTGCCATGGCACCCGGCGCCCCAGGCCCTCAGCGAAGGGCGAGGCCCGCAGCCGCCATGGCGGAGCCCCCCCCCCTGTTCCGTCCGCATCGCTCCGGGCCCGTCGCCGGTTCCATGGGCCCGGGGGCGGCTCCGGTCGGAGGGGCCGGGACCGGGTTAATTCCATCCCCGGGAAGGGGCTCGGTGCTCCCGGGGTGCCCCCATCGCGGGTTGGGCCTTGGGCCGGGCTCTCAGGGCCCTCTGAGGCCGGAGCTCATCCCGACCCATCCCCTGCCCCTGGAAGCTCCGCGCTGGGGTCTCCCGGAGGAGACCTCCCATCCCAGCCGGTCCGAGCGTGCCCAGCGCTGCCCCATGGCACTGAGGGGGTGTGGGCACCGGCAGCCCTGCCCTGGGCTCCCTCTGGGGCAGGAATTGGTCCTCAGCTCCATCTAAACCTGCCCTGGAAGTGAACGGTGCTGCGGGAGCGGAGCTCTCTGCGGGGATCCCAATGGGAGCTGGTAAAGGAGCAGGCGCAGGGACACTGTTCAGCCCCATCACCTCTGAGCAGCTGATTTCCACCTTTCCCTATGGATTGGTGTGGCCCAAATCGATGCCAGCACCCACAGGACAGAGCTGGCAGGGAAAGCAGGTAGGAGGTGAGGGCAGCTAAGCAGCACCACCCCTGTCTGCTATGCCTGCCCAACCCAGACACCCTCTGTCCTGCCCCAGTAACAAACAGGATGCCGGAGACAATAGTTCATCCCCAAGAAAACCCATGGAAAACGAGCGTGGGCTCCAGCACGCAGCAGGGTGAGGCTTCCCACCGTGGCATTCCCAACGTGGCAATGCCAGCGGAGACCCTTCGTGCCGTCAAGCATCCAGAGCATCCACAAGCAGCAAAGGCACCGGAACAACCAAGAGGAGCCTGGAAGCGTCCAGATCCAAACGGAGCTTGTTTTGTCTACCTGATCTCCAGGAAAACAACCCAGGCTGCAGCCACATCACCCACAGCCGGCCCTGGATCCCCCTGGATCCCTCTGGATCCCCCTGGATCCCTCTGGATCCTCCTGGATCTCCCTGGATCCCCCTGGATCCCTCTGGATCCTCCTGGATCCCCCTGGATGCCCAGATCCCAACAAGGGCAGGAACGAGGGCTGTGGGGGTGCTGCCAGCCCCACTGCCCAACCTCCCCTCCGCAACCCGAGCCCGGCCCCCCCCTCGGGTGTTATTTTTAGTGTCGTCCCCCCCCCCCGGGACTGTTTGGCAGTGCCCCCGGCTCGGGCAGGCACCACCGCTGTGGGTGCCCCGTGCTGCCCTGCGGGGGGGGGCCTGGAGCCCCTTCCCCATGGGAGAACTGGTGTCCCACAACCCGGGGTGACGATTGGGGTTGGGACGGGGGGGGGGTCACCTTCTCATCCCACCCCATTGGCTCCCACCCGGTGTTGGTCCCAAAGGAGGGGTGCGGATATCACACACACACACCCCCCCCCCCCAGTGCGTGTCCCCCCCCTCGGACTCCCCCCGGGGATCCCCGTTTCCCTCCGGTATCGCGGGGAGGGGCGGAGCGGGACGGGGGGGGGCGGGATCGGGAGCGCGGTGGCGGGGGGGGGACAGGGTCAATGGGAACATGGAGCCTGCGGGGCCGGTACGGCCGGGATCGGGATCGGGACTGGGATCGGGGTCGGGACTGCGCAGCCTCCAATGGGAACTTCGTGCGGCCTGGGCGGGATAGGGAGAAACGGGGGGAAAATGGGAAGATAAACGTGGGAAGGGGGAACGGGAACGGGGTGGGGGGAGAGGGGCAGAGGGGGAGCACCACGGGGGGAGACGGAGGAAGAGGGGAGGAATGGGGAGAACCGGGGATGGGGGGGGGAGAAGGAGAGGGGCGGAACAAGGGGGCAGCGGGGTCCCCGGTACCCGGAGCCCGGCGTGCGCCGGGACTGAGCCCCCCCGGCCCCCAGGAGCCCTCCCTGTACACGGTGAAGGCTCTGCTCGTCCTGGACAGCCTCGGGCAGCGCCTCCTGGCCAAGGTAAATCCCGGACCCCCCCCCGTGCCTCAGTTTCCCCCCGGTCAGCACCATCCCCGCTTGGGGGGTCTGGATGCGACCTTGGGGGTGCTGATGGCAACGCTGGGGGTGCCGGCACATGGCTGAGCCCTGCCCACCCGCAGTACTATGACAGCACCTTCCCCACGGCCAAGGAGCGGTTGGCGTTCGAGAGGAGCATCTTCAGGCAGAGCCAGCGGGCGGGCGGTGAGCGGGGGGGGGACACGGACACCATCCCTGGGGCAGCAGCATCCTGGGGGGGCTCTGATGCTGTTCTGTGTGCAGGTGAAGTCGCGAGTCTGCAGGGACTCACCATCGTGTACAGGAGCAGCGGAGACCTCTGCTTCTATGTGGTGGGGGGCGGACAGGAGAATGAGGTAGGACCCATGGACCCCCATGGCCCCAGTGACACCCAGGGCACCCCCATGTCCTCCCTGACATCCCGGTTCTCCCGCAGCTGATGCTGTTGTCCGTGCTCACCTGCCTCCTCGATGCCCTCGGCCGCCTCCTGCAGTGAGTCCCTGGAGCCACTCAGCTCCAAATGCATGGGGAAACTGAGGCAGAGCATCCCGGGGTGAGGGGGTCCGGCTGCCAGCACCTCACATGGGATCCCCGGCAGCGGGTGCTCCAGTCTCCCACTCGCTCGCCCGCAGGAAGGAGGTGGAGAAGCGCTGGCTCCTGGCTAACATGGAGGGGATGTTCCTGGTGGTGGATGAGATCGTGGATAGGGGGTGAGCTCCTGCTTTGGGGGGGGTGCAGGGACAGGGGGTCCCCTGGGTGCTGGGATGGTGCCAAGGGGGAGCTGGGCACCCCACTTTGCCCCCAGCGCTGCAGCTCCTCCTCCAGCCCAGGGGCTTTGCATAGGGAGGGGAACTGAGGCCCGGGGTGCTGGAGCCCAGCCGGGATTGGGGGATCCCGGTGGGATCGGCACCGCTCTGCTCCACAGGGTGATCCTGGAGTGTGACCCTCAGCAAGTGATCCAGCGCCTGAGCCTGCGGGTGAGGGCGCCCATCCTGCTCCATGTAATTCCTCTTTCCTGCCTCCTTCCTGCACCCTCCTCACCCTCCTTCTCCCATCCCCAGGTCCCGGAGCCAGCACCCTACGGCTTCGTCCTCTTTGACTACCTGTCAGGCAGCTCGGAGCAGAAGGGCTCAGGGAACAGCCACAGATAAGCAGCCCTGAGGAGGTCAAACCCTTCTGTGTGCCTAGGGGATGGGCAGGGATTGGGGTCAGGGTCCCGATGGGTGTCCAGGGGATGCTTTTCACATCAGGGCACCCCATGGGTCCCCTTTGCCCCAGCCAAAGCTGTTGGTCCCCTTCCCTCCTCCAGGTTGGTGCCTGAGCAGAGCGTGCCCCAGGTAAGTGCTAATGGGGGGTTTGCCCAGCTTCACCTTTAGCAAGGAGATGGGGTGCACCCCAGCACCCATAATTGCTTGTCATGAGGTGTCCCCCCCATTCCCAGCCAAGGGAACCCATGCATCCGGCTGGGAATGGCACCCCATGGTCAGCTTGACCCCATCCCTATCCCCAGGGTCTCAATCTGCAGCTCCTCAAGGAGAACATGGTGCCATCCCTATGGACATGACAGCTCCCTTTGGAGGGGCTCTTTGGAAAGGTGGGATCCCAGTGCTGGGCCAGCAGGACACAGACCTGGCATCTCCCATCCGACCCCAGCCACATCCACACCTCCCATCTGCCTCCTGCATTGAGCACACCAAGGGAAAAATGAGCTCCTGATGGAGGGGGATGATTCCCAGCCGCAAATAAAGCTTTCCTCCGTGGTTCCAGAGCCTGCCTCCATCAGCCCTGGGTGTTGGGGGTCACCCCCCAAGGCCGGGTGCTGGGGAGGTCATTTGCTCCTTGTGTTTCCTTTGGAGGCAGAAGTGACCTCTCCGGGTTTTCCTGGGAAATTCTGCTCTTTGCGGCTTCGTCGTTTGAAACCGCTGAAGATCAATGGGGTCCTGAGCAGGGGAAGGGAAAGGGAAAGGGAAGGGGAAAGGGAAGGGAAAGGGAAGGGGAAAGGGATTGGAAGTGTCCCCATCCCGACCCTCGCCTCCAGCTCTTGCTCGACGCTCCCTTGGCAAGGCTGTGGCTCATTTGCATATCCCCGCCCCGCGCTGGATTCACTCCTTATTTGGCACATGGCCACGCCCTTCCCCACCTTAGCCCCGCCCCTCCCGACTGCGCATCCGTTATCCTGCAGCGCCACCTGCGGGCGGGACTGGGGAGCACGGGAGCCCCGGACAGGAGCCCCCCCCCCTCACACCCCCCCCTCCTCTTGTGACCCCCCCCAAACCCCAGGGACCCCCAACCGGCCCCTGGGGACACCCAGTTCTGTCACCCCCCCCCCCCCCATCACAGGGACTCCCCTCCCTTGGACACCCCCCATACCCCAGCTCCTCCTGCGGTCACCCCACATCACTTGGATCCCAAAGTGCCCTTTGTCTCCCCAAACCATGAGTGACACCCCAACAGCTTCCCCCCCCCCCCATGCTCCCATGGGGGAGGCACTCAGCAGGCCCAGATCGCTGCTTGGGTCACGCTGGGTACCAGTCAGTGGGTGCTGAGTAATTGTATTGGGCATCACTTGTGTTTATTGCTTTCTATTCCCCTTTTAGTTTCGTGTTCCCCTTATAGCGGTGGCTTTATCGTACTTTAGGTATTGGACTGTTCTTGGGATTCACATCCTTTTCCTTTTGCCCATCCCTTTAGGAGCAGTGCTGCGTCAAACACAGCACCCCAAGGTGCCAGTGCTGGGGCTGCCCCATCTCCATCCCCCTAGGGCTGGACCATGAAGACAACTCTTCTCCTCCTGAGCCTCCGGTCACCATCAGGTCAGCGCACCCCGGCCCCCCCTGTGCTGTCCCTGGGTGCAGGACATCTCCCCTCTGGCCACCACCGTGTCCAGCCCCAGGCGCCGCAGCTTCTGCACCAGGTTCAAGCTGAAGATGCTGCTCCGGGGCCGGGGTCCCTCCTGCCCCCCGGCCGTGGGGAAGGGCCGGGGATGAGCACGGGGGAGCCCTGGCACCGAGGGGAGGATGCCTCGGCCCAGCAGGAGCCTGACGAGTCCGACGGGGGCGCTGGTGGGGCCGGAACGGGCAGAAGAGAGCTCTGGGCAGCGGCTGCCGAGGTTCAGCCCCTCAAAGGGCCCACAAGAAGGCACGACCGCGTTATACAGACTGGAGGGGAAGAGAGAGAAGAGGGGATCAGTGGGGGGACCCTGGCCTGAGGATGCTGCTGCAGGTACTGAGACAGAGCAGAGCCCCCTCTTTCCTCCCTGCTCATTCCCCTCATGAACCCAACCCTTGCACCATTGCCCAAGCACCCCAAAGCTCAAGGCACGGCCCTGGGGGGCTACAGCCGTGGTTTCCCCCCCATTCCCTGGGAGCCAGGAGAGAATGGACCGGGGCTGCTGCTCCACAAGTGTTTTCCAGCCGTGCAGGGTCTTGTCCAGTGACCCCCAGCTCAGACCGGCCCCCAGCGAGCCCCACAGGGGCTCATTAGCGCTGAAGCACCGCTCATTAATTAAAGGGAACGATCCTGGTGGATGCACGAGTGCCAAGAGGGAAACCGCGTCCAGTGCAGGGAAAGCGGCTCCCGGCCAGCACCGGGAGCAAACCCGGCTCTGTCCCAGGGTGTCCTTCCCATCAAAGGGCTGCAGCGCAGCGGCCGGGGGGGCTGCACAGCCCCAGGCACAAGCAGGCAGAGGTGGAAGCATCCCAAGCCCCAAGCATCGCTCTGTGAGGGGCTACAAGCACAGAGGCAGAGGTGAGAGGGTTATGGTTATGGGGGGGTTAAAGTGGTGCAGGCAGAGCAGGCGGTGGGGGGGCCCCACGCCTTACCTGGGTGTCACCGTGGTGAGCGCGGTGGTGGGGTGGAGGATGTGGCAAGTGGTGATGGTGAAGGTGGACGGGGTCTGGGGGAGGTTGCTAACAGAGAGGAACACTGGAAGGGACAGGAGACACGGGGTTAACGGGGAGGGGGGGGCAGGACACAGGCAGGGTGCAAAGCTGAGGGTGAGAGCTCCGAGGACAAGCAGGGACCGGAGCCGATGCCTCTCCCGGCCGCGGGCTCAGCCCACGGGGGCAGCGGCAGGCAGAGCATCCCCGCGGGGCAGGGCAGGAGCAGGGCGATGCGAAGGGCAGGACCGGAGCATCCCTGGGGGGGGAGCACGTCCCGTCCGCCCCGTTTCCCTGCGCTCACCCCCGGGGCGCTCCTTGGCTTGGGCGGGGGGTGAGGTAGGGAGCAGCTGGAAGGAGCCGGCGTCCACATCGTCCTCCTCCAGGTCGCTGAGGCTGTAAACGTGCTCCTGGTCGGTGTCCAAGTGCCGGAAGTCTTTGGTGAGCACCCCGGGCCGCGGCACCAGGATCCCGGCCAGGTTGGGCCGTGCCAGCTGCTGCCAGTGGTGGAGCGTCACGGAGCCTGTGGGGACACACAGAGCTGAGCCCCGGGAGCCTCACGGCACATCCAGCCCCGCAGCGCATCCCTCAGCCCTCACCTTCCAGGGGCTTCACGATCTGCAGCTTGTCGGGCAGGTAGGAGAGGGAGCCGAGGGAGAAGCCGGAGCCGGCGGTGAGCTCCGAGCTCGCAGAGCGGTCGGTGCCGGTGGAGACGATGCTGTCGCTGGGGCTGAGGAAGCCGCTGGAGCCGGTCCCGTCCCGCAGCCAGAGCTTGCGCTCCCGCTCCGCCTCCAGGGAGGAGCGCTCATCCCCACGGCTCTGCTGCTGCACCGAGAGCCGCAGCACTGCGGCCTCCAGGTCCTGCCGGCCCGGAGCTGCCCGCGGCTCCGCTCCGGGCCCCTCGGTCCTGCCGGGGGCACAGCGTTAGGGAACACAAGGCCATGGACCCACAGTGCATCCTCCCCAGCGCTCAATGCTCCATCAGCACCCAGCACCCCCAGCCACGGCACTCACCGGGCACCCTCCGAGCCGCTGCGGGGGGTGCTGCTCCCTACGGAAGGGGCAGCAGAACGCGGCTTGGAGCCCGGCGCGTTGTGGGGAGCCTCGGAGCAAGACTTGGCTTTGGCAGCCTGGTTCACTGCTTTCACCGTCTCAAAGATGCGCCGGCAGCTCCTGCAGGCAGCAAGAGCAGGATGGATCCTTGAGCCAAGCCCCACAGGGACCCCCCCGAAGGGCCATGAGCCACCGAAGCACTCACTTGTAGTCCGAGGAGGAGCTGTCTGTGCCCTTCCTCATCATCCCCTTGATCTCAGCTGCCAGCGAGTCCTGGACACCGGGGGAGCAGGGTGAGGGGAGAGCAGAGCCCCCCGCACCCCCAGCCCCCCGCACCCCGCTCCGCTCACCACGGGCAGGAGGCTGCCTGCGCTGTAGCGGCTGACGGTGCTGTTGGGCAGGCTCCGGCTCCGCAGGCTCTTGAGCTCCTCCTGCGCCTCCTGCAGCATCCCCCCGCACTCCGTGTACTTCTCCTGCAGGTCCCGCAGCTGCGGGCACCGGCTCCGCTCAGGCACGGCCCCGGTGGTGCCGGGGCAGGAGCCAGGACCCCCCCGTCCATGCTCACCTCCATCCGGAGCTGCTGCTGCACCTCCCTCGCCGCAGTCAGATGCTGCTGCAGCTCCTCCACCTCGGCTCCGTACTGCGGGGCAGGAGCGGGCGCTCAGGGACCTGCCCTGTGCCTGTCCCCCCCCATGGCAGGGGCAGGGGTCCCCGGGCACTCACCGCACGGCACTTGTGCTGCAGCTCCACGACCTGCACCAGGAGCTGCCCCATCTCTTCCTGCTGCCGCGCTGTGTCCTCGGCCCTGCGGGCCAGCTCCTCCGAGAGCTGGGCCACCTGCTGGCTGGCTTCGGCTGCGGAGGGCATGGGGGTCCGTCAGTGCCAGGACCTCCCCCTTCCCATGCAGCCCCCTCCAACCCGAGCCCCCCCAAGCCCACGTACAGAACTGCTCCACGCAGTCGATCATCAGCTGCTGCTCCTGCTCCTCGTACCGACAGGTCTCGGTTGTGATGTTGTTGGCCTGGGGGAGAGGGTCAGAGGGTCTGAGCACGATGGGCAGGACCTGCAGTGAGTGGGGCAGGGGGTGGGCACAGCAAAAGGTGCCCCCCAACCTCCATGCGAAGCTTCTGGTTCTCCTCCTCCAGGCACTTGAGTTTCTGCTGCAGGGTCTCGTACTGGAAGTACTGCTGCAGGGACAGCGAGCGCTCCGGCCGCTGCAACCTGAGGGCAGCAAGGAGGGCGCTGAGCACCGCAGAGCGGGCAGGATGGGGCTGCCACTGCCCCCAGCAGGCACCTGCAGTGACCCAGCTCTGTGGGGCTGGACCCACGGCTGCGGTAGGGGGGGGAAAGAGCAGCAGCCCCGGTGCTACCCCAGGGATGCTGCCCCAGGGTCAGCCCTGGGGTAGGGACCCCCACTCACGGTGCAGAGGTGCAGGAGATGGGCTCGCTCTCCTCTGTTGTAGTGGTGTAGAAGTGGAGCAGATCGTCCCGCATGGAAACCTCATGGCGCAGCTGCGCGATCTGGGACGGGAAAGGGGCATTAGGGCACGGCCATGGGGACTGCAGCCCCCAGGACCCCGGGGGCCGATACCTCCTCCTTGGCCAGCTCCAGCTGCTCCTCCAGGAGCTCATTGCGCTCGCTCAGGCTCCGGTTCTGCTTCAGCAGGGACTGCCCAATGCGCGCTGCCAGCTCCAGGTCCCGTTCCTTCTGCAAGGGCAGGTCCGGCTCAGCCCCCGCCCGTCCCCTGCTCTGCCCCCTCGTCCCCACCCTGCATGGGGGGGGTCCCATGGTCGTACCTCATCCAGCAGGTTGGTGACTGCATCGATGTCGTGGTAGGTCTTGGTGATCCTGGCCACCCGCTCAGCGCACAGGACTGGGGGAGACGGGCAAAGGGTGAACCCAGCAGCTCAGCACTGCCCCCCCCCGTGTCACCGCTTCCCATCAGGGACCCCCAGGGATGCACATGGGGGGGAACAGGAGGTGGCTGCTGCAGGTGGCACGAAGCAGCTCCACCAAAAAGGAGCTTTTATCTGCCTGGCAGCACCAGCTGTGATGCAGAGGGCAGAGATGCACAGGGATGCTCAGAGCCAGGTCAGCACCACGGGAAACGGGGTGCTCCCAGCTCACCCCCACCGCTGCTGCCTCCTGGGAGGATGCTGACACCCCCCCCCCCCCGCTGCTCCCATAGTGCCAGCCCCACCGCAGGGCACACAGATGGAAAGGAGGGATGGGAAGAGGCAGGCAGCAGAGACGGGATCGGAGCCGACACCTCCAGTAAGGAGCAGGCTGGAGCTCCAGTACAAACAGCAGCGGGTGGCACCACACCGAGCCGGGCCCGCAGGCAGCGTCCCCTCCAACCTGTCCCCAGCTCCCTCCCCTTCAACCCCCATCCCAGCCCTGGGTTTGTCTGCACCCCACACCTCCTCCCGCTGCCCCCTTCCGATGTTCACCTGCCCCAAGGATCAGTGCCTCAGTTTCCCCCGGCCTCAGCCGGGACACAAAGCGGGTTAACGGGAGGCTCAGCCGCACAAATCCCATTACACTGCCCCAGACGGGGGGGCTGTGCAGTAATGGGGGGGTTGTTCCCACCTGACACCCCCCTTCCTCCGGTCCCCCCTGCCCCGCGGCCCTGGTTCCCTGCACCCCAGTGGGCACAACCCCAGCTTCATGCCCCTCCCGCACCCCAACAGCAGCTGCTCCCTGCAGGGTCCCCAAGGTCCTCGTCAGGCCCCAGAGCCGTTAATTGGAAGTAATTAGAGCATGAGCATCGCTAGGGTTTGAGCGAGCGCCGGGCCCGGGCAGACACAGGGGGCTCAGCGCTGCAAACACGTAAACACCAGAGCCGGCCTGATCCAGCACGGTGCGGGGACCGAGGCCATGCTGGGATCCCCAGCTCCTGGGCACACAGGAACCCCCATCCCACGGGCACACAGGGAACCCCATCCCACGGGCACACAGGAACCCCCATCCCATGGGCACACAGGGACCCCCATCCCATGGGCACACAGGGATCTCCATCCCAAGGGCACACAGGAACCCCCATCCCATGGGCACACAGGGACCCCCATCCCATGGGCACAGAGGGATCTCCATCCCAAGGGCACACAGGGATCTCCATCCCAAGGGCACACAGGGATCCCCATCCCATGGGCACACAGGGATCCCCATCCCATGGGCACACACGGACCTGGCCTGGCCCCATCCCCTCTCCAGCGCTGCAGGGGCTCAGAGCCCCTCCCGCTCCCAGCGGGGGCTGCGCACCCCACAACGGGCCGGGAAAGGCACCGCTCGGGGGGTCCCCGCTCCGCTGCCCCGGGCAGGGCCGGCCCTGTCCGCCCTCACCTTCCTCCAGCTCCCGAGCGATGGGGTCGGTGTCACCGGTCCGCTCGGTGCTGCCGCTGCGCTCCTCGTAGGCAGCGGGGCTGCTCCAGATCTCCATGGCCGCTGCGCGCAGCCGTAACCCCCCGCGCAGCGCTGCGCGGCGCAGCCCGACCCTATTTATGGCACCGTCCGGGCTGCGCGCACCTGCCCGAGCGCCTCCCACCCACCGCGATCGTGACCGAGGGCGGAGCTGGAGGGGGGGGGGGGTTTGGGGCTGCCCTTTCCTGCCCGATCCCTTTGGATGGGGTCGCAGCGGCTGCTGCCCCCCCTGGGAACCCATCAGGACAATCCCAGGGTACCAGTGCCGTGTCCCACCTCCCGGCCCCTACCCTGTGGATGCTGGGGGGGTTTGGGCACCGGGGTCCTCATGGATGTGGCTGTGGAGGGTTCAATGGTCCCTTTGCAGGGCTGATGCAATTGGGTCATGCGGCTTCTGCCCTTCAGGACGGGCGAGGGGAGGTTTTGGATCCTTCACCCAAACCCCATCCTGTGCAGGGGTCCCTGGGTACCACAGCGCAGCCTTTGACTGCCCAGCCTTGCTCTTCCCCCCCCAGGCCTGGGTGCATCACCATCACCCACCCGCTCAGCACAGATCCCCCATTGCAGCCCCCATTGCAGCTCCCATTGCAGCCCCCATTGCAGCTCCCATTGCAACCCCCATTGCAGCCCCCCTTGCAGCCCCACAACAACGACCAGTGCGGAAGCAGGAGCTGAATAAATCATGGGCTGAGTTACGGAGGAGCAGCCTGGCACGTACGCAGGCCTCAGGGGTGGGAGGGCTGCGGCGAGGGCCCCACAGCACCACGGCCCCACGGCTCAGCGTGATGCTGGTAATGCCAACATACGCACGTCCTGCCCCAGTGCCACCTCTCATTAGCACCAAACCCATTGATGAGTCCGTGGGGCTGGGGCTGCCCCTCCTCATCCCATGATGCCTTTTCCTGCCTCCTGGACTCCCACCCGTCCCCTGCCCCAAAACATCCTGGAGCTGGGGCCAGAGCCGGGTACCCTCAGCCCCAGCATCACCCTCACACCGGGGTCTCTCCCAGTGAGGGGCAGGGACCCCGCAGCAAACCAGGACACCCCATAAGGACCCCAAGGACACAGCAGGAGCTGCTTCTCCCTAATCCCCAGCGCCAGGATTGGCTTGGGGCAGGTCCCCCGTGTCTGTGCACAAGCAGATTACAAGGGGCTATTTCTGACGGCAGCTTAAAGGTTTGGGTGAAGGGATGAGGCAGAACCAGCCCCCCCCACCGCGGCGCTGGAGCCAGGGAGAAACGTGACCCCCGGCCCATGGCTGCCCCCGTGGCACCTAAATGGGCTTTGGGGCTCGATCCCTCACTGGGTTGGGGGGTGCTGGTGTCTGGGGGGGCTGCACCCGGTGGCACAGGGATGGGAGCAGATGGATGGGGAATGCTGGAGCAAGGGCAGGGCACGACGGGGGGTTTATCCCCAGCCTGTTGCAGATGGGGGGGGAGCAGGGCTGGGGCCTCAGCCCCATCTGTCTCCTACTGCCCCACATCCAGCCCCTCGCTCTGATCCTGTCCCCGCCGCACGTAGGCCAGAGGCAGAAGTGAAGCGAGATCATCCCTCAGTGCCCCGCAGCGAACAGCGACCATGGGTTAGGGTTAAGGTTACCACGGGAGCTGTGGGTGCCCCCCCCGGGCTTCTCATCCCCTTCAGCAGCTCGCAGCAGCACTGGGGTCACCGGTGACCCCTCCACCACCCATATCCCCCCATGGCACAGCGAGAGGCAGTGGGGACTTGCAGGGGTCCTGGGGTACCCGGAGCCTCTCCCCAAGCATCCGGTTTGGCTCAGCAGAAGCCACTCCCGGAATTAGGGCGGGATGTTCCAGGTGAGGAGGTGCAGCTCCGCAATCCCGTGATCCCGTTATCCCGTTATCCCGTGATCCCGTTATCCTGTTATCCCGTTATCCCGTTATCCCGTTACCGCGATCAGCGCCGCTGCTGCCCTGACCCCGCACTCACTGAAGTACCGCAGCGTCTCCTCCATCTGCAGGGCCGTGAGCGGGGCCTCGGGCTCCGGGGGGCCGGGGGGGACACGGAGCCAGTCCCGGTGGTCGTAGCCGAGGACGGTGTCTGCCCGCAGCGTGTAACGGGGCAGCGGCTCCCGCAGGAGGCTGCACAGCTCCACCTCGGGGGCATCGATGCCGCACGGCTCTGGGGGCACCGGGCACGGCCTCAGGTTGGGCTTGGGGCCACCGATGGGGTGAAGGGACCGGGGGTTGGGGGCTCCCCGTAGGGTGGTAAAGAGGAACCCCCCCCCCCCAGTCCTGTTTCCCTCTTGCCCCCCCCATTTCCACCCCGCTTTCTGCAGGGAGGGTCCTGCTGCCATCTCCTGGCCATGCTCTGCCCGGCAGAGCAGAGCTGGGCTCAGAGGGAGAGGGGATGCTGTGGGGTGAGGGATGCTGTGGGGTGAGGGATGCTGTGGGGTGAGGGATGCTGTGGGGTAAGGGATGCTGGTGTGGGGTGAGGGATGCTGTGGGGTAAGGGATGCTGGTGTGGGGTGAGGGATGCCAGGAGGGTGGCTCAGCTCCGGCCACAGACGGGGACAGGACAAAGGAGCAGCCCGGAGCTATCCCAGCTCCTCATCCCCCTCACGCCACAGCCCGGCTCTACCCACCAGTGATGGTCGCGGCATCGCAGCACCTGCCTGTGGCTGAGCCCTGGGATGTGGGGCTGCTGTGGGGCAGGGCAGTGACGGGGGAGTCCGGGCTGTGCTGGAGGTGGCCGGGGGGAGGCTCTGATGGGACCGCGGTGTCCAGCTTGGCTGCTGTTACGTGGGGGGGGCCATGGGGAGAAGCTCTTTCCACCCTGGCTCCCCGGAGCAGCCCCTGCTGAGGACAAGGAGCCGTCGGGGGGATGCTCTGGGCACCAGGGACACATCCTGAGCCCCGCGCTCGGGGTCCTGTCCCCAAGCACCTGCCCGCAGGTTAAGGGCTCCCTATGGGCAGCATCTGCCCAGCCGGGGCTTGTGGGGACCCTGACAGGGCGGCCAGGGCCGGGGGTCCCCCCATGGGGACAGGGGGAGCAGCCAGCACCAGGACAGGCCCCAATGCTGCTGAACCCGGTGCAGTTCCGGGATGGCGCTGGGTCATTGTTACCTGCTCAGCTCCGCTACGTGACACGGGGCACTCAGCACCAAAGCAAACACTTGGTGATGTCCGGATCAGCACCAGTGCCGGAGGGGGCAGAGGATGCTCTGAAGGGATGGGGCAGGAGCCTGCTCCGCTCCCCGGCTCCCTGCTGTGGTAGCGGGCAGGGGAAGGAGCCGCGGAGGTGCTCGGAGCGGGCAGAGGTATCAGAGCCTCCGGAGCCCCACCTCGGAGGGCAAAGTCCGGCTGTGGATCTCCTCCCTCGCCGGGAGAGCCGGGACCCGCTGCGCTGCCCCGGGCAGGGCTGGGCAGCACCCGCGGCCGCCCCGGCCCGGCCATAAACACATCACGGGACGGGCCATAAACCAGCGCGGTCCTGGCCCTGCTCCTGCAGGCGCTGCGGGCACCGCTGCCCGGCCGGGAGATCCCCATCTGCTCCCCCAGCAGCGCCGTGCCAAGGGCATAGCCGGTGTCTCTGCAGCACCCAAGCCCTGCCCGGCCGGCACACGGCACAGCCGGAGGCAGCACCGACACCCCCGAGCACCTCCAGAGCCCCCGCACTGGAACCGTCGGTCACAGGTGGCTCAATCCGCCCGAGGAACAGATCCTGAGCCCCAAACCATGATCCTGATCCCTGCCCATGGCCCCGGGATGTGCTGGGCCCCACGGCTGTGCCCTGAGGATGCTGCAGGACCCGCTCCCTCCTGGGGCAGGTGCTCAGTGTCCTGCTCCCCTGCACAGGGGCCGGTTCCTGTTGTCCCTGCTCCAGCTCCTGCTCTGGCAGCGGCTCCTGCTCCAGCCTTGTCCCGAAGCTGCCTCTGGCCCCGCTGCCCTCCGGAAGCTCTGCTCGGGAAGCAGCTGCCGTGCTCCTCATCCCTGCGGCAGGGCCAGGGCAGGAAGCGCAGCCGCTCAGCACAGGATGATCCCGGAGCCACGGGACAGGGATGGAGCCGGTCCCGCTTCCCAGAGCGGCTCCTGCTGCGTCCCTGCTGCTGGGACTGAGCACGGCAAAGCACAACCCTCCTGTCCTGCTGTGCCTTGTGCCGCATCCACCTCCAGCCACATCCCTCCTGGCACAGGCAACGCTTCCCATTGTGCTCCTGGGCACGGCTGAGCCAAGAGGGCTCTGCCATCTGCTGCCGTGCTCGCAGGAGGCAGCCCGGGGTGATGGAGCCGATGCCACCATTCACCTGCCCTCTCCTACGGCTCCATCCGGCTCCGCTCCATCGCTCAGCACAGCTCAATCCTGACCAGCACCTCAGTAAGGAGGAGATGCTGCTGATGCTGCCTCATGATCATGTGTCTTAATGACAGGGAGGGTTCATCCTGACGGAGCAGAGGTGCCTGGTGATGGGCATGGGGCTGCAAGAGGTGACCTGTGCCTTGCTGAGCATCACCCTCAGCCACCACCTGAGCCCTGGGCCAGGCAAAGCGGGTGCAAAGGATGGAATGGGCTCACACGAGGAGGGTGCTGGGCACCCACAACCCGGCCACCCCAATGGGGTCTGGGGACAAAAGAAGAGGCTCAGGGCACCGCGGGGCTGGGGGGTTATTTTATTCTTTGCTTTGGTCTATACAAAAACAACTTACAGAAATAATAAACTCTTCCATTCCTGCACCACGATCCTGTAACCGTCCATCCCCTTCCAGTGGAAGCGTTAAACCACCATCTAGAGCCTCTGTAGAGCATGTGTTAGAGAAGGGAGGGGGGGACAGGAACACACCACTCACCAAAAAGAATGGAAACGGGTTAAAATGTGCAACAGAGATCAGTAACAAGGACACGGTTCCTAATGCGGGATCACTCCTATAGGGGTACTGGGGGGGGGATAGGCAGGTACAGAGTCAGCTCCCCAACGGCTGATGGGAAAGAGACATCCCGATGGCCACAAGGAAGGTCCTGGGACAGGGCACGCTTTGCTTCCAGCAAACTGGGTTGGCCTGATTTGAGTGTGGGTTCGCGGAGAGCAAAGGGTTTTCCCATGTTGGATTCCATCCCTCGAACACCAACAACGGGGAACAAGCACAAACCTAAAGGTGGCAAAAGCCATTGGCACCATATTAAAATACAAAAGAAATCTCTATTCATAGAAAAAGACTTGTGGCAACGGAAGGGGCAGGGCCTGGGGGTCTTAAAGCTTCAGAAACAGTATCTGGGATGCTGGATGCGGCAGTAGGGGCATGAAGAAGTCCAAGGGGGACAGGACCTTCTCCACAGCCCCACGGCCAGGAAAAGACATCGAAAACCAATGGAATTGGTGGGAATGGAAAAGTTTTGTCTTCTCAGGCACTTCTGTCTCCCAAGTCCTTCTTGCAGATGCTCAGCCTGGGGCCACCCTCTTCTGTACGGAGAAAACACCTGCATGGGGCAGGGAGAGCTCCTGTTACTGAGCTGGGAGGGGAACCTGTGGACACCAAGGCCTGTGGGACAATGGGGATACCGACCCCGTTGGCACCGGGGACCCCACGGCCCTGCCATGCACACGGCAGCGGTACCTGGTGCGGGGCTGCGGGGGGTGTTAGGCCAGCATGTGGTCAGCAAAGGGCGCTCGGACACCGTCGCTGTAGGCGTCCATGGGGTAGTCCCCATCCATGTCCATGTGCATGTCGATGGTGTCCAGGGGGATGTCACCCGAGTACATGGGGCGATAGCCGGGGTCCAGGTCTGCGGGAAGGGATGTGGCAACCTCAGCTCCCATCAGTGAGGGGCTTCTCCAGAGCCCAGACCCCTCCTGGTTCCCCTGCCTGCAGCATCCACAATGGGCACAAGTGCCTCCGACCGCTCCAGGCGCCGGGGCCAGCATCCTGCTGAGCATCCCCAGCAGGCCAGGCTGGTGCTGTACCCGCAGCCACCCAAGAAAGGGTTTAGAACCAGCCTGGTTTGGTGAGAGGAGGCAAATGCCCCAGCAGAGCACAGCTATGGGGGGCCCCACAGGAAGAGCCAGGCCCACACTCACCATCTGAGTAGGGCTCGTTGATGGGGATCATGCTCTGAGCCTACAAGAGAAGGGGACACAAGTGAAGGGGGATCCGTGTTCATGTGTGCGCAATGCTCAGCCCCATCCCAGAGAGCACCCAGGGCTGCTGCAGAGCTCAGGATGCAGCCCATCCACACCCCCCCCCCCCTTTTCCAGTCACTCCCATCCCAGTTTGGCTGCTGGAGCCGGGACTGGTTCATCCCAAGGGCTCAGGGATGCTCACTGCCTCCCAGGCTGCCGGGTCATGCTTGAACAGGGAGTTGGTGAGCTCCACAGACACACGCTTCCTGTAGTCGGGGTTCTTGTCCTCGGAGATGCGGAAGAGCACAGCGGCAGCATAGGTGGCTGCAGGGGGAGAGCAGGAGCCTCAGCACCCGCTCAGCACCCTCAGCACCCGGCAGCAGAGAGCCCCCGGCACTCACCTGTGCCCTCGTTCCTGGAGTGCAGCAGCTCCATGAGGGGAGCTGAGGCCCCCTCAGCATCGATGGCATCTGCTGCCTCCTTGTCCTGTGCCAGCTCACACAGCACCCCGGCTGCCACGCGCTGGATGTTCTCCACCGGCGAGTAGAGGAGCTGTTGGGATGGATGAATGGGATGTGAGGCAGAGCAGGCAGGGGGGAGCTCAGGCTCCTGATGGGCTCTGGCACTGGCAGCACTGACACAGGGTCAGGGTGGGTGGGAGGTGACAAGAGCACAGCCCTGTCCCCCCCAGCCCCTGACCTGCACGAACAGAGGGATGGTGTTGAGGCGGAAGATCTCCATGCGGTTCATGGGGTCCCGGGCCAGGATGTGCAGAGCCCCCGTGCATCCCTCCACGATCTCCTCCATCTTCACTCCATCCTGCAGGGGACATGTGCTCAGCCAGGGCCCTGGGGCATGGACCCCCCGGGATGGGTTGGTTGGGGGGGCACAGGGGTCTCACCGTGTAGGGCTGCTGTGTGCCGGCAGCCACGTGCCGCTGGGCATCCTGGTGAGCCTTGACCAGGAGCTGCACCAGACGCGGGATGACGGCAGCTTCCTGCAGTGGGGCATGGTTGGCCGGGCACAGGGCCAGGTTGCGGATCAGGCCTATGGTAGCCTGGAGGAGAAGGGGGGGGAGAGATGGATCTGAACCATGGATCAGGGCAGAGTGTGCTCCCCATGGGAACCCACCAGCACAGAGCCCCCTCCCTGCTCATCCCACCCCATCCTCCTCCATGGCACAGGCTGACTCCAGCTTCCTCCCACCGGGTGAGTATTGATCCAGCCCAGCAGGAGCCATTTCCTCCATCAGCTGCCATCAGGGATGTGGCTCATGGTGCAGCACACACCCACCTCCGCTCCCTGCACAGCACCAGCCACAGACCCCTCAGCACCCACCCCACCACGGACCGGCAGCCGGTGGGCAGCTCGAGCCCCTCACCTTGACCAGTGGCCACTGGTTGGGCTGGTTGAGGAGCTTGACGATGGCAGGGATGCCGTAGTTGAGGCGCACCGAGTTCTGTGCCATCTCGGCCTCGGGGTGCCGGCTGGTGAGGTGCCGCAGGGCACACACGGCCGGCTCCGTGATGTCCTCCTTGTCACCAGCCCGCAGGATGGTGTGGATCAGAGCTTCCACCCCGTTGGACTGCGTCACCAGGGTCTTGTTCTTGCTGTTGTTGCAGGTCAGGTTGGACAGGGTGCCGGTGGCACAGGTCAGCACGTTCACGTCGTCGGAGCTCAGCTGGTTCACCAGGATCTTGAGGACACCGTCCAGGCCCTCCTGTGGGAGCAGGGATGGGAGGTTGGAGCAGCCTCTATCATATCCAGGCAGTGCCCCATGGACCAGTGATGGAGGAGATGCAGCGTTCCCAGTGCCTGGTCCCCCGAGCTGCTCCCGGTGCTGGCACAGGAGCGGCCACACTCCCGGCTCCAGTTGGGAATTCAATGTCTCCAGCAGCATTTCCCTGCTGGGAACTGTGAACAATGCACCCCATGGGACCGGATCCCAGCCGCCCGCAGGCAGGGGCAGGAAGGAGTTAAAGGCACCACATCCCATCCACCCCCCCCCGCAGCAGAGCAGGGATGGTTCTGTGCCAGCACAAATAGTTTCCAGGCTGCATCAGGCTCTAATCTGCACGGAGGAGCCCCAGCAGCTGGGGATCGCATCAGGAGGCAGCAATGGGCTGAGAGCAGCCCCAGTGCAGGGCTCAGGGTCACCCTCACCCCATGGGCACAGCCTCGACAGCAGCTCCTCGGGGGGCTGGGGTCCAAGGCAGAGCCAGCACCAGCCCTGGTGATGCCCCCACATGTGTGTGAGTAACTGGGGTGGCTGTGGCAGCAGCAGCCCCAGGCTGGTGCTGGAACACAAGGCAGGGTCCTGAACACTCACCTGCTTGGTGGCCACATCAGACAGGTTCCGCAGGGTCCAGAGGCAGTTCTGGACCAGCCTGGGGCTGGAGCTGGTGAGGTGCTTGCCCAGGGCCTGCATGCCGCCTGCCGGGGAGGAGAGCCCACCGTGAGCACCCGAAGGACAGGGGGAGGCAATGGGTTTGTATGGTGAGAGCAGCCCAGGAGTGATGCCCCTAATGTGTGATGCAGCCTCCTGGCTTAGCAGAGGCTAATGCAGCCCAGGCAGCCAGGCCAGATCCTGCTCGCACACACCAGGGGAGAGCCCCAGCAGCCGTTCAGAGCATCACCACTGCCCTCCTCCTGCCCCACAGCAGCAGCCCCACGTACCAGCCTCAACGATAGCGGGTTTGTTGCTGGGACACACTGAGAGCACCTTCAGCACCCGGCTCGTGGTCCAGAGCAGCTTCTCGTAGTTGTAGCTGCGCATGATCTGCACCAGGGCCTGGGGGCCTCCGTTGGCCAGAATGATCAGCTGCAAGACAAGCACCATGGGCAGGGTGTGCGGGACATGCGTTGCCATCACCCCGGGGGTCTCTGCCCCACACAGCAGGACACCAGCCTGCAGGGAGCAAGGATGGGCAATGACCCCACTCCTCCCTCCCTCCCTTCTGCAGGACCCCATTGCCCACCTTGCTCTCCTGGTTGCCGTAGGCGAGGAGCTGAAGGCAGTCGGTGGTGATGGCCAAGAACTTGGGGTTGTTCTTGTTGAGCAGAGGGACCATCTTCTGCAGGCCGTCAGCCAGGCGCACGGCCATCTTGGCCCCTTCCTGGTACAGCAGCAGGTTGTGCAGGGTGGTGATGGCATAGAAGAGGACCGACTCGACCGGCGAGCTGCAGGCACCGGCCCGGAGCCACGTCAGCTCAGCACAGCCCCGGCTCCCACCCAGCGCCCTGCAGCAGCGCCCGAGCCACGGGCAGGGACACATCCAACTGAGCCCCATCCCTATGGACAATGCAATGGGGGGGGTGCTCCCCTCCTCCTGCCCCCACACAGGCTCCAAATGCAGTAACCCCCGGAGCTCCCATAGGCTGCAAGGCTCCAGGTCTCCCATTCCCTTGGTTCTGGTGCAGGGCAGCAGGAGCCCTCCCCTCCTGTACCCCCAGCCCAGGGGGGACCTCTGGTGCTCCCGACCAGGCTCCTACCTCAGCATCCTGACGAGGGCTGGGATGCCTCCAGACTTGAAGATGGAGAGCAGCCCCTCGCGGTGGTGCGAGAGGTTGTGCAGGATGCTGGTGGTGCAGCGCGCCGTATCCAGGTCACTGGTGCTCTGCATGGTGCGCACCACGGCCGCCACGATCTGTGGTGACTGCATCAGGGCACGGCGTGAAGCTTCCTTCTTGGAGAGCTGGTTCACGATCATGGCTGCTTTGCTGACAACCACCTGCGGGAGAGAAGCTGCTGGTGGGGTCCTGCTGCTGCCATCACCGCAGGGACATGGGGATCTGTGGGCATCGTGGTGCTGGAGCAGCGGCACCAGCACCCATGAACATTGCTGGTTTAACCAGTGCTCCAGAGCCACGCTGTGGTATGCAGCACATGGAGGGTCCACGCAGCACCAGTGCTGCAGGGATGGCTGCAGCACCAAGAGCCGGTGTCTGTGCAAGGCCAGGGCAGGAGAGCTGCATCCAGCAGCAAGGATGGGCTGGGAGGGGATGTGGGTGGACAGAGCCCAGCTCCATCCTTCTGCAGGCTGGAGGCAACCGCAGAGCCCCATGAGGACGGGAGCTCATCCGTGCTGGGAGAGCAGCACCAGCCAAGCAGTGTCCTTACCGGGTCCTCATCGTTGAGCAGCTTGGTGAGCTCGGGGATGGCGCGTGTGGCCAGCTCAGCATCGTCCTGGTAGTTGATGAGGTGCACGATGGCTGATTTCAGCATCTGCGAGGGCTCGGCCAGGCGCTGCACGTTGGTCTGCTGCCCCTCCAGCTGCGTGGTCAGCAGCAGAGAGCGGTCCTCCACCGTCTCCGGGTACATGGCAGCACGGACACGCTGTGCCCGGGTCATGGCCAGCTGAGCCTCCATGTCTGCTGTGGGACAAGGAGGAGCAGGGTCAGAGCCAGGCTCTGCCACCACTGATTCCCCATCTCGATGCGCTGAGCATGAGCTTAGCTCAGCATCACCGCACGGAGCTGGTGCCTTAAAGGGTGCACAGATATGGCAGCATGGAGGCAACAACGCTCAATGAGGCAGCACCAGGAGACACTCAGCCCACAAGGCCCATTCATTAGGAGAATTAAGGATATTTACAACTTGGACAACCTGGCACCAGGGATGAGGAGGACACAAAGACCTTCCCAGTCACACTGCGAGAACAGTGACCCGTGCGGCACTGATGCTGCAGCAGAGTCCCCATCACTGTGGCATGGGTACCACTTGGTCCCCAGGGGAGCCGGTGACCCAACCTCCCATGGTCCATCCCCATAGGGGTGCATGGAGGTGAACAGAGCCCTCTTTTATGGGATAAAGCTGTGGGAAGCATCTCCTTTAGCTCCGGGGGCTGTGTCTGCGCCTGCTTTGCCCTGGCAGCAGCAGACAGGCCAAGCAGGCAGAGCTGGAGCACAGGCTGGCAGCTCCAAGCAGACACTGATCCGTGGGCCGGGATCAGCTGTTGGCACCTCGATCCAAGCCGGATGTGTGCATGGAGCTCAGCACCAGGGGCTGGCTGTGAGCCACCCACAGCCTCAGCACCGGGCACAGGAGGCAGCAGACTGGAGGCAGCAGCTCCCGGTGTGGAGCAGTGCCCAGAATGAGCCCGGGGGAGGCGCAGGCAGGAGCTGAGCAGCCAAGGCTGCAGGCGTGCCCGGTCCCGCAGCCCATACCTTGTGCTTGGCTCTGGCTCTGGCTCCCTCCCTGGCAGTAGCTGGTGGTGGTTGTCTTCTTGATGGTGTACTGCTTCCCATAGAGCTCCTCATCGTCCCCCAGGCACTTGCTGCTGACCGAGGGCACCTGGGTGTTGACTCCGGAGTGGATGCCGGAGTCATAGGTGTAGGTTTGCTGCCACTCCGTCACCTTGATGGGCTGCTCCATCATGTTCATCACCTCCATGGCTGCTCTGGGGGCAGGGAGGGAGGAGTGAGTCCTGCGGCAGCCCCCGGCCGATGCCGATCTGCCGGCGCCGGATGAAAGCAGCTGGGGATGACGAACCCACAGCTCAGCACTTTGCTGCTCGTGTTGAGACACGAACCGCCTGGCTCAGCGTCAGCACCGCCTCGGTGGGGAAGGTGCAAGCACAGGGACCCGCAGGCAGGACCCGGCCCCAGCCCCTCCACTGGGACACAGCGGATTCAGAGCCAGGGGCTGCAGATCCGAGAAGGAAGCAAAACCTTCGTAGGAGCCCTCTGGGATGCTCCCAAATCACCTAAAACCACCCAGGCCAAGCTCTCCTGGGGGTGCTCAGCATCATGAGCATGCATGGTGCTGCCCCATGCTGTGCTGAGCACCTCACTGTGTGTCAGGACAGGGCAGCCCAGCACATCCCAAGCTCGGGACCAGGCTGCTTTCGAGCAGGGCTGCGTTTCCCTTCTCTTTCCTAAGGATGGCTCCCGGTTGATCCCCTGAGCTCAGGCAGGCGGATGCTGCAGGGCTGTGAGTCACCAGCCCCACATCCAGCCCCCGGCACGGCCAGGAGGGGAGGGATGGGGGGGGACGGGACACAGACAGCACCATCCAGCCCCACACTGGGATTCCTGCCCCTTCCTCCGGCGGCGCAAGGGTGGGGATGACTCAGAGTTTCAGAGCGAGATAAGCTTGAAGGGAGCAGCTGCACCCGCCGCGCTTCCAACAGGCGTAATTACCACCTCCACCAGCTCTGATTCATGCAGCAACCTGGACCGGGGCAGCCACACGGCCCTGGATGCGCTCCAGAGCCCGGGGACCGGCCGGGCCGGTGCGGCAGCCTCGGGCCCTCGCACCCTGCCTGGGGCTGGAAGGGGAAGGGGCTGAGCCCCCCCAGCAGACCCCAGCACCGGCAGCTGAGTCAGGGCGTCGGGTGGTGGCCGGGGACGCGGCGTGCGTGGGGCGTGCGGTGGGGCACGGCAGGGCACGGCGAGCACGGGCTTGGCGCAGCTCGTCCCAGCGCTGCCGGCTGTTCCCAAGGAGCGGCCGAGCTCACGGGGAAAACCCCAGCCTGGCACAAACACTGCAGCCACATCACACATCCACCGGGAGAGCATCCCCCCAGGAGCACACCCTGCATCCCACTGCATGAGCACCCTGCATCCCACCCTGCGAGCATCCTGCATCCCACTGCGTGAGCATCCTGCATCCCACTGTGTGAGCATCCTGCACCCCACCATCCGAGCATCCTGCATCCCACCCTGCGAGCATCCTGCATCCCACCCTGCGAGCACCCTGCATCCCACTGCGTGAGCATCCTGCATCCCACTGCGTGAGCATCCTGCATCCCACCCTGCGAGCACCCTGCATCCCACTGTGTGAGCATCCTGCATCCCACCCTGCGAGCATCCTGCATCCCACTGCATGAGCATCCTGCATCCCACCATCCGAGCATCCTGTATCCCACCCTGCGAGCATCCTGCATCCCACTGCATGAGCATCCTGCATCCCACCATCCGAGCATCCTGTATCCCACCATGCGAGCACCCTGCATCCCACTGCTGTATTCTGTATCCAACCCTGCATCCCACCCTGTGAGCATCCCGCATCCCACCATGGGCATCCCAGCCACCTCCCCAGCACTGCTGCTGGGCCCTGCTCCTGCCAGTTCAGTGATTCTGAGCTGTCAAGCAGCAATCACAGCCTAAGAACTGCTGTGGCTTTAATGTGCTCTGCATTATGCATGCTTGCAAGGCAGCAGGAGCTGGACCCGCTAATGGAGGCCAGCCAGGGCAGATCATTCCCACGCAGGGTGTGGGCAGGAGCCGGGGTTCCCATTCAGTGCATGACGCCCGTGTCCATTCCCCACCCTGTGCCAGAGCAGGGCTTGGCCAGGAGAGCCCCAGTGCCAAGCTGGGAGTGCCCCAGCACCACACACCCTGTGTGTATCCCAGAGCTGCTGCCTCGGCAGTTGGGAGAGCAAATCCTCCCATTGGAATGCCCTGGCCATGGAGGCAGAGCCTCCGAACTATGGGGAAGCCAAAGGAAAGCAATGACAAGCCCTGCCCAAGGAAGCCCAGCGGGCAGGGGAGTGCACTGGTGGCCTTGGTGCTGCTGCCATCCCATATCCCAGCCACGCTGCCCTGAAGAGGCTGGGCAAGGGGAGAGCAGAACCAAGGGCAGGGCAGCTCCTGCAGCACACAGGGGGTATCAGGACCCCAAGCACCCCCAGAGCCAGAGCAGGGACCCCCGGCAGCAGGGAGCCAGCGCTGGAGGGGGGAGGCTGTGCCTGTACCACGGGTGGCTGCTGGCATCTGCTCCACAGCACAGGCATTTGACAGGCTCTTAGCGTGAGCCCAGCTCAGACACCGGCTCTGTGAGCCCAGCTCAGGCACCGGCTCCGTGAGCCCAGCTCAGACACCGGCTCCGTGAGCCCAGCTCAGGCACCGGCTCCGTGAGCCCAGCTCAGACACCGGCTCTGTGAGCCCAGCTCAGACACCGGCTCCGTGAGCCCAGCTCAGACACCGGCTCCGTGAGCCCAGCTCAGGCACCGGCTCCGTGAGCCCAGCTCAGACACCGGCTCCTTGCAGCTCCCTGCATTATGCATGAGCCATCCCCCGTCTGCACCGCGGGGACATCAAAAGCTTCTCCGAGCCCAGACACGAGCTCAGGTGATGGGCTCCAGACAAGGAGAGTGGGTCCAAGCTAATGAGCACCGGGTTAGAGGCATTGGTGCCCTGCAGCAGATGCAGAGGGGACATAGGGTGGGTGCTGCACAGCACAGGCACAATCCCTCCCCAGGAGGGACCATGGGCACCCCGTTAAATGCAGCACCCATCTTTCTCCTGCAGCACCAGCAAGGCCAGTGGCACCCGAGGTGATGGGGCCAGGGGAGCAGACATTGGATGCTCCAGCAGCAAGCAGTGAGGTTTTCACTGAGCATCCTCTGCTCATCACTCAGTGAGGGCCAGACACCCAGTGTAAGCTTCATACCCATGCTCTATAGCAGGGCTCTGTCCTCAGATGTCCTCCCTCCTCCTCCTCCGAGGGATCACAGAATGCCGGCTGTGCTGGTGCTCACCTGTGATGCTTTTGGTGGTGAATGGATACAGTGGGGCAGGGACCCACAGACAGCAAAGGGGAGGGCAGCAGGGGGTGTTTGGGGTACAGAGAAGAACACTTGCCCTAGAGGGGTCAGCCATGAGGTAGGACAAGTGCTGCTCTTCCCTCCCTCATCGACAGGATGTTAATGGATGTTATGGAGCACAGCAAGAGCAGAGCGACACCACCCAGGCCAGTGAGAACCCCCCAGGAACCAGCAAGGCAGATATGGGGCACCCCAAAGAGCAGGTCTGGGGGAGGACAGACCTCCAGCACCACGATGGGGACTGGGCCGAGCCAATAAAGCAGCTTCAGCCACCCCCGTGCAGCAGAGAGCCAGGGGAAGGTTATTGCCTCTCCCACCACTTCCCGCAGCCAGGAATGCCAGGGAAGGCAGAGGAAGCTCCCACGGCACCAGAGCCATTTGATGAGCATCCAGCAGCATCGTCCCTCCCGACACCGCCTGCGGAGGAAGGATCTGGGAACGGCAGCTCCAGGCTGAGCAGGGAGGCCACAAGCACTGCTTGGTGCAGGAAGAGCCATTGCCCAAGGACCTCGTGGGGAGCAGCAGCCCCCCAAGGTGAGCAGATGGGGGGTACAGAGCAGGTTGGGGGGGGTGTGAGATCACACTGGGCTGCCCAGCCCAGAGCATCCTTGTGCTCCTTCTTCCCATGGAGCAGCGGAGCTGGAGTGACCCCCAAAGAGGCTGTGCCTGCAACTGGAGTCACATCAGCTCTTACGGAGAGGGAAGAGGCAGTGACAGCAACTCAACAAATGCAGTGTGAGAACAGAGTCTATTTTAGAAGCACTCAGGCTACAACACAAGTGATCTCGGGTCCCCAACACCCTCCTGGAGCAGCGGCCCCTGCTCGGACAGAGCCACATCGACACTGGAGCCCTCCAAGGGACAAGGTCCCTCATCACCATCACCCCAGCGCTAAGGAAGCTCCTGCAGCAGACCCAGCACCACACAAAAGCTGCGATGACTTTGAAGAGGAACACGCAGCAGGAGGAGGCAGAGAAAGGAGCTTTTCAGGAGCATCAATGGGAAGCGTTAGAGTCAGAGCCCGGTTACCACAAGCCCTTTCAATGGCTTTACAGTGAAGATAAGTGGAATTCAAAGGGGGAACAAGAGCAGTTTGAAGTTTAATGAGGAGGAGAGGGCAACAGGAGATCGGCCTCTTGTTGGAGACAGAGCTGACTGCAGTGGCACGAGGCTGCCCTGGACCTGCACACAAAGGAGCTGGTGGCCTTTGTTGGCTGACAGAGGTACCAGCAGCTCGGCCACCCCACCAGCTCTGACAGCACCGGGTCCCTGAGGACAGGACGGGTGGAAGCTGCTCTATAGACCTGTGCTGTAACCCCTGGTTATTCTCCAGGTGCTCCTGAGGAGGTTAAGCTTGAGCAGAGCTCCTGCTCCCACTACCTGGGGGTACCACAGCCCCTGAGCATGGTGACACCAGCCCTGGCAGCATCCCCAGCAGGACCCGCTCTGCTCATGTTCTCCATCACAGCAGAGCCTGTTCCCTGCACCCACATCAACCACTCCCAACAGCCCCGGCACACACCGAGCCCAGGCTGGGGCGTTCTGGCACTTCACACCATGAGGAGTTATCACCCATTGCAGAGCGTGCACAGCACCAGGCACCACAGCCACCGACCTGTGCGGGAGCTGCACCACAGCCTGTGCCTGCTCCTCACACCCTGCCCCACTGCAGCCCAGCATCACCTCCCGGCCCCACATGCACTTCTGACCGCTAGCATGGACCCAGCAGCCTTGATGTGGGATCAGGGCCCCTTCTCTTGTGCTGCCTCTGCTCCATGGAGCCAGCCCCACACCAGGGATCCTGGCCCAAGGATGGTTTTCCCATGGGCATGGATGGGCTGAAGACCCATGGCAGGGTCTCTGGCAGCCCCACATCTTCCCTCCCCACGTCCAACACTACCATCTGCAGAGGCATCGGGAAGACCCACACAGACACATCCCTCCTCAGTTCAAGCTTGCTGATCTTATTAGAAACACTGCCACTTGTCCATGGCAATTACCCACAATAGCTCCATCTGCATTAAAAGCAAAACACATAAACCCCATTATTTTGCTTTAAAGAGCACAAAGAACAAATCGTCCTTTAAGAACATGATAATTGCAGGCTTTAAATTTAGGCTTTGAGCCTCCCAGCCTGTTCCCAGCTCCAATCACAGCATCCAGAACCACTGGGGTTTGCCACCCCGGCCCCGGAGGAGCCCAGGCGGTGGCAGGGACCCGGAGCTTCCCTTCTCCATCCAATTGCATTCCAGCTGTAAAGTTCAGAGGCTTCACAAGGAATTATCAGCAGCAGCCGTCAGCACCCGGCCTGTCAGAGCAGGTTAAGGGTTTGTCACCGGGGCTCTGCCCGCGCGTCACAGCCATTACAACAGCGCTGGGGCAGCACCAAAGGGCTCTCCCACATGCTGATGCATTCCCACCCTGTTAGCAAAGGGGTTTGGGAGCTGAGCGGCCGCGGTGTGTGGTGATGTCCTGGGGTCTGGGAGCAGCAGAGCCCCCCGGGGCTGGCAGCTTGGGAAGGGTAACCTGTCCTTATAGAAACAGCTTCATCTCCCATTGAGATGCCAGGTTGAGGAGCTCTGCCCATTGAGGCACCTGCACAGCGCCAGACCCAGCCCAGTTTAAGCATTGCTTAGGTCAAGTTTAAAGGGTTCTTTGGAGAGGGAACACCTCTGCCTCCACAGCCCTGCAGGCCTCCACTGCTTCAAACAGCATCCATAGGAAACGGGTAAAATCAACCCTCCCATTGCACTGATTGGAGGCATCAGCACAGCCCTGGTGTCCTCCCGAGCTGCTGCCATCCACACAGACCCACCAGGGACACCCCACAGTTACATGGGACTGAGAGGCACCTCCCAAGCCCCACACCCCCAGTCTAGATGAGAAACCACCACCAGAAATGAAGGCAAAAGCTCAAGTCTAAAGCAGCCTGAGCTGTTTTAATAGACATTAAATGTCCTTTTAAGTTGTGTTAATTAGAAGCCAGTCTCATTTAAACCTCGGAGACAGCAGCAGCCTGGGTACAGATGCTGCAATTAAAGCCTTGCAAGTTCTCTGCAAAGCACCTCCCGGCTTGTGGATGGGCCCAGGGCAGCTCCGCTCCCGGGGGGCTCCCCCATCCGCACCCCTGGAGAGCTGGAAGCGCAATGGAGAAAGCCAGATCCCATGGAGCGCTCCCACACCAAACCACAGCCTCGAAGGGAAACCAGCATCCCGGGAACAGCCCCAGCCGAGAGCCGCGCAGCTGCACCCGCCTGCCCCATAGAGCTGATTTAAGGATTCCAATGGGGAAACAAAGGGGACAGTTAATGGGATTAGGGCAGCAGCAAGTATGACACTTAACCACAGCACCGGGACCAGAGGGATGATCCCCCAAGGCTGCAGCCAAGCCATGGCAGTGGCACCATGGGCGAGCACCGGGCACGGTGCATGGGTCACTCAATGCCCAGCCCGGCCAGAACCCCCCCAGCAGCCGGGCTCGGCCCCACCGGGATGCAGGCGCTTCCTGGAGCCGACAAGGACGCTCCACCTCGCCCAGACAATAGGCTGAGAACGCCATTGTCTGGAAGCCAGGGCCCTGCCGTGACCGCCCCACCTTCCCATAGCACCCCATTAGTGGGGGGGACCCACATCTCCCCCAGGAGCCGACCCCTGAGGGGGGGAAACCACCCCTCGGCCACTGGTGCCTGCAGTCTTGTCCGTTCCTACCCCGACAGCCAACTTTGAGCCAAATTAGCAGTGAAATGGGGCTTCCATGAGACTTTATGGAAAGCCTCCACAGCAATGAGCGGTTACAGGCTTCATATGTGCAGAGCCAGTTCCACGGGGTGCCCAGCGCACCGTGCAGGTGACATTGACACAACACCCCCAAGGACATTAAAAGGGACCCTAAAGCCTCCCCGGCCCCGTTACCGGCTGGGCCGGACCCAAGTGTGGGGCCAGGAGCGGAGCCGCGGGCGCAGCGCCCGCCCCGGCTGCGGGGACGGCCCCGGCACCGCTCCAGCCCCGCCGGGGGGAGGAGACGCTTTGCCCCCGTCAGCCCCACGGCAGCAGGCACCGAGAGCACCGAGCACCGGGGCTGGCACCGGCAGCAGCACCGAGGCCAGGACGATGTGGGCTGGAGCAGGAAGTGCGGCGGCTGCCGGGGATGGACCGAGCGGGTCCCGGTCCCCTCCACACGGGGATGGTGGCAGGGAACGGTCACCGAAGCCTCGGGGCTTGCCCGTGGTGCTAAGGGGGGGAAACGCTGTGGCCTGGCCCGGTGAGAGCGGGGGCAGCCGCCACCTCCCCACCCGTGCAGGACAGCACCGGTCACCGGGGCCTCCCGGCCGGGGCTCACCCTCCCCTCCCGGCACCAGCGTCCGGGCTGCTCGCAGCCTGCACCGGGCAGCTCCCAGCGCCCTTCACCCCTGCCCCTTCCGCTGCCAACCCGGTTCACGAAGCCGAAGCGAGGACCGGACGCGCTCCTCTCCCAGCCCCGGACGGGGCTCACCCGGGAGGGCTCCACCGGGACCCCCCTGCGGGCCCGACCCGGCCTCGGCCCCCAGAGCCCTGGGGCACCGCGGGGCTCCGGGGCGGACCCGGCAGCGCCGTCACCACCGGGCCCGGGACAGCGCCCGCGGGGCCTCGCCCCGGGGACCCGCCCGACCGGATCCGCGCAGGCTGCGCCCGGGACCGGAGCGGCGGAACTCGCGGCGGGGGGGGGGGAACCGGGACGGACGGAGCTGCCCCGGGCAGCGGGACCGAGCCCCGACCCCCGAGCCGGGCACCGGCTCCTCCTCCGGCCCCGCACGGCGGAACCCGCCCAGCCCCGGCCCGGGACACCCCCGGTGCTGCCGGGTCCCGTCCTCCCGGCGCTGCCGTCCCCGTGTCCCCCCCCCCCCCCGATCCCGATCCCGATCCCGATCCCGATCCCGGTCCCGGTCCCCGCTCACCTGCGCGCGCGCGACCCCTGCGCGAGCTCTGCCGCCCGCCCCGCTCCGGCCCGAACAAAAGCCGAACAGCGGCCGCGCCAGCCCCGCCCCGCCCCGCCCTGCCGAGCCCCGCCCCAAGCCCCGCCCCTCGTGGCGTTTCCTCGTTCCTATTGGTCAGCCGGCACGCCCGTCAACAGCGCGCTCCGCCTGGCCACGCCCCCCGCCGGACGTGTTTATCCGCTCCCTATTGGCGGGGGCGCGGCCGGGGCGGCAGGTGATTGGGCAGCGGGGCGGGAATCACCTGGGTGACGTCACTGGGCGCGGCCAGGCACGTGCAGGGGGGGGCGCGGGGACCCCCACGTGCGGGGATCCCCCCCCCAGGTCCCCGCAAGGCTCCAGCTCCGCCCTGAGGGCTCCGAGGGGGCCGGGCCGGGCTCAGGGTCCCTGCGGCCCCTCCGGTGTCCCCCCCCCCAGCCCCGGCCATGGGGCAGCCACGGTGGCACCACCGGTGGGTTAACAATGGAGCAGAGTCCGGCCCTGGAGCAGAGCCCGCACAGGGAACCAGAGGCAGGAGCCGGGCAGGGGCACTGGGGAAGGGCTGGGTTGGTGACAGGGCCCTGCGTCACCCGGCCCTGGACAGACTGGTCCAGCCGGGTGCTGCTGCCGCGTCCCGGCTCACCCGGCTCCCTGCGGGCCCCAGGCGAAGCCTCGTCACCCTGAGTGCCCAGCACCAAGGCAGGGCCCAGCCCATGTGGGGATCATCCAGGCTCCGGCCCCCCAGACTGGGGACACATCCTGCACCCCCAGCACCAGCCCTTGTGCGGTTCTGTGCTGCAGCTGCCTGCCAGCGCTGACTCAGTTGGGAAATCACAGCTCTGGAGGGAGGTGAGAGACGGAGCTTCCACCGCCCCTGCAAGGAAATGGGAGCTCATCACTGTGTGTGGGGCTGGGGAGCCAGAGCACAGCGAGAGCCCTGCCAGAATGGGGAGGAAAGTGGCACAGCACACAGCATGGCATGGCCCAGTACAGCACACAGCATGGCACAGCCTGGCACTGCACAACACACAGCATGACATGGCATGGAACAGCACACAGCATGGCACAGCCTGGCACAGCACAGCACACAGCATGACATGGCCCAGTACAGCACACAGCATGGCATGGCATGGAACAGCACACAGCATGGCACAGCCTAGCACAGCACACAGCATGGATGCCAAGATGACAGCCAGAACATTCATTTATGTTCCTCCTCGGTCAATGTCATGGGAGTCAGGAAGCGCAGTGCATGGTGCTAACCCATGGAGTACTGCAGCCTCAGCCCCTGCATCCCACCTCCATCCCCTGCTCGTGCCCTTGCATCCCACCCCTGCACTCCACGGGGGACAGTGACTGTGACCACAGCTCCAACCACTGCTGGGTCACACCAGTCGCAGAGCACTACTGGGAGCGCTGGGCCGAGTGGTGCAAGGGGGGGAGCAGGAAGGGGACCCAGGACACCCGGCTCTGAGCAGCATCACCCGGAGCCAGCAGGAGCAGGAGCCAGGACCCGTGTCCCACAACGTGAGCCGAGGGCCTCGGTGCCCAGGAGCGAGTGGAGCAGGGCCCAGCTCCACCCTCACCCGGCTGGTTGGGAGCCTCGAGCCTTTGCCCCCTGAGCACGTCCCGTTCATCCGGGCGCACCCACCGAGCTCCGCTCCCATCGGTGACGAACCCGTCCGGGCACGGCCCTGCCCTGCGCAGGGGGCATGAGGCTGAACCCCCCCCAGCGCTGTGGGTCTGGGGGCTCAGCCCCATCCCTGCTCCCAGCCCTGGGAAATGGGAGCTGTGGGGCAGGGCAGGGCGCTCTCCTGCAGCCTCCCCTCCACCCCCTTCCTTCCATTCCATTCCCTTCCCTGCCCTGCCCTGCCCCGGGGCCCACGCCGTGATTCAGCCTCTCGGTTTCAGTCCTCGCAGCCAACACTTCCATGGGAGCAGGAACGGGCCCCGGTGCTCCCGACGCCCCGTGCCCGGGGCACGCACGGGCCCGCAGCCCCCGGAGCGGCTCCGAACAGCCCGGAGGGAGGGGGGCATCCTCCAACCCCCCCCCCGGGGCCCT
This sequence comes from Melopsittacus undulatus, assembly GCF_012275295.1. Lineage (NCBI taxonomy): Eukaryota > Metazoa > Chordata > Aves > Psittaciformes > Psittaculidae > Melopsittacus > Melopsittacus undulatus. The sequence continues at coordinate 551,320 of NC_047543.1, read as the reverse complement.
GGAACAGCGGCAGGGCCACTCTGCACCCTCCGGCCCAGCCACAGCACCAGGCACCCCCCAGTGACCGCTGTCGGGTGGTGCAACCCCAAACCAAGCCGCAGGTGATGCTCATTCCCCCCCCAAACACCCATCCTGCAGCACCCCCAGCCCCATTCACCTGTTCCCATCACGGTCCCAATGTGCTCAGGACCCTCCCAGCCCCACAAGAAGCTGGTTGCTCCCATGGCCCCCAAGCCACACAAGGCTAGCTATGGGGTCCTCCCTACTTGATGGGGGCATCCAGACCCCCACCCCATCCCTGCCCATGGCATAGCCCAGCCCCAGGGAGCCCCCAGGCGGAGGCAGCCATGAAAAGACTGGTCCAGACTTTATTAAAAGTAAATATTTAGGAATAAAAAGCACCCGTGCAGGTCGGGAAGTATTAAATTAACGGAGCTTGAGGCTACAGAGAACTCAAGGCACACACAAGGCACGGGCAATGCGGCCTCACCAGGCACCATGGGGACACCAGCACACCGGGATCCCCATCCCATCACCGGCACATGGGGTCCAAAGGGACCCTGGAAGGGCCCTGAGATGGGGCAGCTCCGTGCACGGCTCCTGGAGCAGGGCAGCCCCTTGAGACAACGTGGTCAGTCCTGGAGCAGTGTCCTTGGGAAGGAGCTGATGGACACAGTGACCCCAGTGCTGTGGGGCACCACCAGGCTCCTGGGGACAAGGGTGGCCCTGGGGGAGCTCGTGGGCAGGCAGGAAGGTTCAATGGTACCGATGCTCCATTGACAGGCATGGGCTGCGCTCAGGACAGGGATGCCTGGGTCACAGAGGCAGCTGCAGGGCTCTGGGCAGGATCAGCCCTTCCCTGCAAGCTCAGGTTCCTGCATGGGGCCCGTCAGGAGCCCAGTGTCCCAGGGCCACCAGCACCATCCAGCTCTGCCAGGGCCGGTGCCCCTTCGCCTGGCTCATGACAGGGTCTCTGCAAACATGGAGGGCTCGGTGGCACCGGGGAGCAGGCAGCCCTGCCCCATGGCATGGCCCCTTGTCCAGCATCACAAACCTTGGTCAGCTTTGTCCCCTTTGGTCCTGGGCTCCTGCCACCACTCAGCGAAGAAGCCTTCCTCATAGTCACCTTCACCCTCGAACTCACCATCAGAGGGCAGGTCCCGCACCTCCAGCCCCTCATCCCCATCCACCTCCATCTGCAGCATGGGGTGGGCAGGGGGAGGCATTGGGGCTCCAGGGCTGGTTTGGGGGGTCAGAACCCCCTGCCTGCCCATGGGTACCCACAGCACCCACCCGCACCATCATTTACCTCATCATCAGCCTGCAGGTACTGCCTGGCGAAGTCCAGCATCATCTTCTGCGTGGCCGTCTGGTTGTGGTAGCGCACGGCTTCCTGGGCACAGGATGGAGCCAGGCCTGGATCAGCCCCTCTGTCCCCACCGGAGGGACATGGGGCCGGGGGGGGGGGGGTCCTCACCGGCCGCGGCTCGAAGTCCTCCTCCCGCAGGCGCCAGCGCTCGCGGTGGAAGCGGTAATAGACCAGGTTCTGCTGCATGACCGTGTCCCCCGGATCGAAGAGCATGTAACTGGAGACACTGCGCACAGCATCCTGCACATCGTTCACTGGGGGAGCGGCACCCAGAGCGGGTGAGCCCCTGCCCAGGGACCCGCAGCACCCCCGGCTGCCCCATCCCACCATCACTCACACTTGTAGTAGGCAAACTGCAGGTAGTGGTACATGGTGGCCACAAACTTCTCCACGAAGTAGCCCCCCACGTTGGGGGTGAGCTCGGTCTCGCAGTCCACCTTGCACTGCAGCACGCTCACAAAGTGGTCTGGGTTTAGGGGGGAAGGCTTTAGGTTCTACTCCCCATCACCCCCATCCCGGTCCCAGCCCGCTGTCCCCCGGCCCCATAGCGAGGCACCTGCAATAGCGGGGTAGAAGTCCTTGAAGTCCTGCAGCTCGTAGGCTCCCTCGCAGCCGGCCAGGCAGTCCTCGTAGGCCCGGTAGTACTGAGCCAGCGCCTGCTCCATGTCAGCTGCACTGCTCCGGAAGTCCCCGTTGTTGTAGAGCTTCACCGAGCGCACGAATATTGGCTGTGGGAGGTAAGGGACCAGGGCTCATGGTGAGGAAGCTGCTCCCAAAGGCTTGGCAGGACCACACGTTGGCAGCCCCAGGACACCCAGTCCTAACCCCATCACCCTCCTCACCTCGTAGGGCTGAGCCTCCAGGTCCACCAGGTATTCATCCACGTCCAGCATTGTCCTGTAGTAGTTGAGGTACCTCAGGGTCATCTCGTGCTTGGGGTTCTTCTGCAGGAAGGTGTGGGCAGCGGACACTGCTTTCTCGATCTTGTTTGACTGGGAGGGAGGAAGAGGCAGGATGGGGACAGGTCAACCCCGCAGGACCATCCACAATGGTGCGGGTTGGATCCGTGCATCCGCTCCTCCCGGGCACCGCAGCATCCCAGGAGAGCCTCCTGCTTCCAGCTGCTTTATGAGCACTTGGATGGCAACTTCAAGGGAGTGAGATGGGGGGGGGGGGGTGAAGGAGCCATCAATGAGATGGGTTTGGGCCAAAGAGAGCAAGAGGAAAAGGCATTAAGAATCTAGGCCAGGCTGTCCCCTGCCACTGCCAGCACTGAGCACTAAACCAGCACCCGCAGCCCAGCACTGTGCCTGGGGAGGGGAGGGGCCCCCACCAGAGAGCTTGGGCAGGGTCACCCAGGCCGATGCACCCAAAACCTCCCTCCACATCTGCTCCATGAGCCCAGGCAAGGATTCTCCCTGCAGGAGCCTCCAGACATGTCCTGCAGCAACCACAGTGGCTCTGGTCCTGCCAGCTCAGGCTCCTTGGCTCCCCAGCCAAGCCCTGGTGTCCCAACACCCTGCCTGGCCAGGGGGACACAAGGTGGAGCGGGAGGGATGCAACCACAGGGGCCCAGTCCCAGGCACTCCCCTCACATCCTGATGCATCCCAGATGATGCTGACGTGCTACGGCACAGGGGCAGGATGGAGGAGCCAAGGAGGGGATGCCAGGTGGGGGTGCAGGACAGGAAAGCGAATGACAGCAGGGTGCAGGATAGAAGGGAACGGGGTTCAGGGGGTGCAGGCTGGTGGTGTAGGATGGGGGTATCAACAAGGACAACAAGGGGCGCAGGATGAGTGTGCAGAGCTGGGGAGGTGCAAAGTGAAGGGTAAAAGAGGGGGCACGGACCAGGGCAGTGCAGGATGGAGGCACAGGAACCCCCCCTTACACTTCCCCCTTCCATCCCACCAGCCGCATTGCGCGGCATTTGCGCGCCCCGGGCTCACCTTGAAGAGCGCGTAGTGCAGGTACTGGTAGGGCAGGCGGCGCTGGAAGTCGCGCAGGGTCTGCGCGGGCGGGTAGCGCAGCTGGAACACGGGCAGGTCGCGCTTGCAGGCGCGCAGGCAGCCTGCGCGGCGCAGCAGCCGCCCGAAGAGCTGCATCTCCCGTTCCCATTCCCAGGCCGCGGGGTCCCCATCGGAGAGCGGCTCCTCGGCGGGGCCCGGCTCCGCGCAGCGCCGGTGGCAATGCGCTTCGCTGTCGCGCAGCAGCCGGTGCAGGCGCAGACTCGCCTCCAGCTCCCGGGCGCTCTCTGCCCACTGCGCACCCGCGTACTGCTCCAGCGCCCGCGCGTACGCTCTCTGCAGCGGCTCCAGCGCCTCCGCGGGGAAGCCGCGCACGCTGTACTCCTCGTACTGCGCCGCGCAAGGCCCCGCAGCCGCCTCCAGCAGCAGCAGCAGCAGCACCAGCGCTGCGCCGCCCATCACCGCCGCCTCCGCCGCCGCGCACTGTCCGCGCAGCGCTCCGCGCAGGGGGGCGGGCGGCGGGGAGGGGGCGGTGCGCGGAGGGTGCGCAGGGTCTGAGTGCGGCTCTGCGCGGCCGGCGCAGCGCAACACGGGGCGTGCTCGGTGCTGAACGGACCCCATGGGTTCCCTTCCGCACCCCGCGACGTGAAGGGGGTCACTGTGCGTCCCGCACTGCGGGCTCCGGGGCTGCAGGACCCCGGGGATGTGCTGTGTGTGCCCTGTGGAACGGGATGTGCTGTGTGTGTCCTGTGGAACGGGATGCGCTGTGTGTGCCCTGTGGAACGGGATGTGCTGTGTGTGCCCTGTGGAGTGGGATGCGCTCTGTGTGCCCTGTGGAACGGGATGCGCTGTGTGTGCCCTGTGCTGCAGCTCAGAGCATCCCGCACCCTGTGCTGAACCCCGGGGCACCCCGGGGTGCTGGGCTCTGCCAAACCCGGGCAGTGACCAGACCCCCCCATCCCAGCGCTGGCCTGGCTGGTGGCTGGTGCCAAGCTGGTGGCCACACACCCTGAGCTGTGCCAGACCCTAGCACTGCACCGAGCCAGCCTTGGCATGGCCACACTGGCCCCAGCCCAAGCCCAGCGCCTTGTTGCCGGCTGGCCGGTGGCACTGAGGGATGTCACAGCCTGGGGCAGGAGCCAGGACACGGCTGAGCCCTCTTCCTGCTCCCACAAGCTCCACAGATGCAGGCTGGGTGCTGCGTGCGCCCTGAGCCCCGGCTCCAGGGGTGCTTGAGGTTCTGTCCTCACCCGAGGTGCTGCCCCTTGGAGAACCAGGTTTTGGTTGGGGTTGGCTTGAATTCCCATTTGGGACTTGCCAAGGGCTCTTATCACGGTTCCCATCGCGGGTTGGGGAGGTGGGGATGCAGGGGAACACATATGGGTGCGTTTGGTGCTGCTCCTATCCCGGAAAGGCTTTTGGGGGGTATTTTTAACCATCAGCACCCAATAAAAGAGATTGAGGAGCAGGAGTCAAACACTGAATCCCTTGGATTCCCTATGCCGGGGACTGAGCAGCAGCATCCGGAGCTGGGGGAGCGATGGCTCCAGCGGGAGGAGGCAGCAGCGCCAGGACCCGTTCGTGTGCGGGGACACAAACTCACTTCCAAGCAGCTCTCGCTGAGCTCTTCCTGTGGGGAAAAGAAAGGAGAACACAAAAAGGAGAGGAAAAAACCTCCCCCCGACCCCTGGTACCGGGAGCTGCCTCCGAGCTTCCCACTGGGACTTCCCAGCGCTGCCTGCTCTGTGGAATGGGGGGGGACGGGGGACGGGCCTCGCGTTGGGATCGTGGCTGAGGAAGCGCCAGGCCCGGACACGTGTACAGAAATTCCGGGCAGGAATCCCACGGGAAGGGGCGGCCGAGCGGAGCAGGCTCCGTCCCTCCGCCTCCTGCTTTCCGCCGGCTCCCAGCGCCATGGACCCCGGCAGCTTCCTCCTCCTCCTCCTCCTCCTCCTCCTCCTCAGCATCCTGGGGGCGCCGGGGCTGGGGGACCCCGGCCCCCTGGAAGACGTGGTGATAGACAGATACTACATCCCCAAAATCTGCCTGCGGGAGGCCCAGATGGGGGATTTCATTCGCTACCACTACAATGGGACCTTTAAAGATGGCAAAAAGTTTGACTCCAGGTATAGCCCTCGGCTCCTCACCTCTGCATGCGGCGCCGGGGGGGACCCTGCATGCCTTGCACCCCCCAGGGGCAGCAGGGGAGGGGCAGGCTCCGGGCAGCCCCATGCTCGGACCCCAAGGAAGGCTTTGGAGTGGGTGCTGGGGGTGAGGGCAGGGAGCCCGAGGGTCCCCCTGCGCCCCATGAAGCAGCAGCCCTGCCCATCGGTGCCTGCACACCCTCAGCCCCAGGCATGGGCAGGATCTGCCCCTGAGGGAGACATTCTGCACTCAGGACATGTATGTGCATGTGCAGGGCAGGGAAGCACTGAAACCCTTTGAAACGTGGCAGCAGTGAAACCCGTTCATTACCTAAGAGGCTTTGCTCTGGCCGGACTTGGTTTTCCTCAGCCTGGGCACCGATCCTGCTCTGCTCCCAGTGCCTGCCAAGCGGTTTATGTCGGTGCAGTCCCTGCTCTGCAGCACCGGGAGCGAGGGGTGAATGAGGGGCACAACCAAAGGGCAGAGCCAGAGGATGCAGGAACAAAAGCTTTTCACACGGATGCGTTTAAGAGGAAAGCAAAGGGATGCTGCTCTGGTTAAATGTGTCTTTAGTGTGAGCATGAAGGGGGAGAAAGTAATGAGTGATGCACTTCACCTTCTGCTGTGGGCACCCCGAGTGCATCTTTTCCTTTTCCTTTTCCTTTTCCTTTTCCTTTTCCTTTTCCTTTTCCTTTTTCCTTTTCCTTTTCCTTTTCCTTTTCCTTTTCCTTTTCCTTTTCCCTTTCCTTTCTTTTTCTTTTCTTTCCTTTCCGGGGACATTCCCTGCTAAAGGACCTTGTCTTCACTGCTTCTTGCAGTATTTTCAGCTCTACAAATAAAGCCAGATTTGCAGTGGAAGGATGAGGCCTGGGCTCTTTCCTTCCCTCCTTGCTCCATAGAGCTCCAAATGTGCCGTAGGCAAAGGGGTTGGGAAGTGGCCGAAAGCCGCATCCAGCTCCATGGATGAGGATGGTGTCAAAGGGTTTGGTACCAACGGGAAGCATCACCCCCCTCCTTTGCACCCAGAGGGTCCCACCTGCACTCCCCTGCCTGCATTGTGCTGGGTGCGCAGCTCCATCACAGGCAGCGCAGGATTGAGCCCATCAGCATCAATGGTTTTGAGCTGCGGGCTCTGCAGCAGCACAGGGACTCACCATGAGGCTGTCCCATGGCTGGGGTCCTGATCCACCCCAAACCCTGGGTGCTGAGCCCTCAGCTCCCCCAGCACCAGCAGCATCGGGGGCTTGGCCCCATCCCGCACCCCTGACAGCTCTGTCCTTCACCCAGCTATGACCGAGGGGCCACGGTGGCCGGTGTGGTGGGTGTCGGGCGCCTCATCACAGGCATGGACCGGGGGCTGCAGGGCATGTGTGTCAACGAGCGGCGTCACCTCATCGTGCCCCCCCACCTGGGCTACGGCAGCATCGGTGTGGGTACGTGGGGCTGGGGGTCCCTGCATAGGCTTTGCTGGGAGTGGGGGTCCTGCCCTAAGCTGCTTTGTCCTCGTTGCTGCCCCTTTAGCGGGGCTGATCCCCCCAGACGCCACCTTGTACTTCGACGTGGTCATGCTGGACATCTGGAACAAGAAGGACAAGCTGCAGATCACCCCCTTGTCCAGACCCCCCCACTGCAACCGCACCGTGGAGAGCTCGGACTTCGTGCGGTACCACTACAATGGCACACTGCTGGACGGGACCCCCTTCGACTCCAGGTACAGGCACTGGGATGCGCTGGAGGTGGATGCAGCCTCTGCCCTGGGGCACTGGGAGGGCAGGGACCAGGGGATGCTGAGCATGGGGGCTCACGCTGCGCCCTGGCCAGAGCAGCCTCCCCTGGTGCTTTCCCTCCCTGCACCCCATTAGGGCCGGTGCAGCTCCGTGATCCCAAACCAGCTTCCCACATGGCTCAGGCCTGGAGCCCTCCCCACTCTTGTTCCTCCCCACCAGCTACAGCAAGAACAGCACCTACGACACCTACGTGGGCACGGGCTGGCTGATCAAGGGCATGGACCAGGGGCTGCTGGGCATGTGTGCTGGGGAGAAGAGGAGCATCATCATCCCCCCGTTCCTCGCCTATGGGGAGAAGGGCTATGGTGGGTCAAGCATCGCCCCCTTCCCTCCCACCCCTGTTCCCCGGGCCCCGGTGGGGCTGATCCGTGTCCCCTCCTCAGGCTCCGTGATCCCACCACAGGCATCACTGGTGTTCAGTGTGCTGCTGGTGGACTTCCACAACCCCAAGGACGGGGTCTCCCTGGAGCACCTCGAGGTGCCCGAGCCCTGCAAGCGCCGAGCTGTGAGCGGGGACTTCGTCCGCTACCACTACAATGGCACATTGATGGATGGGACACTCTTTGACTCCAGGTGTGGGGGGATCCCTGAGCCCACCCTCTCCATCCCCATGCTCAGCAGCATGGAACAGCTGGAGAACTGATGGAGGAGAGGGTGGGAATGGGCACAAACCAGGCTGCAAAGCACAATCCCTGTTTGCTGCACAGGGTTTGGCTCCAGGCAGAGGCTGGGACAAGGGATGTGGGAACAGGGCTGAGATTCACACCAGGCTCTGCTTGTGTCCCTGCAGCTACTCCCGGAACCACACGTACAACACCTACATCGGGAAGGGCTACATCATCCCTGGCATGGACCAGGGCCTGCAGGGGGTCTGCATGGGGGAGAGGCGGCGCGTGGTCATCCCCCCACACCTGGCCTATGGGGAGAACGGAGCAGGTAAAGCACCAGGTCCAGCAGCACACGCTGTGGCATCCCCTCCTTAGCCCTGTGCATCCCACACCATGGGGAGAGCTCTGACCAAGTGGGACCATCACCATCCCTAGGGCTCTGGGTGCTGCGGGGCCAGGGGAAGGGCTGACACCAACACGTGCTGAGGGATGGATGCAGGGAATGGCTTTACCCTTTACCGCGGCTCTCCCGCAGCTCTCCTCATCCTCCTCTTCCAGGGGACAGAATTCCCGGCTCAGCCGTGCTCGTCTTCGATGTCCATGTCATTGACTTCCACAACCCTGAGGACCCGGTGGAGATGGAGACCTTGTACCGGCCGGAGGGCTGCAACCTCACCACCGGCCACCGGGACTTCATCCGCTACCACTACAACTGCTCCCTGATGGATGGCACCAAGCTCTTCTCCTCGTGCGTGCTGGGACACATCCTGATGGTGCTGGGCTGGGGCAAGGACAGGCACCGGCGCAGCAGCCCCGTGCCATGGGGCAACACATAGGGTTTGGGGGCACAGCAGGATGGAGCACAGGGGATGTGGGGCACGGTGCCCATGGGGTCTCCTCTGTGCCCACTGCAGCCACGACTACGAGAAGCCACAGGAGGTGACCCTGGGCACCAACAAAGTGATCGAGGGCCTGAACAGAGGCCTCCTGGGCATGTGCGCAGGGGAGCGGAGGGTGCTCATCGTCCCCCCGCACCTGGGACACGGCGAGAGTGGAGGTAGGGAGCATCCCATGCAGAGCCGGGGGTCCCGGGGTCCTGTTCCCCATCACCCAATGGGTGCTGGAGGCTTTCACCCATCGGGGTCCTGTTCCCCATCACCCAATGGGTGCTGGAGGCTTTCACCCATCGGGGTCCTGTTCCCCATCACCCCATGGGCGCTGGAGGCTGTCACCCATTGGGTCCTTCTGGGGTGTTCCAGCGCGGGGGGTGCCCGGCAGCGCCGTGCTCCGCTTCGAGGTGGAGCTGATCTCCATGGAGGAGGGTGTTCCTGAGGGATACCTGTTCATCTGGCACGGGGAGCCCCCGGACGGGCTCTATGAGCACATGGACCTCAACAAGGACGGGGAGATCCCGGCGGAGGAGGTGAGTGAGGGCTCCCAGTGCCCCCAGTGGCTCCGGGGACCCCACGGTGGGGAGCAGCATCCCAGGGATGCCGGATGCAGGCACCCAGGGCTGCGCAGGAGTGAAGCAGCTTCCCCCTGTCCCCGCTGCAGTTCTCCACCTTCATCAAGACCCAGGTGGCCGAAGGGAAGGGGAGGCTCATGCCCAGCTCCGACCCGGACAAAGTCATCGCTGACATGTTCAGGAACCAGGACCGCAACCAGGACGGGAGGATCACCCCCGAGGAGCTGAAGCTGAAGGCGGATGAGGACCAGGAGAAGATCCACGAGGAGCTCTGAGGAGCAGCTCCTGCTCTTCCCTGCGCACAGGACTCGTCCTGGCCTCCTCAGGAACCTGCCCCTGCCCTTCCCCAGCCCTTCCAGGGGGAGCATTTGGGGGTTCCCCTCCCATTCATTAACTGAGGGGGTTTTGATGCTCCTTTGGGCAGGAAAACACCAACCCCCAGCAAATAAACCCAGGCAAGAAGGTGGGAAACACCCACACAGGGTCTCCATCCACCCTGGGGACAGCAGCACCCACATCCCCATCCCACTGCGCCCTGCGGATGGTACCTCTGCTGTGGAGCCAGACCCTGGAGCCCTTCCCTGCTGCCAAACCCCACTCTGCCCCCCTGCTCCCAGCTCCCCACAGGGCAGCAGCATCCCCATTGCCATCCCCTTCCTCCCCAGCCAGTGACTGCACGTCCTGCTCCATGTGCTGCCCCACGGCAGGCAGGAGGGAGCTGCCCCTCACTGCTGCAGCAGCGCAGTGTGGTTTGGGGCTGGGGGCTTCTCCCTCCTCTTTAGAGAGGAGAAATAAAGAGAAGCCTTTAATGCTCCAGGCCCCCCCCCCCAGCATCCTCCCTGGGACAAGAGGCTGGAGGGGGCTCAGGTCCCAGGGCAACACCCCAAGGTCCTGCAGGCATTTGCTGCTTCAGAAAACCCAGCACCCCCCAAGGCAGCAGGGACTTGGCACAGCCCTTGTTTGCCTTTGGGAGCAGGAAACCTCAGGGAGCAGCATCCTCCCTGCCCCACAGCAACAGCCCTCACAGAGGAGATGAATCAGCCCAAAACTGCCTCTGAAATCATCTTGCAGGTAAAACAGATGCAAGAACAGAAGAGTGCAACAGGTCCCAACGAGCCCCTCCAACAACTGCTGCCTTCCACCAAATAAATCATCTCCACTGGTTTCCAAGGAGTTTGCTTTGTCTCAGGTTACTCTGCCATGGAACAGTCCTCGTGCAGGGGGGTCCAGGCTCCAGCACTGCTGGGTCAGGCAGGACTGGAACCAAACCTCTGCTCCTGGGATGCTCCAGCACAGGGGGATGATGATGCTGCAGCGCCCGGTGGCTCCATCCGGGATGGGGGTACCTGCAGCTGGGAGCAGAGATGCAGCAGCCCTGGCACTGAGGAACAGCAGGGCTGGGAGCTGCAGGGTGTCCATGGGGCACATGGGGTGGGTGATGCTGGAGCTCAGCCGGGCACTTGGCAGCCCAGAGACAACAGAAGAGACTCATTTTCATAGGGAGGAAATGAAACCACTTCCATCTGTCCTCAAACTACAGCAAATGATCTCCACTTCCGTGCTCAACCACTGCAGCAAGTGCAGAGCATCTCTACCTGAGACATAAAAGGGGTTGTCCGAGTGGGATGGAGCCTGAATGGGATGAAGTCCAAGTGGGATGTGCAGTGTGATGGAGATGAAGTCTGAGTGGGAAGCAGCAGATGTGGAAGCAGCAGATGGGGTGAAGGGAGGGGAGCAGCTTCCTCCACCTCCAGGGCTGCTCAAGGGGGTTGAGTGAGGTCAGGATGTGTAACGGGGCAGGAGCCTGCCCAGTGGCAGGTGTAGGTACCGGAAGATCAGCTCCAGGGCAGGACATCGGCTGCGGAGCTACTGGAGCCTTCCCAGCTCAGGTCTCCGTAAGGATGTAGCGGAGGATCCCGTTGGCCACATCCAGCGTCTCGTCCCTCTCCAGCACGATGTCATAGGCATCCAGGTACTTCCCCATCCGCTCTTCCACCTGCAGCAATGGGATGGAGCAGGGAGGGCTGAGAATGAAGCTGCTGCACCCACAGCACCACAGAGAGGGGTCAGGGACCACAGTGATGATGCCCCCCAAGTCACTGGGGCAGTGGCCAGCCCCTCTCTGCTGCCTTTGCACATAGAGAAGCAGCAGGGCAGCAGGAACTGCTCCTCACTCCCACCTTGTCATTGAGGAAGCCAATCTTGAGGATGTTCTCCACGTTGGGAACACCATCTGCCATGGTCAGGTCACCCATGGAGTCCCCCAGCAGGATGATGCTCGTGCGGGTGCTGAGCTGCTGGAAGTACTCGGTGCCCTGCAGGACACTGTTGTTCTTGTTGTAGGTGTGGATGAGAGGTCCCTTGAAGCACCTGAGGACTCCCTGTGCAAACAGGACAAACCCCTCCATGTGCCTCAGCCTCAGCTCCCTTCCTGCAAGGGGGATGCTCAGGGCACCAACCCTCATCTCCGGGATACCCCAAGGAAACCCAGCAGCCATGGAGCATGGAGATGGTCACAGCAGTCAGCTCCATCCACAGGGATCAAAGAGGCAGCTCTGAACCTAGCGGTGCCTTTAAGCACATGCAGCCAAAGCCTCCACTCCACATCCACACACACACACGGGATGCAGGAACTCACGTTCTCATCAAAGTCCATGTAGTTGGAGACCACGTTGATGTTTGCATGGAAGACGTTGGCCTGACGGATTATCTCCTCAAGGACATCACCGACGCCAGCGGAGAAGATGAACAGGGGCACGTTGTGCTCATGGAGCTGATCAAACCACTCCTTGAACCCATCCCTAGAGCAGAGGTGCCTGTTACAGGGTATCCCATCCCCTCAAGGCCAGGTTTAAGGGCAAGCATTAGCACAATGGGTTTGTGCTGTGGGTGACACCTGATGCTGAGCCAAGGGCCTGGCTCTGCCCCCACACCCTGCCTGCTGCAGGCGCCTGCAGCCTGTACCTGAGCATCACTCCTGACTCCCTGACGATCTGGGCTATGTCCTCCTTATGGATGTTCTGCTGTACCAGGAGCTCATGGACCCTGCTCCACCTGGGGAAAGGCAGAGAAGGAGCTTCCCAAAGCACCCTCTGGGCAAGGAAAGCTCCGGCCCTGCCACCAAGCCCAGGGACACCTCGAGCCTGTGTCTTGTTGACCTCAGGCAGAAGGTGCCGGGACAAGGTGAAGCTCATCCCATCCAAGCACTCACCACTCCACCATGAGAGGCTGTTTCTCTTCCGGGGTGCGGTTGGGATCGATTTCAATGGGATAGTAATAGTGCAGCAGATCCTTGAGCTGGTGGTGGAGAGATGGGGAAGGGCAGGGTGAACAACAGCGAGCAGGCACATGGAAACCTCCCTTTGTAACCCCCCTTCCATCAGTGGTGGCTGAGGTGCAGCCTGGACACAGCCTGGGGAGCTGCCACAGGAGCCTCCTGATGCCGGGTGATAGGGATGAACCCCACAGCACTGAGCAGCAACAGGCACCCACCTGCTTCCTGCCGTCCTCGCTGATAACGCGGCTGTCGCTGAGGATATCTGCAAGGACAGTGAGAACCAGCTGCAGCCCAGCAGCTCCCAACAGGCGGTTACCCTGCATCCCAGCTCCAGCCCTTCCCAAAGGCACAAGGCTGCTCAAGAGCAGCATCCGCATACAGTGAGGAGCAGCAGCAGGGCCGGGAGGCAGCTGCCACAGGGCTGCCCAAGGAGCTGCACCGAGGGAGGGGAGGAGCAGATGGGCAGGGATGCGAGGAGGCAAACGGGGGACATAGAGACCTGAGCACAGACACGGGGATCAAGCAGCAGCAGTGCCAGGGTCAGACTCACTGTGCGAGGTGGGGCAGCGCCGGCCGTGGCACCAGAACCTGCTCAGGGTCATGTCGAAGTCGGAGATGACCTGGGAGGGTGAGAGGAGCCCAGAGCTGCATGAGGCAGAGCGCTCTGCCCTTACCGAGGCAAAGCACTGCGAGGGTGCAAGGTCCAGGGCAGGGGGCAGAGCACAGCAATGGATGCGGATGCTCCTGCCTCCGTGTGGTGCCATCCCCGTCCGGGACAGAGCACCCCCGTCTCAGGGCGTGTGGCAGCACCAAAAGGCTCCCTCCTGCTGACCCCGCCGTGGGCAGAGGGGGTGTTTGGGCATCGCTCGTGTTCGTATCTTGCATTACCAGGGAAGGAAAGGGCCAATCCCCAGGTCCTGCCTCTCCTCTGGAGCTTCTCCATGTGCCCAGCGCGGGGCCGGCGCTCCCGGCACCGGGTTGGGCGCAGCCGGGACACGGAGCACCCCAACCCCCCCCCCCCCCCCCCCCCCAGCCCCGGGGCCGGTACCTGCAGTTTGCTCGGCCCCTGCTCCTTGAGGGACCGGATGATCGCGGCCGCACGCTCCGGGTGTTGGATACGGACACTGGCGTTCCTCAGCTCGGGCACCTGCGGGCAGAGACAGCGCTGCGGTGTCCGGGGCTGCGGAGCTCCAGAGGCTGTGCTGCCATCCGAGGCTCCGGTGCCATCCGGGGCTCCGCTGCCCTCCGGCCCCCCCGGGCCCCGCTCCCGCAGCCCCCCGCTCACCATCGCTGCGCTCCGGGCAGGGCCAAGCCGCGCAGCCGCAGGGCGGAGGAGGAGCCGGGGCCGGGGCTGGGGCTGGGGCCGGACGGGGGACGAGAAGGAGCAAAAAGCCCAACGGAGCTCGAGGCTCCGGACACGAGGGGGGTGGGGTCAGGGTCAGGGTCTGCACCAGGAGGAGCACAGGGCCCCAGGATGGGTTGGGGTGGGAGGCAGCCTAACCCTAACCCTAACCCTAACCCTGAACCCCATCCAGCTCCAGCCTCTTGCCACGGGCAGGGACCCCTTCCACTGGAGCAGCTGCTCCAAGCCCCAACGTGGCCTTGAGCACTGCCAGGGATGGGGCAGCCATTTCCCTCCCAGAGCTGTTCCCGGGTACACCCAGACACGAAGACAAGCAGCCAGCAATGAGCTACAGCAGCAAGGGCTCAGGATGGGGCTCTCCCTGCCCCACATCCCCTGCTCAGCCCCTTGCGGCTCCTTCCACCCCTCCAAAGGTGGCAGCAGATCCAGTACTTGTGGCTCCATCACTGACACAAGCTAACCTGGGCCTCAGCTTCCTCCTGTGTGAGCTGGTTCAGGGACACTGCAGCAGCCATTGGTTCTATGCCTGGGGAGGTTTATACCTGTGCTGAATGGCATGCAGGACTTGCAGGGTGTCCTGGGTTCAGCAGTAGCAGTCATTTACCCCTCCTTGGTACTGATGCATTCTGTGGTTTGACTTTGGGGCTGGGAACGGTTGCTGATAGCAAAGTATGTTTTGAGTAGTAGCAGCAGTAGTGATTTGTGTTATACCTCAGCTATTAAACTGTGCTTATCCCAACCCGTGGGGGCTACATGCTTTGGATTCTCCTTCCTAACTCTCTGGGAGTTGGGGGAGTGGGGGGGGAGTGAGTGAATGAGCTGTGTGTGGACTTGGTTTAAACCATGACACAGGGGAATCTTGAGGCTGTTCTTCCACAGCCATCAATGGGGCCTGGTCCAGCACAGCCTGGGCTATGGGGCAGCCATGGGGTGAGGGGCTGGGGGGGGGCAGGACCCTGTTCCCTGCGGAGGGGTTCACAGCCCCACCCTTGAGCTTGTGACATCATAGTGGAGCATGTTCTAGAGCCACCAGGCAGAGGTGATGTTGGAGGGACAAAGAGATAGACCCAGAGACAGGCACCTTCCATGGCCTCAGGCTTCAACATGGGGAACAGGTTGCTGTCCACCAAGTACTTATCCTCACACATGGAGAGGAAGATGAGTGCTATGGCTTGCAGCATCTTCAATGAGCTTCGTCTCGAGGGCAAACTCTGTGATGTGATCATCAGCGTGGATGGGATAGAATTTAATGCTCACAAGAACATCCTCTGCAGCTGCAGCCACTATTTCAGGTCAGTCAGAGGGGACGGGTGGCATTTCCTAGCCTGGGCTGTGCTGCCTTGGTGCTTCCATCACTAATGAAACATGGATAAAATCACACAGCCTCCCAGCAGGGCTACTGCTGGTACCCAAACGGGTGCCCAGGGGATAAGGGGCAGGGTTTGCCTCCAGCACTGCTTTGGTTTTCCAGGGCTCTGTTCACCAGCAGCTGGAACATGGCTGAGAAGAAGGTGTACAAAATCCCTGGGATCTCACCCGAAATGATGAGGCTCATTATCGAGTACGCCTACACCCGGACTGTTCAGGTCACCATGGAGAACGTGGAAAACCTGTTCATTGCCGCAGACCAGCTCAACATTATGGGCATCATCCGGCTGTGCTGCGAGTTCCTCAAGTCCCAGCTCTGCTTTGAAAACTGCATCAGCATCTACAGGTTCACACACTATTACTACTGCCCCGAGCTGCAGGAAGCAGCCTTCGTGTTCATCCTGCATCACTTCGAGGACATCACCAAGGTCTCTGAAGAGTTCCTCGACCTCTCCGTCAGTGATCTGAAGAGCATCATTGAGAAGGATGAGCTCAACGTGAGAGAGGAGGATGTCGTGTTCAAGGCTATCATCAGGTGGATTGACCACGATGCCCCGAACCGGCGGCACCACATTGCTGAGCTGCTGAGCAAGGTCAGTGCTGGTGTAGGCTCTGCAGGGCCACAGCCGCTCCGCTCCTCTTGTCCCTTTCACACCCTCGGGCTCTTGAAGACCTGGGCTTGGGGCTGAGCTCCCAAGTGCCTGTTTCCTTGTGTTCAACTGCTTGTCACAGGCAGGAGGGACCAAAGGTCACAGGAGACGTTATCTCTGCACACACAGAGCCTCTGTTTGTGTATGAGCCATGCAAGCGGCTGCAGGCATGAGGGCAGTTTGAGTCTGCGGAGAGGACAGCCCCAGGCCAAAGCAGCAGCAGGCTCCCTGCCATGAAATCAATTGGTTCACCCTTGCACCCCTGTTTCTGGACTAGCCCCAAGCCACACATTGAGTTCTCGGGTTCTTTTATGGCCTGAAACCTAAACCATTGAGCACTGTGGCTCTGCCCCCCGGACGCCATGGGGATGCCGCCCCTAACCCCCCCTTTTCTGTGCCCTCCAGGTTCGGCTGGCACTGCTGCAAGTGGATTTCTTCATGAACAACGTCAAAACGCACGAGTACGTGGAGGAAAACGAGGACTGCAAAGGCCTCATCATCAACACCCTGACGGAGATGTACCACCTCAGCATGCACGGGCCCCCGTACTCGGGCTCTGTCAGCCCGCTCAGCCGGCCTCGCCTGCCCTATGCCGTCCTGTTTGCCATCGGGGGCTGGAGCGGGGGCAGCCCAACCAACGCCATGGAGACGTACGACGTGCGGGCGGACACGTGGAAGAACGTGACGAGCGAGCAGGAGAGCCCCCTCGCCTACCACGGCACAGCCTATTTGAAAGGCTTCATCTACGTGGTGGGAGGCTTTGACAGTGTGGATTACTTCAACAGCGTCAAGAGGTTCGACCTGCTGCGCAAGAGCTGGCACCAGGTCGCTCCCATGCACTCGCGCCGCTGCTATGTCAGTGTCGCCGTCCTCAACGGCTTCATCTATGCCATGGGAGGGTTCGATGGGTACACGCGGCTCAACACGGCCGAGCGCTACGAGCCCGAGACGAACCAGTGGACGCTGATCAGCCCCATGCACGAGCAGAGGAGCGATGCCAGTGCCACCACACTGCATGAGAAGGTAAAGGTCATGTCACCGGGTTGGGGTGAGCGGAGCGGGGTGAGGAACCTGCAAGTGCCCATCCTGTCACTTGGCCCAACAATGAGCACTTGCAGCCAGAACCCCCCCGTGAGCAGCAGCTCAGGGAGGGGATTCTCCCCCTCTGTTGTGCTCTCTGAGACCCCCCCCCCCCCCCCTGCAGCCCTGATCCAGCACAAGAGGGACCTGGAGCTGCTGGGATGAGACCAGAGGGGGCCACAGGGATGCTGCGAGGGCTGGAGCAGCTCTGCTCTGGAGCCAGGCTGAGAGAGCTGGGCTGGGGCAGCCTGGACAAGAGAAGGCTCCTGAAGGGGAGACCTGAGAGCAGCTCCAGTGCCTAAAGGGGCTGCAGGAAACCTGGAGAGGGGCTGGGGACAAGGGCCTGTAGGGACAGGCCAAGGGGAATGGTTTTAACCTACCAGAGGTCCTGTCTGCCTCATGCAGTTGAGGAAACAAAGGATCTAAATCCTGCTGGCCTGAAGAACACACTGTGCTTGTATTCCTTTCAAAGCCAGAACCTCAGGACCATTCCCACTGAAACCCAAACCAACCTCCCCCTAGAAAACCCATCCAGCCACATCACTTGTTTTCCCCTTCATGTCCTCTTACCAGAGTACGACTGCCCTGCTCACTCTGCCTTCCTGCCCTGCTCAGGTGTACATCTGTGGTGGGTTCAACGGCACCGAGTGCCTGATCACTGCTGAAGCATACAATGCCACCACAGAGCAGTGGACCTTGATAGCAGCCATGAGAACCAGAAGAAGCGGAGTAGGAGTCATCGCGTACCAGAACGAGGTGTATGCGGTAAGGGAGGCCCCCAGCACCTGTACTGCTCACCCTTTGCTGACCTGCATTTCCTGGACTTCCAATGCTGGCCTTTTGCTTCCCAGTGAGATTTAGGGAAGGAAGGAATAGAATCACACAGTGGGTTGGGTTGGAAGGGACCTTAAAGCTCCTCCAGCTCCAACCCCTGCCCCAGGCAGGGACCCCTTCCACTGGAGCAGCTGCCCCAAGCCCCTGTGTCCAACCTGGCCTTGAGCACTGCCAGGGATGGGGCAGCCACAGCTTCTCTGGGCACCCTGTGCCAGCGCCTCAGCACCCTCACAGGGAAGAGCTCTTGCCTTATCTCCAATCTAAACTTCCCCTGGTTCAGTTTGAACCCATCGGAGCCTCCTGAGAACATCATCACCTGCACGCTTCTGGTTCTGAGAAATGTACAGACAATCTTTAAGCATCTGCAGCAAAGCAATCATTTTTGGCTGCTGCTAACAGGTTCAGCAGCACAGAGCCCTCGCTCAGTCCCATTCACCCCAGCCATGTGCTGCATTTAAACCCTGTAAAGTGTAAAATCCAACAGTTGCACAAAATACTGTTTCAGGAGGAACAAGGGAGCAGCCTGTTGTGAGCACACCTTGTGTTTTGAGATACCATGCTCTCAGCAATCCTCAAACTGAGCTCAGCAAGGCAGGGCCACTTCCCCTAGTGCAGGAAGGAGCTCTTCCTTGTGATAGTGGTGAGGCACTGGAATGGGTTGCCCAAAGAAGTGGTGAATGCTCCATCCCTGGCAGTGCTCAAGGCCAGGTTGGAGAGAGCCTTGGGTGACACGTGTGAGGTGTCCTTGTCCTTGGCAGGGGGCTGGAACTGGATGATACTAAGGTCCTTTCCACCCCAAACTACTCTGTGATTCTATAACTCTATGTAATGACCCAGCTGGCTGAGCAGGGGAGGAAGAGCCAGGTTCAACTCCGTGCCTTTGGCATTCACAGGTAGGAGGATTTGATGGAGTGAACCGGCTCCGCAGTGCGGAAGCGTACAACCCGATCAGCAACGCATGGCGCATGGTCCCCAGCATGTTCAACCCTCGCAGCAACTTTGGCATCGAGGTGGTGGATGACTTACTGTGCGTGGTTGGGGGCTTCAATGGCTTTACGACGACTTTCAACGCCGAGTGCTACGATGAAAGAACCAACGAGTGGTACGACATCCAGGACATGAGCATTTACCGCAGTGCCCTGAGCTGCTGCGTGGTGCCAGGCCTCTCCAACATCAGGGACTACGTTGTCAAGCGAGAGAGGCTCGTGGACAACTCTTCAAACGAAGTCAGGTTCACTTCTTCAACCGGCAGCCTGCCTGTGTAAACAGCTCTGTGCAGTGAATAAAGCCCTCTGAGCAGCAAGTGGATGTGTTGACTTCTATTCTAAAACAAACCAATAGAATGATATAGGCCAAAAGAAGAAGAATTAACATTTACAACTTTCATTCTATGGCACCACAAAACGTGTGGTATCGGCCCCGGCCTCTGCCGCAACTGAGAAAATGAAAGGTGCAACAAAGGATGCTAGAGAAATAAAAGGTTTATTTTCATTAATTCACCTCTTACAATAAACTTTAGTACAGTGTATTTAAGGTAAAGAACATGACAGTTGGGTTTGTTTCAAACCTAGACGCACACACACTACGTTACCTTACTGGAAGCCAGTACAGGCGTGCTGCTCCCCAGGCACTCATGGATGTCTACAATAACACAGGAGAGCACCGCTGCCGTGATCCACAGTGACACGCACCTATGAGGAGCATCTGACTATTAATGGTTTTCAAACACCTCGTTAGTTCCACACTTTACATTCATATTAGTAACGGGATTAGATCCTCAAGAGCACCTGTTCTAGCAGACTTCCACTTCAGGACTGACAACTGGAGATATGATTTATACCCTGCATAATGTGGACACAGCTGGCAATAAATACACCACTTACTTGAAGCTTGCTTTTTTAAGCCCACTGAGAGTTACAACATACTGTTAACTAGGTTGTGTTAAACAGAACCCAAACAGTTGCAATGCGTTGTGACTCAGTTTTGTCAGTACAGATCAGACACACAAGCTGAGCCAATAGTTCTGATGTTAACATTGACTGTGATGGAGAAAGATGCTACTGAAATAGTACTGCAGAATGCTTGGCATAGCTACTCATAATGCATGCTAAAAAGTTGGCATGTCTTCATTATAAACCCAGCACACTAACAGGGTATTCAGGTAGTCAGAAAATACTATGTACACACGTGGCACCTAGGAATTACTACACTGACTGCCGAGTGTGAGGCAGGATGTGTCCTACTCCACTGATGCTCTGAGCAGGAAGACAGGACATGAAACATGCATTTTGTGGCACATGTTCAGTACAGGTGGAGGAGTGTGATTGTCATGAGGAGGAAGAAAAACTCCTCCCAGTGCTCTTTTACATCAGTAAAGCCAGAAGTTGGCCTTCCAATACTTACTGCACACTAGGATCTTGCTGACATGGAACTGGCCACTATAGACACACTCAAAGAATCTCCAGGCTTCTGCTTCTAGGATCATTTTATGGACAGCCAGCAAGCTACGGCAGTCAGGGGCCACAGGGAGTTGCTGTGAGCCTCACAGGTTAGTGGGCTACAACACAGAGCCAATAATGCAACTCTTCCAAACACCTACATGTGATACAACGGGTAGTTAGAGTTGTCAAGTTAAAACCCATGGGCAATGCAATTGGTCCATTTAAAGTCAAGGTTAAAAGACCCCAAAGCAAACCCAACAACTTGAAAAATCCATAGAACTGGCATAGCAAGAGTTTGAGCAAGTGTAACTGTGCCCCTCACTCACCATGCAGACACAGCACACGGTTCAGGGTGTCACGTACGGAATCACGGCTGGCATTCCTGTGCTCTGGATGCTAAAGCTGCTTTGACACTATCTTGGAGTGGAATGTTTTTAGTGAACTTGTGTGTTAGCCAGAAGTTCCCACGGTAAGAGCAGTATCAGTTTTGCTTAGAAAAAGGACTGCAATAAGTTTGTTCTTGTATCTAAGTTGGCTGCATGCTGCCACATGTTAAACTGTTCCCTTCATCTTCCACTCGAAATAACAACCTTGGGATTTCTCCCTGTATATTGTCCATATTAACTGACAGACCACAAGAGGGCTTTGACAGAGCTGGGCTGGGCTGATACACACCATCCTTCAGCTCCCTGTCAAACCCTACAGCCAAGTCAGGGGGCAGAGCACAAAAACTCCTCATTGTTGTTTCTGTGCAAAGTCTGCTGAAATATCTTGAAATCAGCTCCCACAAATTGAAGTTAAAACAGTGGATTTAGCTCCCATTCTGAAACTACTCAAGCCAAACCTGCAAGAGCTCATGGGCCAAACTCCACTGGGTAAGCCCTTGCTCACAGGCTGATTTGGTAACAGTCACTTCTGGACATCAGCCTTAAACCTGAGCAAGCATTACCTACTCCTTCTCTTAGGCCTGCATCATACAATTTCATCTGCCCTAACAATCCCACAGGCAAAGAAAATACAACAGAGTGACTACAGGTGAGTAAACTGAGACAAACTGTTAGGATTTTCAACTCCTTTTGTTTTAAACAAGGCTACATTCTTCTATTGCAAAAAGACAAGTTATTGATCTCCAAAGTGGCAACTGCAAAGCAGAGCAGAAAGGGCTGTACACGTGAGAGAAACCCTGACACACCGTGTGGTTGAAAGACTTACCCAGTGTTTCAGCTCTGATCTAGGTTGGTGCTGAATTGGGAAATGGCAAGTATCAGCTCAGAAAGCTAAACAGTTAAAAAAACACAAAACAAAAAGCCAAACTGTTTAGAAGTTCTTTTGCACAGAAGAACTTTAAAACCACATTAAAACCACCAGAAAACCATGGTAAGAACCAAAGAAAGTAAATACATTCTCCAACAAGGTTTGTCTAGACAAATTCTGGAACACCCTGCTTACTCCTCCCTTTCCCTTCCCTAAGATCCTGAGTTAGGCTGCATGTGAATGCCTGGAACATTCAAATGAAGGGGAGGATGGGGAAGAAATGAAGGGAGGAAGGTGCATTCAATCTGCTAGCAACTTCAACTGTCCTGGAGCTCTTGGGACAGGGAAGAGGAGTGTTCAGTGGGACAGTAACCGTTTACTCTGAAGAAAATCTTCCATTTCTGTTCTCAAGAGCACAGCAGGAAGTGAACCAGAGCCAGGCAGGGCACTGGTTTATGTAAAACCCCCTCAGCACACCAAAAAGTATTGAAATCAGCTTCAATCTTCCCACCACACTGAGGAAATTCAGACGTTGAGACACTCATAAACTCAAGTGTCTGGCTTCAAGAGGACACTACGTGTGGATTTGTGATGGACCCTGCAGAGGGTACCGAAGGCAGAGTTCTGATTGTCAAAGACAGGCTGGAAACAGGCTCACAGGGGTTCTTCTAAGCACCTTTTCACTAGGCTGAAAAGGTGGGCAACATGTGAGGAAGGATCTACAACCAGCTCCAGTTTCAGTCCATTACTGTGAAATGCCCTCATTCTTACTACTCCACAGAGAGCAGGAACCAGTCAATGCTGGCGGGTGGTACTTGGTTGGTTTTCACTCCTTTCCTCAGGCTGATGTTGACCCCAGTTCCTAACGAAGCTGTCAAAGACAAAGCATCTTCTTTACTGCCTCAAGTTCTCTGTTCTAGCAAGTGGCTTGTGTTCTACCAACCATCCGTTCCCAAGCAAACACTGCAGCCTCTCTACAACAGACAGATACAAAATACTGAATACACACAGAAACATCCTGCAGTGAGTTGGTAAGGAAAGATTGTGCTTTCTTTTTCATCTATACACATAACTATTGCACTTGCCTCCAGCGTGGGAAAGCGAAGTACACTAACATGAACTGCATGTGAAGTTTAGTCACTGAGGAGGAGAGACTCAAAGGAATGTCAATAGATAAGTGCAAATAAAAGAGGTGCTTCAAGCACATACAAATGTAACCACTAAATTATTACAATGGGGATCTTTGATTTTCAGAATGCAACTGTTGGAGCCTAACGCCACAGAAGTCCTTGAAAATAAAGATCCCAAGAGAGAAGTAACAGACTTAATGTTCCCGGAGATATCTCAAAGCCCAGTACAGGCCACGGCTTCTCCCTGGGCACCACTGAGTAATACTGTTGGATTCACACAGCTCAATTCCCATCCATCCGCAATTTCTGAGCTTCTTAATACTCACTACATAAAAGATGCTGGTTTTATGCATCAAACCAAACCAACACCCTCATGTCTTATAAAGACATCTCCAGCCCAACAAGACACTACTTCCTCGACTCAGCAGGAGTGATGCTCGATGAGCTAGCACTCTATCTGCGAGCGGGGCATCCTCCGTAAGCTCAGGGAGTGTCGGTGGATTTCCTGCATCTGCCTTTCCTGCATTTGCCTTATCCTGTCCTTTTGCCACATGAGATTTTGTGGCATAGGGTATCTCTGTGTGCCCTGCAAGCACCTGAAGGGAATCCTCACGTGGCAGGCTGCTGCCCTGCACCGAGGCTGAGGCATAGGGGGCAAAAGCATCCAGCGCTTTCTCTCTGCACAGTATCGATATGCCTCCTTCCTGTACTGCTTGTCAATATCATCACTGTTTTTCCACCCCCCAATGATAAAAACATCATCTTTATAATAACAAATAGCTGCTCCTTCAATGCTAAGCACCTCTGGGGGTAAGCTTTCAAGTATTTCATCTGAGGCCCTGCCAGAGATCTTTACCTTGGCCTCCTCATTATCTATAGGGTAACTCTTGGGGCAGCACGATGCTGTGTGGTAAAAGTTCGTGTTAGCAACAGACATCTGAAAGGAGCAATAGTTATCAATGAGGGGCAGGGACTCCACGTCCTGCCACTGCCTTGTGTCAGCATCGTATCTGATAATGGCTGCCCTGAGCCCATCTTCGCTATCGCTGTCAACTGGGGTTCGAGCAGCGACATAAATGAACCGGTCATCTACAGAAACAGCTTTGACATCCCGAAGGATCTTGGGGGCTGACTCCAGGTTAAGCCATTTGTCTTGCTCAGGGCTATAAATGGCCACATCTTTAAAGCCAGGGCTGAAATTGCCATGCCCACCAATACTGTACAAGTTGCCTTTCACTTCAGTAAGGCCAAAGGAATGCTTTCGGGTTAGCAGGTTTGAGACTTGCTCCCAAATATTCCTGTTTGGATTGTACCTCTCTACAGTCTTAGCAAACCCTGGTTCCATGGAGCCAGCCACATACACGTACGACTCTGTCACCGCAACAGCGTGCCCATCCAGGTGGTTATGGATGTGGGGTAAGTTCACCCACCTATCTTCATCGATGAAATACCCCACACACTCACTCAAGTAATCCCCTCCCTCCGACACACCACCAATCACCATAATGACATCCATGTTCTGCCCAAAGCGCGGCAACGACGCTACGGGACAAGCGGAATGCTGCATGTTACCAGGCTGCAAGTTCTCGGACCTCAAGGCATGGCTCTCCACAGCCTCAGCCACTAGTTTAACACAGGCTTCATTGCTCGACACCAGCCTTTCCGACTTGACGTGGCGAGTAAGGTAAGTGGGCTTCATCTGAGACAACCTGAGCAGCTTAAAGAGATCCTCAAAGTACCTCTCCCTTTCCTCAGGGCTTTTCTGGACCCACCTCAGCACAGTCTCAAACAGGACTTCTTCAGAGTCCACCGTGATCTCCGAGTCCGAGAGCCAGTCCCTGACCAGGTGGAAGGGCAGTGTGTAGAACTCCTCGTCCTGGATGACTCTGTAGAAGTTCCTCCGGATCATGTCCTGCGCCTTGAGGGCCAGCTGGTTCAGGGAGTACATGTGTGCCAGGCTGTGGACGGCCACGCAGTTGGAGAGGTTCAGCTTCTTCTTCAGGAACTCTCCGCAGAACTCCTTGAGGCGGCTCAGCAGGAACCTGCGGCACGAACGCACACGGGTGATGCTGGGCCCGGCCCCGCACCCGGCCCGCTCCCCCCGGCCGCGCTCACCTGTCCGCCATCTCCAGCACCTCATGCACGTTCCCGGCGCTGACGCGGATGGTGCCGGTGTACATGAACCCGATGACGGCCTCCACCGTGTCCGGGTCGGGGCCGCCCTCCGAGCTCCACTTCTGCAGCTCCACGCGGCCGGAGCGCGACTCGGCGAAGCCTCCGGAGAGCAGCGGGGTGAAGTACTCGGTGGCGGCCGCCAGCACGGAGCGGTGCGCCCGGTACTCGCGGGCCGGGCCGGGCCGGCCGCCGCCGAACGCCAGGGTGATGTCGCAGTAGAGGCCGTGGCGGCGCTGCTCGTTCTGCCGCCAGGCCAGGTCGGAGCAGTGCGCGGGGCACCCGAACTCCTCGGCCTCGGCCTCCGCCTCCCCCCCCCCCGCCGGGCCGCGGGGCTCCGCTCTCCGCTACCACCGGCGGCCCCGGCTGCGGCTGAGGGGAGGCCGCGGCCGCCGCCATCTTGTCCGACATGGCGGGGTGCGAGCAGTGCGCCTGCGCCGCGAGCCTGAGGGGCGCGGCACTGCCCCCTGGCGGGCGGGGGGTGCTGCTGCCGGAGGTAAGATGGCGGCGGGGCCGCAGCCTACCCTCAGTGCGGGTCGGCAGCCGGGGCAGCCCGGACGGGGCCGGGGAAGGAGGCTCCGGCTCCATCACCCCCTGAGAGCCCCGCAGGAGTGAGCTGAGAGCCTGAGCCGGTTCTCCGGGTGACAGCAGCCAGAGCCGGAGGCAGGCACTGGGCCCTGGGGCTCCTTCCCAGGCTCCACAGGTACCGGGGCCGGGAACACCACACAGGGCTCGGTAGAACCTGGAGAGGCCTTTCCTTTATTCCTCCGCCTTAAAATCTTCTCCTTCAGGCAAAGCTGCAGGGAAGGGATTTAAGGAGGAATTAACTCTCTCCACCCAAAGGGCGCTGTTGGTGTGGAGCCTGTACAGCATGTATGGGACCCCCAAGGCTCCAACCCTGAACACTGCCTAGGATGGGGCAGCCACAGCTGCTCTCAGCACCCTCACAGGGAAGAACTCCTTCGTTATCTCCAACCTGAACTTCCCCTGTTTCAGTCTGAACCCATCACCCCTTGTCCTATCACTGCAGTCCCTGCTGCAGAGCCCCTCTCCAGCATGTGCCTGGGATTGCCCCTCCCATGAGGAAATAAGTGGTTGAAGGTAGTGACCATTACCCCCTATGTAAGCCCCCATTTCTAAAAGCCAGAAGTGCAAGAAGAGTAACCGAGTAGTGTATCGTTTATTTGAGTTGGGTTACAATACACAGACAAGTAGGACAGTAAAGTTATCACTGAGATCAGCTGGGTGACAACCCATCTACCAGCACTCGTGTAGTACAGAAGTTGTTTGCATAAATACAGACACCAGCATACAGGGAGGTTCACAGTTTTAACAGCAGTTATGTTACAACTTTACACTTTAAATTACTACACCCGAGGTTGAGTAACATTGATTACACAGCAGCGGTGGTCCCACCAGGCAGGATACCGAGACTGAAAGATGAGAACACAGCAAACGGTTGAAGAACAGCCAAGAACATAAAGAGGCCAAAGTCAGGGCTGATGGCAATGGGGGGAACCTTCCCCTCCATCAGTAACAGTTACAGCTGGGTACCACACGAACGGATCTGCTTACGAGCAATCTCCCCCCCCCCCCCCCATCTGTTAAAGTCTTCTCTGGAGATTAATGAAACAGGAAGAAAAGGGTGAGAGACAGTATTAAATACAGCAGGTAACAGATGGCATATCACAACGTTTGGTTTTTATTAGAGTAAGGTTCTAGTTAGAAAACAGTTGCTTCGCACAGCTGGACCAGGCAGCTCAATGTCTATGTACCAATGGCCTTTAGCCAGCAAAGTCCCATTTGTGGCTGATCTCTGTGCCGGCTGCTGTGGTCCTCAAGTGCCATTCTGAGGCACTAGTACAGGCTCTCACATGGTCATGTGCTCGGGTAGGACATAGGATATGTCATCCCACGGGTGACGGTACAGACCCTGCTTCAATCGCTTCTGATCCAGGTAGTGGCCTAAACCAGAAGGAGTTTGGGTTATAACGTTGCTGTTGCTCCTCCTTGTCTTATTTTGCCTGGAAACAGCTTTGGTTCCTGGCTTCCTAGAAGGAGCATTGGGCATCCCGCCCTAGGATGGAAGGGGTGGGAATGTGGCAAACTTACCAATGAATCCCATACTCCTGCCTAGTACAAAGATGCCATTAAGAGCTCCTATATCGATATATTCATCTGCTTCTTCCCTGCAGAAGAGAAGAAATTAAATAGCTCCTCACAATGATCTAGTTAAGGAATCAATCTTAGCAAGCCTATGAGTCTCCCCTAGAGGCAGTAACAACACTGAGTTCATGGGAAAGCTTCCTTCCCAAGTCCAGGCTATGCTCCCTTCACAATGCCCCAAAATCCTGGTCCCACATGAGCTGGCAGGACAGCTCCCATCGTTTTTATAGGGTTGTGATTCAAGAGAAACAGCCCCTGCTAGACTTACCTTGTGAAAGAGCCACAATTCCTGAGGACATCAACAAAGGCAACTCCAATAAAGCCATCTACATTCAGGATAAGGTTTGGTTTCTGCAGGAAATGAGAACACAGCCCAACAGAGATGTTAACAGTGGTGGATGATGTTCACCACACAACTTCCATCCTCAAGGGCAATTTGGGGGTTGTGGACATACACACCTAGTGATAGACGAGGCCATACTTAATGTGAGCAATAGAAAACCAGCCCCAAACAATGGGCCTGTGTTTGTTTCAAACCACAGGGATGATCTGCCCCAGCCCATCACACGTGGTACTTCTGCCTCAGCTTTAAAGGCAGCCAGGACAACACCAGGAATGGGTTCTGTTTAATTCAGTGATTTCCTGCTGTCCCAGCAAATACCTTCAGCCTCACCAAGCTGCAGTTGCACTTGGCCTCAAGTCTACCATAGAACAACCACTATTTGGGGCACTGCAATTCAAATGCAGTGTTCCCTGGAGGAAGAGTGCTTGGGGAGTAAAGCAGTAGCACATTTCACCTTGGAAGTTGTAATCTTCTCTACTTCAAGCGCATAGTCCAGCAGTGGGGTGGCCGGGAAGTGCTGTTTCACGTAGTCCTTGAGAATCTGAACTCTCATGTCTGGGTTATTTATCTGCAGGTTAAACACACATGCCAGTCACTCCCCTTGCCTCTTACACACGTACTTGCCATAAGCTTTGCTATTGGTTGAAGAGAATTTGGTCAATAGATGCCTCAAAAGTTGCTGCTTTTCTTTCCTTTGTTTCTTGTCTCCCCCACCCTTCCACTAAAAACCCCTCCAGCTTGTAAGGATGCACTTCTCTTACTGATTTGACTCTGTGTCCAATGCCCATGATCAGTTTCCCTTCTTTCTTCATCTTATTCACAAACTCCATAGGGATAATGCCACTGTCAAAGGCTTTGCTGAACATTTTAGCTGCAGCATCCAGTGCTCCACCAAACCGGTCACCCTGGGTGCAACACACAAAGGGAATTACAGCAAAGGACTCCACAGTTAAGGAACAAAACAAGCACAAGCTTATCTTCCCCATCTGCCCTGCCCATGGCTGTGGCACACACAGCATTCCCATTAGGCAGGCAGCTGAGATAAAGCATCTGTTTAGAACTCAAGTGCCAATATGCAGCCAACACATCTCCACTAGATACAAGTGTGGGGGAAACGCAAGCTCCGGTTTTGCTTCACATTTCTACTTGTCAGTCTTGGAAGAGACCCAGCAACCACACAAGGACCACGCTGGAAACAGTTTGGCCTCTACAGAACATTTCTGGACTCAAGTGACAGGAATCAAAATAGCTTCTTACTAGAAAAATGGGCTAGAAGTCAACAGAAAAAGTGTAAGCGAATAGAAACTGCCTGTCCATGGCTCTGCACGCATCTTAAATTAACAGTAACAAAAGCTAAGTGGAATAGTAAGTAATGAGGCTCATCTGCTGGGTATTAGGCACTTACGATAGTAAGAAGGCCTGAAGTGAGACTTGAGACAAGATCCTTTCCAGCTCTTGCACAGACGATGGTGTTGTGGGCTCCGGACACAGCAGGCCCATGGTCTGCTGTCACCATCAGGCACATCTCAATGAACTGGCAGGCATACCTGGGTAACCTGAGCAAGAGAGACTGGGGTCATGTACTGTGAAGAAACCCAAGTAACGAGACACTCGGTGTTACTGGACAGGGGCTTTTGGTATAGGTGTATGCTTGAAAGAAACAGCAGAGCAAAGGAGCTGCAGGGTCTCAACACCCATCAGCCTTGAGATGCTGACATGGTGACAGAAGAGGGAACAGAGATGCCATTTCTACTGACCCTATATCCACAAAGGAATCCTCGAGTTACAGTTTTTGCTTAAGTCTAATGATAACCAAGAAAAACTTGAAGCCAAAGGATCCGAGAGCTTTCCCACAAGCTGCCTCACCTCCTCTGAAACCAGAGCAGGCCCAGCACCCCTCCAATGCCCATCTCTTCTTTGAAGACCTCAGTGATCGGCATCCCAGCATAGATCAGTTCCTGGCCTCTCTCGTCACAGATGCTTGTCATGAAGGAAGCTGGTTTGCGAATCAGACCCAGCTCCTGGAATTGCAGCATAAAGATGGGATTTTAAACAAGCCCCATTAGGAGCACGGGGCAGGAGGAGACAGAGTGGTCAAACAGCAATGCCTCGAGCTTGCCCTCAGAGCAGCTGCCACAGCCCAGAACCAGTGTAAGCCACTGAGCTCACAAATAACACTAGGAAGTGTGAGAGATAACTCTGAGGCAGCACCGTTATTGCCATGAGCATCCAGAATCACAGCAAACAGCAGGGAAAGCAACACAGCTCACCCTTGCCCAGGAGTAGTCCATTGGCACAGTTGGAGGAGGCACTTCCTCAGCTGGTTCAATCACTCTTTTGGCTACAAGATCCTGGTAGACAGACCTAGGGAGAAAATCCTGGTGTTAAGTTCCTTTTATAAGATATAAAAGTGAAGTGGTCTTAATCTGGACCTTTAAACCCCATAACGGACAGAAGCTGCTTTCCTTGAGCAGGAATATATTCCTTTATCAGGCTAGAATCAGTGCCCCAGCAGTTTCTGTCCCCTGCTGAAGGTGTCACTTACTGAATGACCTCTCCCAGCTCATCAAAACTCCGAGGAACAAAGACTCCAGCTTCTTTTAAGGCCTGATTCTTTGCCACAGCAGTTTCAGAAGCCTGGTTGGCACAAGCTCCTGCGTGGCCAAACTGCACCTACAAACAAGAGAGGAGCCAGGGGTGAGGAATGCACTTGTTCACCTGCAGAGAGTAAGGCAGAATCAAGAGCTGACTGGGAAATGGTGACAGCACAATTCCGGTGACTGCACATCTGCCCTCGTGGGCTAACAGAGCTCTTGGTTACACTACAGTCAGCACTGCAATATGCAGGGTGCTTTCTGAGCTGGAATCACTCCAGGATATCCACTGAGGTTCTGCCTCTGAATTCCCCACTCCCCGCAGCTGCTTCATTCCCGTTCCACTCCAGAAGTGGTTGGCTGTTAGAATCTGTTGCATTCCTGGGGGTCTTTGGGCTCCCTTTAGAAGCAGACCCCAGGAGAACAGAAAGCTTTTATCCTTTATTAACTTCTGTTAACTTTTTGCATGCTGCTGGCAATTCTGGGAGGCTTAAGCCCAGTGAGAGGTTGGTGTATAGACTTACTTGATGCTTTTGCCCCCATATTTGCACATACCTCTGAAGAAAACATGGTGGCACAAGTACCGATACACCAGCACACCACAGGCTTGGTGATACGACCTTCTTTAATACCCCTGCAGATCTTGTACTCTTCTGTGCCTCCAATCTGCAGAAAGAGAGCTGAGCTGGTTCAAAACTGCATCATTACAGCAACCAGCTCCAAGATTCACATGGAAACATTAATCAGATTCTTTTTCCTCTCCTGTTTCATCGAGTAACAACTGAAGTCTCACAATTGCACCTCTCTATTGGACTGGATTAGTAGAGGAACCTGTGCTTGTCTGTGGAGTACATTCAATTTCTTTGGATTAAAGCAGCATGAAACAAGAATTGGGCTATTCAAGAACAGCCTGAAGAGCTGCCCCTGATCTGTAGCTGTTACTTAGCATCCTGGCAGCCAGGTGAGCTGCTCCCACAACAGAACACGAGGGTGCTGCTCAGGGGAGAGTGAACTGGTCTCACTCACCTCTCCAAGTACTACGATCATTTTCACTCCTGGAGTATCCTGGTAACGCAAGACATGATCCATGAAGGTTGAACCAGGATATCTGTGCAGAACAGGGGGGAAAATGGCAGGACTTGAATTTGTTTCAGTCCCCCTTCCTCCTCCAAACCACTAAGTTCTTCTGTTGGCTGACTTAACAAATCCTGCCTTTGTTGAAGCCACAGTCCTACCTGTCTCCTCCAATGGCCACCCCTTCATAGACCCCATCAGTGGTTCGGGAAATGATGTTGTTGAGCTCATTGGACATCCCTCCTGACCGTGAAACATAAGCCACGCTGCCAGGGCGGTACAGTTTGGATGCCAGGATATTATCCAGCATGCCTCCTGTGTTGCCTATTTTAAAGCAACCTGGTTTGATGCCACCAACCTGCAAGAAAATGAGAGATGGAAAAAGCCCTTTGAGCCCTTCTCAAAGAGTTTACACAAACCATGGAAGACAATGTGACCTTCAGATGAGAAACTAACACACATTTGATGTGACTGAAGCCAAAATGGGTTGTAGGAGATACTTAATGCTTCAGAGCAAGATGATCTGAAGGTTAAGGTAGATAAAGAAGGGGAGAAAAAGGCCCCCAGTACTTACAGTTGCAGGCCCAATGATGGTGACTCCTTTTTTATCAGCTGCCTTGATCAGTTTGCGTGTCAGGGCCTCTGGAATGCCCTCAGCAATGATGGCGATGGTGCGGATCTGCAGCAAGGTAAAGAAACCCATTGGTACCCCTGAGCATCACCAGCTTAAGGGACTGCAGGACAGAGAAGGCAAAGAGCTGCTTGCAGGGCAAGACCAGCTTCTGCCTCTTGTCTGAGTGCACTCTTGATTGGGAAGGCAAAGTACATGGATCCAGTCTGCTGAGATCACACTATCCAGAGAGCTCTTTTCTCCCCCTTGCACAGCAGAGCAGCACTATGTCTTAACCAACCCAGAGTAATCACTCCTGACCATGAGGTGCCCAGTTCCTCTTACACAAATTGCCAGTCCAGCATTAGAATTTGCTCTGCAGCTCCATTGGAAATCCTCCTTGGAACCTGGAAGGAGCTGGAATCAAGGTGTTTATCTGCCAACTGGGATGCCCAAGACAATTTGCTAATGCTATAATGGTTTAAGAAACGTTGGTACCCTGCTGACAAGAGCTTCCTTTACTTGGGCTTCTAGAGCCCTCACTCACCTGTGGATAATTCATGGTTTCAACAGTGCTGTCATAAGCAGAGCGCAGAGAGGCAAAGTTGATGAGAACATCGACCTCCGGGTGCTTCCTCATGGCATCTGACATGTTCTTGTACACTGGGATCAGGATTTCCTTGTGGCCCCAATAGAACTTCTGCCTGTGGTCACCACTGTGGAGGAGAAAGCAAAGAAGCCCTGACGTTAAGGCTACTGGAAGGACAACAGGATACAGTGCATGCAGACAGCACTCAGACACCAGACTGGGGACACCAACCCCAGCTCTCAGACACCAAGATTGACTGCAAGACACTCACTAGCAAGTGAGGGCATATGGGAAGGGACCATACTAACAGCAGAAGGATCTTCAGAGTATAGAACAGAGCAGCATATGGAAGGAGACGGGCTAATGGGGACAGAGGCATCCAGCAGGATGAATAAGCTCTCCCACAGTGAGGTTACCAGAGCCTCAAGTCTACTCCAAGCTGGAAGACAGAATGAGGCACAGAAAGAGTAATGAATGAGATGCTTGCCAAGCTGCATTACTGGGCTGGAACAAATACCAGGCTGGGGGGAAGAGGAAACCAGTATCTGGGGTGAAGAACCAAGAGAGCAAATCAAGGGCCTGTCAGCTCTCCTACAGTGAGACTTTGCCCATCCTGCCCCTCAGACACCCAAGGATGCACCTAGGAAAGCTTCACTGTAGGTCTTGTCTTTTATAAGGTGGGTGCTCGTTGAAGTCTGCTCTGTTCAGTCATTCAGGAGCGTAGGTATTGGCTGTATTGCCACACTGGTACATTTGTAACAGAACATTCCAGGTTTTGCCAGCCTGGCTTCCTCCAAAAGGTCAGGCTGAAGCAGTAATTATAGGTAGCCTTAAGCTTTTAATCCCTATTGCTTTTTCCCTGCTGAATAACCACAACCCCGCAAGGGGTTGTGCTCAGCTCCAGCCATGGCTGTGCTTGCACTCAGTTTTAGTACCCTGGGGTTGGCACTAGCTGAGAAGTTACTGCAGAGCTGCAATCATCATCAGAGCTGCTTCACTGTCAAGAGGCAGAACCCTCTGTGGGCCAGCGGCTGATTAGACACGAGCTCTCCTGGGTACCTGTAAACACCAGAGCAATGAGAAACCTCCTCCTTCTGCCTGGCTCCCAGCAGAGCCCCACCACTCCTTTCCTCCTCACTGCTTGCTGTTTGACAGGGACCCCCCTGAGGGGGGGTACAGCACAAACCAGCCTGTGCACACAGTGCTCTGTGGCCTCCTCCTCACTGCAGTGTCAAACACCCAAGAGTCTCTCTCACCCCACTGAGCTGTGAGGATAAGGTAAAAGAGAGTGAATAGCACAAGAGAACTCTATACCTCTGAAGGAGCCACATGCTTCCTGCCTGCTAAGGAACTGCTGGCACTGTAGGGAAGAATGGGAGCTCAGGCTCCTAAAGAAAGCTCAGCTCATCGTGCCTGCCTTGCATTGCTGAATGAAGGAACAGAATCTGGAGACCCTCTGAAGGAACAGAAAGTGGGACTTGATTTATGTAGCTGACATTAAGCTGTATCAGCAGAGCAGCCTGAGATCACTGGGTGAGGGAAGTGGGAAGCAGTCTGCAAAGCCAACCTGATGGTGGGAAGGAGCAGGGGAGAAGGTGTTAAAGCAGATGCAGGCTAGGCCAGAGCTACACCAAAGAACCGCAGAGACTGGGAAAGGGGGAACAAGCAGAAGGATCTGAGGGAAGCAGAGAAACAGTGGAGTGAACACAGGTACTTACGTGAATGGATAAACCATGGCAGCGACTGAAGGCTCATCCCGGGAGCAAATATAATCAAAGTCCAGCATCCCTTGCACAGCCCGTGTCTGCATCCCCCAGATGATGGCTTTGGTGTGGCGGCTGAACAGGGTTGTAGCTTTCCCTGCTCAGAGAGAGGGGGAAAACCACACACATTCAAAGTGTTCATCTGTGCAAAACAAAGCTCCAGCTTCACCAGCTGCCTGCTGGATGGGGCTACTCCCTTCCCTCCTCCTGCACTGCAGATGTGGTAGCCACAGTGTCCAAACTAAGGCAGAAACTGCAGATGAAGCAGCATTCCCCTCCCCAGGATTCCAAACGCAATAGCCAGGTTCTGGGTTCAGGAAATGGGCAAATGCTCCATCGTGAGTTAAATAATCAGTGATCTGTTGGTTGGGGTATGGCCTACAGGAGGTTTGCCCTGCTTCCTACAGACTTCAGTAAAAAACACCTCAAACAAGCCCAAAACCTGAAAAATAAGGACAAATCCCCCCAAGAAAACCACACAACACAGCACACAGCAACTTCTGACCCTGAATGTCACAACTGAACTGACTGTCGAGTGTTTATCCAGGAAGCTGCAGCATGTACCAAAAGGGACTTGGTTAATAACCTCCACCATTCCAGCAGCATCCCATGGGAACATCCCCATGTATTTAATTAGGAGGCAGGCCTCAGTTGAGCAACCACAGCACAGTTACATAAAGGGACATGGGGAAGTGGGAGTTCTCAAACTGCTATTCCCTTCAAAGGAACATTCAGGATCAAGGCAACTCTGACTCACCTTGTGTATGAGCTAATGGCACAGCAAGTGACAATGCTCTAAAGCACTTAACTAAATCCAGCATGAAGACAGGTACCACAGCACCAGTCTGTCACATTCTGGCTTTGGGAGAAGAGAACTGCTCACAATCATTTCCAAAGCTGGACTTACCAAGAGGTGCTGCTGGTTTTGCTTTCTTAGCTGGAGCAATATCATCTGGTCTGGATTCCGAGAAGGAAGCTGTTCTGCTTGTTGCTGGAGTCTGAAAGATTCAGAAGCCACGTAAGGAACAGGGTGCCAGGTAAGACCTGGAGCATGCAGAAGATGGGCACTCTGCCTATGGAGCATGCAGGAAATGACCACTTTGTCTATGCCAGGCTACAAAGCAAGTTACTTCTGAGACAGGACC
Organism: Melopsittacus undulatus; assembly: GCF_012275295.1. Lineage (NCBI taxonomy): Eukaryota > Metazoa > Chordata > Aves > Psittaciformes > Psittaculidae > Melopsittacus > Melopsittacus undulatus. The sequence goes on along the minus strand of NC_047543.1, from coordinate 516,128 downwards.
ATTTCAGTGCAGTGAGGGAAACCTCCTCAATGACCAAATCCTCAGCAGATGCAGCAGTCACGGTGCTGCTTTTGAGGGGTCACATTTCCTGTATGAGGGAGGTGGACACTGGGAGGACCCCTCTTGATAAACCATGCACTTCAGCCCTCCTAGAGCTTAGTGCCAATACAACAGTGGCCAAGATCCATGTCTGAGCTGCTCAGCCTTCGGGAAGCTGCCTTCAGGAGCATTCCTTTCACAGAGGGAAGGACTCACCGAGGGGCTGCCGCTGGCGTTGAGGAGGAAGTTGGCAGTGTGGGCTGCAGCAGGAGGCTGGTTGGGGATGGGCCGGTGCCCAAGGGCCATGCCCACTATTGCAGTCATGTGAGTCTCCGTGCCAAAGACATGGATGGGGATCCCAGTGGTTTTCCCTGTGTGTGCACACGAGAACAGTCAGCTCTGGTGGGGGGGAAAGGAACAATAGAAGCTTCTGGCAAAATAAAGCATTTAAGTGTGAACAGGCTCCACAGGAAGCAGGTGGAAGAAACAAGATGCAAGGATGAAGCTTGGGAAGTGGCTGATCCTTACCAACTTCTCCCATCACACGTAATCCTTCCTGGTAGTTCGGGCCTCCTCTTCGCACAAAGATCCTCACCTCATGCTCTTTCAGAGGACCCTGGTAATCCTTAATCGCTCTCACGATGCCCTAAGAGAAACACACAGGAGGGATGAACTGGGCAGGCAATGCTGACCCTGCCCCATCAGCTCAGGACCTCCTGGCAGAGATGTGCCACCAGCCTCAGCACAGAGCTCAGGGGCCAGCACTGGGATGTGCTGGCACCTCCCCAGTCACTCACTTTAAAGGTGGCTGCCACGTTGGTGAAGTTGGCGATGCTGCCACCGATGATCAGGATTTTCCCTGAGGGAAGAAACATGCATCTATAAAACTGGTTTAGGAGCATGGGATGCTCTCTGCCCTGAGCTGCTTCGTGACCCTGCAGTGAAACACTGCTGCAGTTTACACTGTTCCCAGTAAGCTGTGTTTCAACAGAGCCTGGAAGGTAAGAGCTTTGTACCAAGCAAAAACTTTTTTCTGATAAGGCTCTTTTGAGTCACATTTTGCTCTTTGCTACACTGAAAATTACTAGTCCTGCCTCAGAAACCCAGCGCTATTCACTCCAAAGGCAGCACTACATGAAAAGCTCTGCCAGGGAGATCCAAGCATAGGAACAGCCCAGATTTGGTCAGATTTCCCCAGCTTTGGAATTGCAGCAGCTCCCTTACCTTCCGGGTGCTTTTCTCGAGTCATGAGGGAGAGAATAGTCTTGGCATAGTCATAGGTCTGCTGCTCACTGGGGGCTCCAGAGTATTCCCCATAGTTTGCCAGTTCATTCACACCCCCCAGGTCACAAATGGTGTCACTGGGACAAAAGTTAGAGAGATTAGTTAGAATTAGAGGCACTATAAAGGGCTTAATAAAGCATTGCACATTGCTGGGAAAGTGGGATCATGCTGTCTGCTGAAGACAAAGCTGCTCTTGGTGCAAGTCATGATTAATCTCGTTACTTCCTAGATATGATGGGAACTCTGTGACTACCACAGCAATGACAGTCCCATCAACAGCTTCCAGCTTCTGCCTTTCCAAGACAAGAAGAAACTGTATCTCAGCCTCCCACAATTAAACTCTCTAAGGGACACGTGCTGGTAAGAAATGGGAACAGCATCTTCATTGCAAAGAGGTCCCAAGCAGTGATGGCATTGGGAAGGACCACTTCAGCAGAAGCTCCCTTCCAGAGGCTGCATCAGTTTCTTCCAGCAGTGTAAATTCCGCCCTCCAGCCTCTGGAAACCTCATTCTGTTACCTGTAAACCACTGAGGCACCACCACCAGCCACCATGGTCCAGATCCTGCCTTTGGGGTTGAGAATAGTGAGTTTCAAGCTGGCTCCACTCTTCGCATCCAGGTCAGCAATGTAGGCTTCCTGCAAGCAGAGCAGCACAGTTTAAACTCCCTTCCATGCATCCTCCTTTCCCAAACCGAAGGGTTTCCAGTGCCAGGCCCATTTGGATATGCAGAGCCCCCACATCTCCTGTCAGCTACAGCTGAGGGGAGAATAGAACCACAAACACCACTGTTGTAAGGGACAGAGAGCCAAGGTCATCTCTTGGGGGCCAGGACTGGTTTGTGTCCAGTGCTCTTCCAGACAGAACATGGAATTAGACTGGATGTAGAGAGCCTGCACTGGTCTCTATGACAAACTCAAAGGGGATCAACCTGAGCAGAAACTCCAAAGTTTCTCAATTCCACATAACAGTCACAGAATGAAATTCCTCTGAACTGAGAAGTCTTGTTCTGACCTTGTCTGCAGAGCGAGGCCAGAGGAAGGTTAAACCTCAACACACCCATGGCTACACACTGGCTGTGCTGCAGCCAAGAATGTCATCACTGAAGGCACTGCAATCTGGCTCAAGAGTGTCCCTGTATCACAGTGGGTTTGCCTCTTGAGAAGCACTTCATTGGGAGTTCATTACAGCCCTCAGCAGAGACACTACCATAACAACCTTCACAGTGATTTGCAGAGGGATGATTCAGAGACAAACACTGAACTAATCCTTTTAAGAGCACATTGAGTTAAGAGTTGGCATCTAGCAAGCTACATGGAGAGAAAGAGCTAAATGGATTTCTTGGCCACGTTACAAAAACTTTCCCCAAGTGAAGCATAATTGTAATTATTAAAATTAAAAAGCCAGGACAGAAACCCCTTTGGAGACAGCAGAAGTCACTTGGGATGAGTACAGAGCAGTTAAGGAGAGAGCTCCACTTCCAACAGTTGTGGTAGCCCACATAAAGGGGTTTGGGCCAGAGCAGGCTGGTACTTGCCTCAGGATAAGCTTCCCTGCCAAAGGGAGGGGGGAACTCCACATCCCCCCATTTCACTTTGCAGATGTAGTCAGCAGTCGCATCGATCTTCGCGGCCAAGTCAAGGATGTAGACACCATCACCGGTCACCACTGAGGACACACACACCACTGTGGGCTCGGTTTGTACAGAGAGATTTACCCCTAAAACCCGACACCCTGCAGAGCACTACAAAAGGCAAGTGGCCTCTGCTCTCCTTACAGCACTCAGGTTGCTGCAGGTACCAGACCCAGCAAGTTCCCTTCAGCATTAAGCAGTGCCTGTGGTCATAGACCAGGCCCTGGTTCAGGTTCTGTTGTGTTCTGATCTAACCCAATTTTTATGTACTTCACATTTAACATCCCTTTCAATGGAATTTTTCACTTCCACCAGGAACTTAGATAAGAGAACACCTATAAGCAGTGCTTGGTTTGATTTATTCAACCCCAGACACATCCCAGCCACTTTTGTACTTCTTTTGCATATGCCACTTGCAAACTACATAAGGATAAATTACACAGCGGTTTAGAACAGAAAGTCCTGCTCCCCAAAACGTCTGTTACCTAATGGATTGATCTCGAGGTATGTGAAATATAGATCTTCATAAAGGTTGAACAGGCCACAGATGAAGCTAGCCAAGATGCTGTAAAAAAATGCAACACAAGCTCATTAAAGCAGCCAAATACAAAGCGCATCCTGCTCTGCCTCATTTATGTGAGTGGCAATCTGCTAATCTACTCCCTATCAATCTCTTCCCTTCCCATTCATCTTGTCTGGAAGAAGCCCAGGTGATGACTCAAGGAGAGGAGGACGTCAATGACTCATCTTAATTATACTCCACCAAACTCTGCTGAGAGCACAGGGCTCAACTGCCAGAGATGCTCGGTCCAGACAGAAATGCATCACTGTCCCACTGGCACTTCCTTTGCTGGGAACAGGACAAGGCACAGTCAGCTACATTGGTGACGGGCTTCTTGAGCCTCTCAGAGCTGGACAACACCTTCAGTTACTATGCTGTGTTTGGAAAAATCGTGACTTATATTAAGGTAACTAATAGGTAAGGGCTAAAGCATCTCATTAAAGGAGATGCAGAAGACTTTGACATCTACAGATAAGCTTGCAGTAAGCAGAACAGCAAGAGAATTCCTTCTTAAACCAGGCCAGAGCAAGAGGGTACATTTTGGAATTAGCAATCAGAACCACATCTTATCACCATTTCTGCTAAATAAAAACCTCTTCTATGCTGGAAGGATCAGGATTCAATACAAGCCTCCAGCACCACAGAGGTCAGGCACTGAGAAGTGCTCCTGTCAAGTGAAGGTTCCAAGCACTGTGAACACTCATTTTGAGTTTTGCAAGCAGCTTGGATCAGGTCAAAGAACCTGGATTTAGGATGCATGACATACACTTGAGAGCAGCAGAGAGAGCAGAACAAGCTTTAGGGTGAAGCAGAACAAAGGGATGCTGCACTGAAATAAAGGAGAGGAGCTTCTGGCTGGCCATGCCTGGGACTGGGCATCTTGTACTTACTCCTTTTTACTGGCTGGTGCGTGCTGCAGGAGGTGTTTCTTGACATCTGATTCATTGAGCTTTTCATCCACGGCCACAAGCAACTTCTGAGCTTTGGCATCAACATCTCCCACATCCACACCCCCTTCGTGGTGGAAGAGCACGTAGTCTCCTTCACGGGCAGCGTATATGCACACATAGAACTCTTCCTCCTGCACCATGGACCCAGCACAAGCATTAGCAAGTCACGCTCAGAGAAGACCTCAAAGAAGAGGCTTTTGTGTTGGTGTTAGGGAAGGGGCAGCCGGGCACAGCACTGGAGCAGCCCAAACACCCCCCAGGCTCATCCTTAGGGAGAGCAGCAAGGCCCAGAGCACTTCATCCTGGTGAGATGTTCCATTCCTGGAGACAACTGCTCCTGGCTGACACATCCCAAGTGCAGGCCAGGTATCTGTAACCTCCAGCTAACGTGATTGTGTGCTCTGACCATACACGGACACCATCAGCTCACAGCACACTCCCAAGCTCCTGCTGTCTCTGCTGTATCATCCATCTGAGCTGCAGCAATGAGATTCCCAAGCACTTTTTAATGCTTTCTTTGGTACACTGACCTGTTTGTGAGGCACAAAGGGTTCAATCAGGAAATTCTTGAGGATTCCCTTAGCATTAGCAATCTGCAGGCAGAAAACAAGAGAGACACCAGTAAACCCTTGTCCAGTTTCCATAGTCATGGCAGCAGAAGGCAAGCTTTGAGAATTAACCAGCACAGCTCTGAAATCACCTCCTCCCAGTCACTCTCCACTGGGTTTTGCAGGGAACTGGACTATTGGAATTATACTGGGATGGCTGCTCTTCATCTCCTGTCCCAGAGACAGCACCGTGACAGCACCGCTCAGTGCAGCATCAGCTGCAATGGCTGGAGCTGCTGCTTGGAGTTTTGGAGGAATCCAAAGTGAGGGAACCCCTGAGCTCCACAGGGAGCAGAAGGAGCAGTGGAAGAGTAAGAGAGCTCTTGAAGCCCCTTCCTGCAGCTGGGATGGCAGGTGTTTCTTTAGCATCACCACTGCAGTGTCACTCCCAGGAGAAGAAATATTACAAGGCAGCACTGCATTGAAGTGAGCACTTGAGTAGCTCTCAGTCATTAGCCAGAACCCATTGGCTGCCTGCAGTGAGAGGACAGTTTCAGGACAGGTTTCACACTTGTCTTGTTAACTCTGCCTTGGGGATTCAAAGCAGGAAGCAGTGCCAGGTACACACTGCATCGGAGCTCTCAGCTGCTGACTCCCAAGTGGAAGGGACCTTCCCAATGGTACCAGTCCCACCACACAGGCCCTGCACTGGGGATGAGAACAGGGAGCATTGAGCTGGGCTCCCTATTGAGGCCTGCTATTTACCAGCAGGGCGCTCACACGTGGGACAGTTTCTCCCTTGCTTTGGCATCAGCATAACATGGGTTTTAAACCACCGTAAGCAAGAGAAGAGCCGTGCACCAGCTCCTGTCTCACAAGCAGGCAGAGAAGACAGAACAAGAGTCCTCTGGCTCTGTGGCTGAGGTGGCACTCACCGTGGCTTCCTGGCCCAGGCGCTGTTTGAGCCAGACCTTCACCTGATCCAGAGTGAGGTTAATCCCAACCAGTCCGAGCTTCCCACGTCTCTTGATGAGCTGATCTGGCTTCACCACCAAACGCTACAACAACATTGTGCAAGGGAGATTAAACCAAAGCAGCGTTAGAAAGTGCCTCTGCAGAGAGTGAAACCTCCTGGAACTGTGTACAGCAAACAGCCTGGAAGGATGCCTCTCATCTCCTGAGACCTTCCTGCAATTCACTCGTGCACTGGAGCCTGCCACATTGAATTGCTTAGCACAGGGCTGCTATCAGTCAGTCAAGGACTGTGAAACATCCATGTTTTCCCAGCCAATAACTTAATGCAGTTAACCCCTGGTAAGAAGCCAGCTTGGACAACAAATAAAGAGAGCCTTGGGTATGTTTGTTTCTATAGGAAGGGCATGGCTCTGAAACACAAAGAGATAGAAAAGATCTTGCATGGAAAAAGCAAAAAAAGATTAAGTTTTCCATGACAGTTTGCTTGGATGCAGGAAAGCTGAGCAGAACCCGACCTGAACAGGAAAGCTAGTGGAGAAAGCACCCTGATTCCAGAAACAGGCTTTGGGAACAGGGACTGGCATCCCAAGGGCTCTGTCTGAATTTGCCTCCTTTGCCCTGTCATTAGCAGTGTTTTGCTGGCAGCTCCCTCTACTCGTGTATTTCTCAGGCCTTAAAGGACTGTGACAATCAGGCCCCCAGAAGGTGACAGAACCGCCTTGGAGCAGGGCTTGTTGCTTCATCAGTGTTGCAAATGAACGTGTTGGAGCAGCAGCAGCAGCGACCGGTCCTTCCGGAATGATCCGGAGCTCAGGACCTGCTGCAGCACGATAGGGGGGGGGCAGAGGTGCCACCACTGCAGGGCAAGTCCCATCCTCACCTCACTCAGAAGCCAGGGGTGGTCCTGGGTGAGCCGGGCCCAGTCCGTGGCTGGGGTGACCCGGGCATACTTGAAGCGGTTCTGGATGGCAGAGGACGTGCAGATGTACTTGTACAGGAACTCCTTCCCCGTCTGCTCAGAGATGGCTTTGGCCGACATGGCTGCCTAGTCTGAAGAGGGAATAAAACCCAGCAGTCAGGAACAGAGCCCCTGGAACACTCCCAGTCACGCAGCTCAATGTAAAACCAAAGCAAATACAGAGCTAGGGCTGTGTCTGCCCACTATAAATGAGGCTGGAAAACTCACCTGCTAAGCAAGAACTATTCCTGTTGCTTACAACTTCCATCCCATCCCACTGCTCCGAGCACTGGTTTGGTCCAGCCTTGCCCAGCTCCAAGCATCCCGGGTATGAACTAACTCATCTCAACCCACAGAGCACCCAGGGCTGCTGCTGTGGGATGCACGTAACACACCTACAGCATCTAGATCAGTACCAGGGAGTGACACAGCAGCAGGAGAGGAAAACTCTCCCCCTCCCACTTGTTTTCCTATGGCATGCCACATTTCCAGTCTGAGCTTGGCTGCAGGCAACCCAGCCACCCCCCCCATCTTCTTCTACAGGGAAAAGAAACCAGGGTCAGTATTAGCAAAACCAGAGCTCTCTTTTTGTCTCCGAACCCACCTTTCCTGGAGCAGGCTCACCCCTGCAGAGCAAGATGCTCAAGACCCTTTCCTGGCAACAGCTTTCTCCTCTCTGAAAGAGTTTTCTGCACTGATCTCAGCGAGTTCTGATCTCAAGGCTGTAACTTTCCAATGGGCAGCAAGTCACTGGTGCCCAAGATGCATTTATATTTAGGAGCAGTGACCATTTATGTAAAGGAGCCCTTCATCCCTCCGAGCCTGTCTGCATGTGTCAAGCATCAGAACTGCGTCAGTCAGAGGTCAACAGGCGGTCTGGGTTGGTGTGAGGGCTCAGGCTGCTGACAGAGGAGCTCCAGCAGTGCTCATGCTGCATTCTGAGTAACACTGACTCTAACTGCCCATTCCAGCATGAAACACATCCCAAACTGACACCCATAGAGGGGAAACGGCTCAAAACCCACTCAGTTATTTCTTGTGCTACCTTCTGGGTAATAACCATTAGCAATCAACCAGGTTATTCATCCCATAAGGAAGCACGGAACACGCCAGGCAATAACCAGCTACCTTTACAAAAAGGCCTTTTATTCCTCTTAAAGAAAGAGGTTTGGTTGGCCCCAATCCCACCCCAGAGACACACAGCAGTTACTGAGCAGAAAGGAGCAGGGGAAGGCTGGCTGCTTTCTCTGGGTGCCTCTAGAATGGTAGAGCTTGGGTTAAGCATTGAAAGCTGGTCACTAGGCTTAGGAACCAGCAGTCAGATTTGGAGCTAACATCTTTCCAAAAGCAGTTCCAGTGGTAAAATAGAAAAGGAGAAGCTACAAAAAGGGGTAAAAGATGTTAAACAGTTTTCCTGCTTCCAGGAAAACACCGTTAGGTGAAACTCCAACATAATCATGGCACATCTCGCAACTGAATCTGTTTCAAAATGACATCAGACAACCCTTCTGAGGCACCCCATCTTTCTTCATAGCATCAAACCCCATCCCTGTCACCATGAACACTTGCACCTAATACTTAGTCTGCTAAACCTCACTTTGTTTTCATCACCATGGTGCCCAAGTCCCATAGGCTAAGGGCTATGACAAACTAAAGGAGACCAAGCACATGTTGAGCATCCGGCCCTACAAAGCCAGCCTGGTTTGTGCTGCAAGGGACCCTAAAGCTCATCCAGTTCCAGCCCCTGCCACGGGCAGGGACCCCTTCCACTGGAGCAGCTGCTCCAAGCCCCTGTGTCCAACCTGGCCTTGAGCACTGCCAGGGATGGGGCAGCCACAGCTTCTCTGGGCATCCTCATAGGGAAGAGCTTTTTCCTGCCTCTTTCTCCCCTTTACCCCCTTCACCACCATGGCCATGGTGCTGTGTTAGCTCCAGTGGCTCTCCAAGAGGCATTCCTAAAGATACACATCCAGAGATGCCATGGGAACAGAGATGTCTCAGAAAACCACTGAGCTATGGCAAGTCCTGGGGCTACAAGCAGCAGTAACTCCAGCAGCAATCCAGAGCTGCCACTGCAAGCTCCTCACTGCAAAAGATGCAGACTAAGACAAGGACTTATCTCACAGCAAGGATTTATATACAGCTTTAGGGGAATCTGTGGTCAGGGAAGGGGAAACCCTGGGTACCAGTGGATTAACCTCCAACATTGAGGAGCTGGGATGCTGATGCTCCAGCCCCTGAGGGAGGCTGCAGTTCTGGCTGCGAGCTAACCATGGACATCAGTGTTGGAGAAACACCAATCTCCTCTTGGGGTTAAACCACAGCTGTCAAAGACAGAAGGGGGTACAAAGCACACCCCAGGCACAAGGGGAAGCCACCCACAGCAGGTAAGTGGTGGTGACACAGAGGGACCAGTGTCACACACGTGGCAGACACAGCTTCCTGTGCTTATGGAGCAACTGGGCATTTGCTCCATAAAGTCCTATTGACAACTGCAGTTCTCTGCCCATCTTTGCCCTGTGAAGGCCATGAAACTGGATGAGCCCCAGTTGTGTTGTAATCTGGATCAAACCCCAAAGACCAGCAGAGTTGCTTTGGCTGCTGCACCTTTATTGGTAGGGAAGCTGCAGGTTTACTGCTAGAAACCGACTTGAGCTTGCTGCATCAGGCTAAGAAGCAGCTCAAGTGGGTTTGCAGAACTGGTTTGCATCAATCCTCTGCTAATTGTGGATCAGCTCCAGGGCTCCATTCCAAAACAGCTTTTTCCTTAATTATGAGGCACTTTGTGTGCACGACATAACCTTTTTGACAAGGTTGATTCCCGGCTCTGACCAAAGCCAACTGCTTTATTCGATGGTCAGTCAGGCACAGAAGACTTCCCAAAGCTGCACAAGTGTCTGGATGCTGGGCAGAGCTGTAAGGAAGCAAACACAACAGAAAACCCAACCTGCCCTACCTGCAGGCATGCACAGACACATCCCCTGCCCACAGACACCGCTGCTGCCTCACCTCCACAGCTGGGCACACACATCCCACAGTAAATCACCTGTACTGTGGCACTGAACACCTTCCATTCCGATTTCTGCTTTCAGGCAGCGCTACTTCCGAAAGCAAATCCTGCTCCCAGGTTACCTTGCAGCTATTTCTGTTGCCTGCCAGGAAGCTGGAATACCCTTGGCTTTCAAAGCCCTTCAGATCCATCAGCTGCCTGATCAACAACAGGCTCTGGTCCCAGAGGAAACGTGTCACATTTCACTGCAGCAGAATCGGATGGAGAAAGGTGAACGGCAAACCTATCCCTTAACCTGACAAAGAGCCCAGCTGAGCAGTTCTCATTCCCCCAGGGTGACACAGAGCCCCCTGCACAACACCACAGCTCTTCAGTCCACACTCGTATTGAAACAACGGAGCTGATGCTGTGCCAATGCCCAAGCTGGAACCGGCTGGAACTGCACGGAACCGGACCCAGGACATGGCTCAGGTCTTACTAAAACCAGCCCTGCAAAATGAAGACATCAGTGGGAACAGGAGTGACGTAGGTGGGATTGCTCAAAGCCGAGGACACGGGGACGCTCCCCATGGCACCGCTGCCAAACTGCTGCTCGCAGGAGCTTTGCTGGCCTTGGCCACCACCTTCTGCTGCTCCCCTCGTTTCTGGCCTGGTTTCATCACCTCCTTTGTTGCAATAGCACCACTGGGGTAAAGAGAGAAAACCCAGAGGATGATTACACCAAATAACAAGATCCTTGTGTCAGCAACAGCAGCAGGAGCGAGGCTGTTCCATCCGTGTCTGCCCCGGGTGCACCACAACAGCTCCTGAGCATTAGGGAGTCATTAATCAGCCCCCTCGCTCAGTTTTCCCATTGCTCCAACCCTGCTTTTCCCAGGGAATAAACAGCACACAACAATTGCTGGGGTCTGCTGAGCCATGGAGCTAACAGATCAGCAGGAAAACATAAAACCCCATCTGACATCAGCAATCCCCAGCTATGTGCTGGTGCAGGTCCCCCATCAGCCAGGGAGACAGGAGCAGAGCAGCTCCATCACCTCCTGCAAGCTCCGGGAAGCAGCATCTCCACAGCCTCCCAGGGATGAGGATGCTCATGTGTCCTGGGTAATCTGATGTTCAGTCATGCCCAGCACCCCCAGTGCCAACCAACACTGCTGAGACCAATGGATGCACCCCGAAGGAAAACAGAGGGGACGCACAGGAAAACCAAACCCCTTTCTCTGTACCAAACACAAGCTCCAGGGTAAGGTTCTCTTCTACTGCTGCTCTCCAGCCTTTAAAGCATTTCCCACAGTATGTGCCATGAAGCTGGCAGTTAAAATGCAACTCTTGAGCAGAGGGAAACGTGCTTCAGACACAACAAGTGAAGGAGCAGGATAAGAGCTCTCCTGAACAGGCCTCATGCACCCAGCATCAGTTCAACGAGTGCTCACTGACCTTCATGAATGATTTGTGCTCATTTACTGAGGCTCTAAACCAAAGAGCATCCCTGTAACACATCAGAGATCATCATCCATACCCAGGGATTCAGAGAGCATTTCAGCCTTCACTAACCAGTCCAGAGCACAAGAACTGGATCGGATCCCAGCTCAGAGGGCTCAGAATCCCTGTCAAACATGTGCAAAACTAGAACTGTGCTTGGGGAAAGCATCTCGAGTGTACTGGGAAACAAAAGACAGCTCAATGGTGGCAAGCTAGACAAGGATTAAAGAGCTGGATGCTGTGCTGCCTGTGACACAACTGATACACGTGCCCCAAGACTCTAGTGATAAGCTGAAGGGAAAACCCAGAGGCAGCATCCCTGACACTAGAACCAGGTAAAGCCTCCTCGGCTCAGGCAATGCAGCACCACTAAGCACAACACAGCCTGCACTGCAAGGGGACACAAGACAGACATTGCTTTGGTTTATGCTTCTTTAAACCCTTTTAGGACCCGGAGGTAACCTGAGCATCACTGAGCTGTGCTCATGCTTAGTTCCAGCTCAGCACCAGCACCAGCCACGCATGAGCGATGCTTCTGTTGGCAGAAAAGGACTCCCTCTCCAGGAAAGGTTTCAAGCCCTTTCTCCTAAGAGCTCTGTCAACAACCCCACACTGCACAGCAACCGCCCCTCACATCCCAGGTCATTTATTAACACAGTTCCAGATCAGCCAGTATGGTCAGCATGAAAGTTACGTCAGCTTCCAGCTGGCAAACACACACGGGTTCGTCATTGGGCTCTGGAGAAGAGGTCCAGCAAACAACACAGGTCAGGATACCTGGTGCTGGGCATTAGGAAACACCTGGCACTGCTGCAGAGTGATGCAAGGGGGTGAGCTGAGGCAGTGGGTGCTGAGCACCCGGTGCTGGATGAGGCTCCCTGCAGACATGGGACCTCTGAGGGCAGAACAGCAGCCATGGAAGGAGCAGACTGTGAGCAGGGTGAGTCTGGCTAAAAGAGAACAGCCAATGCATGTCAAACACCCATGTAAGCACCAAGTACCAGGCACAGGGAATCCTGCCTTTGGAGCCCACCTTGTTCTGCAGCTTTAGGGAAGGGCCTTGAGGAGTTTACTCCTTAAATCCCTGCTCTGTGCTGTGGGGCTGGGCAGGATTCCCAGCCAGGCTCCCTTGGCATCAGGTCCCACCTCAGGCAGAGCTGGCAGCGGCGCTGCCGGAGCTCGGCAAGCACAGCTCCATGCGTGCAAATGAAGGCTGGAATGTGGAAAACTCCACAGGGCTGGAATAACAGCATCAGGCAGCAGAACTGATAACACTGAGCTGCAAAGCCAGGCCGGGAAACGAATCAAAGAGATCTCTACAAAACGTACTCAGGATGCCCCTAAGCTTCCAGCCTGCAGACAAGGAACAGGGAGGAAAGGAAGGGGATTCCAAAGCAGCGAGAGACGGCAGGCGTCGAACCAGGGAACGGAGCAGCAGCATCGAGCAGCTCCAGGGAACCACGGGCACGGGTTCACCCCCCGCCGGTGCAGACCCAGCACCGGGGAAGAGGCCTCGCCGCGCGAAGGGAACCGACGCGCAGAGCACAGGCCCGGCTCCTCCACACGAGTACCGCTCACCGCAAGGGTACCGGGGCCGTACCGGGACCTCACCGGGGCCTCACCGGGACCGTACCGGGACCGCACCGGGACCGCACCGGGGCCTCACCGGGACCGTACCGGGGCCTCACCGGGACCGTACCGGGACCGCACCGGGACCGCACCGGGACCGTACCGGGACCGCACCGGGACCGCACCGGGGCCTCACCGGGACCGCACCGGGACCTCACCGGGACCGTACCGGGGCCTCACCGGACACCTCCGCCTGCTCCCCTCCCGCTGATGAGGAAATCGCAGCCGAAGAGCGGGGCCTCCAGCGGGGCCCGAGCGCGTGGCTCTGGCCGCGGCCCGCACCGGACGTTCCGAGGCGCCCCGCAGGCCGCGGCCCGGCCCCCGGGACCCGAGCACGGCACAGGTACCGGTACCGATGCCCCCCCCTGCACTCACCGGACTCCGCTCGGCCGCTGCCTCCTCTCCCCGCCGCTGCCGCCGCCTTTTGTTGGCTGCGGCTCGGCGGAGCCTCCCCGGCCCATCGGCCTACGGGCGCCGCCGCCTCCCATTGGCTGCCGCCGCCGTCACATGTGCCTTGCCTGAGCCGAGGCCGCGCTCCCATTGGCTGCCGAGGGTGGGGCGCGGCCGCGCGGCCTTGTGGGAGTCGTAGTTCCGCCCCCCCATGCCACGCCCACCGCTCCGTGCGCTCGCGCTGGGGGGGGGTGCAGCGGGACACCGGTGATGACGTCACGCGGGAACACGGGGGCGCGTGCCCGCGCCTGCCACCCGCTGTCCCGGGATCGGGGCCGCGCACGGTGCCCCCCCCCCCCCCCCGGAGCAGCACCCACGGGTGTGTGGTTACCGCGGGGGCGGTGGAGCCGCACCGGGAGCGGAGCAGCCCCGTGTGCGACCCCCGAACGGGGACGGGTGAGGGGGCAGAGGCGTTCCCGAGGCCTCAACCGGGACGTGGCTATCCCGGCTCCGGCTGCCCCGCTCTGCAGCGGACACCAGACCCGTGCAGGCAGCACCGCGCATCCGGTGCTCACGGCCGCTGCCACAGCCTCTGCCTACAGCAGCATCAGCAGCGCCAAGGGAGGCACCGGGGCGGCCGCTGACGGGAGCGGGTGGCCTTGCTCCGAAGGACGGGGCAGTGGTGATGTTGTCACCGGCAAGGATGCTCCTGCCCATCCCACGGCCCTCGGCGGCACCAATGGGGAAAGGCTCCATGGAAAACAGGGACTGAAGCTTAAATTCCCTGCCCAGCTCCCTGGTGATGGGGGCATCTCGTTGGCCTCTCAGCCCGGGGCTCCCTCCCCTGCACCACTCCAGCCCCACGCCTGGAGCCACAGTGAGGATGGGCTGTGTCATCCCTGAGCCGTGTCCGGCGCTGATTTTCCCTGTGGTGACGTTAAATCGTGCGGGCTTGGCGCAGGATGGACACCCCACACTGAGTCACTTGGCAGGGACAAACTGCTCCAAGCATTCATCTTGGCAGCGTCTTGTAAGGCCAGAACGAAGGCACAGATAGGAGGGAACCGGTGGCATCTCCCATTCATCCCTCCCGCCTGTCCCGGATGGAATGCTGCCGGGAGGAGGGAGCAGCAGCGCATCCCCACATGCACCCGATTTCCCTATGGAAACCGGTGTTACCGAGTGTCTGCGCTCCCACCGCCGGCGCGGAGCTTTGGGAAGCCGGGTGCAGGGACCGGCTCCCAACGGACACCGGCTCCCTGCGGACACCGGCTCCCACCGGACACCGGCTCCCAGCGGACACCGGCCCCCACCGGACACCGGCCCCCACCGGACACCGGTTCCTACCGGACACCGGCTCCCACCGGTTACCGGCTCCTCCGCCCGTTTGGTTGGAGCCGACCGGGAGCTCCACACGTGAAACGCTACCGGGGCGCGCACGGTGACGTCACTGCCTGGGCGGGGCTTAGCGCCGAGCCGGAAGTGGGGCGGTTGCCGGGCAGCGGTTGCCAAGCGACGGCGGCTCCAGCGGCGGCTCCAGCGGCAGCTCCAGCGGCCTGGACATGGAGGCCGAGGCGGCTCCGGTCGGAACCTTCCCCGGGTTCATGACCGAGGGTTCGGGGCTGCTCCGGAGGGGGGAGTACGGAAAAGCCCTGATCTGCTTCAGCAACGTGAGCGGCGGGGGGGGAGCCCTGGGGATGGAGGCTGCTGAGGCACAGGGTGCCCGGAGCAGCTGTGGCTGCCCCATCCCTGGCAGTGTTCAAGGCCAGGTTGGACACAGGGGCTTGGAGCAGCTGCTCCAGTGGAAGGGGTCCCTGTGCATTACAGGGGATTGGGACTGGATGAGCTTTAAGGTCCCTTCCAACCCAAACCAGGCTGGGATTCCATGAAGGGAAGCGTCCTCAAGAGCACCTGAAGGGAGGTGGCACACGAGCAGCAGTGGGGCCGCAGCACCCATGGGCAGATGCAGAGGGGACGTGTGAGCACCAAGGGAATCTGTGGGTTTACCCTCATCCATCCCCAATGGCCGTGCTGGGACGGGGCTGGCTGCATCCTGTGCTCATGCAGTGGTGATGGATCCCTGCTGTGTTCCAGGCGCTGAAGCTGCGCGGCGGTGACAGGGACTGCCTGGCTGCGCGATCCCAGTGCTACCTGCGCCTGGGGGACACGGACAATGCCCTCAAGGATGCTGAGGCCTCTCTCCAGAAGGACCAAACCTTCTCCAAGGTGATGAGGGGGAAGAGCCAAGGGTGGGCAGGAAGTGGTCACTGACACAGCCCTGCCGGGGTCACTGCTTCCAGAGAAGTGGAAGAGCTTGGAGACAACCGAGTTCCAGGGCTGGATGTGAGCGGAGGCCGGTTGGGATAGTGCAGGGCAGTCAATGGGAAGTGAACCGGGATCTACAGCTCTTTCCACCCTGCTGTTTTTCACTTGTTTCCCAATGGCTTTAGGGACTGTACCAGAAAGCAGAGGCACTGTACACCATGGGCGACTTCGAGTTCGCGTTGGTGTTTTACCATCGCGGGTACAGGCTGCGGCTGGAGCCACACAAGTTCCTGCTGGGGATCGAGAAATCCCAGGAAGCCATCATCAACTGCATCGGAGGTGAGGGCTCCAGCCAGGCTGGGGGTCTGCAAGGCACCCACGGGTGCTGCAACCAGAATCTCTTTGCCTTCATGTGCTCAGTGGTCACTGAGATGAAACCAGGAAGCACCAAGGAGTGCACAGCTCAGCTCCTGTTTAATTCTATGCCTGTTCATATATATTAGATATAATGTATATGAATTATATTAAATATATTACATATAATATATATGTAGATATAATGTATACTATATACCTGTTCTAATAACTCCAGTTATGGAAGTAAATGATGACACTGACTTAATTGTCCCAAGTCACCATCAAACCCCAGGTAATACAGAACAAAGCAGCTCATCTACTTGCAGTGCTGCTGATTACAGATCCCACTGGGAGAGCTTTATCCCGATATTCCAAGTTTGCAATGGAATTTGCCATGCTACCTGAGGCTGCCGTTCCCAAGATCCTGACTTCCCTCCAGCTCCCATTGCATAAGTGCAGTGAAACTGTTGACTCTTGCAATGGAGCAACTGCTTTCGTAACTTCTGGCTTGGATCCTAGACTGGAGTCCTGCAGGAGGCAGGAAAGGCCAAGGACCAGGGGATGTTCAAAGCAAACCTGTCCCTTTTCCCTTAGTTTTCCTCCTGGCTCTGCTCTCACGCACTGAGGAGCATGGGCAGAGCGTGCTCCTGCTCTCAGGCCACCCTGCAGGGGAATGAATGGATTAGAGCCCAAGAGGAGATAGCCCTTGATGCAGGGGGAAAGGAAACGCTGGCGTTTGATCCGGCTGGATAAATAGTTGGGAAATGTGCACACATGAACAGGGCACATCCCCAGAATCACTTTGCTGGCTGCATTCAGAGCCTCTGTGACACACGTGGACACACTGCTGCCTCCGGCCCCATTGCCCTGCTGCAGGTCAAGCTCTTGCAGACCACTGATTTCATGTGAAAGAATTAGTAGAAGGCTTTATTTCAAACAGGACTTGATAGGCTTGGCACATTTATGGTCATTTCAATTCCTAAAGCCTCTGCACTGCTGGTCTTGAGCACTAACCTGTGTTTTCTCTGTATTTGCAGCTCCATCCTCAATTAAACTGGAGAACAAAGGGAATCTGTGCTTCCTAAGCAAGCAGGCAGAGGTATGGTCTGAAGAGCTCTTGCTTCAGGGGCCAACTTGAGCTATTCTAACACTGATGCCTTCTGAAATAGGCATTGGAGGATTCATAGTTTCTGGGGGGCTAGGCTGGTCTCTGAGCACTGCAAGTGCAATGAGCCCTCACGAGAGCATTTAATGCACCCAATTTGAATGTAGCTCTTGCTCAAGCTACACAGAATGGGAAGGAGGAGGCAGGAGGGCAGGAAAGAGCAGCCATGGAGGAGCAAAGCATCCTCTGCCAGCCCCACCGTGCCTGCCCAGTGTTGCTGCTCACCCATCCCAGGCTAATGAGTAACAGCAGCGAGGTCGGAGCCAGGGTACCTTTGCCTCCACTGTTTGCTTTGGGTTTCCTGATGTTTAAGGTCTGATAATGGGCACTTTCTCCATTGCTTCACCCTGGGGGATGCACGGAGGCAGTGCTCTGCTCCTCCAGGATGTTTCCCTTTGAAGGCAGTGCAAGGGATGCATCACACTTCTCCAGTGGGAATCACGGGTCCCCAGGGCTTAAAACCATTTGTACAAAGGGGCCTAAGGAACAGCCCTGCAATTCCAGGGATTTGGAATGTGAAACTTTAGAAGAGGCTCTTACAGCCTCTTTGTTGATAGCTGGGCCTGCCTTGCCCACAGCCTTCATAGACCCATGAATCCCAGGATGGATGGGACCTCACGGATCATCTGGTCCAGCCTTTCTAGGCCCTAGATGAGGTGTCCCAGCTCCCTGTGCTGCCACAGCAGTGACCGGGGGCAGAACTAATCCTTGCTCTTACGATGCTCAATCCTGCTCTTGGAAGTGAGGGAGCACAAGGGGGGCAAAACTGCAGCTGCTCAGCCCCAGAGCAATTGGTGACACTGAGTTTTGCTTCTAGCTGGTTTATATGGAGTGTAATGGGATTTCTGCTAAGCCCAGTGCCCCCCCCCCACCTCTCCCAACCACCTGTATTGCTCCTTGCTGTAGTGCAAACAGAAAGTCCAAATCAAAGTGGCTAAGAATCAAAAATGGACAAAGAACCAGAAGCCTGCGAGGAACCCAAAGACGGAGCGAGAGCTGCTTGGAGAGCTCTATGCTGACAAGGCCTACCTGGAAAAGCTGCTCAATGACAAAGGTCTTTCTCCATTGTAGTTACCTAAATGCTCCTTCTAAGCAGGTTCTTTCCCCCCTTCTTCTATATCCCTGTGGCTACTCTTCCTTGCTTGTGTCAGAGCTCACACCAAGCTTGTGGTGGCCGTGAGAGAGGCAGGTATCTTTGGAGCTAGATCCCATCTCCTGAGCATATTTCCTTCCCTGTTAAATGGGAGGCTTTTATAACCAAGAGTAAATCAAGTCCAAGCAGTCTGTGCTGCTGAAATCCAAAGCAGAAACAGCACCAAGTAACTTCCATCATCCTGATTCATGGTAAATTCCATGACAGGGGCTGGGAACACCAGCTCACTGAAACACATGGAGTTGGGAATGGCAAGGGAGCTTCCCATAACTGCCCTCCTAAGCACACCAGCTCTGAGGAGCACCAAGGCTTTGGTTTCTAGGACCCTCTGTCAGAGCAGGAGGAGTCTGTTCCTCCATCCCTCCCATTGACGCTCCCTTTGTTCCTGTCTCCTTTCAGATCTGATGGAGAGCAGCACAAAGCAGGGGGTCAAGGTAAAGGACCTGGTTCTGGGAGGCATTTCCTACCTGGAGACCCGCAGGGAGTTCTGGCAGCAGCAGAAGCCGATCTATGCCCGGGTGAGGGAGCGCAAGCTCCGGCAGCAAAGGTGGAGCCGGGACAAGAAGCAGAAACCCCTGGAGGTGGGCAGATACCTTGAGAAGATGATGGAGGACATTGACATGTGTGGGTATCCCGGCTGGAAGCAGCAAGGAAATGATGTGATTATTTGCTGCGGTGATTACAGTCAATGCAGAGCAATAGAAGCAGTGCAAACACGAGCAGGCCGTTTGGGGCAGGGTTTGCTGTTGGATTCTTCAGCTTTCCCAACACTTTCTTCAATCCAAAATCCTGTTTTGGTGTTTATTTCCCTATGCTTCCTGATCTGAAGGAAGGAGAATTCAGCCCCCGCTGGGCTCCTCTCTTGGCCTCTGCTATGTATTTACAAACAGGGAGAATCATCTACTTCTTTTAAGCTATAACAGTGAGGAGGGTGGCAAAACCCCTGCAGCCTGATTCCCACAGCACTGCAGCCCAGCTGGGTACAGGGAGCAGAGCTCACCAGGGATGTGCAAGGGGCTAATGTGGGGGATAAACCCCAGTGTTGTAGCTAGAACTTCACCTCCAAGACCAGGCTGCTCTGCTACAACTGTGAGCTCTCAAACCTTAGACAAGCAGCTTTACTGCAGCATGAGCTGCTACCAGGAATTCCCCATCCCTGCAGTGCTCAAGGCCAGGTTGGATGGGACTTGGAGCAGCTGCTCCAGTGGAAGGAGCTGGATGAGCTTTAAGCTCCCTTCCCACCCATAGTCTGGGATCCTATGGTTCCCCTTGCTGTGATTCCCAGTAGTGCAACAGTGCCTGAACAGTGAGGAGCTCTACCCCATCCCAAGGTTTGCCTGGGACTAATCCAGCTGCACTCAGCCTCACCTGCCCAGCACCACCACATCCACCCAGCAGCATTAAACCTCCCTCTTTCTCTCCAGTGCTGAGCGGTGACTCCCCTGAGGAAAGCTGCAAGAAAGCCAAGCGTGTGCTGAGAAAGGTCCAAGGGTGGTCAGAGGATGAAGTTCCCAACAGGAAGATGCTGATTGGAGACCTCTACAGCCGCATTGGGAAAGCTCAGCTGCAGATGGGCCAGATGGAAGCAGCCCTGAAGAGCCACAGAATGGATCTGGAACTGGCCAGGCAGCTGTAAGTGCTGGGTTCAGATGGATGGGAAAAGAGGGAAGTGGCTCCATTAAGATGTTATAGCATCAGGTCATGGAATTCTCACCTGGAGGTTTAACAGGACAACGTGTTCAGCCTGTGCCCATGTATCACAGTGGTTTGTTATCGTCCCTGTCGCAAAAAGAAGGAGCCTGAAGCAGGTCTTTAAAGGACCTGGAGCACAGGGCACATCCCAACCCCTGCTGAAGCAAAGCAAGAGGCAGAACAAGCCCCACTCTTAGCTCTGTAGGATGCGTTTCCTTCCCAGGCTGTAACCCGCTCGAGTCTTCTGCTGTGTTTGCTCTCAGATCCCTTTGCACTCAAACCTCGATGGTTTTATCCCGGAGCAGTCGCCTGCCCCTGCAGAGCAATTCCAGCTCAAACCGAAGGAGCTTCACCTGCAGGGATTTGGGGTTCCCTTTGCCAAGGCTGCAGAGCTCCTGCAGCAGCTTCTGCCCATCTGCAGGTGCTTTATGACCCTTCTG
Organism: Melopsittacus undulatus; assembly: GCF_012275295.1. NCBI lineage: Eukaryota > Metazoa > Chordata > Aves > Psittaciformes > Psittaculidae > Melopsittacus > Melopsittacus undulatus. Next base: position 495,597 of record NC_047543.1, on the reverse strand, counting down.
CCTCTCTCCTTGTGCCCTCCGCTCGCACAGATCGAGGCCAGCACCAGCAGGAGGGAGGCAGCAGCGGCGGCTCCAATGCTGTTAGAGCCATGGGAAGCGATGGAGAAGGGGAACCCGCAGCAGGGAGGGGGGATCGCCCTCTGGTGGCTGCTGCCCGCAGTGGGCACAGAGGGGGTGTCCCCAGCCGGACACTTCCCTCCTCTCCCTCAGCTTCCCCTGTAAGAGAGGGCAGGAGGCTCAGGCCACTCTGGAGATGGGGACAGGGAGGGCTTGAGGTCCACAGGCTGCATCCTTATGGAAGGAGCTGCCTCCAGCATGGGGCTCATTGAGAGCACAGCCAGTCTGGAGCCCCATTGCTGACACACGTTTGGGGCTTCCCTTTCCTCCTGGCCAATCTCTCAGCGTCAAGGACCCAGGACCACAGGGCAACAAAGAGCAAGACTTTGTCAGGGACAGTCAGATTCACAGCAACAGATCCCCACAGGACCCAAGGACAAACCTAACCCATTCCTCCCTGCCTGGCCTGGGCTGCCAGGAGAGAACATCAGAACCCAGCCTTGCTCATGACTTCCAGTCTGGCCTCGCTCCTTTGCTCCTCAACACACAGCCTGAGGTGCTGCTGAGCCCCACAGCGAGTGTGAGGCTGAGGGAAGCACGAAGCTCCTGTACCAGGAACAAGCCTCTGCCACAATGATTCCTTTCTCTTTCCACTGCAGTGATCTGCCAGATGCTGCATCCAGAGCCCTCGAGAACATGGGCAGGGTTTATGCCAGCACCAGGAGATTCCAGCCCGCTATCGACGCGTACGTAACACCAGGGAGAAGGGAGGGCACCAGCTTGTGCTCTGCATTACACAGAGGGTGTATTTCAGGTTATCTACATCCACTGCTCGAGGGGGAGCTGGGGGATGTTCATACCCACAGGACCTGGAAGCCTTTAGTTATAACAGCAGGGGTTGAACTAACCGCACCTGGGGAGATGCACTCACATCTGCCCTGCTTCCTCCCTGCTTGCAGATGGGAGAAGAAGATCCCAATGGTGAAATCCAACCTGGAGAAGACCTGGCTGCTCCATGAAATTGGCCGGTGTTACCTCGAGCTGGATAAAGCAAAAGCAGCCCAAAGCTATGGGCAGAAGTCCCTGCAGGTGGCAGATGAAGAGGGAGATGCTGAGTGGCAGCTCCACGCTATGGTCCTCGTGGCACAAGCACAAGGTAGAGGCGTTAGTACACATGGGAACTGTTCAGACCAAGGCATCTTGGAGACCTGCTGGATCCACCAGTGGTGTTCTCTTGATCTGGGGTTAAAATAGCTGTTTGCATCTGTCTGTTACAGTGAGGTTAAAGGATTACAGGCCTGCAATCCTGACCTTTGAGAAAGCACTCAACAAGGCAACACTTCTTCATGATGAAGCTGCTCAGACGGCCATCGTCACTGTAAGTGGGCTCTTGCAGAGGACAGGAGCTTGGGCAGCATCCATCAGTAAGCTCTAACTAAATAGTGCCTGGTGTGCTGTGAACTGAGGAAGTATCCCTGCACAGCCAATGTGTGCAGAGGGAACATCCCTGCACAGCCAATGTGTCCAGAGGGAACATCCCTGCACAGCCAATGTGTCCAGAGGGAACATCCCTGCACAGCCAATGTGTCCAGAGGGAACATCCCTGCACAGCCAATGTGTGCAGAGGGAGCATCCAAAATGCCCCAGAGAAACCCCTCTTACCAAAGCCCAGTCCCAGCACAGCACTCACCTCCCTGGTGATCCCTCCTGGGTGCCTGGAGCTCAGGGCAGAGCCTGTTCCCCTGCCGGGAGAAAAGCAATCGTGGAGAGAGATGGAAGGGTCAGGGAGGAGATGTTTGTTAAGGAACAGGAACAGGCACAGGTAGTGCTCACAGCAGGGAGGTCTGTGGTAGGAAAGGGCCATGTGCTGCCAGCAGAGAGCAGAACACAGGAGGAACGTGGTGTGTACCTGCCTCTCTAGAGCCTTTATTAACACCCTGCATCCCTTCCAGGCTCTGGATGAGGTGAGCAAAAGCTTCGTGGAGCAGCTGAGCGAGAGAGGAGTCCCAAGAGCTCTGGGCCTCGGAGGTACCGGTGCTTACACACACGGTGTGCACTGCCTGCCCTGAAGCACGGGAACAAAGCTCCCCATTCCCAGGGAGCGGCACCCGTGCTCCGGCCGCATCCGCTGCGCTAGCCTGGAGCGGCCGGAACGCGTGGGGGCGTGCGGGGCTACCGCGGGTGCGTGCGGGGCTACCGCGGGTGCGTGCGGAGCTACCGGGGGTCTGTCCTCAGTTACCGCGGGTCTGTGCTCAGTTACCGCGGGTCTGTGCTCAGTTACCGGGGGTCTGTGCGCAGTTACCGGGGGTCTGTGCGCAGTTACCGGTGTCTGTCCTCGGTTACCGCGGGTCTGTGCTCAGTTACCGGTGTCTGTGCGCAGTTACCGGGGGTGTGTGCGCAGTTACCGGGGGTCTGTCCTCAGTTACCGGGGGTCTGTCCTCAGTTACCGCGGGTCTGTGCTCAGTTACCGGTGTCTGTGCTCAGTTACCGCGGGTCTGTCCTCAGTTACCGCGGGTCTGTCCTCAGTTACCACCCTCGGCTTCGGTTCATGGCTCAAAACGGCTTTTTCCTCCCCAGAGGCCTCCAGCAGCGAGAACCCCGAAGTCGACGGCTTCGAGAAGGATGCGGAGGGAGAGGCCGGGTCCGGAGCGCAGCGGGGGCCGTGAGCGGGACGGGGGAGGAAGGGGCGACACGGGGACAATAAACAGCGGCCGGTGCCGGTGTCGCGATATCGCGATATCGCTGCAAACAGACCCCCCCGTGTCCGCTCCGTCCCTCCCCGCTCCCCCCGCGCATGCTCGGCCGCAGCGGGGGGGGGGGTCCCCCCGGTGCTATGAAAGGGGCTCCGGGGGGGGGGCCGGTCCAGAGCCGCTGTCCCGCCGCGCAGCTCCGCACCGGCGGCCGCTGCCCTCACCATGGTAAGTGCGGGACCGGAGCTGCTGCGGGGCCCGTTCCCCGACGGGAGCAGCGGACACGAGGTCGATGGCACCGGGGATGGGGGGGGGGGGGGGCCGCCGGACCCCGCGGCCCCATCGAGGGCTCCCCGAACCCCCTCGGCCGCCCGGAGCAGCGGAGCTCCGGTCCCGCGGGGGTTGAATGGGGGGGATTGTGCGGCTGCTGCGCGGGGCTCTGTGGGGCCATTGTCCGGCCGGCCCGGCCGTGAAGGCTCCATTCTCCTCCGCGCTGGCCCCCGAACAATGGGGCCGGAGGGAGGTTTTCCGTTATTGTTCCTTTGTTTGCGGCTCTGAAAAGCGGCCTCAGTCCTGCCCCGCCGGCAGCTGCGGCCGCGGGGGACACGCACCAGCTCCCGGAGCTGCCTCCGACCATTTGCTGCCTTCTGGAGCCATTCGTGGAAGTCCTCGTGCAGGCACAGCCGGGGCTCTCCGTCCTGCTCCATGGCAGCACCAGGATCCTGGTCCCCAGCCCAGGGTGCTTGGGACCGCAGAGGCTCCTCCGTGTTCTGCAATGGGAGATGGGGCAGTGAGCTGGAATAGGTGGGTTTTGGTCAGCAGCTTCACTCCGCAACCAGGGGAGCGGGCAGAGCACGGAGCTGGGGATAAACCCCCCCAGTGTTTGCATCAAAGGCAAAACTGACTCCCCCAGCAGCGCTGCAGCTTGGGTCTGGTTTGCTGGGCTGCTGAGGGGTCCCAGCGCCGCAGAAAGCAGTGTCTGCCCCATTGCTGCCAGTGAACGGGCACGGCTGGAGCCGTCCCCGGTTTCCTCCCAGCTCCACGATTTCCCAGACTGGAATCCCGGATTCCAGGCGCTGCCGGCAGCGCTGCTGGCTCCAGAGCTGCCGGCTCCAGAGCTGCCGGCTCCAGAGCTGCTGGCTCCAGAGCTGCTGGCTCCAGAGCTGCTGGCTCCAGAGCTGCTGGCTCCAGAGCTGCTGGCTCCAGAGCTGCTGGCTCCAGAGCTGCTGGCTCCAGAGCTGCTTTCACTTTCGTGTTCCTGGGCACGGGTTTGCCTTTACCGGAAGCGTTTGCAGCTGCTCCTCACCACGAGAGGAGCCCAAATCCCCTCCTCGGAGGCATCCGGGGGCTGTAGCGCAGGGAAAGGGGCAGCTCGCAACGTGCGAGAGCATCCTCAGCCTCAGCACCAGCGTTTCCTTCGGGGACGATTCCCTGGGCAGTGCTTCGGGTCGGCTGCAGGGCTGGGACGGCAGCAGCAGCCACGAGGCGCTGGGACTGCAGGTTCCTGTTCTCAAGGCAAGTTCCCCTCCACACGCTCCGGTTTAGAGAGAACAAAAGGGTTTGAGGGCTCAGAGGGAAGCTCCGATGCTCAGAGCTGCCCCTTCCCGGTCACTCCGGAGCAGGGATGGGTCCTGCTGGGAGGGGGAGTTCTGCTGCAGGGGTAGCACATCCCCATGGTGCCGCAGGTCAGTAACTGCCACCTCTCTCCTTGTCCCATTCCAGAACAGAGGCTTCTCCAAGAAGAGTCACCCATTCCTGCCCAAGCTCTTTAGGAAAATGTCCACTCAATCAGCCAAAGAAAGACCCGAGAGTTTGCACTTCCCCTTCCTGGATGATGAAGACACCATCTCCACGCTCAAGGAGTCCAAGACCTTCTTCATCCTCCGAGGCCTGCCCGGCAGTGGGAAGTCCACGCTGGCCCACGCTATCCAGGACCGGTATAAGGATGCCTGCAGGGTGATCTCAGTTGACAGCTATAAAATCACTCCTTCCATTAGAAGCACCATTCCCGAAGAGTATTCCAAGGTGGACGAGGATCTAGTTGACTATTGCAAACGCGACATCAGCGTTATCGTTTTGGATGACACCCACCACGAGAGGGAACGACTGGACCAGCTCTTTGATATCGCTGACAAATACAGGTACAAAGTCATCTTCGCCGAGCCCAAAACCCCATGGAGACAGGATTGCTCACAGCTGAAGGAGAAGAACCAATGGAAACTGTCAGTGGAAGAGCTGAAGAAGATGAAGCCGAGCCTGGAGAAGGAATTCCTGCCCATGTATTTTGGGTGGTTTCTGAGCAAAAGAAGCTCGGAGATCCTGCGCAAGGCTGGCCAGGCCTTCCTGGATGAGCTCGCAAGTCTCAAAGCCTTCAAGAAGGAGAGTAAATACTGTACGTATAGAAGCATCTTACCAAGACCTTACTCTGTTGGCAAAGTGTTAACACTTGGCAAGTGGAACGCGTCCATTGGGCTTCCGAGGTGGATTTGCAGTTAGAGTAAGGAGCAGGGACAGGCTGTGAGACACTAACCTGTGGTTAACAAACTGCTTTCCCCAAGCAGCCCTTTGGGTCTGACCCTGCGGGGGCCTGGGTCTGGCACCAGCATCGGGGGCCTGGGTCTGGCACCAGCATCGGGGGCCTGGGTCTGGCACCAGCATCGGGGGCCTGGGTCTGGCACCAGCATCGGGGGCCTGGGTCTGGCACCAGCATCGGGGGCCTGGGTCTGGCACCAGCATCGAGGGCCTGGGTCTGGCACCAGCATCGAGGGCCTGGGTCTGGCACCAGCATCGGGGGCCTGGGTCTGGCACCAGCATCGAGGGCCTGGGTCTGGCACCAGCATCGGGGGCCTGGGTCTGGCACCAGCATCGGGGGCCTGAGCATGGCCCCAGCTCCGCAGCTGCATGGGTGAGGGCAGAACCAACGTGGAGGCAGGGAGCGAAGGGAAGGATGGAGCCGACTGTCCCCTGCGGGAGTCTGACATGGTCAGTGTTGGCCCAAGCCATGAGGATGCACTGAAGCCACTGTTCTGTGGTCCCAGGCACCAGTGAGCTGGGAGGGGGATTCCATTTCCCCACCTGCTCCTTCGCAGCGTTAGGATGAAGCACGAGGGGCAGGTTCTGCCGAGCCGGGACCTGGGCTCCTGCTGGGGATGGGGCTCTGGCACTAACATCCCTTCCCTCTGTTTGCAGTTGCTTCTGCCATCGAAGACCCCAAAATCAAAATCGCCCTCACCAGTTACTTTGTGAAGAGGCCGCCTGGGGTCCTGCACTGCACCACGAAGTACACCGAGTTCGGGAAGGCAGCTGGAGCCGAGGAGTATGCGCAGCAGGAGGTGAGAACCGGGGCCATGGGGCTGGGGACATGGCTTCCAGTATGGGCACAGTGAGAGCTGGAGCTGGAGGATCTAAGGTCCTTTCCAACCCTATTCTGTGGCTGCATCCCTGTGCAATAGAGAAGCTGGGGGAGACGGGGACTGTTTCCTGTCTGTTTGCAGTGAGCCCATTCCTGCAGCATCTCCTCCAGCTGGGTTTGGGTGACCATGAACTGCTCAAAGATTGCAAACCCAATAAACCCAATTAAATACTGGGATGTGGGAGGGAACAAGATGTGGCCAGCTCCAAATTCATGGCGCAGGGACTGGGGCTGTGATTACTTCCAGTTGCCCATGGTGTTTCCAATAGGTCAAAGCCAAGCCCCGAGCAATAAACCCAAGCCCAGGGCTGCAACCCCCTTGCCTGCAGCCAGCTAAAGCCGTTTCTGCTTCCTTCCCTCTTCTCCCAGGCTGTGAAGGCTTCGTACGGCAAAGGCTTCACCTTGTCCATCTCTGCCCTGTTCCTCACGACAAAAACTGTGGGTGCTCGAGTGGAGCTGAGCGAGCAGCAGCTGCTGCTGTGGCCTGGGGATGCCGACAAGATCCTGCCCACCGACAACCTCCCGAAGGGCAGCCGGGCCCACATCACCCTGGGCTGTGCCAACGGCGTCGAGGCCGTGCAGACCGGGCTGGATCTGCTGGAGTTCGTGAAGCTGGAGAAGGCAGGGAACAAAGGGGATGAAGTGGGGGAGATTGGAGGAGGGAAACTGCTGTATTTTGATAACGGGATGTGGATGCTCACCCTCTCCAAAAAGATCGATGTGAAGGCCGTATTCTCGGGTTACTACGGCAAAGGGAAACTCGTGCCCACGCAGAGCACCAACAAACGGGGCTCTGCTTTTAGCTCCTGCACCATCATCTAGGAGCGTGGGGAGGGCTCCTCGTCTGCTTGGGTTTAAAAGGCAAGTAACTCCTGTAACCTTTAAACGTGGAAAGAGAAATAATTCGACCTTTACTAAAGCCCTTTTGCCAGCCCCTGGGTGAAGCCTCTCTGGGGAGAGGTGACCGGCCTCAAAACAAGGACGAAAACAAGCACCAAAGCAAAGCTGCCCCATACCCACTGCCAGCGGCTGAGCGCTGCGGAGGGTGTTGAACACGAGGGTGCTCTGCTTGTTTTCTTCCTCGGAGGAAGAGCCCCTATGGTCTCTTGTAACGTCCCCATGAACCACAATCGTTTGATCCTTACCTGGCAGCACCCCACAGCCTGCACACATGGGGCTGATGCCAAGCGACACAACTGCCCCGTGGCTCCCCTTCTGCATCCCAGGGCCCAACCCCGCTCACTCCGGTACCCAAGCTCCTGGGTACAACCCTGCAAGACCCTGCAGGTCCCTTCTTGTGGCAGTTACTGAGCCCAGCCTGCAGGAGGGGGCACATGGGGGGGCCCAGGGTGTCCCCCATTACCCCAGGGGGGCCACCAGCCATGCTCTGCCCAGCTCCTGTCTGTGTCCCTGCCTCCTTCACTGCAGGGGAGGGATGCGCTGGTGAGCAGACCAGGAAAGGACTGTGGCAGATGGTGTCTTAAAGGCCACTGTGATGGAGTGAAAGGGAAGCACCAGGAGAGGGGTTCAGATCCTGCAGCTTCCCTTCACCCATTGGAGCGGGTGGGAGCAAGCACTGTCCCTGTCCTTATCCTGTAGGGAACAATCCTGCCTTGGCAGGGAGTGGAGGAGATGAACTCAAGTCTTTTCCATCTTATTGGATAGAAACTAAAATCGTGTCTGAAGTACAGCCGAGTACTTCATGCAGGTTTGCCTACTTTTCTCTAATGCACTTGAATGTTAAGAGGTAGGATGGCAGTAACATCATAATCTAGGACGTAAGCGGAGGCATCGTAACTGCGTAACTCAAGTCTGCTCAAACCTAAACCGTTGGCTGGAAGCACAGAAGTTAATGGTCAAACACTCCTGTTCTTAAGCCTCTTCTAAGGGAGCTTCTGGTTTTGCTCTTAGCCAGGCCCTTTGCCAGTCGGCGGATACAGGGTCACTAACACAAAGCACAACTAACGGCTCCAGGTCAGGCCACCAGTCTAACCTCACACTATGGCTCCGTGAATGGTGTAGTGGAACTAACCCTGTGTTAACCCCTGTAAATACTCACTGTTTGACAAGCACGTGCTGGGCTGCGGCTCAGGGGGCACCGAGGCTGTTCCTTGGGAGCCCAATGCTGCCGGGCAGGAGGTTCCTCCTCTCCAGGTTGAACACGGAGCGAGGGCTGCAGGGCTGGGCAATGCTTGGCTGCTTTCCTGGGAATGCCAACGGGTTCCTGCTGCTTCAAAGAGAGGGATGAGGATAAACTCTCCTTGTCACGTAAAGGATGGTACAGAAACACCCCAGCGCGCCCGCCCCCCCCTCGCCTGCAGCAGGGACCCTGCACTGCAGTGAGGGCCCCATCTCCAGCCTGGGCCTTCCCACCAGGAATCCCCCTATGGATCTGTTCCATCGGAACGTGATGAAGGCCTTTCCCACACTGACCCCTCCTCCCCCAGGGCCCAGCACCACTGCACAGCTGGGGAATCTCTCTGCCTGTTCAAGAACAACAGCGCGACTGTCGTCGGTTCAGGTTTTATTAGTTTGTACATCATATACAGTTTATAATAAAGTAAACCGATTGCATCTGGTTCTGCTTCAGGCTGCGACATTCTTCATAGAAACACATCCTTAGGAATGATGCCTAACGAAGTCAACAACAAACATTCACATTGTTTCACCATTCACATCCTAGAAGGTGGGTCCGGAGGGACAGTGCCCGTCCCGCTGCGAAGCCCGGCTTGGAGAGGCTGATGCGGTTGGCAAAGCGATGGGGACAGCTCCATGCAATTCCCTTTCCTCCCGTGGGAAAGGGGAAGGTATTTACACTGAGGTAACCATTCAGAATGTGGGGTCAGATAAATACTGCAGCAGGGACCAGTGTCCTCTCCAAGGTGGCTTCGCAGCAGTGGCTGCTTCAGGCCTGCTCCTTGAGCCGTTGCAACAAAGCAGATACTCATGCGGTGAGGTGCTCGCTCCCTGCCTCGTGGTGCTCCCGGATCCTCCTCTGGAGCCTGAGCTGTGCAGGATGTGTCCCGGCTGGTGCTCAGTCCCACTGCAGTGCGGATGCTGCCTGCCCCTGACCCTGCACCAGAGCTAAGCCTCACACTGCTCAAAGGGGAAGGATAAATCCTGGCCCTGCCTCGGCCACAGCGTCCCACAGCATCCTGGGGGTGCTGGGGCCCAGCACACAGGGAACATGGGGATGGCTCCAGCATGGGAGCAGTGGCTGCAGCAGCCGTTCCCAGAGGCCTGGGCACCGGAGCTGCCCATTCCCTAGGGAAGGGTGGGGAGGGTACAAGGCACAAATGGAATGGGGATGGAGACCAGTCACTTGAAGATAAGTGACTCTCCCACTGACAGAGGAGTGAGTTTGGAAGCAGAGCCAAGCTCGGGGGGGTCCAGGCTTTGGTCACTCAGCTTGGGCAGTACACAGCCTGTTTCCATACTGGAAACGAAACCAGAGCACAGCGGCTTCCCTCTGTATCCTGTCAGGTACAGACAGCCAAGGGACTCACAGCATCCCATGGACAACACCACTGTCATCCCTAAACATTATCATTTCTTTTGCCTTTTAACTTCATTTACAGAACAGTCAGACACCTTTAGCACTGCGGATCCAGCTTTAGAGCAACACCTCCAAGCTCACAGACAATCCCCTGGACCTTCCTATGTAGCATCACATGTGGTTGAAACCACAAAGCCCCTGTTCAGGCAGGCAGCCAGAAGCTGATTCAAGCCCAGGTTCAGTGTATCTGGCCCAGGCTCCCAATACTCAGAGATGCTGACACAGCATCAGCTTTGTAAGTCCACCCAAGGAGAACCACACCAGGCCTTGTGCCCTGGTGTGTGACCACTGCATGTGCAAGTGTCTCCCACACAGACACTACTGATGCATCTTCTTGTGTTTAAAGCAGGAAATCACTTCCATCTTTGCCTGCAGCTGCATCTCACCCTTTGAAATCACCCCTAGAGCAGCTCAGGCATCACGAGCAGGCAGGGAAAGCACAAGAGCCCTGGTAAACGCTAGAGAATCACAATAGCAGAGCCTCCTTCCTTCACGCTGCTCACACACACGTTCTCCTGCAGTTCACAACTACCTGGGCTCTGGCACTGGGCAGGAGCTGGTGGCCAAAGGGCCACCATGGAGCGAAAGCTGCTCTGTGTTGGTGTTCTGGGCTGCTCACCAGGGAACAGGCTCTTTGGGTGTCGTTCAGGGCTAAGTGTGGAGGCTCTGCCATGACACCACAAAGAAACCCTTCTGTAAGTACAGGAAAACCCTCCCCACTAAAGGCAGGGCTTTGCCATTGGTTTCTTCCACTGGCCAAGCTCCCAGCATCCCAAAAGGAGCAGTGCTCCTAAATGCATCCTGCTGCACTTGTGCGTCAAGGCTCTCACCTACAGCAATGCCTCCTACCCCTCTCATGAGCTCCTTATGGCTCTCCAAGCAGCCCAGGCAGATCACTTGAGGAGGATCTCTGTGTTCAGTGGTCTCTGTGGCCACCTCCCGTGTCTGGTAGCTCCTATGGTGCCAACAGAAGCCAGGCAGGTCTGAGAGCAGCCAAAACAGCACAAAGGTTCCCTGTGGCCATCTACAAAACACAAGCCATGAGTAACAGCACAACCTCCAAGTGTGAAAGGCAACAGCATCTCTGTGTCCCAGCACCGACCCCTCCAGGCCACCATCCCGAGGGGACAGAGGCACCAAACACCTTCACTGTGACTCATGTAGTGAAGTCTTGGCACTCACCATGGGGGTATTTAACTACAGTAAATCATGCATTGCTGTACAAAGATCTGCTCCCTCCGAAGGAAAACCATCCACTCCAGTCCTGCAAGGAAGGGCCTCGGTCAGTGCTGGGAGGGAAGGAGGAAGCCTGTCATCACCAGGGGAAGGGAGGAGAGTAAAACCCACTGACAAAGGCAGCACACATCACTGCATGGTGGGAGAAGCCCCAGCTGTACAGTACTATCGATACACACAGGACAAGACGGGATGAACCCAGACTGCCATGAAAATAAGCCCTGTAAACTCTGAGTGACAAGTGCCATGAGGACTGCACAAGTATCAATATGCATAGACCAGGATTTCAGTTCCCCTTTCAGAGTCTGAGATGCCAGGACCTTATTTTGCTCTCAGTGCAATCCGGATGAGTCCATCACCTTACACTGGTGCCAAGGAAGTTCCACCAACCAGGGAGTCTGGGTTTGGAAACACTACACGACATCAGCTATGGGAAAAGCTGACTTTTGAGCGAGCTCCAAGACACTCGCTTTATTCTGCAGTACCAGAATTGAAGCCCTTAAATCCTCCCTCTATGAAAGCAGATGGTCAGGTCTGAGCAGCCACCACCATGGGAGCCGTGGTGGCTGCACCACGACGCTATTGCCACTGCTGGAAGCAAAGAGAACTCCAGTGCAGCCCAGCAACTGCCACTGACTCGGAGGAGTGCAGCCCTCGAGAGGAAGACAAAGATGTCAGCATCCAAAGTGATCGTCTCATGCAATGAACCCATTGCAGCTGTTGCTCCTGCAGGAAGCAGTGGAATCAGGTAGTCTGTAAGAGCCAGCCTCAGCTCTGTCTCACGGGGATCTGGGAACACCCCTTTTCTCAGCCACACCACATCCCACCCTCCCCATGCTACTGCAGGTGGGTTCAAGCACCCCAAATACAACAACACCCTTCTCACTGGTGTTACCAACACATTTCTCCTCTCAAACCCCATTTCTGAGCAAGCCAGCCCAGAGCTTGGTCAGCCACAGCCCTGCGCTGGGCTCCAGAACCACCCTGCAGCCAGCACCACGCTTGAGCAAAGCACCAACCCAGAGGAAAGGGAAGACTGGAAGCAGAGTCCTCTCCTGGCTGATCCCACTGTCACATCTCCAGCAGGGAATAAACCCGTGCTGGCTTCACTGGCAGCAGCACCCAACCAACCCCATTCCCAGCTCAAGCGCGGCTCCAGCCCTGGCCTGGTGTTGTGCAAGGGAAGCAAGCAGCAGCCTGTCAGCCCAGGGTCTGCCCCTGTGTTTTCTTGCTTCTTTGGACCAGTAAATGACTCCCAGTTGCAAACTACTCGCCTGGGTGAAGGCGTTTGCAGTGTCCCTGTAAACATGAGGAGAGCAGGCTGCTGCATGCACACGGTAACTGCCTGCCATCAGGAACCCAAAGGTGACGTTGCGTTCCATGAGAGCGGATCAGTACCCCGAAATCAAAGGTCAAGCTCAAGAAAATCCAGTTTTAGCACAAATATCCAAGGTTCAAGTGGATTAATTCATAGAATAAAAGGAAATAAAAAGTACAGAAGTTCAGCCCAGAGCAAATTCAACATTCCCTTGAACAGGACAATTCATGAGAGGGAAACACAAAGCCCTTAATTCTAGCTGCATCACAGGCAATTCTCACAGAAGCTGCTCTTTTAAATCCAAAGAAGCATTTCTCAGATACAAAACCATTAAGCTCACACGTTAGCATTTCAGTTAATGCCCAAGTGTACTGTTCTGATAGAACCATGGCAAAAAAAACCCCAAAACAATGAGAAAGGACAGGGAAACGGCGATTGTATGAAACTCGATTGAATCTTGGCAATACCTTCAGGAGATGAAGATAACTTGACAAGTTCCTACAGCCCCTGGCCATGCTGCCATCCTGCACTTCAGAGCCAAGCGAAATGAACCAGGAGCTTTCTTCAGCCTCTTACAAGATTCCAGCAGGACTTGAGGGGAATCCTCTGCTCCTAAGGAGCAGGAAGAGTCCAGAAGTAGGGGCCAGCGTGGAAGGACCAAGAGATTCAAAGCTTTATTTTTCTCTCTTTTCTTTTATAATAAAATTAACAGTGAAACAGAAGTCACAAACCTTCCCCTCCCCGAGCTGGTTTCCTCTTCACACAAAAGCACACAAAACAGAGGTCTCCAACCCAGAAAATGAAACTGCTCTAAGTACAATGAGACATGAAGAAGGAAGGAGTCTAAGTATGTCCGTGTTCAAGGTTAAAAGAAGCAGATCAGGTATGTGTGGTGTGGTTTGGTTTGGGGGGCAGGTTTTAGCCAAATTGGAAAAAGAAATTTCCAGGCCCAGAAGCTGAAAAAGAAAAGTGAAGATATTAGATCTTAAGGTACTTTTAGGTTTAAAATCAAATACTGTTTTTAAAGAGCACAGGGAAACTCGGCCGTCCCATCAAGTGATCCGCATACTTACGTGTCCATAGCTGAGACCACTTCCACCTACCTTCAAAACTGAAGCCACCTGGCCCACCAAAGAAGGCCTTGAAGATGTTATTTGCATCAAAGTCTACGGGGGAGAAAAGGAAGTTGTGAGCAGAAGTGAAACGGCTGCTGCAGCTTTCACAGTGCACAAACCATCACTTCACTGAGGGCCCACAAAGCAGGTTCCAAACAGACAGAAAGCTAAAACCAACAGCCTGCTCTGAGCACTGACTAGTGAAAAACAGGCATTTGAAGTGGATCTGCCATTCAGATGCTTTTTAAGACTAAACTGAGCCACTTCATTGAGTTATTACAACTGGGAGGTTTGCTTTATGGGAGAAGGCAGACTCCAAATGCTCCCATCTTTCTAAAGGCTGCCATGGTAGAACACCGTAAGGAACACCTACCTCCCATGTTCAAGCCATCCTCTTCTAGATCCTGGCCACTGTCATAGCGAGCCTTCTTCTTGGGATCTGACAGGATGGTAAAGGCTTCTCCAACCTCCTTAAATTTCTTCTCCTCTTCCTTCTGCACTTCTGCACTCGCCCCACTGTGTCGGTCTAAGGATACCAAAGCAAGCAGGAAAGAAGCTTTTAGTTTCTAGTGTAAATGGAAACCACTGCACATTCCCAGCCACACCACGTGTATTTCAGAGCTGTGGGATCAGAACTCCAGTTTGTCCAGAAATTCCCTCTCACATATTTATTCCTGCCTTTAAGTGATAGCTGTGCAGGGTGCATGCATGGAGCAAGGGATCAAAGCACTAACACTTGCTCTAAGAGCAGGCTGTTTGTGGATACCTGGATGATGCATTAATGCTCTTTTCCTGTAAGCCTTCTTGATCTCATCCTCAGAGGCATTTTTGTCCACCCCAAGGATTTTGTAGTAGTCTTTCCGTTTGCTCTTCTTCAGTTCCACCTGTGCGTTCTTTAGAAGCTGCTTGTGTTCTAGAAGGAAGCACAACACCAAAGGAAAGCAACTTCAGTGTCAAGAACAACCTCCTGTTTTAAGGGGCTGAAGATCAACATGTTGAGGCCACCTGGGCTGAAGGATTCAAGTGCCACAAGTAAGCAGCCCACTTGGAATTAGTCATGAATCTGATTAAAGCTTCACTGTCCACTGAAGGCTGTTTCCAACTGCAGGGAAATGTCTCAGTGCTATTAAATCAGCCCCAGACCCAACCACCAGCACTAAGGTTCCTCTGTCTGCATCATTTCAGGCTCCTCAGAAAGCAAGGTGACAGTTAAGAACAAGAACCACAAGCAGATATTCTGAATCTGGGGCACTGCTTCAGCTACAGGATAAATCATCTTCATACTGGAAGAGAAACCAGGTTCTGAACCAGGCATTTCAGTGCTTCTGAGAGCTCCTCCAGCAGTGTCCTGCTGGGGCAAAGGCTGCAAATCAGAGTATAATGTAGGGAAAAAAGGGCAGACAAAAGCACCACCAACAAAAAAAGGCAGATGAGGGAAACTTATGCTCACAAAAAGAATACACTCACCTTTTGTTTTTTCTGTCTGATAAACCTTTTCATAGTCTCTTACAGCATCTTCGTATTGTTCTGTGTCCATGTAACTGTGGAAAGAAACAGGGATGGCCAAGGTGTGCTTCCCAGGCAATATCAAAAGGGGTTCAGGTACAAGCTTTCTGGCTGGATATGAATTAAGGAAAAGATGTGCACTGGGCTGCAGTGCCCAAAGGGTCACTGCACAACTGCCTGGAAGCCCAGACACCTGCTATTAGTGGGCAAGCCTGGCACAGGAACCTGCAGGTTGGGCTCCAAGCAGAACCTGCAGCCTCTTTTGGTTCTGCTGTACCAATCTGATCAACACTTTATCCAGCTGCAGAACTGGAAGCAGCCAGATTCCAAGGGAGCTGGTGCAGAGCTGTACAGCAGCAATGCTGGTTAGAAGTGCCAGTCTTGGCACCTCAGAGGGATGGGTGCCTGTCTGTTGGCATCGCAGCCTTACTCATATGTTAACCACTTACTGTCATTTAGCAGTCACTGCAATAGAGCTTGGGGTTGTAGACTAAAATGAATGCATGACTGGAAGGCTCCAGTAGCAGTTTCAGTTCATTTATAAGTCAGGCAGCTTCGCCACAAAGTGAGCAGTAATGAGTGATGAGGAAAACAGCAAATAAACCCAGAGTCAGAACAGGGCTCTGGCTACTTCCCCGGCTGGTGCCAAGTTACAAAGGAGACACACAGACCTGAACTGCCTCTGTGCATGACACTGCAGTATTATCTAGGGCTGGACTCTGCACAGTCCCAGCTGATTTCTCCTGAGCATCCCACTGCAGAACGTGCTTTGTTGGAAGTGGTGAGCAGCTCTGCCAGGGGAAGAGCTCTCACCCACAGCAGCCCTTCTGAACGTCTTATGTCAGTCTATATACACAGCAAGTCAGGCTTTAGAACTAATCCTGCCTAAATACAGCAATCAATAGGCAGTGGCAGATGCATGCAGGCAGAAGAGGTTACACAGAAGGAAGAGGGATAAATTCAGGACTCCTTAAGACAGAACCTTTTATCCAGTTAAGCTTCAGATTTGTTACCCCTGTCACTCAGGGCTGTAGGGAGGAGGTTCCTACCCACAAACATGCCCAGCATGTCCATCACAAAGCTCTACTTACCATTGTGCTCTCCTCAAGTATGCTTTGATATACGTGTCATCCAGTTTCACTGCATTCGTGCAGTCATCTATTGCTTCTTCAAGTTTCCTAAGCTACAATGTCAGACAGAAGTTCAGTGAATCCCAAGCAGAACCAATCCTGCTGGACAGCATCATGATTTTAGATAAAGTGTAAAGAATCTTGGAAAATCTCACTCCCTTGGGTGTTTGCATCTAGGAATTTTTCCCAACCTCCCCCCATGAACACAGAGCTATTGTTCCCTAGGGAAAGATTAGAAGTGTAGCTAATGAAATGGTGGAATTATTTGATGCTTTGGATCTTCCTGAGAATGATCCGAAACCAACTGCTTCTGTATCCACACTGATTCCCAGGCAGGGAAAGAAACTTCAACACATTTCAAGGAGTTTTGGTTAAAGCACTGTTTGCTTCCAGATACAGCCATGTAAAGGAGCCATTCCTTCTGCCTCCAGCTCATCCCATTGCCCAAGCTGGGGTGCTGAAACGCCTCCCGGGTAGAGCAGGCACGGACACAAGAGACAGCTGAGGAAGAAACATGCCTAGAGAAACGCAGGGTGGGAACTGGAAGCTCTGTCAGGTGTCTGACTGCACAGAGCTAAAAATGCAACAGCAAACTGGGGAAAAAGAAATGCCCAGGGTTTTTAAACTGGGTCACATTGGTTTAGATCCAAAACCCAAAGAAAGACAGGATGATCTACAAGAATAAGAAAAATAAAAGAGCTATGTCCTCATTACTGGGAAGGAAACAAAAAAGGATCCTTTCTGCTGATTCAGATAAGGCTAAACTCTGTTCCTCCTCTCCCTCCCACTCTGTGCATCCCAACTATTTGAGTTTTGTTCCTCTGGGAGTCACTCCGTTGGCTGTTTGGAACAGACCCAATCATTGTGCAAGCACAAAAACCTGAACCACTGCCTACAGCCCTGCAAAGGTCCCGCTGCCCAGCAGCCAGAGAAGCCCATGCTCTCCACAAGAGCTGATGTGTAACTCATCCATCACATGGCAGGGAACACGATGAGAGCCCTGCCAGGTGATCACTTACCTTTGAATTAACCGTTCCCCGGTTGCAGTACAGTTTGGCATTTGTTTTTATATTATTGGGATCTATTCCTAGTGCCTCTGTGTACAGTTCATATGCTAGTTTGTAGTTTCCATCTTTGAATGCTTTATTCCCATCTTCTTTCTTCGCTTTCAGTGCTTTGGCATTCTGAAAGGAAACACACCCTGGTTAAGGACACTGGGAAACCGGCTCGGGGGGACCAAGGACCTCATTTTGCTGGGTGAGGGTCCTCAAAATAGAATGGTTTTAATTTGGTTTCAGGCACCACTGCAGGATACAAAGTCTCAGCCCTGCTACAGCAGCCTGACAAGCTGTAAGTGTTCTGCCTTCCCCCCAAGAGAAGCGCTAAGGAACAGTCAGTGCCAGTTACAGGCGCTCTCAAAGACTGCCTCATTTTTAAGATGAGAACGTGACAATGAAGTAAATTTATGGATTCAAGAAAGGAAAGAAGGAATGGGAGGGACCTCAGATTTAGTCAAAGAGCTACAACAGAGGAGCAATGTGAAAGGAACAGTGTTTAAACACAAGTCAACCTGTAGGCACTAAGTTCTTCTAGAATACAGTGAGTTTTACTGTTGCTCTATCTGATCAAAGAACAAAGAGTGAACGGGAGGCAGCCTTCAAAGTGTCAGAGTCTGCTGAGAAAGAGCTTCTAGCAACTCAGTTTTACCTAAAGCAGCAGCTGCTTGGCTTTGGGAAGGACACATTACTTGCTATGGGAGCTCTGGGGAATGACAATGTTGAGGGAGGGAGAAGGGATTGCTCCAGCAGAACCAAATGAGGTGTCAGGGTGAGCAAAAAGAGAGCCCTGGTCATTCTGCAGCCCCATCCCCAGTGGCCAGGACTCACACGGCAGGCAATACACGCTTTCTCGTGGTCAGGAGCCATTCGGAGAGCCTGGACAAAGAACTGCACTGCCTTCTCAATACAGTCCTCATAATACAGGCACAGGCCCCGCACATAGAGAGCGTCCGCGTTCGTTGAGTCCATCCGTAAGATGTCACTGCAACAGACACATGGGAAAGTGAGATGTTTCCCTGTTCCAGTTTCCTTCTGCCACTGAGATATTCAGTTATTTCATCAAGTCTGTGGGACAGATGTGCAGTAAGGCTGGGAACCTGGCTCAAGCAAGACTGCTGCTTATTAAGAGTCTAAATGCAGGTAAGATGAGCTTTAAAGAGGATAAATCCATGCTCCTCTTCTTCCTCATCACAATCTGCATTAAGGACTGTTTTCCATATTGCTCACTCACTTCAGGCTGCAGTCAGGACTCACCAGCAGCTGTAACTCCAACACTCACCTTGCTACAGACTGTGCCTCTGGGTAGCGACCCAGCAACGCTAAACACTCAGCCTTGAGGATCTTGAACCGGTGACAAGCAGGAGCAAACTCCAAAGCACGATCCATGCAAAACACAACCTGGTGGGGGGAAAAAGACACACAAACGTGAGCAAAGCAAACAGCCCCAAGCCCACTTGGAAAGGCTGCACCATCGCCACCATTGAGATTTCATGTTTGCCTCTGCCCAGGAAGGGAAGGGTGCAGACATCCCGTTGTTCTGCTGCTGCTGGAGACTCACACGCAAGTGCTTTATCTTGTAAAGGGCTTTGGGTACAAAGGTCCAGGGCACCTGTGTTACTGTCACAGAGTACTACAAAGAAGATGCAAGGGACACCTGTAGAAGGTCCATCCCTTTAACTCTTCTGACACTGCAGGCCCCACAGAGGAGCCAAGGCAGACAATTGTGCCCCTGTCTCCTGCCTCAGAAACACATGTGGGAAGGACACAAATTCCATAGATTGAGAGACTTTGGGCTGGACAAAACACAAAGTACAGTGCAGGGCCTGATCTTCACTGCTCTGCCTGCAACGGGCAGGGTGATCTAATGGGTCTTTTCCATCTCTGCCTCACTGGTGGGGACATCTGCACGAGAAGAGGGTCATTGTTCCACCAAGGTTCATCTGCTTGCCCGGCCCGTGACATCCCGAGTGCCAGCTCTGGGAAGCACTGTGCTCCAGACAGGAGCAGGAGCAGCTCTCCAGAAACAAAGCTGACATTTCATGCAAGCCTCCTCCCTGAAGTGACACAGGAGAGGTGAAGGGATGGATGCAAAAGCCCAGGATATGTAATACAGGCAGGGCAACTCCTACACATCAAGTTCAGGTTGACCTTACATCCAATTTGTGCCTCATAACCAGGTGGGATTGACCCTCCCACAGTCTTGAGAGCTTAGCCTAAGAGTCAGTGACCTGAACCATGAGCTGAATGTGCTGGACAATCTCCTTTCTGGGCCAAACTTGGACCTTATATGCATCCACAGAACAGAAACAGTTGCTCAAGAAGTCAGTTTGGTGCCTTTCAGATTTCATGCTGTCATTCCTTACTGTATCAGGGGAGCAGCAGTGCATCCTGCTGCAGCCTTTGGGAAGAAAGATTTGGAAGCAGCAGTGAGAATGCCCCAGGCTGATGTGCATTGCTCCTTAGTGACCCTCCCTAGAACACTGCCACTCAACAGCCTTGGCTTTGTGCTTTAATTACAGAGTTGAGAAGGAAGAATCTTGGACATGCAACTTGGGAGCAAAGTGCAATCAAACACTGCTGCTGACAACACCTGTATTAGGAGCCCTTGCAGGAGGCCTACAGGGATGCTAGGGGGGAATCTTCATCAGGGATTGGAGAGATAGGACAAGGGGTGATGGGTTTAAACTAAAACAGGGGAAGTTCAGGTTAGACACAAGGAAGTTCTCTACTGTGAGGGTGCAGAGGCACTGGAATGGGTTGCCCAGAGCAGTGGTGAATGCTCCATCCCTGGCAGTGCTCAAGGCCAGGTTGGACTGAGCCTTGGGTGACACAGTCTAGGGTGAGGTGTCCCTGCCAAGGGCTGGGGGGTGGAACTGGACGAGCTTAAGGTCCTTTCCAACCCAAAGCAGTTTGTGACTCTCTGATTCTATAAACAGCTCATCTGTGGCTCCACACACCCTGCAAAGCAAACAGTAACAGAGCCATTTTCAGAGCTATGACACAGTTGACAAGACAGCCCTGCTTCAACAGCAGATGTTGCACAGCACCTCCCATGAGGGCCCAGCTAATGCTAGGCAGGGAAATCAGACATGCATCTGCCTGAACCGGACAGAGAAGACACAGGAACAATGGAGTCAACCTCACCTTCCTGAAATCCCGTTTCTCAAAGTCCACCTCAGCTATTTTCTCATACTCCAGCACAGTAGTGGCGTTCTTCAGCTGAAAGACAGGAGAGCACAGCAAGTGTTGCAACAGGCACTGCTCTGAAACAGCATCAAGCAGCATTTAAACAGCCAGTCCCTGACCTATCAGAGCAGAAAGTGCTGCAGACCATGGAACAATAACACAGATTTATGGGAATACTTTTGCCAACATTAAAATCAGTTTGAAATCAAGTAACCTAAAACTGGTAGCCCAGGAAAATGTACCCCTGTGAATGAGATACAGAAATGGCAGCAGCCTTCTACCATAAGCCCCCAGCATAAGGATGTGGAGCTGGTGGAGTGAGTCCGGAGGCCAGGAAGATGCTGCGAGGGCTGGAGCAGGCGGAGAGAGCTGGGCTGGGTCAGCCTGGAGAAGGCTTCTTAAGGGGAGACCTTAGGGCAGCTCCCAGTGCTGTGATTGCACCTTGCACACTGGAAACGAAAAGCTGACCAGTTCAATCCATTCCCTCTGACAGCCCCATCTACTAGGAACAGTAAAACCTTAAGGAGCTCTCACCTCCTGCTGTGCCTGGGAATTCTTATGATCCAGTTCTAAAACTCGTTGAAAGCAGCGGCTGGCAGCCATGGCATTCCCTAGGGAAAGATGGCACTTCCCTTCCCGTAGATGGCCCTGAGAAGAGTTAAGAGGGAGTTGCAATAGGTGGAAACAAGGGTATTGAGACATGAGTAAGGAGGCTGAAGTTCTCCACGTACCCTTACAAAGCTATCATCCAGTCTGACAGACTGCTGAGCATCTCCCAGTGCTTCTCGGAATCGCCCCAGCATCATGAGCGTGGCAGCTCTGTTACCATAATAACTGGCATTATTAGGACAGGTATCTGGAGGAGGTGTAAGAGCACTCGCTGTTAGTGTCATGCAAGCAGCCATACAACCTGTAGAACATCTTAAAAAGGCCTGGTTGGATTAAAAACTCACCCAACCCTCCCTGTTTTAAACCACCACCAGAGTGGTTTAAGATGACCCATGGTGGTGCAGCAGTTGTTCTGAGCAGCAAGGTGTAAAACTACTGCTCCCCACACTACACAGCACAGAGGTGTGTGGTGTTCAGCCTGGCAGCACTGCTCGCCCTGACTGAGAGGGAAAGCTGGGCTGGTTTCATGGTAGCAATACCTTGGCTGAAGGAGAAGCCAAGAACTGCTGCAGTCACCCATGCTGGCACCGACCTGCACTCCCCATCTGCTGAAGCTGCATCCAGCATGTGCTGGGAGAGCCCTGCTTCTGGGCCTGCAGGCACTAACCAGCTCTGAGCTGCAGACGTGGTATTCAGCAGAGGTTGGTATTCCCAACTGTTCTCACCTATGGCTTTCGTGTAATAGTTGTAGGCTTCGTTGTAATCCTTCTTGGCATAGTATGCGTTTCCTTGTTCCTTGAATGACTCTGCTTCTCTGAAAGGAAGCAAAACACCATGTTTGGGGGAGGAACTGAGCACCAGGGCAGATTCTGACCATGACTGAGCATTTGATCCCCACGCAACCTTGCCCAAAATGCTTGTAGCTGGTTGCTGTGAGGTTTCCTCTGTAAACCCTGTGCATGACAAACCACACACATCCCATCCAGCTGGCTCTCATCCTTCATCACTTCGCCAGGGCCATGAGCAGGGATACTCAGGGGGTTATCCAAGCCAATACTACAGGGGCACTGGCTTCCAAGAGCCCAGCAAAGCTCCTCAGTACATGGTGAACGAAAGCAGCCTGCTCCTGTCAGGTGCTGCACAACCTCAGCACTCACTGAAGTCAAGGAACAGAGCGCTATTTATCTTCCAGTAGTCCCACATACTTAAGAACCAGAGCCAAGAACAATTCCTACATTCAAAAGACAGCTAAATCAAAGAGAAATAAGGGTGCAGCCTCCAGCAGAAGCTTGGCACTGCCTTGGCAACAGGTCCAGAAATAGTCCTCACACTCAGGAGCAAGCATTTGCAGAGACAGTTTAGGACATTGAAAAACACACAACATATGGTTTAAAGCAGCATCCCTTAAACTCCTGAAAGCAAAGCTTCTCCTGAAGGAAATGAAACCCTTCCTTCTCCTCTTGCATTCACTCTAAAAGAGAAGCAGTCCGAGAGGGCACTTACACCATGGTGGGGCAGCTTAACTCAGCATCACTGATTTAGCTCACTCGCTTCCCTCCCTGGCCTCTTTAACACATCCAAACCATGAGGCCAACCCAAAGGCAGCAGCACCCCACTCTAAGACACAGCACTCGAGACTTGCATGGGGCTGTTGGGACTTCACTGCTGCAGCTCAGACACAGACCCCGTTTGTCCCCTCTCCGTAGCACTCATGCAGTGCAGAAGCTGAGGCAGGGAGCAGCCCCCCCACTGAAGCAGAGCAGTGTTCAGCCAGCCCACTGGAGACAGAACAAAGGCACTTGTGTTGAAAGCAGCTCAGATGTTTTCCACCTCGCTCAGCCTTGCCATTGGCCATTCCCCCACACAAGTGCCTCATGCACAGGGTTGTTTTGAGGGGGTGTTGCCAGCTGGCAGAACAATAGACACAGGAGCTGCCCAGGGGGGCTGCTCCCCACTTCCAGTTTGAACCTTTGCTGTCAGCTACACCCCAGCAAGGGACCAGACACAGCCCTGTTGGAACTCTGCTCAACGTGTGGCTGAGGGTGCTTGAGGCCTGGGTCCCATCCCTGAGCTGGGAGCTGCAGGATGGAACCTCCATCCACCCTCACCTTCCTTCCCAGCACCGTGGCCCAGGCAGGTGCTTGCTGTGCAGCCTTCCTCGGGATCTACAGGGGACGAGTGCCTGTTGGATGGATGCGGGTCACAAGCAGCAGCCCTCGTACTCTGCAGGGTTAGAAATGTGGCCACAAACAACCACCTTTTCTTCAGTGATACTCATCAAACATTCACGATACGGCAGAAAAACCAATCGGGAATGCTGCAATTCCGGAGCCTTGGCAGGAAGTGCTTTAAAGAGAACTTTATTCTCTTGTTTCTGTAATCATAAATGGAAAGGAAAAATCACAGATCCTATTAAAAGTCCCTTCCCTCAGAAGCTTTCTGTTGTGTAATCTACAACATGGGGAACAGGACTAATGGCAGAAGTGATCTGCAGCCTGCTCAGCACAGCAGCCCCTGATTCACAAGCCTTTGAGCAATTTTACCTGTCGTGTTCTCAGGAAGCATCATCTAATAGACAGAGCTAAAGGGCTGGGTGCCAGAGCATCCTGTCTGCCAACAGACTGCTGGGAAGAGCTGGGGATATGGGAGGAACAAACAGCTACACGGAAAAGCAGCTCTCACAAAGCACTGGTGTTCTGATGCTGGAGGAAACACACACAGACACAGGAATTACTGCGTTCTGGTCGGTTTTATTGGTTTATTGTCCTTCTAATACAGACTGATGTGTCAACAGGTCACAGTGCCTCAGGTAACACAAGAAGAAAGGAAGCCCACAGGTATTTCTATTGCTCACATGGCTTAAAGCTCAATGGTGACACAAGGCTGTGAAGGAAAAGGCGAATTGCCTTTAAAGCACAGAGGCAAAGGCAGCTGCTGGAAACACCAGGCTACGGCCTGAGATCCCAGACCCACAACAGAAGCATCTCTCCCCACTTGTGCTCCACTGACATAGAAAGCACACAGAGAACAGTTCTTGTTTACCACGGCCTCTGGCTCTAACAACAGCAAATGCAGATCTCCTGATATCACTGGTAATTGTTTCAATCCAAACAGATGCTGCAGCCTGAATGAGATCATTCTGCATCGCACACTGATGTAGGCTGCATTCCCCACTTGCTACTTTTGAAACCGAGGAAGAATCGTGCTTTGCTAAATATAGGCCCCAGGCTGAATGGCTCACTTTGTGATGGGACCTCAGGGTCTCCGCAGGGCCTCTCCATGCTGGATGCAGGAGACAGGGAAGAGCTGCACCAAGGGTCTCGGGAAGAAGCTTGTCTTTCACTGCTGGCATGTAGCATGGGTGCACAAGGAGGGAGGTGTTTGGAGGAGCTCCCTGTGAGCTGCTCAATTGCTTTCTCCTCTATTCTAACACCTGTCAGGATCCCACTTCTTCAGGTGCTGCAGCCCCATCACCCTGAGGCCCTGCTGCCCATCCCAGTGCTCCCTGGAGGATGCAGGAGGCGCTCACTGCCTGCCTGCTGGGAGAAGGAACCATCCCAAGGCTCCTGCTCTTCCCTGTGCCCTGCTGCCAGCTCAGCCTCCAGCAGAGCCAGATGGGAGCTGCAGGCATCCCTCGCACCACTGACACAATCCCACGTCTGCTTCACTGCTTTGTGCCTCCTCCTCCTCCGAGCTTCCATAGCACTGCTCCGGCTTCTGCCCCTCCTGCTCCAGCTCCCAACTGCTGTCATCAGAGCCTGGGGTGGGGATCTGCACTAACAGACCTCCCAGGTCCAGATGTGCTGGCCCAAAGCCGGTGTGCACAGGCACACGCTCAAAGCAATGCCCCCCCAGCCCCAGGAACACAGCACTGAAGCAGAAGGCACACTTACTCTCTCCTGACCCTCACTCCTACTTCATTTCCTGCTTCCATTATGAAACAGTGACAAAACCCCCTAAAATAGCTTGGATTTAAGGAAGGCTTCAAAATCCTGTCCTGGCCAAGCAAGCTTTTGGAGGATGCTCTGACAAAAGGCACACACCTGCTTTTCCTAAGCGATTCTCTCAGAGGCTTGAATAGGATATGATGCTTTTACCCAGCATTGTGGGGGTTGGAATCCAGTCCAGATTCTCAGCTGTCAGATGTTCCTCAGCTGCTGGGGGTAAAATAAGTTTGATGATCTCAATAGAGTTTACAGCAGGCAGATGTCTGAAGCTTCAAATTAGCTGTCAGATTTGCCACTGGACACACGATCCCCTCCCTTCTTTCAGGACTCAGAAGAGAGGCCAAGCACTACATGGGCCACAGTGATACACACAGGATGTTCTTCCTTCTGTGCTTTAAAGACCGCTCCTCCGGGTTAGGGTTTACACTCTTAAGTGAGGATTCAGAGCAAAGGGAATATCTCTCTATATATAGACAGATAGACCAGACAGACAGACAGACAGAACATCCCATCAGCAGTGTTTGTGGTTTCCATCTCTGGTGCAAAAACCAACACAAAATCCCATACAACACCCACTGTGATCACCCTGTGCAGCACAGCAGCAGGATGCTGACCCTGGAGCAGCAGAGCCCAAGCTGCTGCACAGGCCAGATTGCTCTGCACATCAGCACCCCCCACTGCACAAGGAGTGGGTTTACCACTGCCTGCAAGAGAGGAACCAAAATGTCCACGTCCACTGACAGGCAGGGAACCCTTCAGTCTGTATGGGCTAACATCTGCAGCGAGAGTCTAAAAGCCCCACACAGCCCAGAACACCCCCAGTACCAGAGGACAAACTCAAACAGGGAAGACCAAAAGCCACAAGAACCAAAGGATGCCACAAGGAATGGAACGAAGCAAACCTCTGCCTGCAGCTCTGAGAAGCTTCACACAACCCACTTCAATCCCAGAGCTCAGGATGAATGCAATTCACAGCCACAGCCTCATCAGTTCTGGCAGGGGCACTCCAGAGCATTTGTGGAACCCCATGGAAGGGTCTAGAATCAGCTGGAGGTCGCTGTTTTCCACAAAGGCCTAAATTAAGGAAGGCAGTCAGCTGGAAGGATTACACGGCAAACCAACCGCATCCACAGCATGATTCACCCTAAAAAGCATGGCTCATGGTAAAGAAGAAGGCTGGAATAGGAGGTAAATCTTTCATGCTGTATAAAGCAACCACCTAATTGAGAGCATTTAAACACTCTGCAAATTCACAGGCATGCAAACAACGAATGTGCAGCTTCTGCTCCTTGTATTACCATAAGATCATAAAGTAATTACACATTAGTAAAAGAGGCTGCGTTTACAGCCTGGGAAACCCAAGTTCCTGTTGACAAGTGGCATGGGAATAGTGGAACCTTCTCCGGGCTATCCCATAACAACCAAACCCAGCATCCAACCCACCCCTGGGAATGCAGAGAGGGCCAGGGCCAGGCTGCAGCTCCTCTCATGCAGAACAGCCTTGGAAGGCCTCCTGCTCCTCACCACCACCTGAGAACCTCTCCATCTGCCCACCTCACTCGTGACCAGAAGCCTCGAAGCCCTCTTGACTTCTGCACCAATTCCCCTGTGTGGCAAACTTCGTGTTGGTTGCTTTATTAAAGGTACCTGGGGTTTCCTACCGAGGCCCCAACACAGCTGAAGGCTGCGGCTACAGCACTGTAAGGGCAACAGTATGGGCAGATCATTTCATAAGGGCAGTTTCCAAGTGATTGGAGGCATTTCTCCTGCATCCTCCAGTGCTGGGGAAGGAGAAGGGGCAACCTTAAGCACACACATCTGACAGGATCCGGCCCTGCCAGGGAGATGACAAGGAAGTTCTCCCTGGCAAACCCCAGCATCACAGGGAAGAACTCTCCCCATGGGTCAGAACCTTTACAATCCAGTGAAGAAGGTGGAGCAGCCCCAGTACCCAGCAGATAAAATTAACTCAATGACATCAACCCTTTCCCGTAAGGACCCCCACAAGGTACCAGCAGCAGCCAATAATTATCTTGTGAGCACACTCTATTCCTGTACCTTCAATGGGGGGGAGCGAGCTGCTGGCATGCTTCAGCTGCTGCAGGCACCAGCTACAACAGAGCTCTCCACCTGGGCTAACTCAGTCATCTGGATTAACCCCCAGAGTGGGAACTGGGCATTGACACACAGGCCTTAAGGGAGTAACTGTCTCATGCTGTACTCTGATGCCTACACAACAGCACAGGGCACAGAAGCCCTTGGTGCTGACTTGCAGCAATGATTCAGGAAAGGTTTTCACCTCTAGTTGCTGGGTTTTAAGCACAGGCACATCCCCACGGCTGCACTAAACCAGAGTCCGGTGTGTCTGTGCATGCCCGTTAATGCAGAGCCTCTTCCAGATGGTTTATAGACATCAGGCACCTCATTAAGCCTCCAACTACTCTCCTTAGTACAGTGACTCTCTCACCCTCAGTTACTTGAGATCCATTGAGCCACAGAAGTGAAGAAGCTGATGTAGGGCAGGAAGGACGAAAGTGGAGGTGAGGTTTGATGCTCAGGACCCCAGAGAACCTGCCCCAGCTGGCAGAGAGCCATGAGATCAGATAATGAGATTGGATGCAAGGAAGAAGCTCGTAACTGGGAGGGTGCTGAGGCCCTGGAACAGGTTACTCAAGGAAGTGGTAAATGCCCCATCCCTGGCAGTGATCAAGGCCAGGTTGGACAGAGCCTTGGGTGCCATGGTTGGGTGGCAGGGGGGTGGGACTGGATGAGCTTAAGGTCCTGTCCAACCCAAGCCAAGGCTGGTGGTGCAAGACCTACACTTCCAGAGCCAGCAGAAAGAATAACTGGAAGTAGAATATTCATATGCTACCCACACGTTTCTCTTTTAGCAAGATAAAGGAGTAACATCCCAACAACAACAGAGGAAATGCTGTGAAGGCACCTAACTAAAGTACTGCGTGGTAATAACAGCAAGCTACAGCACCCGTTTATGGGTGCCAAGGAAAGCCCAGATGTGCAGGGCAAGGACCCAAGGCTGCCCTGAATCCTGCTCCAAGGAGATCACCCCACTCACGGATGGTTCCCTGTGCCCATCGCTTCTGCAGTGGAGCATGGGAAGGAGGAAGGAAGGGCAATGTTAGAGGTCACTGCCAGGGGTAAATACCCGAAGAGGTTTTACCATTCCAGGCGCAGGGATTCAGCAGCCCAGGGCAAGGAACGAGCTGCCCATCACCAGGGCTTCCCCAACCAGACAGCCCATGCGATCTGTCCGTGCTCCACACACAGCATCCAGGTGCCTCTCCAGCAACATCTCATTTACCTCCTCAGAATGACATCACCAGGAAGCAGCTCCTGCCCAGCCGCAAACCTCCAGGTGCTGGCAGTAACCTCAGGCCACCAATACATGCTGGGAAAGGGCTGCTCCTCAGAGGCCACTTTCAGTTTTGTTTCATCCCTTTAACTCCAGTTTCTAGAGCAATTGGCTCCCTTGGTACCGGAATAGCTCTCTCCTCCCCACTCCCCAGGAGATCACCGGCTGCCAGCACTGAGATGCTGCAGAACCAGCCGAGCTTCCCAGGCATGGACCTTCCCCCTTCGCTGCCCGTGCTGGGAACCGGCTCCCTCGCTCCAGAGGGGAGGTTGGATGGCAGCACCAGGGCTCAGGGCAGGCTGCCTGCTCGGGATGGCAGCACCAGGGCTCAGGGCAGGCTGCCTGCTCGGGATGGCAGCACCAGGGCTCAGGGCAGGCTGCCTGCTCGGGATGGCAGCACCGGGGCTCAGGGCAGGCTGCCTGCTCCCTGGGCACCCGGCCACCATGGTGGGGATGGTCTCCAAGCAGGGCTCTGCCCAGTCACCTGCAATGAGATCTGCCCCTTATCCCAGAGGGAAAACCGCTGCGGGCACTTCCAATGCGGTGCCAGGGACAAGGGAATGATGGAGCAGGAGCTCGAAGCTTCTTCCCCCCTCCTCCTCCTCCTCCTCCTCCTCCTCAGCACCGGGACAAAGCTGTCTCCAGACGATGCCAGCTCCGTTTCTAGGCCACCCGAGCTCCGGCTCCAGCACAGGGACACGTCCTAACCCCGGAGCTCACACCCGAGACCCCCGGAGCCTGCGGCGGGGCCCGGCAGCGGCCACCGCTCCCCTGCAGCCCCGGGGCCCACGGGGCCGGCCCCGGCCGCATCTCCCCTGCCGCTGCCCCCTCAGCGGAGGAGGCCGCAGGGACCCGGCGCTGTCGCTGCCCCGTGCGGGAGGGCCCCGGCCCCGGCCCGGTCCCCCCCGGTCCCCGCTGTACCTTCGGGCCTCCTCCTCGCTCTCGGGCTCACCGGCTCCCTCGGCCGCCGCCATGATCACATCGCACTCGGCCCCCGCCGCCATCTTACCGCCGGGCCGGGCTGCGAGTGGCGGCCGCGCGGGGGCGGGAGCTGCGCCGGAAGGGGCGGGGTTTGCGCGCACCGGGGCCCGGTGGGTCCGCCCGTCCGCAGGGGGGCGCTGCGGCCCGGCCCGGTCCCCGGGACCCTCCCTCCGCCGCCGCCGCCTCCGTAGGCCCCAGGCCGGGCCGGGAGCGCTCGGCCCCGCAGCCGGACCCTGCCGGGGCCGGGATGGGGAAGAGCTGCAAGGTGGTTGTGTGCGGGCAGGCCTCGGTGGGGAAAACCTCCATCCTGGAGCAGCTGCTGTACGGGAACCATGTGGTCGGTGAGTCCGCGGGGAGGGGGGGGGGGTACCGGTACCGGTACCGGCAGGTGTCGGGGCTGTGCCCCACGGCCCCTGCCCGCATCCCCGGCAGGCTCCGACATGATCGAGACCCAGGAGGACATCTACGTGGGCTCCATCGAGACGGACCGCGGCGTGCGGGAGCAGGTCCGCTTCTATGACACGCGGGGCCTGCGGGACGGGCTGGAGCTGCCCAAGCACTGCTTCTCCTGCACCGACGGCTTCGTGCTGGTGTACAGCACCGACAGCAGGGAGTCCTTCCGGAGGGTGGAGCTGCTCAAGAAGGAGATCGACAAGTCCAAAGACAAGAAGGAGGTGAGGGCACCACAGGGACTGCTGCTGGTCACAGCCATGGGGGCCCTGGGCTCGGCTGCTGGCCTGGGATGCTTCTCAACAGGGCCTTCTGCTATGGGCTGGTTTGGGATGCGGCCCCCGAACAGGAGGGGAAGGTGCCAGGTGGGAGATGGGGTTGAAAGGAGCTTGGCATGGAGCAGGGATTGACTGCAGGGCCTGACAGCTCCGTTGAGCTCTGCCTTTGGTGCCTGCAGGGCTTCTTTCCCCCGTTCTGAACAGGTCACCATCGTGGTGCTGGGCAACAAGTGTGACCTGCAGGAGCAGCGCCGCGTGGACCACGACACAGCCCAGCACTGGGCCAAGGGCGAGAAGGTGAAGCTGTGGGAGGTGTCTGTGGCTGACCGGCGCACGCTGATCGAGCCCTTCATCTACCTGGCCAGTAAGATGACGCAGCCACAGAGCAAGTCTGCCTTTCCCCTGAGCCGCAAGAACAAGGGCAGTGGGTCCATGGATGGCTGAGCCTTGGTTTCCCTTCACTGCCGCTGTCACCTCCTCTCCTTCACCCCCTGCTTCCCTTCCACATCCCTGCTGCTGAGCCTGCGTGGTGTCACGGAGCCTGCGGGCGCAGTGGCACAAGGAACATGCACCCCCAGGCTGGGGATGGCCTTTGAGGATGAGAGAGGAGCCATCTCCCTGCTCTCTGCACATCCCTCCCATGCAGATCTTGGGAGCAGCCCAGGAAAGCCGGGCTGCACGGAGGGATGCTCCATAGGCTGCTGAGGGAGCAGAGCACGGCGCTGGCCGGCAGGTGGGGATCGCAGCCGGCCTGAGGACACAGTTCTCTCTTGAGCTGCTCCGGTTTGTTTCACCCACACCATGTGAGCAGAGCCCGTTTGCTGGCCCTGCCTCCGGCTCCCCCCCAGCCAGCTCTGTGGTGTCCCCCGGCTGTTTGCCACTTACCCGGCAGTGCCCACTGCTCCTTTACGTGCAGGACCTCAGTCATCCTGCCCAGTGAGCGCCCAGTGCAGGGCAAGATGCTGTTCCCGATGGCAGGTGCCCACATCCACCACACTGCACACTGGGTGCAGGCTCAGTCATGACCTAGGCAAAGCTGGGACTGTGCTTTGCCTGCACACCCTGGTGCTTGGGGCTCTCACTGCCCATCCCTCACGGTGCTCACTCACCTCAGAACCACCACAAGACAAGGCAAAGGGGTCCTGGTCCTGCCCAGCAACACGTGTTCCCTTCAGCGAGTGTGGATGTAGGTTAAAGCCAAGGACAAGAGCACGCTGGCTTGTTTGTACTTGTTCCTTTTATTGACTGAGTAACACAATAAACCATGAGCTTCAGTTATCAAAATATTTTCCTTTTTTTTCCCCAACAGTTATAGTACATCAAAAAAATATACAATGAACATTACAGGAGGGGTACTGGCCAAGTCCCTAGAGTCTGCTTATTCCATGTTTTTTGGGGGGGGGGGGTTGGTTTGTTTGAATCAAACTGTTCACATCACTCCAAGGTTATGTACAGAGGGGCACACGGTATCGAGCGCTATGGACTATGCCCTACAACCTAGTACAGCATATGCTAAGTCAAAGGCAGTAAATGCTTTGGATAGCACAGGAGCAGGGGGCTGGGGGGCCTGGGACATGGTAGAAGGGGGGGGGTTCTCATTGCAGTATTATTGTTATTAGAAGGAATGGCTTTCAAGGGTTAAAGTGCCAAGTAGAGGAGTGTACCAGGACTCCACTGGTGGGGGGTGACTGAGCAGCTGCTGCTGGCTCCAGCACAGGCCTTTTAGAGAACAAAACGCAGGGGAACGACCCCCCCCCCCCCAGTGTCCAATGGCTCCTGCAGGCTGGAGCGGGGCTGCTCCCAGCTCCTGAGGCTGGAGGGCACCGATGGGGCCCCCTCTGCTGCAGGCAGGTGAGCAGGGGAGGGCTGGAGCCACGGGCTGCTTGGCACTGCCATGCACTGGGAGCTGTGTCCTCCCTCCTGCCCCATGGCGTGTGGGCTGCACGTGTCCCTGGGGCTGTGCGACCACCTCCTGTCCCTGCTGAGGCCTCTGCTGCTGGAGCCTTCCTCGAGCCACATCTCCCATCACCGCTGCAGGAGCTCGTGGTTGGCTCTACCCCCAACCTTCCATTCAAGCTCGCTCTTCTCTGGTGCCCTCTCCACTCTCCTCCTCCTCTGGTGTGGAGCTGTCCTGAGAGATGAATCCATACCCAGGGGCTCCCCCGTGCTCCTGTCCTCTGTGGCTGGGTGCGGTGGCACCAAGGCTCAGTGCTGCCCATGGCAGATGCAGGTGCACAGCTCCGTGCTCCGTGCAAGCCTCCTGCCCTTGTGCAAAGCTCCAGCTCTGGGCAGCAGCAGCATTTCAGCCCCTTGGGTTACCCGTTGGCTGCTTCCCATTCACTTCCCATCGCCAGGAGCATCAGTGGAGGAAAAATCCTGAAATCCAGACATTGCTCCTGGCCAAGGTGTTGGATGTGCTTCCTGTGCCTGTGGATTCCCAGGTGCACAGACCCACCTGCCTCTTCCCATGGGGCCACAGCAGAGACCTGACCCATCACCCGGGGCCAGGGCACGGAGAGGGAATCACCTGCACGGAGCTGCATCGGGTGGTTCTGCTCTGGGTGCACAGTCAGCATCAGCACCAAGGTAAGCGCAGAGCGAGGGCGAGCTGCTCCCCTGCATTGCATAGATCGGGTGGGTTTCACTCCAGCCTTGGGGCTGTTTGGGTTGCAACTTTCCTGCATATTTCCATTTGCAGCAGCGTGCCAGGAACCCGGAGCCGCAGGTCCAGCTCCAAACCACGTCACCGCTGGGCTTTGTGAGCACAGTGAAAAGCAGAGCTACGGCTCAGGGGTCCCTCCGGAGCCCAGATTCCTGCAGGCTACGATGGGAGCATCACCGGGTGCCGCCTGCTCCTTTGTACCTGATTGTCCGGGCTGCTGGGGACAGCTTGGGGTTTGGGAATCATCTGTAACTCCCTGGAAGCTCCTAATGGGAACGGGGTTGGAAGGCAGCAGCGTTGCCTTTCACTGGAGAACCAAAAGTGCTTTAGGGACATTCACTCAGCCTCACAGCATCTCCCGGGAGGTAGGGGCAGGGCAAAGAGCTGGTGCTGAGCACAGGGACCCGCACGCACTCTGGGCTTCCCGGGGCCGGGCAATGTGCTTTCCAAGGGATGAGGCACCGGCCCTGGGCTTCAGCTATTGCTCTTGGAGTGAAGATACGGGCAGTGGAGCCGGTGCCCTCCACAGCGATGGCTCTTTGGCTGGTGGGATGTGGAGTTTGGGGTCTAGGAGGCTGGTGGGCATCACAGAACCCCCCCAGCCAGCACAGGCAAGTGCAGGGCTGGTGAGGGCACAGCCAGTCCGGCCCGAGGGGGAACTTCCAACTTCCCACTTGTGCTGGGATGTTCCATCCAGTCAGAGCTGGGCTGAGGCTGCCCTCGCAGCTCCCTTCCTGCTGGGCTGGCCAGAGGGATGCTTCCCCGCGCAGGGACCAGCCGGCTCCTCTTCCAGTCTGGTAACTGGGAGGGGGATGAACAAGAAGCCATCGAGCCCCTTGGCCACGCAATGGTCCTGGTGACCCGGGCACCCTCCTCTCCTTGTGCTCAGCCCTGCGAGGGGCTCTGTTGCGCACCAGCACGGGCAGGGCAGAGCGGGGACGCGCGGTGGGGCTGGCTGGGCTCTGCCGGGGCATCGGCTCCCGCAGGAGCGCACGGGAAGCGGAGGAGAAGCCGGGGTTGGTGCCTACGACTACGGTTTCCCACCAGCTGGAAGCGCAGCGATGGACCCGGGGCAGCCCCGCAGCGCAGCGACGGACCCGGGGCAGCCCCGCAGCGCAGCGACGGTCCCGGGGCAGCCCCGCAGCGCAGAGACGGACCCGGGGCAGCCCCGCAGCGCAGCGACGGTCCCGGGGCAGCCCCGCAGCGCAGCGACGGACCCGGGGCAGCCCCGCAGCGCAGCGACGGACCCGCAGCGGCGGCTTCAGTAGGGAGCGAACACGATGGGACCGGGCGTGGGGCGGACGTGAGCCGGCGGCGTTCGGAAGAGCGCTGGGCCGAGCAGCGGCGCTTGGAAGAGCGCGGTGGCGGCCGCGGGGCGCAGCGGCAGCGGCCCGGGCAGGGCGCAGACGGCGGCCAGAGGGCCGGGCAGGAAACGCGTTGCCAACGTCTTGGTGAGGTGCTTCTGCAGAGCCAGCTTGGACTGCGGGGACGGAGCGGACACCGTGAGCCCCCCCCGGCCCCACCGCTGCCCTCAGCCTCTGCAGGGAGCGCAGCCCCTGCCCCAGCCCCAGCCCTTGGCTCGGCTGCTCAGGGGTCAGCGCACACTGGGATGCCCCCAGTTGTGGCCCTGGGAAGGTCCCCAGCCCCATGCCGCTGGCTCAGGGACCTGTCCTGGCCTTTGCACAGGACGGGCTCTTCCCTGCATCAGTGTTTTCCTGGCGCCCTGACTTCTGCTAAGATCTGCATCTCTGCAAGCCAACGCTTGGGCTTGGTTTAACTGAGCTGTGCCAGCACCCAGCCAGGAGCTGTGGAACAGGGGCAAGAACCACACGTGCTGCTGCCAGAGGGCTCCCAGGCTGTTCCTAAGCTTCCCTTTCCCACCCCTACAGCCCTCCCCAAGGGGAGCAGCTTAGATGTGATCATGGGAACTGAGGCTTTAGGAAAAGCAGCCCCTCTGTCCCTTATTGCAAGCGATGACAACCGATGCTTCAGAGAGCAAACCAAGCAGGTCACTGCAGGGAGACAGATACCTTGAGAATACTCACTGCGAGGGCAGCATTCTTCTGCAGCTTGTTATAGGGGCTGTACTTGGGCTTGGGTGGCTTCCCTG
Organism: Melopsittacus undulatus; assembly: GCF_012275295.1. Taxonomy (NCBI): domain Eukaryota; kingdom Metazoa; phylum Chordata; class Aves; order Psittaciformes; family Psittaculidae; genus Melopsittacus; species Melopsittacus undulatus. The sequence continues at coordinate 460,923 of NC_047543.1, read as the reverse complement.
CCAGCCTGTCTTTGTGCCTCCGGCTGCTCATGTGCTGGGAGAGGAAAACAACCGGATCACCCAGAGCCAGGATGAGGGCAGACCTATGGCACTGCATGGGACCCACAGGGGATACCCATCACCTTGCTAAGGACAGTGAGGAAGCCACCCCAGAGCCCTGGGGTCTTCACCCTGCACCCCCCTATTCCCACGGGAAAGGCTCATCCAGGCCTGGCATCCTCACCTGTTTGAGCTGCGTCTCCGAATTGACGTAGATCTCACACACTTGGCAGTGAAACGCCTTGTTCTGGATGTTGATGCTGCCCTTGTTCCCGATCCGCTTGGACTTGTGCCCTGCCCGGGAGAGGAGCTTGCCTCGGCCTCGCCGCATCTGGGCGCCGTGACCCTCCAGCATGGACTTGTGCTTGGCACCTGGGTGGCAGAGGGGACACTCGGCAAACCCTGACCTGGCAAACAAACCCGAGTGCCCCATAGGTGCCCCCCAACCACCCCACCCCACAGCGCTGCCCCCTCCGGAGGGACCCCAGTGCCCCCCAACCTGTCCCCAGCAGCACCTGCAGGCAGAGGAGCCTGGACTCGTGCTGGGGATGCAGCATTCCCAACCCCTGCCAGGCTCCATAGCCAGCTGCGCTCCGCAGGCAGCCCAGGGATGCTCCACTTCCCAGAGACCCCCTCCAATGCCAGACCTTTGGGAAGCTGCTCTGTGGAGCGTGTGCTGGAGCCTGGCGCCTGTCCCCGGGCGTTAGCACAGGCTGGAGCTGTCACCCACTGTGCTGCAGCATCTGAGCTGCGCCCAAGGTCAGAGAGGATCCGGCTGCAGAGCCAGGAATAGCTCGGCGGGGTGATGGGAAGTGGGGAAGGAGGGACCTGAGCTCCCCACATGCCATGGACGGGGCGCGCTGTCCTGGGAGGGCAGCAAAGGGCTGTGTAATTCAAGCCTCCGCTAATTCATCCTATTTCTCAAGGCGTTAAGCAGGGAGCCCGGGTGCAGGGGATGGATGCGGAGCAGCTCAGCCCCGAAAACTGCTTCTTTGCTTGTTCTTTTCCCCAAATCAGCTCCTGAAGTCGTAACTGGAGCTGACAAAAGCAAAGGGCACGTCTGCAGCTAAGCCATGGCGTGTCCTGAGCTGACCCCAGTGCTCGGTGCTGCTGCCGTCCACAGGGAGGGCATGGGAGCTGGTCCCCACTCTGTGTGACCTGGGGGACAGGAAGCTCTTCCCTTTACAGCTGTGGTGCCCCCCTTGTGTAGCATCCTCGGGGAAAGGGGGGAGCTGGCACCAGAGACCCCATTGGGGTTGCTGCCTCCCATCACTATCCCCTGGGGGGGGGGGGGGGGCTTGGGCATCCCCAAGCTTCAGGGGTCCCTGTAAACCCAGGAGCCATCGCTTGCTGCTGGGCTCTGAAGTGTGCTCGGATCCCCAAGGGGCTTCTCAAACCGACCATGAGCTCAAAGCACTGCTTTGGGGTTACCCTGCGTCTGGAAGCGGCACCGGCACTCCGGTTCCTGTCAGCCTCAAGCCAGGCTGCAATGGAATATAAAGCAGCCTCCAATCACTTGATTAAAGGTATCTGAAAATGCCTTTAATTAAGAGCCGTGAACAATAAGAGAGTGTTTGACCTTGCTACAACTCACCCCATGAGCCCCCCCCGTGCAGGTAAAACCCCCCCACTTCTCCTTGCAAGCGCCTTCATTGACCCTTGCTAATTGAAGCAATGTTCATTAACGCTTGCTGTGTGTGGTGATATGGGGGGGGGCAGGATGGAGCTGGGGTCCCCTGCACACAGGCGATGCCCTTACCGGTGTTGTGAGCCTCCAGCTGGGACAGGGAGTTGACGGTCACCTTGCACGTGGGGCAGTACAGATGCTGTTTGCTCTTCTTGCCCTCGCTCTCAGGGGCTGAGCTGCCACTGCTGCTGCCTGATTCCGCTGCCTGCACCTCGGTGCCCGGGGAGGTCACGCTCGTGGTGTCCGAGGTGGCCTCCGACAGCTCCGAGGCCGGGGGGGACCCCAATGGGGCGATGGTGCCCGGCAGCTCCGACGGCGACTCCTCGGTGCTGGGGGTCAGCCCCAGGGAGCTGCACTCACCCTCGGGCTCCGGCAGCCCGTTGGCTTGGGCTGGGCAGGGAAAAGGGACATTATGGACAGGAAGGGAACGTGCTCTGAGCCCCAATGGGTTTTCTGGGTTTCAAAGAGCATCCCTGTGCTCCCAAAACCACCTCCGGCACCATCTGCTCATTCAAGGATGGCTCTTCCCAAGGTGCCTCCTGTTACTGCTTTCATGTGGCAGCCGGGCTCAGCACAGGACCCTGGGTGCAGGGGGAATGTGGCTCTCACCAGCCCCATCCCTGCCCTAGGGATGTGCGAGCCCTCAGGGCACAGGCAGGGAATGGTCTCTCCTGCAGCATCTAAAACACCTCCCACAGTGGAGAAGCACCCACAGGACCATGAGCTGCTGGGGCTCCAGGGATGCATTTTCCACCCCATCCCCATGAGCTGTCCCCAAGCCAGGGATGCCAGCACAAAAGCTCCTTTATCAACACTCACGGTGCCATTTGTGCCGCACTAATGCCCACATACCCGTGCTGCCGGGCTCCCCGCTGCCCTCGGGGCTGGGGGCCAGATCAGCCCCCATCACCTTCTGCTTGTTCTTCATGGCCTCGATGGCTTTCAGCCTCCGCGCGTGCTTGTGGCCCTTGTAGTGGGCTTCTGCCTGGTTCTGGGAGGGAGAGCCGAGAGGGACACATCAGGACACACAGATGGATGCTGGCATGTGTTACCACCTCCCCTTGCTGACATCCACTGGGGTGTTTTCCACCCGCTGTAAGCACACCAGCACTGGGGCCGAGGCATCACTTTGCGGAGGCATCACCGCATCATGCGGCGGAGATAAGGATGCGGTGAAATGTGTCAAGCCGCTTCTAAAAGCGTCTCCCCGGCACAATTGATGCCTTCAGACACATCCAGTGAACTGCTGGCTGTAAAAATAACCCAAGAAAGTAGGCTGGGGGGGGGGGCTGTGTCTCCCATTGGACCCCAATGGGTGTCTGACATGGGATTTGCAGTCACAGCCTCCTTTGCTGCGTAACGAAGCACACGTCGATGGGTTCGTGCCTGTGCCAAGCAGATAAAGATGAGCACAAAAGGAAATCACCCAAACGCTGTCCCCGGAGCAGCCCCATTCTGCTGTTTGTGGGATGGAGATTCGGGATGAATTCAACCCCTGAACCACTGAGCAGTGTGGATTAATATGCACGGTGTCCTTGGAGGCCGGCTGAGGCTTCCCATGCAGGGTGGGAAGATGCATCCCTTCCCTCCCCCCACAGCTTTCCAAGGGCTGGGAATGGTGTCAGGGATGCGCTGGGCGCATGGGAAAGGGAAAGCAAAAGGCCCATCAGAGCATGGGGCCTCATTAGCAAACACAATGAACGGGGTTGGGGCTGCAGCTGAAGTGGGTCACTGGCACCACACAGGATCCCAAGGGGAGCATGAGGGTCCCTGGGGGGAACATGGCTCCATCCTACCTCATGGGAGCAGATGGGTTTGCACCAGGACAAGCAGGACCAGTCCAGGTGAAGGGCTCCAAGGCACTGCCCATTCAGAGGAGGCTTCTGCTGTTCCAGCCCCGCTGCCTGCAAGCCCCATCCCTCTCCTGCTCCCTTTCAAACCTCTTTATCAGTTCCCCACAAACGATCAGCTGTGCTCAATTCATTACCACGGGGATCAATGGATGCTTCCTCCCTCCCCTCTACAAGGTGCTTGATTTACTTGGATAAATGGCTGTGAGTTAAAACCCAAACCACCTGCCACAACAGAGCTCTGGGAAGCCAAGGTTTGCATTCAGCTCCCAAGGACCAGATACGACTGCAGGGGCTGATAAAGCAGCTTAAGCACAAACAGTGAGGCCAAGGCAGGAGGGGACAAAAGGACACGGAGCAGAAAGAACCAGCGAGGCAAAGAGGGGAGTGCCTGTGCCCATGGGATGGGGATGTCAGCGGGCAGAGCTCCTGCACCATGGGATGCTCCTGTGGGTACCACTCACGGCAGAGTTGAAGCGCAGGTGGCAGATGTTGCAGGAGATGAACTGCTTCTTCTTGAGCGGCGCGGGCACCCCAAACGTGTGGCTGATCACTGCCTTCTGCACCGGGTCCATCTGCAAGGGAGCGAGGGCTGCATGGGTGGTGATGGCTACCCCGGCACGGTGCACTGGTGATGCCCCGTGCCATAAACACCAGCAGAGCTCCCCTTTGGAGGGAGCGTTGGGGCTGCCTTGGGGCCTGTGTGTGTCCTTTCTAACCCATCCCTGGATAAACCCAAACTGCAGGGACCAAATGCTTGCTGTGGCCTGGTGGGGGACGAGGCTGCTGCAGGGGCTGCAGCCTCACCGAGCTCCCCTGCGTGTCCCCGCATCCCTCTCCCCCATCACAGACACTGGTGGCACTGGTGACAAATTACTGAGCCCCTGTCACTGCCCTTGAGCTGCCAATGCAGGAGCAGAACCCACTGAAACAGGGCAGAGGAGATCAAGGTGAGCACCCAGGAAGCCTCCACGTGCCCATCACCAGGGAGCTGAATATCCCTGTGCAAAGCCGAAGGCACAAGCACAGCCATGGGTGCATGGTCCTTGCTCATGGGCAATGCAAACACCGGGGCCAGGGCAGGAGGGACAAGGTCCCCACAGCCACGGGTGCTGCTCGCCCACTGCACCGTGCCCTGCTCCCCCTCGGGTACACACTTTGCCTGTGAGGCTGCTGCAGCCCTGGTACCCCATGGGGCAGGAGTGCATCACCCAACACGAGCTGCATCGTCCCCATGCAGGGGCTGCAGGCGAGGCGGATGCGTGCAGGCTGATGAGCTGCTGCCAGCCCCTGGATCCTCTGCCCCTCTCCAGGGCTCAGCCTCATTCCTCAGCCCCAGCAGCAAACTTGCTCCCAAAGCCATGATTGTTTCAAACCAAATGCAGTTATTAAGGGAGGGAGGGGAATAAGAATAACCTCTTTGTCTGAGCGGGGCTATAATCGACAATGCAACTATTGTTCCCCTATGCTGCGGCATAGGGAGATTATCTTATCTGAGTGCTGCTGTCAGCAGAGCTCGGGGTTTTCAGGCGATCGTGTTTCTCTGCAGAGCTATTTCGCTGCTGAGACAGGTGCATCCGTCTTCGAGGCACATGCCTGGACAACGGAGCCATTATCGAGACCCCAGATTCCTTTCCAGGAGTGAGCAGAATGGTAAAAGCCGGTGATTAATGAAGCGCCTCTTTGCCATGGAATTCCGCTCACTTGTCTGGCATGGAGATGAAGAGGCTTTTGGGGTTCAGTGGAGACCCGGAGGAAGGTACAGATGGCAAAGATGCTGCTCCGCACCCCTGATGACAACCAGTGATGTGTGCTGCAGGCAGCATCCCTGCGCTGCCCGGCTGCAGGCAGCATCCCTGCGCTGCCCGGATGCAGGCAGCATCCCTGCGCTGCCCGGATGCAGGCAGCATCCCTGCGCTGCCCGGATGCAGGCAGCATCCCTGCGCTGCCCGGATGCAGGCAGACACGGGTGCTTGTGTTGGAGAGAAACCTCTTCCACCCAAAGAGAAGGGAAATGGCTCTGAGCAGGGCCTGGCTGGGTCCTGGTCCCATCTCCCCCCTGAGCAGAGGAGGATGCACAGGAAGGGGACAATGCAAATGTTTCTGGGGACTGTCCTGGTCTGAACCTGCCAAGGAACCCACCAGCACTGAGGCCACGACTCAGCAACTCCAGGGGCTGCATTGCCCAATGCACCCAAACCCGGCTCCTCACCCAGCCCCACACATCCCAGCCAAGTGTGGCTGCTGAGCATCACTGCTCCCGCTACCCCAAAGCAAACACAAGCTCCATGTCCTCAAAAGCCTTTGGGAGCACATGGGGGGCTTGAACAATCCCTCACCATGGCCTCTCTCTGCCCCATCACACACACTGTGCTTTGCCAGGAGCATCCCATCGGGCTCCATCCCACACACAGCACCAAGAGCATCCCGAGCTCAGGTGCCATCCTGTGCTCCTCTCCCAATGCAACTACAAACATCACATCAGCTTCTCCCCACATGTGCACTCACTGCAGTGCCAGACCCCAGCTCTCCCCAGGCCGGTGAGGGTTGTGCCATAGCCGGGTCGGTTCCAGCTCGTCCTGGCTTCTCCAACAGATCTATCCCGACAGCAGAGGTAGGCTCTGGGCACTGCACACTTGGAGAAGGGAGAGCTCAGCTTTGTGGTCAATTCTCATTGACTCACACTACTTTATTTATCCCTGGATGTTCTTAGGGATATAAATAGAGCTCCCTGCACTGAGCTCCCTGCTGGCACTGAGGTCAGAAACGCAGCATCACTTCGGATCGAGTCTCCTGTCGAGGCTCTGCCATGCACTTGGGACCTTTGTGACATCCCAAGAGCTGCAAAGGACCTTGTGAGTAAGAAATGGGACTTCCGTGTTGCTTTGGGGTTTGGTTTTCCTGCTGCTGTGGCTTTAAGCGGCAGGAGAGCTCAGCCTGGAAAGGTTTCGTTTGCTGCAGAGTAAAACATCTGCTGGGTTCATGAGAGTCTTGTGACCTGCTCCAAGTGCAAAGTGTTCTGCTGGGCCCTTGCAAACTGCTCCTGCTCTGCAGGGCAATGCCAAATCCTGCACAGCATCACCGCATCCTGCACGGCATCACTGTATCCTGCACGGCATCACCGAATCCTGCACGGCATCACCGAATCCTGCACAGCATCACCAAATCCTGCACAGCATCACCAAATCCTGCACGGCATCACCGAATCCTGCACAGCATCACTGAATCCTGCACAGCATCACTGAATCCTGCACAGCATCACTGAATCCTGCATGGGCATCACTGCATCCTGCACGGCATCACTGCATCCTGCATGGCATCACTGAATCCTGCATGGGCATCACTGAATCCTGCACGGCATCACTGCATCCTGCACAGCATCACCAAATCCTGCACAGCATCACCGAATCCTGCACAGCATCACCGAATCCTGCACAGCATCACTGAATCCTGCACAGCATCACTGTATCCTGCACAGCATCACTGAATCCTGCACAGCATCACCGCATCCTGCACAGCATCACTGTATCCTGCACGGCATCACTGAACCCTGCACAGCATCACCGAATCCTGCACGGCATCACCGGGTGAGCAAAGGCAAACCCACTGATTTCCTCTTACAGCACCTCAGCTCCAGCTCTCTCAAGCAGTGACATCCCCTGTCTGATGCCCCATCCTAAATGACCCCTGAGGCTCAGCTGCCCGATGGAGCCTCTGACCTGGCATCAGCAGAGAACCCAGGAGCCGCAGGGATGCTCCTGCCCCTCCAGCACAGACACAGCCCCAAGGGCAGCTCCCAGCCTGGCTTCACCCAGGTAACATCACCCAACCTGGCAACCCCAGCACCTCATCCCGGGGTCCCCACTGGGCACAGCAGCACCACAACCAGTGCACGAGGCTCATGTCCCAAAGGAAGGAGCCCAGCCCTGGAGAGCACACACCAGGAGCAGGTGGGAGCCCTGGGCCTGGCTCAGCTCAGCTGCTGACTCCAGTGGGTGCAGAAAGAGCCCAGAGAGCAGCACCTTGGGGGCATCAGAAACCCTCTCCTCTCCTGTGTTTCTGCTGGGCACAGGGCAGGGACAGGCCAGAGCTGTGCTTTCAAAGGAGCTCCAAGGAATCGGTGTCTGAATCCCATTCACCAGCAATGGGAACCTTGTACTTAATTCCTGTGCTCGTCTTTGAAGATCTCAGTGATAATTTGCACCTTCCGAGCATGTTTCATCCCAAAGCCACTTACAAGAGGCCAGCAAAGGAGCAGGGAAGGAGCATCTACCAAAGCCAGGAACAGCCACCCCACTGCTGCAGTGAAACACCAGGCCACGGACCCAAAGCAAGGCAAGAGAGGGGCTCCTGAGGCGGATCCCATCCTGCCAGGAGAGTGGCACCAAGTAAGGAAAGCACCATTGCAGCCCTGAGATGCTGTTGTACATCCCTGGCCACATCCATGTCAGTTTAGATGTCAACCAGAACATCACTAGGGCCACATTTAACGGCATAACCCAAGCACAGGGTCCAGTAGCTCGAGGTTGGGGACCTTGAGGCCAATTGAGCGATGGGAAAAGCCCCACAGCACCCAGGCTCACCCCTCATCCACAGCCCTGTGTCTTTGTACACCTCTCTCTCTTTTCCCTTCTCTTCAGTTATTTTCAGCTAACAAACTGCTCTCCACAGCTCCTTCATTACCATTGATTCCAGCTGCAAACTCGAATAGGTCATGGTTAAAACCGTGTTACCTCGGGGGGGGGGGACGGGAGGGGACTCACCGTGTTGAAGTTGGGGAAGAGGTTGAGCGGTGATGTCCCGTTGAGCCTCAAGGTCAGAAAGTGCTTGATGTCCAAGGGGGGATGGAGGGGTCGGCCGGGGATAGGCAACGATGCTAAGAGGGGGCTGCTGTGTCCGGAGGGACCTGGGCAGGCAGAGGGGAAAGAGCAGCGTTAGCAGTGGTGCAGCTGGGGGGGCCATGAGGCTCCAGACCCCTCGCAGGTGAATGTCCCAGCCCTGGCTGTGTTCTGCCTCTTGGGCTCAGAACCAGCATCCCCGTTCCAAGCGTGTGAGGGTGAGATGGGCACCCCTTGGAGGGAGGGGAGGGACCTGTCCCAGCCTGTTCCCCATCCCAGTGCTTCCTCCCACTCTGCAGCCCAAGGGCAGCAGTTTCCCACTTGGACTTATCCATCCCAGTGTGGGAAAGCAGCCTCTGACCCTTGGGGGGCCCAGGCTGGGCTCCTGTGCCCATGCCCAGCTCTGAGAGGGGAGAACAAGAAAACACACAACGGAAAGAGTAAAATCCAATAGAGAAGAGCAGATTCCTGATGCTGTGAGGCAGGAGCGCTCATTCCCATCCCGCACAGCTTCCCTCCTCCTCCAGCCCACTGCAACAAGGGCAGTGTGCTCCTGAGTACTCATTATCTGATTCCTGGGTTCTCTTTCACCCCAGCGCAGTGGTGGAGCCCAGCAGCATCCCAGCCCATTGCCCACGAGGGTCAGAGCTCCCACACCAGGACCCACAATCACCGGTGCTCTTCCCATCCGGCCCCACACTGCCTGTGCAGGATGAGGACCCCGCTCCACACTGCATTGGAGCTGCCTCCCTGCTGGGGTTTGCTCCGAGCCGCGGCTGAGCTGCAGCAGGAGCTGAGCCCCAGATCTGAAATGCAAAGTGTGGAAGTTCCCCTGGATGTGAGCAGCGGGTGCTCCCCCCGGGGCAGCACCGACCTCCTTCTGGGAGAGCGCACACGGGTCAGGCCTCGCTCCAGGCAAAAACCCCCTTGCGCTCCATGAGGCGTGAGCTGATCGCGTTAATTCCACAGTCACCCAGGAGGGAAAGCAGGAAACTGCTTGCAAAGAGAGGCAGGGAAGCAGAGCGGTGGGGAGGGAGCCGGAGCACAACCGGGCGCGATGCACAAGGAACCTGCCTGGGAAACAGCATCTCTGCACCAACGCACCCGAGGCAGCAGAGCCGGCCCCGGGGATGCTCCAGCCCCAGGGATGCTCCAGCCCCGGGGATGCTCCAGCCCCAGGGATGCTCAAGCTGCGACCTGGCGCAAGCAGTGGATGCAATGGAGGCATCTTGGGCTGGAGAGCTGGGGTGTCCCCCCTCCACCTTCCTCAGCACGGCTTGCACTGACTGCATCAGCCTCAGAAATACATATATATATGATATATACATAATATAACATGTATATAATATACTACATGTGTATATATATAATACATACTGCATTTACCACTTGGAGGATCAAGAGGGCGGGTGAATGCCTCCACCCCCATCAACAGCAACTGAACAAAGGGGTTTGTAGCTCAGTCAATGCCACCGTGCCAGCAGTAAATCCTGGCTGCTGCCCCACAGCCAAGGGCTCTGCTCCTTAGGAGCTGGGAGTGGTGGGGGACACGTGCAGACACTGCCCACTGACATGGTGGGGATGAGATACACCAACAGCTCTGGTGCATCCTTGAGCGCAGATTTGGATATTAACCATATTCCTGCTGTCCAGGGGTAAAATAAGGCATTAGGAGAGAGCCCAGAGACCCCAGACAGGACCCTGCGGAGGGGGCAGGACCTTTCCCTCCTGGTTCTGCCACTGCAGGAAACAAGACCCAGGGAGCAGAAGGGCTGAATGGCTCCATAGCATCAGTGTGTTCAGGCACCCACCAGGACACGATGCTCTTGAGGCACCTCGCCAAGGTTATGGGGCAGCAGCTCTGTGGCTCCTGCCTTACCTTTGCTGCAGGGCAGATTCCACCAGCAGCTGCGGGCTGTATTTTTAGGTATTAATTAGATGCTGAATTAAGGGGATTTGCTCTGGGGACAGTGGCAGGGCCACCAGGTCTGTATGGAATGACACGACCTTACCCGAGGTGATGGGCATGGCCCTGGCAGCGTGGGCTGTGCCAGTGAATGGCATCCCCAGATGCTCGGCGCCCAGCTCCAGCATGGGGCCATCCTCTGCCCTTTTCCATCCCCCTGTGGACAGGATGCTCTCAGGGCTCCATGGTGCGTGTTGAAGGGCTGGTGTAAAGAGAGGAGTGAAGGAGCTCTGTGCTCCCAGCACCTCATGGACCACAGGGAGGGGGGGCATGTTCTTAACTGAGACCCCAAACCACACAACATCACCTCTGTGGTGCCACATCCTCTACCTGCAGCTCAGGCCACAGCCACCAGCTCAGCCCCTTTGCAGCCCTCTGAAGCTGAGCCCGGTTCCCATCCCACTCTTGGATGGGTCCCTTGGAATGAAAGCTGTTAACCCAGCCCACCCAGGACCGTGCCTGCCTGCTGCACCCAGCCTGTCTCCCCCCCTCATCCCACACACACGCCTGCAGCATCATCTCCCTGTGAGCAGATCAGAACCTCCACGAAGCAGCAGCCACAACGCAGGTGTTTTCATACCAACACGAGCATCTGCCAAGGACCCATCTCCACAGACGCCGGCTGCCTCCAAAGAGCATCTGGTGCGGAGTCTGCCCGGACAGATGGAGACGGGAGCGCTGTACTCCCATGGAAGCAGCCTGGCTCCCCCCGGCTGTTGGTGTTCTCAGGGCATTTTGGTGGCGTCTTCACTTTCCTTACCCAGGGCTTTAAAGCTTTTGTCTCTGGCCAAGCACAGGCTGAATGGACTCCAGCTCCTTCCAGGTGACTCTGGGAAGCACGTGTAGCACCAAAGGCTGCCATCAGGAGAGGAGCAACACCTGCTGTGCACCACAGCAGCCCCAGCGCTGCTCAGGGTCCGGACCAGTAATGAATAGAATAACCTATATTACATTATTATTATTAATCTATAGATTGATATATATGAATATATTAATAAATAGATTGCCCTGTGCTGGACTCCCAGAGCAACCAGACCCAGCAAACCCAACCTGGACCTCAGCACCCATGGGCCAGGCCTGGAGACAGCGATGCTGCAGCTGCCCCAGCACAGGAGGTTTGCTCCAGGCAGCACCCGCAGCAGGACCATGCTCCCTGGGAACATAAGGGCAGTGTGAGCATCACCCTGCTAAATCCAGCTCTTGACAGCCACAGGCTCCCCCCTCTTCATGAAGACAGAAAGCAGCAGCAAACCCCACCTTGCCAAGCAAGGGCAGGCCAAGAATCACATACCCCAATGGAGGGATGCTGGTGAGCCAGCAGCTCGCACCTGAACACACTTGCCATCAAACCAATATCTCCTCCCTATGGATCAGCTGAAGGACACGGGCTCTGGGCCATCAGCAGTCACCTGCTGCCAGCCCCGAGGACACAGTTCCAGCTTTCCCTGCCTCCTCCACAGGCACAGGGCACAGTGTGCCCACGGGAGCCTGCGAGACACCCTGAGACACCCCATCCAACATGGGTACCCCTGGGTCAGACAGACAGCAAACCACCCCTGAGGGCAATGGGGACTGTCAGTGTTAGGGACAATGGGGTCAAATCCTGCTGGACACGGACCTGCGCCTGCAGCACAGGGAACTTACCCAGGGAAGGAGAGGAGCTGAATCCCACAGGAAGACCCGGTGCCCCGGATTGGACCAAGTGATGCTTGAGGCTGCTGCATTGAAACCAGTGGCAAGAGACCCCTCACACCCACCCCAACAGAGCTGCAGCATCCATCCCCCCCCCAGAGGCCCCATAACAACACCCAGACACCCCATGCACAGCACCAGAGCCCACTGCAGGGTGAGGGCAGTGATCAGAAGGTACAACACAAGCTAAAGGCCTCAGGTCTGCCCTGAAAGCAGACGTTAAAAGACTCTGGGTTTAGATTGCTCAGAGGGCAAAGGGAACGCAGGTACCTGATGATGCTCTGGAAAGACCAGGAATTCGCTGGTTTTTGGATCCCTGTTTGTCATTTATTCTGACATGGCAAGAAACAAAAGTCCTGTTAGAGATCTCTGTACTTCCAGCAGCAGGAAAATTCAGATAGACCTTTTAATATAGATATTTATATATATTTATTTATGTATATATATACACACATACACATATATACACAAGGATGCATTTCAAAGTTACTATTTCCTCGGTGATTACAGGATCATTCTCTACATCTCCTGCTCTTGAAATGATCATGACTTGATGCCACTGCTAAAAATACTTTGTGCTGTGCGCGAGGAATGCCAACACACACCGCCAGGCATTCCAGGCTGGAACACTGCACTCGCCTTTCTGCATCATCCTCCAGGCTCCAAACCGACAAAAATGAGACAGTTTTGCAGAGGATTAAGGCTGAGCTGCTGGGTGTCATTGTGCAAAGGCAACGTGACATCTGAGCTCAAGAGGTTTGCCTCCAGCTCCCGAAATGAAAGGATGACAAATCCTCCTGAACCTCAGCAGTTTTGGGGTTTCAGGTGGCTCCAAGATTCCCAACTCGGTGTTTGGGGGATGAGGAGGATGTGGGACCGGCAGGAAGGATCCCGTTTCCTCTTCCCAGCATGGAGCAGGTCACCATCCAGCGATGGGGAAGGGCAGCATCGAGCTGGTGCCCGCAGGACGCGGCTCCCCTCACTTCACCTGTGCCATGATGAAGCCAGGCTCCCTCATGCCCTCATAGTACTCAATGGCCAAGGCGAAGTCGAACTCGCTGCTGGCCGGCCCATCGATGGCGATCTTCATGATGTCCGAGAGCCCCTCGTCCTTCCCGCACCGCATCCGCCTGCGCCGCAGCAGCTCCCGGCCGCGGTTCATCTTCTCGGTGAGGACCGAGCCCAACGGCAGGGCCAAGGCGATGGCCGCGAGCACGGCAAAGTCCGGGAAGAGCTCGTGCATCTCGGAGCTGCTGTAGACCAGCTTGACACAGAGGTCCTTGAAGGAGAGCTGGCTGAGGCTGAAGACGATCCGCTTGAAGAGGGGGAAGTCGCTCAGGGCTCTTTCACTCACCACCACCCGGGAGTAAACCTGCAGGAGGAAGTTGAGTTCGCTGATCCCATAGGTGCCAATGTCCTCCAAAGACTGCGGGTAGCACTTGGGGTTGAAGATGGCTGAGAAGGAGCTGATGGTCTCCAGGACGCTGCTGGGGAACCTGTCCAGCAGGTTGCCCCGGACGCTCTCCAGGTAGCTCTCCTTCAGGTGCTCAAAGTGCATCAGATGCACCTTGGAGCAGTTGGCCAGCTCGACACCCTTGTAGTAGAGGTGGCTCTCACCCTCCGGGTCATCCTGGGGATGCTCATTCATCTCATTGAGGAACTCCTGCAGGTTCTGGCCGCTGGTGCTCTTCTGGGCTTGCAGAGTGGTGGCCGTGGCAGAGACAATGGGCTTCAGGATGGAGAGGTCAAAGTCCTCGAGCTGGAAGAAGCACCTGAGCTCCTGGAAGATGGGGAGAACATCCAGAAGGATCTTGGTGAAGGCCACGAACTGGAACTTCTTGAGCTCTTCACAGAGCCCATGGGCCACAGGGGACCTCTCAGCCTCGCTCTCCAGCAGCAGCACCAGTGTGGGCCATGAGGAATCGATGGCTTCCACAGCTGGGAATATAGAAGTCCAGGGGACGGCTCTGGGGCTCCCGAGGTCTATCTCGCAGAGGTCCAGGACGCTCCGCAGCTCCTGCAGAGCATCTCCTTCCCCCCTGAAGCTGGAGTACAACCTGTACACAGCATCCACGGTGGTCTCGTACTTCTGGAGGTACTCGATGCTGCCGATGCCGTCGGCCGGCAGCAGGGAGCTGCCATGGGACAAGCAGTGCATCTCCATGAGGAGCGGGCAGAGGGAGGTGAGCGCGGTGCCTGCCCCGCTCAGCCGCTCGGCCACCAGCGAGGCGCTGTCGGAGCGGAGCCAGGTCAGCTTCATGGTGGGGATGCCGAAGGAGCGCATCACCTCGGCCACCTTCCCTGCCACCGCGGACGCCCCCCCGGAGGGCAGCTCGAAGCTGCCCAGGAAGGTGGCCGAGGTCTGCCCGCTGCAGGGGGACACGGTGGTGGTGAACACGGCGAGGCTGCGCCGCGCCAGGACGTCCACGGTCTCATCCAGCACCAGCCCCATGAACGGTGAGGCTTTGATCCGGTGCCTGTCCTCGTTGTGCAGGACTTTGGCCATCGCTGCCTGAGCCCGGTAAGGGATGCACAGGGATGGAGGGAAAGAGAAACACAAATGAGCTCGAGAAGCCTGCGGGAGATGAGGGCATCCGAGCTCCTGCCCTCGATGGCCCCCAAAGCAGCCCCATGGCTCCAGCAGCACCGAACACCCCATGGGCAGCACAACCACCACCTCCATCCAGACTTCAGCAGTTACATTCGTGCTCTACAAGCCCAGCATGGGTGGGAGCAGCAGGAAAACTGCAGCAGCTTTCCCTTCCCTCCTCAGCTTTCCCCATTGCAGGCAAACAGCCTGGTTTGAAGGGGAAACTGCCTCGGAGTGTGTGAACACTGTGAGTAGCACTTCAGGCTGAGAAATCTAATTAGTGGATTTGGTGTATCCGCAGCAAAAAAACGGCTCTTTAGAGACCTAAAAGGGCTGGAAAATGGCCAAGACTCACTAAAAAATTAATTTGATTTGAACAGGCAGGAACCATTTGTGAAATACAGAAAATCCTTCTGAACTCTCCAGCTCCTTGATCCTTCTGATCACTCCGTTTAGGGCAAAAAGAGGAAAAACCCACAGTGCTCGTGTGCTAACGGAGCTCCTGAGCTTTCCTCCTTCAAGGCAGGCTCCGAGAGGAAAGGATGCTCGTGGACTCCCTGAGACAGACCCGTGACCATGAGGCTCAAGCTCCTTCAATAGAGCCCATCAGATCAGGGAATGATGCTGAGAAAGTGCCACCTTGAGATTTAGTGCGGAGGAACTTCCAGTCTCCACTGGAACTGATGGAGAAGAGCAGCATCTCCCAGCTCCCCTATGGGATGACAGCACAGCCCAGAACAGCCTGCTCTGTGGTCCCAAGCTTATCACGGATACACCCTGGGGCCATGGGGCACATTCACCTGGGCAAGGACCAGGATGGAGATCTGCCCATCAGCAAACGCAGTCAACCCTGCTGCGCCTGTGAGCCAGGGACCCCAGCTCCTGCCTGGCCTCTTGCCACTGCTCCCATGTGCATCCCTCCTGGGCCCCCATCTCCAGGAGGATCCAGTGACCCCAGTGCAAAGTCGGGGCACCCAACCCATGCTGCTGAGTGCGGTGGGTACAGGCGGCCACATGGCACTGTTTGGCCTGAAGCAGCATGAAATATACAATCATAGTCATGGGGATGGAGCATTCACCACTTCTCTGCGCATCCTGACACCCTCGCAGGGAAGAACTTCCTTACTTCCGACCTGAATCCCCTGTTGCAGTCTGAACCCATCACCCCTTGTCCCATCACTGCAGTCCCGGACAAAGAGCCCCTCTCTGCATCCCTGCAGCCCCCGTGTGGGTGCTGAGCCCCGGCCATACCCACCTGCATGTCCCTGGCGCTGCCGGGCTGGTAGAACTGGCTGTGCTCGGAGGCCAGCAGCGCCTGGCACAGGTTGAACTTCTGCAGCTCGAGCAGAGAGGAGCACTTGTCCTGTGGGACATCCTCCTTCGCCATCCAATAGACGGTGGTGAGCACGGCCACCTTCGCCGGGCTCACCTCCACCTTGAGCAGCGAGCGCAGCTCGGGGGGCACGCGGCTCCCGAACACCGACTGCTCCCGGTTGGCAGCCAGCGCCTGGCGGTGAGCGCCGGACGTGACGTGCCGCAGCAGCGCGTGGCGCTGGAAGTTGTCCGTGCCCACGGTAAAGGCGTTCTCGGCTTTACCGTGCTTGTTCTTCACCAGCGCCTGCCGACACTCTAGGCAAAACATGAGTTTCCGCTCATAGTCAAACTCCAGCCAGGTAAATTCCTCCTTCCAGTGCTCATTGAAATAGCGCTTACACTTTTTATTGGAATTGGAAGTTTCCCCAGCTGGCTTTTTCCCTGGAGGCACCATATTGCTGGGGCTGGGAAACCAAACGCTACAGATGAACCGAACCGTGCTTGGAGGAGCAGCCTCTACATTTAATTCTAGTAAGAAGGTCTATTACAACTCTGGTCCGACTGGAGACGAAAGAGACACAAGGGAAAGGGATTAGGGCCCTGCAAACCTCAGCCTGCGCTCATCGTTTGTTCCTGGCTGCTAAGGCAGCGGCAGGGCCCCACCGGCAGCCTCAGTGGTGGCACCGGCACCTCGCACGCTCTCCATGGCCACAGGGACACCCAACCACGCTCCCCATACACCAGACCTCGCACTGCGGCTGATGCTGGAAGGTTCAAAGCTGCCTTTGGACCAAGCACCTCCAAACAGCCCCTTGGGAAGGGGAACCCCTCCTGACTGAGCTGTCAGAGCTGCCAACACCCATCCCCATGGAGCAGAGGCTGCCCTCAGCCTGCCCTGGGCACTGCAACCAGCCCAGGTCACAGTCGGGCTTTGCTAACCCAAAACTCAGCTCTGACCACAGTCAGCAGCAAAAGCTTCTGGGGAAGCAGAGAGAACCCCCAGGACAGGGCCCTGATGGGGGTTCCCTTCCTCCCCCAGGGAGCACAGGACTCCCAAAGCTCACAACAGGCACATGGGTTCCCTCTGCATCCTGCTCCTGGTGTTTAACATGGGTTGGTTTGCTCCCCACACCTCGGCACGGTGCAGCCAGGAGCCCCCAGGGAGAGATTCCCACGGCTCCCACCAAAGCTGCATCCAGCTCCTTGTCCATCCCAGAGCTGCCGAGCAGCGGCCGGAGCAGTGTCCTCAGAAGCACGTTAATAGGGATCTGCAATGGACTTGCCAACGAGAGCCAAAGCCCAGCCCTGTCCTGCTGAATGCTTCCACTGCACTTGCCAGCACCCATCAGACATTCCCCAGGGACACGGGCTCTGCAGGGCTGGGATTGCAGCAATGCTCCTGCTGTGCCCCAAGAGCTTTGGGGCTCACCCCGAGCAGGAGTGAGCTGCAGGCACAGCCTCACTCATGGCTCATGAGTGCCCCAGACCCACTACCCCGATCCCTGCATGGGGCAGGCATTGAGCTCAGTGTCCCCTCGCATGGCCCGGGGGGGGGGGCTGATTCCTCCATTCCCTCCCTGTCACAGACCCCATTCACTCCCAAACCTGTCCCTACCTACCCCAGCGCTGGCTCCTGCAAAACCCGCTACCCTGGGAAGGAAAAACCCCAAACAGCACTGAGGGTCTGTGGGGAGAGCTGGGGATGGAGCATCCCTGCCCACAGCACCCGCTGCGCATCGGCACCAGCGCTGGCTCCTTCCCTGCACCGTGCGCATCGCTCCGGGGCTGCTGCTGGCCATGGGGAGAAGCAGCAGCGCAGGAGGGGGTGACACCAGGTACCCCCCATCCCGCCGGTCCCCCCGCAGGGCACAGCACTGTCTGCAGGGAAGTTCGGGATTCAGGAGCCCCCATCAGCCTCCGGCACCCAGCCCCGCGCACCCAGCCCTCCCCCTGCATACGTACCATGTAAAGGCTGCCATAAGCTTTGGGCTGAGGGGGGCTCGCAAACTTCACAGCTTTGGGGTTCTTAAATAGGAAAAAAAACCCAAAACGAAACCTAAGGACAGAGCCTGACCCAGACCCAGCGGAGCCGACGGGACCACAACGGACCCGAGCCGCATCCGCAGGCAGGCACCAGCCGCCCCGTCCGGCTGCGGAACAAAGCTCACGGCCGCACGGGAGCTGCCATCTTGCTGCGGGGACTCTCTGGCTCCGCCGCTGCTCCCGCAGCCCACGGCGGCAGTGGCCACTAGCGGCGGCCGGGGCTTGGCCGTGGGGCTGCGGGGATGCGGTGGCCGGTGAGCTGGGGAGGATGCGCCCGGTGCGTGTCCCCCCCCGCTGGGACCTCATCCTTTGGGATGCAAGGAGGACAAAGGCGATGGGACCCCCCCCGCACACGCGGCCGGATGAGCTGCAATAGCGTTTGCATCAGCCGGGATGGGTGCCCCAGGGGCTGGGCAGAGCCAGGACCGGAAAAGCAGGTCCCAGTCCTGGCCACCGGTGATGGGCTTTGGCAAATCCAGGTTCGAGGCCCTGGGGACCACCACGGTGGGACACGGAGCCAGCTCCAGCTCAGACTCCATTTAACAGCGCTGCTGGGCCAGAGCTGAGAGCCTGGCACCCACCCCTCACACTGGGGCTCCCCACTGAGCATTGCGCCTCCTCTCGTGCCAAATAAAACTCCTTTTAGCACTAAACGGAGTGAAATTTAGAGCCCCTCAACTACGTCACCTCTGCTTCCCCAAACACGGCTCCTGAGGACACCAGAATCCCGCAGGATAGGACCCCCCCCCCGCGCTGTCCGGCGCTGGGGGATGCTCCGGCTGCGGAGCTGCGGCCCCATGGTAAGAACCAGGATTAGGGGCTCCATTGTACCTGGCTCAGGCTGGCTCCGCACTAGGGAGGGGATGGGGCCCCCACGTGAATTCCTCTCTTTAGGCTCCCCCGCATGTCCCGAGGCTCTTCCTGCTCTCAGGACATTCCTGCCCTGCACCTCAGCCCAGGGTTAATGCTAACAGGAGCTGGGTGAAACCAGAGACAGGGCTCCCAGGGCCGAAAATATGCACTATTTATTCTTGTGCTAATGCAGGCGAGAAAAGGGGACTTAGGCTTTTTAATGAGTTTTCAGGCTGGAGGCTGCCCCATCCCCTGTTTCCCAGCATCCGGAGCAGGATTGCCGGGAGAGGCACCCAAACCCAGAGCAGAGGGATGGGGAGCACCAAAGACCCCCATGCAAGTCCTGGAAAACAGGTGGGTTTGGCAAAACCCCTGCCCACCTTCCCCTCCGCTTTCACCACACCAGGTACAAGTGCAGACTCTTGTTATCAGGAGCCAAAAGGAGCCAGGCAGGGAAAATCCACAGCAGGGAAACAAAAGAAGCAACAGGGACCAGGCAGGAACCAAAAGCCTCCCCGCCCCCCCCCCCCCCCCCCCCCCCGGGGTAAATCAACCACAGCAGCACCAACTCCTCACCCAGCACGGCCACAGCTCCAGGGACCCTGCCCTGGGGCTCCCAACATCAACCTTCCTACTGGGAGCCTCCAGCTCTAGCAGGGATGTGGGCAGCGCTTGCAGGACCCGAGCACCGCGGCCCTCACATCCCCGCAGGATGCCGGCCGCCATTCCCAAAGGCACCGACCCGGGACCGCTGCTGTTGGCCCCAGTGCTGCAGCAGAGCCTGGGTTGGCTCCATCGGGGCTATTTTCCCCTCGGTGACAGGCGGGCGGGCAGGTGCCCGGCTGCACGAGCGCATTCATCATCTGCCATGAGCCACACTTTCCGTTTGAACCGGACCCGGGGCACGGAGCTCCCAGCGGCGCTGCCAAAGGGATGGATCCTGGTACCCACCCCCTCCCCACGGCCGCGTTCCCGACGGTTTGTCCTTGCGCCTACAAGAAGCTGAGCAGAAGAGATTGAAATCCCAGACACGTTATCCCAAGGGTATTAAATCCCTGAGTCCAAGCACATTCGTGGGGTTTCGGTTGCCTTCTCTGCTTTGAGCCATCTCAGCCTCCGGGCAATGACCGAGCTTTTCCAGCAGGGAAGAGCAGCTCCTGGTGCTCCGGAGCTGCTAACCCAGCCAGCCCCATCCCCTCGGAGCACGCAGCTCCAGCGGCCACCCTCCTGCCACCCATCACACAGGTCAGCTCTGTGCAGGGGAAGCGGAGCGGGGACCATAGGGTGCTGCTGAAGAAGGAGCCCCCATCACTACCAGCTTGCAGGACGCTGCCTCCCTCCTCCCTCCCCTTGTCACAACCTCCTCCTGCGTGACTGGAGCTGGCAGGGATCAGCCCTGAAACCAACTCAAACGACATCTGCAAACTCTGGGGCATGGCCACAGACAGGGCGCCTTGGCCAGGAGGGGGGGGCAGTGCTTATTTCCCCCCCCCCCCCCCGCAGCCACCCTGGCTCTGGGCTGATGCTCTTCCGAGCAGAGACAGGGCAGTGTCCCCCCCACAAGGCAGCAAAGTCTTTTTGTCAAGGAGCGAGAGCAGAAGACAAGGAGATTTCCCCCCCTCCCGACTGATCCTGGTCCTCAAAAGGCGCCTCAGCTGCATCCAGCACCCCAGGAGCTGCCCCAAGCCATAACCCTGCACAACCCATGTACTAAACCATGCCTAAGGGGCAAAACTGGATGGAGGTCCTGCTCTATCCAGCCTCTTTTCCTCCCCCATGTCCACAAGCATCCAGCCCACTTCTCCTTGGATCATAATTCCCAGATCTCCCCATCTGAAAAATCAGCACTGAGCAATGAGCACCCATCCAGCCCCAACCCTTCAGCATCCCCTGCATCCTGCTGGGACCAGTACCAAGGAGCTCGGGAGGGAGCTGGGCTCATCCTGACCTGGGATAAGAGCAGGAAGGAGGCAGCGAGTATTGAACCGATCCGGGCTGTGCAATCACAAACCCCTGCCCTCCCCACCATCACCACCTCCTCTGGGGTGGTGGGGGACAGGTCGGGGTGCTCCTGAAGGATGGGAAGCTCAGGGAGAGACAGGAGCCCAGGGTAGTTCAGTCTTTATCCAGGGCATCGTTTAAATCAGGACAATTACGGGCAAGTTCACTTCATTCTGGCCAGGGAGCAAGGGACAGAAATGAGAAGGGAAAAACCCTTCTCACAGCATCGCTTCGGAGCCCACTCCTGCTGCCATCCTGCTAGAGAAGGGGAAAACCCGTGTGCTGCATGGCCAGCCCCTGCGGCCATCGGGGCTCTGGGACATGAGGCCGTGCTGGAAGGGACCCGCAAAGCCCCGGTGCCAGCAGCACAAGCTTCAGCCAAGTCCAGGTTTGTTTAAAGCCCCGTTCGCAGCTCGTTACTCCAGGTGAGGTATGGTTCCAAACCAGCTAAAAAGTAAATGGTGAATGATACCCTTGGCCAGTGCTGTGATATTTTCTAACCCACATCATACTGGAGGTCAAGATTAGATGACAGCTTGGTCTAAAAATACTCCGAAGGGGAGGCTGAGGCTGTCGGAGTAGCTCAGAGCCCCCGCTGGGCGAGCTCAGGATTGAAACCAGGAGACGGATGCTCTCCCCAGGCCATTCCTTGGTGCGAGCCCCTGGCAATAAAACCAGTGCTGCACTGGGAAACCCACCCAGAGCAACCCCAGCCCCACCACCCGATGGAGGAGCCCCAAACCAAACCCGGTTTGCTCCCTTCCCCATTCACCCTTACAGCGGCAGAGGGGACACGGAGCCCCATTAAGCTGCCGGTTAACAGAAGCAAACCCAGAGCAGCACCAGGGCCCAGACACGGTCCCATCCTGCTCTGCAGCACCAAGCGGAGCCGCGGGGCTCCTGGTTCCCACTTGATTCTTAAGGGGTGTTTAAATCACAGCAGGAAGAGGACGCGGAGCACTCACAGGGAGCAGCACAGCACAAACACCTTCCAAGCACCACGTTTCTCTACCCAGGGCACAGAGATCACCAGCGAGAGCCTGGTTCAGTATTGAAGCTTTAGCGGCTTTGCAACGTTTCAGACATATTTGAGACCACAAAGCTAAAACCAAGTTTGGGTTGGGGTTATTTTTGTTGCTGGTCTTCGGGTTCTTTTGTTTTAAACCTGCTTTGCCTGACAAGTATCCCGGACAAACATCCCGAGCAGCACCACACGCTCCAGAGGCACAGGGAAAGGCAGCTCGCAGAGGAAAGGCTGTTTCAAACTTAGGACAACCCAAATGATCCCAAGAGCCATCCGAGGGGCAAAGCTGCAGGAAGGGCAGAGCGGGCACCCCGGAGGAGCCCCATCCGCCGTGCCAGCCCCGTACCGCAAGTCCACACCAGTGAGAGAGCCCTCGGTTTGCCTCCGGTGCCTGGAAGCGTGTAGACACGCACATGCTCACACCTATGTGCACCCCACATGCACATGGACGTGCATGGAGGAAACCAGCACCTCTGCCCGCACGGACCCACCACACCGAAATGCCCAGCCCCGGCTCTGGCCATGGAACGGGTCCTAGCGCAGCGCCACGCTCCATTTGCGGCCGCAGCCCACCGAGCCCAGGGCAGCGAGGCAGCGACAGCACCCCCAACCCCCCCCCAACACCCGCTTCCCCCCCCCACAGAGGAGCTGCCAGCCCCCCCCCCCCCCCAAAACCATCCAAGCATTCTCATCACGGGGGCAGCAAGAACACGAGCTGGAGCTGACACCCGAACAAAGAGCAAGGGCAAGAGGAAGCCCTGCCAGCCCCACGACCTTTTTCTGCCTCTTTTTGCAGCCCTGGGAAAAATCAATGCGATGCAGTGATTCAAACTCAGCTTGAGCCCCGCAAGTCATGAGGATGTGCAGGCTGGAGCCGAGGAACGGGCTGCGTGTGCGCCGGGGCTGGAGGGACCATTTTGTTGATGCAAATAAAAAGAACCAGCTCTTTAAATGGGTTTTCGGGCAGGGAACGGCAACGACCCAGTTTGCTTAGGAAGAAGAAAACCTCACGAGGGTGGTTTGCGGTGGGGAGCCCTGATGGGAGCGGGATGGGGACCCTGCAGGTGAATCACGGTTGGGGTTGGATGCTGCTTAGCCCCTCGCTCCGAGCCCCACGCGTTCCTGGAGCTCTTCCCCAGCAGTGAAGAACCCACCTCAATTTTTCACTATCAAGTCTGTGGCCAAAATTGCAGCGAGATGGAAAGGTCGTGTCCCCCCCCCCCCCCCCACACACACACTCCTCTTCCCCATGACCTCAGCCGAGCTATCCCGCAGATAACAAACACCCAGATGGATTTTCCCCCTTCAAGCCCAACTCGCTCCCTGATTTACGGCCGTTTCCCAAGCTCAAGTAACTCGCTGGAAGCCGCTGCCCGCAGGAGCGCTCGGACGGGCTCCGGAGCATCCCATGCTCGGGACAAGCGCAGGGCGAGCACCCGGACCCCCGTCCCCACAAACCGCGCTCCCCCCGGCCCAGGGGGGACCCCGCTCCCCCCCCGCTGCTCCGCGGTGGGGGGAGGTTGCGCTTCACCCACCTAGAAGCATTTTGGATGCGGCTGCGTCCCCTCGGCGCTGCTGCTGCCTCCCGCTCGGCCGGCTGGGTGCGGGCAGGGCGGGCAGAGCTGCGGGCAGGGCAGGACTCGCCCGCAGCCCCCGCCCAGCCGCTCACCCCCCCCCCCCAATGAACAGGTTAAAGCCGCCGGGCGCTGCGAGCCCCTCACCCGCGCGTCCGGCCCCGCCTCGGCCCGAGCCCAAAAGCCGCCGGAGGTGCCGGGTATTGAGATGGAAATGGAGGGGAGGAGAGCGGAGGGACCGACCCCCCCCCCCCCCAGCCACAGAAGGGGAGCTCCGAGCGGGAGGAGGGAGCCTACAACCGGGAGCACCGGAGCCCCCCAAGGAGCTGGTTTTGGGGCCCCAAGTTGGGTTTCCCTGCTTGGGGATGGGGGGGGCACAGCGGCACCGACCCTTTCCGGGAGCTGCTCCCCAAAAACCCCGTCCTTGCAGGCACGCGGTAGTGGGATGAGGCTGAGCCAAGCATCCCCCTGACCGGCATCACTCCAGACTGCTCGGGAAGCCCAGCACATCCCGCACTGCTGCCATGCTTCCCCCATTCCAGTCCCCAGTGCACCCCTCGGCTTTCGGGGTTCAGGCCCAAGAGCAGCAGCGTGAGAGGAGGCTCCCAACTTGAGTGCATGGTGCCCTTTGAAGAGGGAAAACCTGCCTGTGAAAGGAGGAAGGAATCGTCTCCCCCCTCCAAAAGGCAGACAGGGAAAACAGGCAGGGATTTCAGTGCTTCCCTTTAGTCAA
Source organism: Melopsittacus undulatus (assembly GCF_012275295.1). Lineage (NCBI taxonomy): Eukaryota > Metazoa > Chordata > Aves > Psittaciformes > Psittaculidae > Melopsittacus > Melopsittacus undulatus. Next base: position 436,720 of record NC_047543.1, on the reverse strand, counting down.
ACAACACAAGGAGTCCGGCAGAACCTCTCTCCTTCAGCAGAGCAAAACCAAAGCTGTAAACCATGGGATGCCAAATCACCTCCCCAGGCACTGCAGCTGGACCAGGCGCTTCTGGGGTAGATTCCAGCATTTTGGTGCTCTGAAAAGCACCCAAAGCCATTTGGCCTGCTTGCATGATGCTGTGGACCAGGGCATCCAGGGATCCTTCTCGCAGTACCCACTGGGTAGCACCAGGCATACATTCAGGTGCTGATCTCAGGGTCCTGAGCAGCAGCCACCGGTTTAGCCCCAGCACTCACTAATCTGGGCCCATGCTGCCTGGTACTGGCCTCCCCAGGTTATTTAAACCCCATATTAATATGTTCAATGTCATCAGCTGTGTGGCATTACCACAAGTGAGCATCAAGCAGAGGGGAGGTGGGGGTATCAAGACCAGGAGGAGCAGGGGGCTGACAACCACCCAGGGGCTCTTCTCCTTTTCCCTGCAACAGCCACAAGCCATTGGCAAGTTTGGAATCTCTCAACTTCCAGCCTCACTGGGAAGGACCAGCCAGACCAGTACACAGCCCTGAACCCCCCACTGCATCCTCCATCCATCCTCACTCACCCCAGCCCTGACCAGCCAGTGATGAGGGTTAGGGGTGGTCTTGGCAATGCTGGAGTAATGATTGGACTTGATGACCTTAAAGGTCTTTTCCAACCCAGCTGATTCTATGACCCATTGGGGCTGGTGCTGAGTTGATCCCAGCAGGACAGGCACATCCCAGCTGGTACCAGTGGAGCTGAGAGGGGTCGAGCTGGCGTGACAGTGAGGGGTGGGAATGAGGAATGGCAGCGTGGGACTGTGTTTTATGGCCGAGCTTTGAGGCCAGCTGCAGCAGAGGCTAATTGCAGGTACTGATTACAGACCCTGGCCATTAACGCCTCCTGCCCGGCTGCAGCCAATCCCTGGAATTTCCCGGCCATGCAGCGTGGGTCCGGCTGGTGCATAACTTGCTATATTTATATGTGAACCCCAGCACTGGCCCATGGCAGCGGCACAAAGCCTCCCACCAGGCCCAGACCCCCATCACCCTCCCTACTGGGGGGGCATCACCAGCCACCCCACACCCAGGCAGCAAATCCCACAGCCACTTCTTCCATAGCATCCTCTACTGCTGAGCATCTTCACTGCAGCAAAGGGCACCTGGGGCCGTGACAAACGGCTCCACCATCCCTGCGTGACACCGTGGGAGGCACGAAAAGGAAGTCAATCAAAGCCATGGGCATCACTGTGTCAGATGCTACAACCCCACCCCCACCCCCCCCCCCCGCAATCACTGCTTCTCAGCACGGGTTGTTCAGGGCCCCCATGGCAGAGCAATGGTGAAACCAGAGGTGTTTCGGCACAGAGACCTGCCCCGGCACAGCCACAGCCCCCGGCAGCCCACAGCTCATCATGAGCATCCCGGGAAAGGCAAGTCCCAACCAGGCAGTCAGAGGGGGAGCGTTCCCTGTGCCCGTGCTGAGCAGGGCTTGCTCGGGCAGGTCTGCTCAAGCAGTGCCTGCAGCAGCAGCTCAATGGGAAGAGGAGGGAAGGAGCTTGGGAAGCAGAGTGGGTCTCTGACCCATCAGGCTCAGTCTGGGCAGGGGCTGCCCCTAACGCCACCAGTTCATTGGGCTCTTTGGGAGGACAGACTTGGGGAACCACAACAGTGATTACTCTGAAGCCTACTGAGGGCAGTGTCAAACTCTGCACAGGCCGAGTGTCAAGAGCCCATGGTTTAACCACCAGAACCATTGAGAGATGACCAGGGCAGGCTCTGCCCAATCATAGACTCCAAAGGCTGGCAAACAAGGAGCAGAATTGGGCAACAAACATCAGTAAACAAGGGACACAGAGGGATCAAACCCAGCAGGAAGCTGCCCCCCTGCCCATCCCAACCGAGCCCTCCAGCGCCTTTCTGTCCGACTTTGTTCACCGAGGATTTAGGGTATAATTTGGGGGTGAAAGATGCCAGATAGGATCAGGACGGATCCACCTGCATGAACTGTATTGGTTTTCTTCTGCTCTGAAACCTGAGCCCATAGAAGCAGCGGCTGAGGCGCGGAGCAGCCGCCGGCAGCGCATCCCCTCCAGGCTGGGAAGGAAGGCGCTGACCTTTCCTGCTCCCGAGTTTGCTCAGGATTAAGATAACACATTTTAAGGGCTAAACCCTCCCCCCCCCGGGGGGTTCCTGCACAAAGAGATGGGGTTTTGTGGCTCACATTCCACACCCCCCCCATAATGAACTGATCCCGGCCCATGGGCAGGTGCCCACCCCAATGGGATCAGAGCATCCCAATGTTTTAATTCATTCTTCCTGGAGGTTTCTGCTTTCACCCACCTAAAAGGATGCATTTGGCAGTGGTGGTGGGGGGACATGCACCCCCCAGGAATGGGTGGTTTAACCTCTGTTTTCCCCACAAAGGGAAGGTCTGGTATCATCGTGTTCCCAAGAGCCACGGTAACATCCAAACACCTCTGCTCTCCTTCCCTGCCACTTTAATCTTTGCTGTTTCAGAGGATGGGTATCACCCTTTCATCGGGTGTGAAGTTGCAGCTTTAAACTGTGATGGAACCTGCTTCATTAAGGGCCTTTTTGTGGCAGGGGGAGGTGTTAAAACTCCATTTCCCCCTCGGTTTAGTAAGGATCCACCTCTCAGAAACCGCAGCTTAAAATGGTTTCGATGTGTATGATCAGAATTCTGACCCTTCAGGCCATTGGTGTCACTGCTGACAGCAGCCGCCAGGTCCCCAGGCCTGGGATGTCAAACAGGGGCTGCTCCATCCCTCAGCAAAGAGCCCCAAGGACATGCAAGTGCTTGAATAAAGGAGCCGGAGCTGCAGGAGCAGAGCCAGCACCTCCCGCTCAGCCTCCTGCCCAGGGACATGTCTAATGACAAAGGCATCCAGGCCAGGTCTGCAAATAGGGCGGAGAAACGGGATGACCTAAAAATATTTAATTATCAGGGAAAGAGATGGAAATTACACTGGAAATAGCTTCAGAGAGAGTCATTTTCCCATCTGATTTCAGAGGGGCCCCTCTAGAAGAACCGGGGCAGAGGATTTCACCTGCAACCACACTTGAGCGCCCAAAGAAACCCTTTGCACAGCACCAAGACCTTCTCTCTGACACAGCAACGGCAGCATCAAAGAAAGGATTCCTCCTAAATCCCTGGATATGGGAAATATCAAAGGTGAACGGGAGCAGCATTTGCTATTGGAAAACAGCAACAACTCCAAGGCAGGAGCTGGGAGGGAAACCTGAGTTAAGGTGATCACGCAATGACTGCAGGTAAATGCAGCCCAGCTCCAACGGAGGGCAACTGCCTCCGATGCTCTGGAAGCAGAAGGTCAGGTTGAGGGAGCCGAGTATCCCAGCACGGACCCATCTCTGGGGCTCCGTGTCCCCTTTCCCCAATAGCCAGAACCTGGTTGTGTCCCTGTTATAACACCATGGGGTTATAAAGAGGAGAGATCACTCTGGGAAAGACAGCATAAAGCATGACGAGGGCAGATCAGCTCTTCACAGAAAATCTTATATTGCTTACGACTTACTGTCTGGGAACATAAACCAGTTTAACCAGCCGGCCCTAAATCACAGTGACAGCTTTACACTACCCACAAACCTCTGCTCGCCCTCATCCAGCTCAGCCCAACCTCCCCCTTCCACAGCCACCCATTTTTAAGCCCTCATTCCCCCCCCTTCCTCCGGGAGAGCAGCACACACATAGGATGGAGCAGTGAACCCAAGGCACAGCAAGGCCCGGAAGGGATGAGCTGCATTCCCAGCCTTGCTGCCCATGGAGATCCTGGACAAGTCCCCCTTCCCAGTCCCCATCCATCCCTTCAGCCCCAGCGGTCTTTGAGATGGACATCGCACGCACAGCCTTATCCAGCACCTCTAATCCATGCTGATGGGAGCAGGATGCAGTGGGATGCTTCCCCTCTCCCACAGCGGAGCAGGGCACTGGGAACAGCACATGAGGCCCTGCGCATCCTCACCTCTCCATAGGGACATTTAAGGAGTGAAACGTTCCATCAGGCAGGGTGCTAACAAGCAGAGCCCTGCTCACAGGCAGCTGATGCTTTCAGCATCTTCCCCCCCCACTTATAATAAATCCCAGGCTCTTCCTCTTCCAAATCTGCTGAGCTGATGCTACATGGGAAACTGTGAAATATTCCATGGCCGCATGTTCCCCGTTGCTCTTAATCCACTTCTAATTAAGATCACGTGTGACGCAGCCCTGAGCTAAGTGGCCATAAAACGCTATTGTGGCAACTTGATAGCAAACCAAATGGAAGGAAACGACAGCAAAATCCAAGATTAAGGATGACGGGCTCACAAAATACAGCGCTTCAAACCAACACGAGGCCATTTCCTCCTGATGTGGGGAGAAAACACCATCGCCAGCAGCATCCTCTGGGCACAGCTCAGCCTCTGCAGGCAGAGCGGAGCAGGGACCACTGCTGCTCTGTATGGATCCAGCCCACATCCAGTGCCCAGAATTCATACATAATCCCATAGGGAACAGACCAAACCACCCCACAGTACCCCCCAGGCACCCCAGGCTGTGATTCAAGCCAATGACTTCCCCAGGCAGCTCATTCCAGCACATCCCTGGCATCAGTAGCTCCCACAGCAGAGGAGGCACATGGGAAAACAGTGCTGGCTGCTGCATCTTCCCTGAACTCAAAGGACTAAACCCCTTTATCCCAGAAACGATCACAGCCCTTTGATGGGTGGGATTTTAAACGGAAGGAAGGAGCAGGGGCTGGAAGCATCACCAGGAATCGGGCACGTTATCCAGGGAGGAATTGGCTGCACAGGACCAGGTGCTGGATTAAAGCTCCCTGCTCCCCGCGTGATGCTGCATCCTCAGCTGATGACCACTGCACCCGTCCTGAGAAGCACCTCGTGAAGGTCAGAGCAGCTTCACACCAGGGAGGTAATCTGGGGCCTGGCCCAGGACCAAAAGCCAGTCTCCAACACTGATGTGCAGCCCCCAGCAAGGTCTCCCCTTCAGAATGACCCTGTCCCTCCCATCACCCATTCATTCATCACCCTGACCTATGCACCCTCTGACACCGGTCCAGGTCCTCAGACCCCCCCATTTCCCCTCAGTACACTGAGAAGCTGCAGCTTTCCATGCTCCTAAAGGTTAGGTTTGATTTAGAACAGCTTCATTTGTTATCTTTTGGCTTCATCTGCTCTTTAAGACAAACTCCTCCTGCAGACACAGCCGGAGCATCAGCCCCGACCTCCTCCTCGCTCTGAGCATCACACACCAGCCTGTGCAAGCAGAGCCCGGAGCTTCTCTGCAGCATCCTTTGGCCAAGAGTTGCATTTCACTGACTCAATACAATCAGTGATGAGTTCTGATACAGCTCTGACTCCCCAGCACCCACTGTCAAAGGCAGGGGCTCGGCTGCCCCCCCCATGCAGCACAAGAGCCCCGGCTCCCAGAGGAGCACAGGTTCCCCTGGGGTCCCCTCTGCTGCAGAGCCAGCGATGCCAGAGCTGTCACCACGATTTCCCTGCTCATCTCAGACCTTTCTGCCCTGCAAACACGCTCAGACACAGCCCAGCTCCAACAGGGAACCAGGATCATCCCCTCCGAGAGGAGCCCGGAGATCAGGGCTGTGCTGCCATGGAGCAGGGAACAGGGAGCAGAGGAAGAGCTCATGATGTGGATTAGCACCAGACACAGCCGGATCTGGGTGTTCTGAGCCGGGGCTGGGAAAAGCAGCTTGAGGTGGGCTCTGGGCTCACATGGATGCTCCTCCTGCATCCTGGATGGAGCATCCTTCCCACCATCCCCAGCCAAGGGGCATGAGCTGCTGTCAGCTTGGATCTGCTGGGAAACCAGTAGGCTCCTGCTCCAAAGGAGACCACCTCCCACTGGTTCCAGTAGGATATGAGCTGACAAGGACACAGGCTCCAGCAGCAGGGGAGCATGAGCTGCTCCTCCCATCCCAGGGCTGGTTTGGGACATGGTGGAACTGCCGTTTCTGGGAGCACTCAACAGGGAGGAGGTAAATGAAATGCTCCAGCTCAGCCCATCCTGCAATGGGCAGCCCTTGAGATGATCCAGAAGGAAAAAGGGAAGCAGCAAACCCATCCCATGCCCTCTGTCAGCACATAAGCAGCACTGGAGGCTGAGCCACTTTTGGGGTATTGCAGCTCTTTGTGCTCATTCAACATCAAAACTGAGGGGTCCAACCCCTGCTGTGGGAGCACGAGGACCCCAAGAGGAAACTGAGCTCACTTGGGCACCCTTGAAAGTCCCAGGCAGTAATTAAACTGTTCTTGACCCAGTTGGATTTGAACTGGCATCTGCAACACGGAAGCATCTTTCATCTGTGGACATCCCCAATCTAATTGCTGCGATTCAACGCGAGACAACAGAAATGTGGGATTTGCATGGCAAGAAAACGCCTCACGAACAATGATTTGTGTTTAAGTTGGGGTCTTTCTGGCATCGAGCTAATAAATGGTAATGATACTGATTATCACATCTGTTTGCCAGCTCAGCTCCTCCACTGCCTCGCTCCATGGCACGCCAGCGACTGCAGCCTCTGCAGAAATCACCGAGCACAGAAGCCGGAGGGAAAGGGGAAGATGGAGCTGTGGGAAGCTGCCTTTGATGTAGCTGGGATGTCAGCATGAGACAGAGATTCCTGCTCCAAGGAACATCCCAGCTTTGTCTAACTCCAGTATTTCATTTAATCCCTTGTCTTTATCCACTGCTCCTCCCAAGGCTGATGTGGTACCAGAGTCCATGCACCCTGCCCTCACCATGACTGTGCTGGGCTGAGCCCATGGCCGGAGCAGGAGCTGCCTGACAAGGGGTGACTGCAGCCATGGCCACTTGCTCAGCACCCAAAGGTGCTGCTTTGGCCAGCAAAGGGCTCCAAGAGGAGCGTGATGGAGCAGGGCCCCCCCAGCACCAAGCACCCATCACCTCTGCCATCACACTGCAGCCGTGGAGCACAGACCAGGAGCTTTCCCAGTGCTTGTCCTTTGCTCTCTTGGCAGGGCTGGAAGAGCATCAGTGGGTGGCTGGAGTTGAGGGGGAGATCAGCCCCTCTCCCAGCACAAGGCGACATGGGGCTGAGTGGCACCCAGCACCCACAGGCAGTTCCCAGCCCCAGTGTGTGATCCATGGCCAAGTTCCAGCCTCAGGCTCACACCTCAGGGAAAAGGGGCTCATGATAGTGCTGGAAACAACACTTTTAACCAAGAACATTGGGAGAAGGTCGGGTCCAGGCAGCGGCAGAGGCTGCCATGAGAGCAGCACCCAGCACCGTGTCCCCATCACCGCAGCGAGCAGGCACCGGCTGCTATTTCCCTACATAAGCAAATCCCAGCCCTGCACAAGCAGAAGCCAAACTTCACCTTGAACACGGAAGCAAAGCGTGCGGGAGGCTGAGAGAGCCCCAGGGGCTGGCAGGGTCAGGGCAATGCAGCAACACAAGGAGCACGCTCCGAGATTCTTTGGCTTGGTGGGAAACACATCCCTGGACAGAGCCGCTGGGTCCAGGGGGAATCTGGAAGCTGCAGACTGGAATTTATGAGCCCTGTTCCCATTAAAATAGCAGGCAATATTTCCATCTGTCACGGAGTGCTGATGAACAAGCCCAGCTCCTTTGCATGTTCCAGGCCTTGCTCAGTGGAAGCCACCAGCAGCGAGGGCAGGATTTGGCACGCAGATGACCATTGCCATGCTCGGAATGTGGCTCCAGCTTGCCCGGTCTGCAGCAGGAGCAGGTTGATCCCCCAGGGTCTGCCAAGGCCAGGGCACCGCAGGCAGGGTCCTGGCACCAGCCACAGTGCCCAGCTCCCACCCTTGGGCTCTGCTGGGGATCAGCATCTCCTGCCCGGCCGGGAGCCAGGTCCTGCCTGCGCTGCCTTTGAGGAAATGCAGTGCCCAGGGTGCAGGATGGGAGCAGAGCTTGGGGCCAGAAGCCACCAGGGAGCAGAGAGACGAAGGCAGCAGCCCCAGGCACGGCCACCACGGTACCAGGGAGCATCAGTGTGTGTGAGGCACGGTGCTGTGCACCCATCCTGGTAGCTAGGGGAGGACACAGGATGCAGTGGGTTCTGCCCGCTGCTGCTTGGCTGTTTGCAAACACATTGAAAGACATCAAACAAACCAGCAAGTGCTATTAAACAAACGTTTCCTGATGAAACCAGAGGCTCCAACCCTTTCCCACTCTTCAGCTCCTCATGGGAAGGGCAGTGGGGTGCAGGAGCCAGCTCCCAGCACCCCAGTTTAAAGGATCCCAGCACATTTCTGCCCTTTCCACACCCCTCCAGTTCTCAGCATCCTCACACTAGATAAAGGCATCGATCAGCTACAAAGTGCTTCAGATGCTTCAGCTCCTTAATCCAACTTGTAATTAGTCTGTAAGGGAACGAGGGCAGTGGCCAAGATGCCACCCAGCGCTGCTCCAAGGGGGCTGCACCCAGACCCACAGGCAGCAGCACCCTCCTGGATGGATGAGCCTGGAATGCTCCCCTCCAGCCATAGCACAAGGGGTGTTTCATAGTAATGAGGCAATGGACAGCAGCTCCACCAACAAGCACAGGAGCTGCCCCAACTCACAGCATCCACAGGCCTTACAGCATCCTGTCATTGAGACAACAATGGCCAAACTCAGCACAGTTACAGGAGACCCGCATGGCAAGAGGCTGCAGGGGTGGGTGAAGGTGGTACCCAGAAAGCAGGGAGCCAGTAACCCCGAATCCAGCAGCAGCTCCACACAGATGTGCCCATCCTGGCTGCACAAGTCACCTACGGAAACCCGAGAAGATGCTCACAAATACACTGAGTACCAACAACTGCCCTTGCACATGGATGGGACACCATATGTTTATCCATGGGCTTCCAGGCCCTAAAACCACTCAAAGGCCAGCAGTGGGGTGGGGAAGACCCCATTGTTCAGGCAGACCAACAAGAGACAGATGCCGAGGGCACAACGCAGCATTCCCGAGCATCCCACGAATGCAGCCCAGCGGAGCGGCCGTCCCAGAGCGAGGGCAGCCTTTGGGCAACCTCAGCCTCGAGGCTGGGCTCCTACCTTGTGCTGCCGGCATCTTGCCCTTGTTGAGCTGCTTGAGGCGCTTCTGGTGGGATTTGCCGTTGTAGTGGATCTGAGCCTGCGCGGCCGAGTTGAGCTGGATGTTGCAGACCTCGCACAGTGTGAAGGATTGGTGCTTCTTCTCCCTCTTCATGCGCTGCTCGGGCTGGCCCGGGGGGCAGCTCCCGGCCTCCAGCGCCTGCACCCCACTCTCGGGGCTGTGTGATGGGCTCAGGGGTCGCTTCATGCCTGCGGGAGGAAGGACAGACCCGCGGTGAGCACAGAGGGATGGGAGCAGGGGCCAGCACGGGCTGCACGCTGGGGGGACCTCCCTGAGCATCTGCATCACTGCAATGAGTTGCATTAAGCCAGGTGACATGGGCAGCAGCATCCCCAGGAGGTCGGTGCTGGAGCAGGGAATAACCCATTTCTTCCACTTTTCTAGCACCAGAGGACAGTCCTCGTGTCAAAGTCTTTCTGTTCTCTCCTGGACATCACTGTAGGTTGGCCCAAGACAGAGCTGGGATGGCAACCACCTCTGCTGGCAAGAAACTCAATGGGAGGGACTCGAGTGCTGCTCTGTCACCCAAAGCCCATCCCCACCATGGATACAAGCACTGTCCCCTGTGTTAGGTGGGTGCCTGTCCTGAATGAGGGGCTCTGCAGCCCCAGCCCCACACAGGGACACCCTTCCCCACAGAGGGGCTGGGGTCAGCCAGGGACACCCCCTGTGGCCCTTGCCTTGCAGACACCCTGTCCCTGCTGCCCGAGCTCACACCGGGAGCCTCTGGGACATCCAGAACAGCCTCGGAGAGGCGCAAAGGTCACCCGAGCACCGTGATCCTGTTACCACCTTGGAGCTGGCAGCTGCTGGTTACACACACACAGAGGAACGCAGCACCCAGACACCCCGAGGGGCCGGGAGTGGGGCATTGGGGTGGCTGGCAGTGGCCAGACATGCCCCAGGGGTGTCCCTGGCATCTTCCGGAAGGATGTGCGGGCCCTGCTCTGGCATTAGGGACCAGACCAGAGGCTCTGGTCATGGAATGGGCAGCCTGGACTGGAACCACAGCATCATCCCGGACACCTCACCCGGCAGCCTCGGGTACCACATCACAACTTGAGCCCCCCAGGAAGCAGCCCCGGTTCCCACAGGAGCCCTGCGGAGGGGCTGAGCGCACCCAGCACCCATCCTGCTGCAGAAGGGAGGTCTCGGTGGGCTCAGGACCCGCACCCGCTGCAGCCCCGGCCGCGGCCCCGCGGGGGCGCAGATGCTCCGCGCCCGGTCCCACGCGTGGTACCCGCAGCCACCGGGGGGGACCCGCTGCGAGCACCGGGACCGAGGCGTTGGGAGCGGCTCTGGGGGCTCCGGGTCCTCCCTTCCCCTTCCCCATCCCTCCTACCCCGAACGCGGTGGTCTCGGTGCGCCCTGAGGCTCCAGAGCCGCCTCGCTCATCCCAGCCCCGGAGGTGCCAACGAGCGGCTCCTCCGTGGTTATATTTAGCAAAACGGACGGGAAGGTTTTTCCATGAGCTGTTAATTGAGACGGAGGCAGGAGCCGGGACCTGCAGGGATGGAGGGGCCCGGAGCCAGCCCAGCGGCACCCTGCGGTCCCACCACCCCACAGCAGCGCTTGCCCCATCTCCTGAAGGAATTCACATCATTCTTGCCCAAGGAAGATGTGGGGCATGTGGGGAGGGAGCAGGACCCACAACCAACCCCCAAGAGTCCCTTCCAGTCTAAATCATTCCACAATTGGCCCAAAATGTTCACAATGACATCCCTAAACTCGTGCATCACCGGAGAAAATACAAAGCAGCAAAACTAAAAGGAGGTTTACATTCAAAATAAGTAAATTTGCTTTTCGGCAGAAGGATTTGGGAGCCTGGAGTCTGCATGAAGTCCTCTGGTACCATTAACCCTGGAGCCCTCAGGGTGCTTCCTGAAACTCCAGCTTCACTTTTCAATGATAACAGAAGGAAATGCACATCCCTTGTGCTGGAAACAGGTGATTAAAAGCCCTGAAATGCTCCATTCCCCCCCCCCTACATTACAATCACAAAGACCAGCTGATGCTGTTGAGATGAACCTTCCCAGACTCGGCACACTTGAGGCTGGCACAGCAGCAGGATGGAGCCATCCCTCACAGGGAGCAATGAGCTGGGCAGAAACACCCCATCCAACTCATCACATCCCTGTGGTCCTTCCCCAAAACTCACAGCGATCGATGCCTGATGGCACTCAATGGGCAGGAGCCCCGCGGGACCCCAGGGAGGGGTTTACCAGAATAACCATTAGCAGAGCAGCTGGAAAGCAGATCCGGGAGGCAATGAGCACCGGGAATGTGAAACAGAGCCTGGGGACGCAGCGGGACATGCGGAGCGCTGGTGGGGACAGCCAGTGGAGGCAGGTCCCCGGCTGCCCTTGGCGTCCTCCCCCTCCCCGGGTATTTATAATGCAATCACATCCCGGGATGCAGAGCTAAAATTGGAACATTATGTGGACAAAGTATCCCAAAAGTCTCCCCCATCCCATCCCATGAAGAGGAACTGCTGCTGCTTTGCTTCGGCAGCAGCTCCCGTTGCAGCGTTTCAAAGGCCTGTCCTAAGGGCACGCTCCTTTCATTCACTTGATTTCTGCTGCTCCTGGTCTGCTTCTCAGGTGTCAGGCACATGGACGGGGCTGGACAGGTCACAGCACGTGTGGCAGCACACGGCTCCCGACTGACACCTCCTATGGGGCAGGTTTGGCCTTTCCAAAGCACCGAGGATCTCTTGGGGGGCTGTTACCCTTCCCAGGGGCACAGTGAAGGGGAAGTGACCCCACATCGACCCTCCCAAAAGGACTCAAGTGCTCCGAGTCCAAGCCAGCACAAAGCACAGGATCACCACATCCTGGAGCAGCTCTGCTCTGGAGCCAGGCTGAGAGAGCTGGGCTGGGGCAGCCTGGACAAGAGAAGGCTCCTGAAGGGGAGACCTGAGAGCAGCTCCAGTGCCTAAAGGGGCTGCAGGAAACCTGGAGAGGGGCTTGGGACAAGGGATGTAGGGACAGGCCAAGTGAAATGGCTTGAACCTGCTCGAGGGGAGACTGAGCTGAGCTCTGAGGCAGAAGCTGTTCCCTGTGAGGGTGCTGAGGCGCTGGCACAGGGTGCCCAGAGAAGCTGTGGCTGCCCCATCCCTGGCAGTGCTCAAGGCCAGGTTGGACACAGGGGCTTGGAGCAGCTGCTCCAGTGGAAGGGGTCCCTGCCCATGGCAGGGGTTGGAGCTGGAGGAGCTTTAAGGCCCCTTCCAACACAAACCAGTCTGGGATTCTATGATTTCCCACACAGGATGTGGGCACTGCAAGGCAGCTCTGTGCCCACACAGCACATCACCACACTGAGCATCCCTCACTTCTGCAGCCAGGGAGGGATCCATCACAGTGACCTGAATGGTGCCCATGCCACAGTTGGCCACCTTGTGCTGGGTGGCTCTGCCAGGAGCTTGTGGGCAACCACAGCCTCTGAGACCGGCCAGGAGGAGCAAGGGGATTAGCACAGGTGATGCCAGCAGCCATCTGCAGCCTGCTGACACATTTATGCACCCTCAGCATGCAAAGGAGGAGCTGGAGCTCAGGACATGTGGCAGAGGTCTCACAGCCACCCTCCCTCCATGCTGCACTCCCCCATATCTCCAAATAGCTGCTTTTTAGCAGGGGAAGTGGATTACACCCAGGAAAGCACAGAGCAAAGGCATGAGCTAAGTCACCCGGACAGCAGGGCTCCGACCAAGCTACAACATCCCAAAGAGTGAGGGGATTTGATGCCCGTTGGGTTCTTTGCCTCGATTCTGACACTCCAGATAACCCGAGGATGGACCCAGTGAGGCCAACGTGGGTGCAGGGAGCGTGATTAAACACAGCCCAGCCAGAGGTGTTTGTGCTGATGCAGCCTGAGCTATGCCTGGGGGTGTTCTCCCAGTGCCACCCGCTGCTGCTTGCACTGACCCATACCCCATCCCGAGGGGCTTTTATTGGGCCTGAACACAAAGACCCAACACGCAGGACCACAACCTCTACTCAAGCAGAACCACCTTCCCCACGGAGCTGAACTGGCATCAAAACTGCTGATCTAGAGATGTGTCCCATTCATCACTGTGGAATCAGGGAAGCTACAGCCTGAACCTGAACTTCAGAGGAACTTGCTAAGAGAGCAAGAAATCTAAACCCAGAAAATCTGATTGGAGTTCACAAGATTCCATAACTGAATCCGCTTTCCTCAGCTCTGCTTGAGTGCAAAAGGAAATAAAAGCCACGGAAATAGACGATTTAGTATGAAAGTCACCACCAAGAGCTGCCACAAAACTCCCTTAAACCCCTCAAGCGATGCTCTCATCTGCAAGGAGCCACAGGAAAGCCAGTAAACGCCACAGCCCCATGCCCGAGGACACCTGGAATCACTGCACCTCATCCCGGCCACCGGCTGAACCTTCCCAATGACGCTCACTGTTAGAGCTGGCAGCGCGGCCCCGTTACAAGGGGCTTGAATGAGCCTGGGGCTGTGCCTCAGCACAGGAGCAGCTCCGCGCTCCCATCACAGCCACACACAGAGCCCAGGCAGGGATCTGCACCGGGGCTCAATCAACCCTCCCGAGCCCCCCACGGAGCTCCATGGGGCGCAGAGGAGCCCGGCGGGGGAAGCCAGCACCACCTTAAGGTCCTTTCCAACCCCAACTGTTGTATGGTTCTGTTCTATGATTCCCCCTCGCACAGAGCAGCTTCCAGCTCCCCCCCCCCCCCAGCCCGTCCGGGTCCAGGACAGAGCAGTGGCGAGAGGCAGCGGCCGGGACGCCCTTACCTGGCGCAGGGAGCTCCGAGCTCTGCCCCTCGCCACCACCGCGCCGGCTCCTGCCCGTGTGCGGGGCTCAGTGCGCCCGAGCGCTCCTACCCCCGGAGAGCTTCCAACGCGGGGCTCATGTTTCAAGGGGCGCTTCAGCCGCCCTGAATCCGCCTCGGCAGCAGCAGCCTGCGGCAGGCAGCTCGCATGGAGCCCGCAGCTCGTATGGAGCCCGCAGCTCGCATGGAGCCCGCAGCTCGCATGGAGCCCACAGCTCGCATGGAGCAGGAGGCAGCTCGATGGAGCCCGGCAGCCCGCATGGAGCAGGAGGCAGAGCTGGAGGAGCCCCCCCCACGAGCCAAGAGCGGCCCAAGGCACCGGCAGCAGCTCCGCTGGTGGACAAGGGGATGGGGCGGCTCTTGTGGGCACACCCAGAGCGTTCCCCGACGGATCCATAAGGAAACTGGCGGAGGGATGCAGATGCAACCAGCCCGGGCTGCAGGGAGCACAGGGGTGCTCTGCCCCTCGGGTGGAGGGCGCCCGCAGCACCCTACGGCATCACAAGATGCTCTGATGTCTCACACATTCATAATGTGCCATCAGAACAGTTCCCTCCTGCCCCGTCCCCCCAGTCCCAGTGTATGCTCCACTAATGCCAGAGTGAGGCACATTTTAGGATCAGTCCATAAACCAGAGCAAGGATTAGTGTGAGCCAGCCCTTCCACAGAGCTCAGGACCTCAGGCTGGCTCCTGGCACAGGGACCAAGGCATGCAGGGGGCTCAGACCCTCAAATGCCCCCTGAGATCCCCCTCAGCCCCACTACCGCACTGAAGGGCAATGGGACATCCTGCAGCCCCACGGGCATGCAGAGAGCACCGCACAGACACAGCAGTGCTGCTGTGCCCGTCCTCTGGCACATCAGAGATCCCTGACACCGCAGGGATGTGTCCCCTGAATCAGCAGATCTGAGCCCGGCTCCCGAACAGCCAGGCCAGCGAAAAGCCGAACTGATGGAGACGCCGTGGATGGAGCACGGCTGCAGAGAACATGTCCCTGGGAAGAGCCTCGCAGCTCCCATCCCAAGGTGCTGCAATCCCGGAGCTTCCAACGCCGCGTCGGCACCACGTTAATGAATCAGCTTCAGCAGGGACGAAACGGGGTAATGAGAGACACACCGTGGTGGTGGCAGGACACATGGGCTGTGTCCTTTGGGATGATGAATGAGGTGGTGAGCACGCTGCCCTGGGCACATGTCACAGCCAGGTCCCGTGTCCCCCCTCCAGGACGGGCTCAGGGGCTCCCAGCAGCAGTAGGGAACAACGCAAAGCAAACACGGGCAGCCGCTCCTCATCCCAACGGGCTGCTGCTCCCCGCAGCTGAGGAGCCCCTGGCACGGGGCTGCAGGATCCCAGGATCCTTCAGGTGTCTTGGGATCAGCACAAAAACCCAGGGCAGAGGCGCCCACCGCAAACCCGCAGCCAGGCAAGGCTGTGCCTGCCCTGGTGCTGCCAGCCCAGCACCAAACCCGCTCCCATCAATCCCTCACACGATGCCAGAACTCAAGGAGGACCCAAAGCGCTGGCAGAGCAGCAGGGCTGAGCTGCCCCTGGCATCACTGCGGGCACAGGGAGGAGCTGCTGAGGCTGGGATCTGCGGTGGGACAGCAGGAAAGGAATAAACCAGGCTCTGGGGAGGAAGGGGCAAGTGCCCCACACGGTGACAGTGCCAGGCACCACCAGCAGTGCCGCTCACCCCTTAAAATAGACCCGAGCAGCGCAACCTGATGCAGCTTTGGCCGAGCTGCTCCTCTTCCTGCTCGTGACAAACCCCGAATCAAACCCGGGCACCACGTGTAACGTGGCAGCACCTCCTCTGGCACAAAGCTGGCTTCTGGCACCCCAGCAGAGCCCCAGCCCTCCTGGCACCCATGGATGGGGTGGCACCATAGGTGGCTTTGTTACTGAGGTCCCTGTATGCACTGTCCGTGCTGGGGTGTCGCTGGGGGCACCCCTTGCCCTGATCCCAACCCTGCCCTCACCACAACTACTTCCTCTTGGACAACACAAGACAGAGAACCACACCATGCCACAGGGAGGGGACTGAGCCCCAGCAGCGCCTCAGGCCTCCCCCGAAGCTGCATAGCCAAGAAGACAATTTGCCACATGTGCAGGACTCAGATAACCACATTTGACACCAAACATCCCAATTCAGAGAGCAGCAGCCAGTGCTGCTCCTGCTGCAGAGCCAAGCTGAATGCCCTTAGAGCTGAGAGGGCAGAGGCTGGGGACAGTCCCCCTGACAAGGGACAGAGATGAACTGAGGGCACAGCATAGACCCGCAGTGAACGCAGCGTTCAGCCCCCTCACACACCCCTTATATCTGCATCAGGAGCTTTTGAGGGCAGAAAGCGACTTTTGAGCGTGGTTGTGGATAGCTGCTGGCTGACACAGGAGACCTCCAGTTTAAGCCGGGGCTCTTGCAGGCTACTGTATTACAGCCTAAATTAAATATTTCATAGTGCTAAGCAAGTGACATTTGAAATGCAGTCATTGCAGGGGTATCAAATAAAGATATTTGCAACAGGAGCTGTTTAAATCCATGTAGTGCTTTAGGTCAGGCCATCAAAGTAAGCCCAGTGCTTTATTAAAATCCAAGGTCCCAAGCACCCAGTCTGGGGGAGGCTCCAGGGCCCCTGCGGGGGGTCAGTAAATAAGTAAATGCTGAGCATGGAGCACAGCTCTGAAGGTTGTTTGCATTAAGAAGTTAAGGCTGCCAGGACACTTTGCATTACTTCTGCCTTCTGAAGCTCCCATGACCATATGCCGCAGGTATTTTAACCACCGGGATCAAAACACCCATGTCCTGACAGCCGCTCTCTCTGCTGTCACTCAGAAGAGCTTTAACTCCAGAGGGAGCTGCTCCAAACACCACGGAAGACAAAACAACTTCACCCAGGCCTGGACCCCCCAAATGAAACACACATCAGGACCTACCAGAGCATCACACGGGGCAGGATAGCCAAGGGCAGATGGAGCCCTGTATGGAGATGGATACCAGGATACAGAGACACTGAGCAGGACATCCCTCCCAAGCCCCTACAGCTCTGCCCTTCCCCTTCTTGTAGCCTTCCCAAACTGATCCCAGCTGGAGCTGCTCTGTGCTCATACCCCACAGCTGTGAACACTGAGGTTCCCTGGAGCAGGGAGGGGAAAAGCACCAACCCCCCCAGCCCCAAATCAAACCTGTTGTCAGGCAGGTGTCTCCAATAGGTGTGACAGGAATCACTGAGGGGTTGCTCAGTTCTGACCTGAGCTTCTTCCCTACTGCAGCATGAAAACACCCTAAAAATGAGAGTTTGTCACAATACACCAAACCCACTGCCAGTAACTGCCCCATAGAAGTGCTTGGAGCAATAAAGGCTGGAGAAGGGTTTCCTGCATTAGTCACAGTAGATGGGACACGGACTGCAGGCAGCAGGATTGGACCCGAGGATGGTGATGATGGATGAGGGGTAAATACAGGGAGGGTTTTCTGACCAGCGCATGGTTCAGAGGGAACACAAGGTTCCCTGAGTGCTTCGGCACCGGGGCTGCTGCCAGCTCTGCTCTGCTCATCACAGGGAAGGGATGCAGAGGGAAGGGATGCAGAGGAAAGGGATGCAGAGGGAAGGGATGCAGAGGGAAGGGATGCAGAGGAAAGGGATGCAGAGGGAAGGGATGCAGAGGGAAGGGATGCAGAGGGAAGGGATGCAGAGGGAAGGGATGCAGAGGAAAGGGATGCAGAGGGAAGGGATGCAGAGGGAAGGGATGCAGAGGAAAGGGATGCAGAGGGAAGGGATGCAGAGGGAAAGGATGCAGAGGGAACACTGCACTTCCCCTGGTGAGGAGCTGCCTGATCCACACGCTCTGCCCCAGATCTGCAGCACTTGTCATGGTGCTGGAGTTCCCAAAGCTCCCAACTGCCGGGAAGAGCTTGGGAAGGCGCCTCCAGCTGAAAGCAGGTGACAAGTCAAAAGAAGCCTGAATTTATTGTTTTCTTAGGATTTCGAGTGGGAGGAAGGAAAATGGGACGAGCCATGATTTTTTAATGCCTGCGGTTGGCAGCTCCATATTTAACGTGACAGCATCCCTTTAAGAGCAGCGCGTTCGTACACAGGAAAGAGAATAAATTGGCAAAGCAATTTGCTTTCAGGCCAGCCTGACAATTCCCTGCACAAACACTTTGCTGCAGCCTTAGTTGAGCTGCAGCGACCGGCTGGGCAAGGTATAACCTGCGGGTTTTGGGATGCTCCACTGGTTGATGAACCCATCTGCTAATACTGGAAGAGGTAATTGATGCCGGAGATGGGGCAAAGAGTGGAAGAAATAACACACTGTGAGACGATAAGGAGACACGTTGTCACGTTACCACGCTGACAACCCCACAACACAAACAGGGATGCTTGTTATGGAGCCTGAGCCCAGCATGATCAAAAGGGTTTCTTCATTTGGGGTAGCAGGGATGAAAGAGAAGAGAAAGGAAGAAAGGAGCAGGGGAGGAAATCAAAGCCTGTGCTTAGCATGGCACAGGAAAGAAACTTGGGAAGGGAGGCTTCCTGCAGAGCAATTGGTAACCAGGGTCTGAGGCGGGTGGGGAGGATGTGTCTGATGCAATGGAACTGGATGGATGGAATGATGGAACTGGAGCTGTGGGAGGAGAAGGGCCAGGAACCTGGGTCCAAAACCATCCTCCTCTGCATCAGCCCCAGCCTCGTGCCTGGGCTAGAGAGGAGCCTCACAGCCAGCATTTACCTATGGGAATGCCCCATCTGCAGATTCCTTTTTGGAGCCTTTAATTCTCTATGGCAATGTTGAGGTGTCACCAAACCCCTCCAGAGCTCCCTCCAGCAGCAGATGCTGGGGGAGCAGCCCCATTCAGCCCATCACCACCAATGGGGCACATGCTGGTGTGTGGGAGCACTTGGGGTCCTTCCAGTCATCAAACCCAAACAGCCTCAAGCCTACAGCCCAGAGACCCCAAGAGCAATGGGGGACAAGGGTCCCATCACAGGGCCACAGCAGCAGGAGCTGTGCTGCAGGAGCGCTGGCTCCCGGCCTCAGCTCTCATCCTCAGACACTGGGAAGCCATTTCTGACAGGCAGGGAAATTAAACAGGACAGATGATAATTAATTGTCCATGTCTCTCAGTGTCTCCTGAATATGGACTAATTAAGTTCTGTGCTGCTTGCTGGCTAGAGGACAGAAGGAAAGAGTTCTAGAGCTCGGGTTTAATCAGTTCAGTGCTAAGCGTGGCCTCATTTCATCACCTCCTCCCCGCATCCTGGTTTGAGCTCTCCCCTATCTCCGGACTCGCTCCCGGCTTTGCAGTACCGGGATGCTGCTGTAGGAACCCAGGCACTGCAGCCTGAGCATCCTGAGCTATGGCAGAGGCTGCTGTGCTGGGAGGGCAGCACATGTGGCCAGTTAAACCCTGGGACCTTTGCTCTGAGAAGGGCAGAAGGCAGCGAGTGTTGGCAGCACAGGAGGCAGCTTAAGTGTCTGTCTGGGCAGGACCATCAGTGCTATTTAATGAGCTCGATGGGGTCAGCTGCCCTGCTCAAATGGAATTCCTACATGGACTCGTGAAGAGTTGCTCATCTCCCGGCCATGGAAAACACACGGACATGGGCTGGGGTACGTGCTTGGGAGCTGCTGCTCCTCCAGTGAGCTCTGTCCAGCGCTGCCGCCAGCGAATTCCAGGCAATGGGAAACGTGACAAGGTGGCCTGGGCAGAGGTGCTGGCAAACCCACTTCCCGGGATGCACAACGCAGCCCATCCATGCCAAGGGCCTGAGCGTGTCCATGGGTGGCTCAGTGCCACCATCACAGACGGGAGTGTGGAAGCAGCCAAGGCACGGTCCTGAGGCTGCCTCTGGACCATGTTTCCCAACAGGAACCCTGGCAGGCAGCTAACCCATCACCAGAGCTGCTCCCAGGTGGATGGAGGAGCCAGGGGGGCAGAGGAGGGCTGGGGAAGGGCTCCTCATGTCATCCCTGCACACATGCCCTGAGCTGGCTCAGTTCTGTGGCCCTACCCAGATGCTCACTAAGCCAGGAGCACCACACAGCATGTCAGCCCTGTGCCATGCATCCCTCCCTGTGCCATGCATCCAACCACATGCCATGCAGACAGCCGTGTGCCATGCATCCCACCCTGTGCCATGCATCCATCCCTGTGCCACGCAGCCAGCCCCATGCCATGCATCCATCCCCATGCCATGCATCAATCCCTGTGCCACGCAGCCAGCCCCATGCCATGCATCCATCCCCATGCCATGCAGCCAGCCCAGTGCCGTGCAGCCAGCCCTGCAGTGCCCGTGCCCCATGCCCACCCCACCAAGCCCAGCACCGCCCCACAGCACCCACCACGGCCACGCAGAGCCCCTGTTCATGGGGATGCGAGCGGAGGACAGCAGCGAGAGGCTCGTCTCTGCTGGCAGCTGGCGAGAGCCGGAGGCGTTGCTGCTATGAAAACATGCGAGGGCTGCGTCTGAAAACATTGCGAGGAGCCAGCGACATAAATAGGCCCTTTCTGGCTCCTTCCTGCTCTGAGACAGGCCCTTTCACAGGCGCGGGGCTATGGCACGGTGGTTACTCGGCTAAAAGAGCCCCTCGTGTTGGACAGGGGGGAGGCTCAGAGCTGCCTGGGATGGGGAGAACGCTGGTGGGGAGCAGCTCAGAGCACAGCAGCGACAGGGACAGCCTGGTCCAGCACGGAGCCAGATGTGTGGCAGAGATGCCACATGGTACCCAGCCATGAGCATTCTGTGCCTGCCCTTGCAGTGGGGCTGGGGGGCCACAGGACCAGAGACCCACTGATCCAGCCGGTCCTATGCAGCCCAGGCAGCACCACATCCACAGATTAAGGGCCCATCCATGGCCCAATCCTGCACTGTTTCACACCAAACCCAGAGAGGTCCCTGCCCCACGCACAGAGACTGAGATCTGCAGACTTGGGGCTGCCCCCAGCTCCTTTCTTGCCTGCAGCAATCACACCCCCACAAACAGCCAACCTCTTCCTGGGATGGAGCAGCTGATGCCACGCTCCCACAGGCTCCCTGGAAGCAGGGCTGTGCATGGAGCTATTTCTGTCTGGAAGCTCCAGCATCGTGACACCCACCCGGCCCCCCCAGCAGCGCATCCCTCTGTCAGCATCCATCCCTCTGTTTGCAGCTGCAAACGTGTGGACACCTGAGCCAGAATCCCTCTTTCTCCTCCAGGATGCTCTGGGGCAGATGGCAGAGCAAAGGGTGCTGTGGCCCACAGAAGGTGCCTGCTGGTACCGGGAGCAGGAGGGGATGAAGCATCCCCAGCCTGGAGCATCTTTGCTTTCCCAAGTCCCAGGATCTCAGATGTGCCTCCACTGTAGTCACCAACCACAGCTCCAACCCCCAGCACCCCTTCCTGAGCAGGGGTGCTCCCATCACACCAGCACCCCACAGAGAAGCAGCTCATCCCGAAGCAGAGGCCGCGATGCCCATGGAGAGGGGCAGAGACCAGGACACAGTGACCCACGCACGGGCAGCATCTCCATGGGGAGCATCCCAATTCATCCAAGGTTTCCTTAGGAATCATCACTAATGGAGCTGCTCCAGCGGCTGCAGAGCCTCCTGATCCATCCGGTGTCAGCAGCAGCAGCTCTTTCTTTTGGCCACATCCATTTAATGTCACGACAAGCCCGTTTATGCCCCCTCAGCAGCCAACGTCCCCCCGCGCGGGAGCTGGTGACTAAAGCAGCGGTGAGTGATTAGTGACTCAGCGGATAATTTGGCTCATCTCGGGGCTTTTTTTAGCCCGGGGCGGACGGAGCTCGAGCAGCAAACCCCTCCCCTGGCACTGCCACTGCTGCCACCCGTGTCCCAGCACTGGGCATCCCCCCTGCGCAGGGTGGTGAGGGCAGCGCTTGGTGTGGTTCTCCCCTGGCAAACAGGGAGACGGGATCAGGCAGCGCTGCCAAGGGCTTTGGTTTGTCTTAATTCTCCCTTTGCTTGCTTCCTTTATGAGCTGGGAGAAGGAACAGGGAACGCTGCAGCTTCGGGGGAGGCCCAGGCAGTGCTCACTGCTTGGTTCAGGCCACGCTGGAGCTCACCCGGTGGGAGCAGCTTTTGTCAAGAGCAAAGCACTAAGCTCGTGTCTTAGCAGTGACTGATGCTGGAAACAGCAGGGGCCGGCTTGAGTTAACAGCCTCTTTGAGCTGGGATCCTGCTGCGCAACGAGCAGGGACAACCTCTGCCCGTGCCACCGGCAGCAGCATCATGGGGACACCGGCCTGCCCTGGCAGCACCAGGGAGCCCAAGGGCTGCATCCCAGCAGGATGGGGATGGAGACAGGGATGGGTCTGGAATTGCTCATCCTCCCAGCACATCACAGCCCCAACCATCCGAGCACTGAAGTGTGGAGGGAGCCAGGCCCAGCTGTGGGTGGTTCAGTGCCTGCTGGTGTCAACACCTGAAGCTGACATCCTTGTACCACCACCGCACCTACACCGATCCCCTCCATCCCAGCACTGCCACCCCCCGGTCCCTGCTGCCACCTCTCCAGCACAGGGTCATGGGCCCTGCACCAGTGAGACCGGTGCCAGTCGCTCCCATTACCCCTGGGGAGCTGCTGGAGCTGATGGCAGTCACCCAGCATGAAATGGGGCTGGACCCACAGCCCCAGAGCAGCCCTCGGGGGTGGCAGCGCCAGGGATGACGGATGCGGAATTGCAGCCTCCCTAAAGCAGCTTCGTTTTCACTTTCTCTTTAATGATTTCCCAGCTGCTTTCCCATTTTAGCTGATAAAGGGACTTCAGCATCTATCTGGGTTTGAGAGCTGCTTGCCTTGTTCAAGCGCAAGAAAATCAATTCCCCTCTCACTTAAGTCTTTCCAAGACAGATGAACTGAAGATCGCGCCTGCCTGAGCAAAATATTTATTCAGTCTGAGGACGGATTTACTTCTGAACCTTCTATAAATACAGCAGAGGGCTCTGGTTTAATCCCTCGCCAGCAGATCCCACTTCATCCTCCCTTTTCCGACGCCTTGTCAGCAGGTGGAAAAGGCAGAAATCCTGGCCCCTGCCTTGGCAATGGGCAGAGGGCTCTGGGGGTGCCCATGGACTGTTCCACAGCGGGATGGGGCTTGGTGCTGCTGATGAAAGAGCCCTGGGGCAGCACTGCCCTGACCCCATAGACCTCAGTGCAGGCAGCTGCTGTTATCTGCATCACTTCACATCCAGTGTTATCTCCATAACTTCATATCCAGTGTTATCCCCATTGCTTCACATCCAGTGTTACCTCCATCACTTCACATGCAGTGTTACCTCCATCGCTTCACATCCAGTGTTACCTCCATCACTTCACATCCAGTGTTATCCCCATTGCTTCACATCCAGTGTTATCCTCATCGCTTTACATCCAGTGTTACCTCCATTACTTCACATCCAGTGTTATCTCCAGCTGGGGCTGCAGAGGAGTTGGGCTCCCTGCAGCTGGTGGAAGAGGAGCAAGCTCCTTCATCCAGCAGCAGGGAATGGCCCCTGGATCCCTCAGGGGGATGGTGCCTCCTGCCAGCATCTCCCCAGTGCAGCCACCGCCTTCCTTGGCAAAGAGGATTTGTCCAGGTCCTCCGGAGTGGAAAAGCTCCCAGGGATGAGTGAAGCTTCCTCAGTGCTCAGCAGAGGTCAGACCCAGGCAGGCACTGGAACTGCTGCAGCCCATCTCATGCTTCCCATGGCTGCAGCGCTGGCATCACATGAGCACCCACAGGAGGCTCCATAAATCCCTTTGCTTCACCCTCTGCACCCATCCTGCCCTGCAGCACCACCATCCTGGCCGGCCAGGTGAGGTACTGGCACGGATCACAGCATCGGGGTACCCATCCCAGCACCCTCCCCGAGCTCCACAGTGGCTCCCAAGCAGGAGAAAGCTCCGGCACAGGCAGGGGATGAACAGGCAAAGCCCTGCCTTGGACAAGGGAATTGCTGCGCTCCCACTTGAGACGATGCTGCCACATTCCTGCCCCGTGGAAGGCTCCTCCGAGGACACAGCGTGCCCTGTCCCACCACTGGCTTGCTCATTCGTCACACTCATTCCATTGCTCTGCTGCCTGCTGGCGAATTGCCTCCCCTGGAAACTGGAGAGGGCAGGACTTTGACATTGAACTGGGAAGCCTCAAGGCCAGGGGCTTGGAGCAAGCTGCTCCAGTGGAAGGTGCCCCAGTCCATGGCAGGAGCTTGGCACTGGATGAGCTTTAAGGTCCCTTCATCCCAAACCAGGCTGGGATGCTATGGGTCCATGAGGGTTTGCTGCCGTGTCCCTCCCTGCCCCATCAGTCACAGCCCCACAGAGAGCCCCGGTGAAGCCAGCACCGCATTCCCGGGCCCACAGTGCTGCCCTTCCCGCATGCTGTGCCTTCCGGAGCATGGAATAATCCGGGCACGCTTTAATCCGCTCAAGCCCTTTCGTAACAGCGCTGAAAAATAAGCCTGGAGAGTTCCTAATACTGCTCCCAACCTCGGAGCTGGGTTATTTATAGGCTCTGCCCTTGCGTGCGATGGAAGCGATGGGCAGGACTCTGCTGCCGGGGGCACAGGAGCCAGGTCTCGTCCCCCCCATCCTGCTCCATGGCACCCCCGGCTCCTGCCTGCTCCAGAACAAGCTTCCCTTGTGTGGGATTTTGATGGGATTCTTTCCTACAACCATCTCAGGGCTCCTCAGAAGGAGCTCCAGGCCCCAGCGCACAGACGGGCTCTGTGCTGAGGTGCTTCAAAGGGATGCAAAGCAGCAGCGCTCCCAACCAAGATCAACAGCGGCACTGGGATGGCTCCGTCCCCTGCAGCACGGGGCCAGGGCAGGCTGAGGGGAGCAGACGACAAACAGGAACAGGGAAAGGGATGAACCCCCAACCCCCCCCCCCAAATCCAGCATGGAGGATCCAGCCCCATTGAGCTGCGGGTGTTCCTCTTCCCAAAACCAACATCCCAGCGCCATCAGCATCTCCAGTGGGAGCATCGCATCCTCTGCGCCAGGCCTGGCACGTCTCTGTCCCAGAGCAGGCTTCTTGGTTTTAAAGATAGCAATTCCCAGGCCCCATTCCTCTTTTTCCTATCTCTGTGACCGGCAGAGCAGGCAGGGAAGGCACAGCAGCAGTGGTGGTGCTGGATGAGGGAGCAGCAGTGGTGGTGCTGGATGAGGGAGCAGCAGTGGTGGTGCTGGATGAGGGAGCAGCACAAAGCTGGATGAGGGAGCAGCAGTGGTGGTGCTGGATGAGGGAGCAGCACAAAGCTGGATGAGGGAGCAGCAGTGGTGGTGCTGGATGAGGGAGCAGCACAAAGCTGGATGAGGGAGCAGCAGTGGTGGTGCTGGATGAGGGAGCAGCACAAAGCTTTCAGTTATTTCTCCATTAATATGGTAGGAATTCTGGCAGAAAATCCATCCCCAGGAATTCCTGCCTGGATTCACTGGGAATTACTGAAGCAGAGTCATGTGGGAGCCAAATGCCAAAGCTCTCACAGTGTTGCCCGGTGCAAAGAGCTTGAGTGCTTTGAGACCAGGAATCCCTGTGGATGCTGCACCTCACCCGCCTGCAACCAGGATCAACCTCCAGGCAGAAGGAGGCCAGGACCTATCCAGCTCCATCCCTCTTCCATAAGCCAAGTGGGCCAGGGTCCCACTCGGGAGCACTGGTTGCCATTGGTGGCCATTGGCATCGCTACCACTTGTCCCTGGGCTTGATAGGATCCAGGGAACCCTGCCTGGGCATCAGCACCAGCAAGGCCCAGGCCACTGGTGCCCCATCCCTCCTGCTGCAACACATAAAGGCAAAAAATCACCCCAAAAAGGTCCTGGCCCTTTGCCCCATGGTTCCACAAGGATGTGACCCCTGCTCCTGCCCAATGGGCTGCAGTGCACTCCCCAGCTCAAAGGCAGCTGAGGCCTCGAAGCACTGGGAGCTGAAAGGAAGCTGAGAAGCAGCCTCTGATCTTACCCTGACAAAACCCACCCCACATCCAACAGCTCCTTCACCCGCTGCTGGAGCCGGAGAGGTCAGAGCTGAACAGAGCAGACCCTGGGTTGGTTTAATCCTGCCAGGGTCAGCCCTGCTGGCCCAAGGAGCCCAGCACCTTGCCGCAGGGATGCTTGGCACCCTGGCACCAGCTGCTGCTGCCCTCACAAAGGCTGGCGCAACGGGAGCAGCTCCCATCCGCAGGCAGGGGTTAGGACTCAACCTCAGGCCGTTTCCCCTTGCAATTACCAAGTGATTTTGTTATCAGCTAATTAAAACATCTCCATAATTAGGCCAGGAAAAATCACGACTCGGGAGCGTTCCCGATCCAGAGCAGCACGGATCCGTTGGCTCTGTGCTGAGGGCTCAGAGCTGCTGCCCCAGCCCAGCAGCACTGCCCCAGCCCAGCAGCACTGCCCCAGCCCAGCAGCACTGCCCCAGCCCAGCAGCACTGCCCCAGCCCAGCAGCATTGCCCCAGCCCAGCAGCACTGCCCCAGCCCAGGCTCACCCCGACCAGGTCCTGCAGCTCCAAGAGCTTCAGATCCCAAGGGAAGGGCTCGGTGGTCCCATGGAGCTGCCACCATTCTGGGGACAGGCTGTGATGTTGCAGGGGGAAAAGTGATGGGGTCCAGGGAGAACCTCTGACTCCATCCATAAACGGCCCCTCTGAGAGCAGGGGGATGCTCCCCTGCCTGCAGCCCCTGCAAAGAAGCCACATAGCCCCAACCAGGCCACAGAACATCAAGAGCATCCTAACACCTCCAAAAGACACAGCCCTGCACCCATGGCGTGCCAAGGGAACACCAGGTGAGCATCCCATGGGAAACCAGGACCCTTCCTGCACGTCCTGTGCCAGAGCAGCTCCAGGCTCCCTTTTACAACCTGTACTTGTTGTGGTCCTACCTAAAACCGAGCCCTTGTTACCATGCAGCCACAGCCTGGATTTCCTTGAGAGCACAGATACAGCCCTTGACAGGGGCTTCCTGGCACATGAATGATGACACGATTTTGGAGGCATCCTCAGAGTAAGAACCAGCCCTTGTACATCACAATATTGTGTGTAAATTGACAAACAGAACCTCCTGGGCTTCATTACTCTGCTCCGGGCGCTCAGCTTTGCATTTCTATTCTCCCCAGCAATGATGAAAGAGCTGCAGAACCACAGGCTCCGGCATCAGAACATTCAAACATCAGCCCCGATGGAGCTGGGAAACAAGAGAAGCAGCTTGATGGGATGTGTTGCTCAGAGAAGGGCTCTCTGTTCCTCCGGTGTTTCAGCCCAGCACGTGTTGGTTGCCCCATGCTCCCAGTCCTGGAAGTTCAACAGTGTAAAGCAACTCGATTAACATCAGTGCTTGACTTGGAGAGCATCTGTGCAAAGGTCCTTGTTTGTCAGTAGCAGACGGACAGTGCACTTGTAGGAACATGTAGATCAGCCCAGCAATGCCAGCTAAAAGCCAGTGCAAGGGGAACATCAGGGACACAGCAAATCACAGTCCCAACACCAGGGTTCCTTTACGGCCACCGGAGGATGCTCAAGGATGCTGGGGCCAGGCTTGAGGAGTATTTTTGGGTTGGAAATGGCTGTGGATGGCCAGAGCTGGGTGAGTTCCTGGAACCAGTGTGCTGGGGCTTTACTGCAGGCTCCAGTTGGGAACATCGGCCCCAGCACTGAGCCAGAGGGATACACACGGGGATACACACGGGGACGTGCTGGGGCTGGCAGACCTGAGCAGGACCCTAGGAGTCGTTCTGAGCACATGAGGCAGACTCACCCCACACACACGTTGGCACCAGCCTGGCTCTGAACTCCACACACAGCAGCAGAGGTTCTCCCCAACAGAGTCCCTCTGGCACCCACCTGAGGGACCCTCCTCCTGTCCCCATGGAGCTCTGCAGCCAAGAAGCCGATGCCAGGCTGGATGCTCCATTGGAAAACACCTGCAGCCACTTCAAACACCTCCACATCCACAGGAGTGGGTTTGACTTTGTGTTGGCTGCAGGAGCTCTGGCCAGGCTCCAGCGGGGACAGAGCCTCCTTTATTCCCGGACAGTCCCATCCAGCAGCACTGCCCATTGATGCTATTTTCAGGCACCCACATGCAGGCACAGCAGCTCCCACAGACAGCCCCAGCTCCCTGCTCAGACACCCGTCACAACGGTGGTGATGAAGATGACATTTGTGATGCCTCGTGTCCCATTGGGAATGCTGCCACTGCTGCCCCTTCCCAAGGGAAGGGGTGCTGCCAGCTTGCACAGGACTCATGGGCACAACCAGCCCTCACAGGAGCAGGCAGCTCGAGCAGCAGCAGCCACAGCACCGGTGTTGATCCCCTTCACATCATGAGTTAACCCCTAACCAGTGACTTAACCTAGAAGCCCCTTAAAGGCTCTGGGAGTGCAAAGCCGGGCCCAGGACCCCTTACCTTCATGCAGATCCATGCCCAGATCCACTTTCAAGGTTTGCCTCTGAAAACCCAACGCAGCCGCCGTGCCAGGGAGCTCGGATTCCACCCAAGAAGTTGTTTTCCCACACGCACATGCAGCCCGATGGGAGCTCGCAGCGCTGCCGCTGCCGTCAAGGGCAGACACAGGCACGTCCTGCTCCCCGGGACCGTCGGGTTTGCTCCAGCCCTACCCCACCCCGTGCACAAACTCGCTGCTGCTCCGAGCTCATAGCAAAGTGCATTGGGGAGCTGAGGGGAGAGCAGGAGTTCCGCAGGGTGAGGATGCTGCCTCCGGATCCGTGTCCGCTCCCGATGGGAGCATGCCAGGTGAGGGGACCAGGCTGCAGCCACCGCAAGACACAGCCCCAGTCACCACCAGAAAGTGCTTTTGTGAGGCTTTAATCAAAGTCCTTTGCTTCCAAAGCCACAAACCGCTCGTGGAGGCAGCCAGGAAACCTCAGCTCCATTTCTAACACAAACCTCCCCGTGCCTGCACCAAGGCAGGGATGCAGGGGGCCCTGCGGCCGAGCTGCGGGACACGCCGGGTGCACGGTGCACCCCAACACCCTCAGCAGCCCGCTGGGGCCCCGCCGAGCCCCACGGCCACGGTCACAACCCGGCAAACACCACCGGGCCCTGGCAGCCCCCAGCCCACCGCAGGCCGTGGGGATCACCCGCTGTGCACCCCGGTGCGGAGCCCCCAGCACCCACCGCGCACCCACGGGGGTCCCGACGCCGTGGGAAGGACAATGGGGCCTCGGCAAAGTTCCTCCCAAGAAGTTTCCTTCCTGCCCTGACACCTCTCAAGGCGGGGGGAGGGGGGGGGGGGGGCAGGGGGACCGGACCCCCCCCCCCCCCCCCCTTCGGCCGCCCCGGTGCTCGGTGCTGCGCAGCCGGGATCCGAGCATCCCCCGGGTGGGTACCGGGCCCTTCTCCCTGCTCCGCGGGCATCCCCCCCCCCGAGCATCCCTCCCCTCCCGACAACTTCGCTGCAGCCGCAACTCTGCGGGCCCCGCGGTGCTCGCTGGAGGAGCACCGGTACCGAGAGACCCCCCCGGTGTCCCCCCCCCCGCGCCGCCCCCTCTACCTGCCCAGCCGCCCGGTTCCGCCGCCGTTTGCAGCATCCTCCCGCCGGCTGCTCGCTCCCGGCTCGGCGAGCGCGCTCCCGGGAGGAGGAGGAGGAGGAAGAGGAGGAGGAGGAAGGGGGGGATGAAGGCAGCGCGCGCGCCGCCGCGTTCCTTTCCCCCCCCCCCCCCCCCCCCCGCCGCCGCTAGAACCGTGCACCCGTTCGGAGTGGGAGGGGGAACCGCGGGGGCGCGCACCGGGGCTGAGCCCCACGGGGGGGGAGCCGCCGGGTACCCCCTCGGTACCGGGTGCCCCGGCAGAGACAGGGCTGCTGCGGGCGCGGGGGGACCCGGCAGAGTCACCCCAGGCCCTTTCCAGGGGGCTGGAGGTGTCAGTGAGGTGGAGGAGGGTGGCCCAGCGGGGTGGGAGGGAGGGAACCCCCAGTTTCAGGGCACAGAGATGCCCAGTGCCACCAGCCCCATACAGCGCAGAGGGTCAGGTCTCAGTGCTGCAGGGTCCTCAGTCCTGTATCCCCAGCAGCATCTTAGCTGCTCTTAGAGGATACAAGCGAGGTGTCCCCATGGGGACCACAGAGCCCCGGTCTGACCCAAGCGTGGCCACGGTACCCATGCAGATGGTGGGATAACAGCCTGCATCCTGCCCAGCTGCTCCAGAAAAGGCTGGAGGAGCCCAACTGCTCCAGGAGGATGCGATGGAGCAGAAGGGGATGGAGCTGCGGGGAGATGCTCTTCACTCTGAAGTCATTGCAGCTGGAGCACGAGGCACCCGCCAGGCAAAGGCTCCTTTGCTGACACGGCTTGTGCTAAGATCAACATTTTCCTGAGTGCAAAAGCATGTGCTGCCCTATCACCAGCCTGGTTATTAATATTGTAGCAGCTCCCAGAACCTTTAAGCCAGAGCCACAGAGCGTTGACATAGAAAAGCAGGAATAAAAGGTCCCCACTTCCCCCCGGCCCCCAGGAATAGTCTGTCTAGACACATTATATAAGCACACTTTGCCCTCCTCCAGGACATCGCACAGAGGATCCCAAAGCCCTTCGCACAACTGCTCCTCGAGCTCTGTGCACAGGAACTGCTCTGCCTGGATCCAGGGATCCCGGTCACAGGGATCCCAGCTCTGGGAGCTCTTGCCCATTTGCTGCCTCCACTGAAAAGGGGAATTCATGCCAGGATGAAGGTGTCTGATCAGCCCTGTGAGGTTCCTGGCTGGAAGTGGGGACAGCCTGGGAAGACCAAACATTGCTCTGGACAAGCATTGCATGGAGGACCATGGCTCTGGGAGAGCCCCAGCTCCCACAGCATGGAAACCAGGAGCAGGGACTAAGCTTCAGACTCCCCTCCGACAGCTATTCCTGGGTCTGGAGATCTCGGCACACAAGGGGATGGGGCCCAGCATCGCTGGGTTATGCCAGTCCACACCAAAAGCCCCTTCCCTCTCTGCCACGGGAGCCAAGGTCAGGTTCCAAAGCGCAGCCTCAGCTCTCACTGTGAATTACTTTGGGCTTTAAGGATCCAACGCCTGTCTTTGCTGTGCCATCCGATTTTCACAACCTAGTGTGTTTTTTTTCCCCTCCCTATAAATAATTACAGGCACTCTAATGGATCTCAAACCTTGCATTACCTTCACTGTCAGGAGCTTGGCCATCGCAGCGATGCCTTCCTCTCCAAGGAGCAGAGGTAGGGCTGCAGCTCCTTCCCTTTGTTAATGTCCATTAACCCTTATGCCCTCATCCTGCCTCCACATCAGAAGGTGCCCATGCTCCTGCTGCCAGGAGTGGGATGAGGCCTCGCACCCAACCCACACCTCCCAGCGTTCCAGCACTTGGGAGCATGGAGGAGTCGCTCCCCTCCCGCAGGCAGCCGCTCCTATCGCTCACACCAATGCAATGTTCCCTCTTGCCACCTTCCCCATCTCCTCCAGTGTTCGTGGCACATTTGGCAATCCTGCACGCAGGCACCTTTTAAATCCAGCTCAAGTTCTGCCCCAGTGAAGGGACCAACCCAGGGTCTCTGGCAGGAGCTCTGGGGCAGCCCAGCTCTGCCCCCCCCAGCAAACAGGTTTTGTGATTCCAGTCCTGGCACAGATGTTTTCCCTAATGCCGACTCCTTGCTCTGCTCTTGGTTTCCCACAGCCCTGCCCTGCCTGCTCCCATCTCCTGCCCACACAGACCCAGGCTCAGCTGGCTCAACACCAACCCCAACTGTCAGTAAATCTGTTTCCCCATCCAGGCACCAAGTCAGGGCAAGGCAATCCAGCCATACCCATCCCAGCAGCGCTGCCCAGCTTAGTCCTGTCCTTGGGCTTAGTTCTGCTTCTCCCCCAGATACTGCTTGTGCCCAGGCCAGCAGAGACTTGTCCTTAAACCTCCAGTTCACTGCAGAGGTTTCTGGCCATGAAGACACATCCCTGAGCAAGGAGAAGGTCACCTCCTGCCGCACTGCATGTGGGACAGATGAGCAGCAGGAGCAGCACAGCCACATCCTCCACTCACTGCAGTTGCTCACAAAGTGTCTCCCACGCCATGCTCATTCCTGGCCAGCAGCTTTTGCATTGACAGAGAAGAACCCAACCTACGAGGGAACAAACACTGGCGAGGCTGAAGCTTCACCTCCCTCGTGCCTGTGGGGTTCAGCAGCTCCACACTCAGTGCATAAGGAGTTTGACAGTTAACCCAGTGCTCTATACCCATGGATGCGCTGTCCCCCCCGGCAGCTCTGAGCATCCTTTGCTGGGAGCATCCTGCCCTGGCGCTGCCGGGTACCAAAGCCCATAGGGGGTGGGTGGCAGATCCCAAACGGGGTCCCTTATCCAAGGGCGGCTCAGCCCCGGCATGGCTTTCCAGGAAGCCTGGCTGGCTCCTCGGCTGCTGTGCCAAGCTGCTGGGGCAGCTGCTGCGGCTGCTCTGCAGCTGCTGAGCCTCTAATTGCTCATTGAGTCATCAGTGGTGTTTTTGGGGAAAGCGGCTCTGTCAGGGAATTAAAACCTTTTCAAAGGCCCATAAAGGTTTCAGATCCAGATCGATGGGGGATCACGTCTTTACAACCAGGAGAAGGGGGAAGGTGGTGGGGACACAGGCAGCAGAGCACCAGCAGCTACAACCAGTTAAAGATGGGGACACAGGCAGCAGAGCACCAGCAGCCACAACCAGTTAAAGATGGGGACACAGGCAGCAGAGCACCAGCAGCCACAACCAGTTAAAGATGGGGACACAGGCAGCAGAGCACCAGCAGCTACAACCAGTTAAAGATGGGGACACAGGCAGCAGAGCACCAGCAGCCACAACCAGTTAAAGATGGGCAGCACCTGCTTGTGGGAAGTTACAGAATCCCAGAGCAGTTTGGGTTTTAAGGGAGCTTAAAGCTCCTCCAGCTCCAACCCCTGCCACGGGCAGGGACCCCTTCCACTGGAGCAGCTGCTCCAAGCCCCTGTGTCCAACCTGGCCTTGAGCACTGCCAGGGATGGGGCAGCCACAGCTGCTCTGGGCAATGAGCAGATTACCTGGCTCTGGCCAGATGTGGCATTGGACCCACATCAGTCACCACCCACATCTGGAGTCACCGGAGCCCTCAATGTCCTCAGGGACAAAGGTTTGCCCTCTGCAAGAGCTCTAAATATGAGATCAGCTTTTCCATTCATAAGCCCTTTCCACATGAGCACTTTGCAGACAGGTTCTAACCTGCAAGGAAGGGTCCTCACCACATCACTGGGCACCAGGGGCACAAGCTTTCAGATCAACCCCTGGTCTGGGGGGGGTTGTTTGGGAGCAAAGGCAAGGATGAAAACCTCCAAGTCCTCTCAGGTGGTACCAAACCCTTACACACGAGAGATTCCCACCTTGAGCCCACCCGAGCAAACCTTTGGAAGCCAAAAGGCAGCAAGAACGTGCTCTCTGTCATAGAAATGCAGGGAGCTGGAGCTCATCCTTTACCCTGGGAGCTGGCTTAGGACCTTTGGATGCTCACAGCAGCTGATGCTGATCCCACACGCTCTGTCCCGGCACCGGCTCCCTGCAGAAAGAGGCACCAATAACTCATCATTAGTGGGGAGACCTCAGTTATTTTATGGCCCTTGTTCTCCCCATCCTGTTGTAACTTTTAATTAAAACCTACCCAAGGAAGATAACTTCTCCCTCTGCATAATTGCAGGGAGTAAATTTTATTATATGGACAAGTGGTTTTAATTTTTAATAGCCTTATTCTTAAGGAAGAGCAACACTTTGAAGGGAGCCATGAGCCCTGGTAGCGTTAGCAAAGGCAAGAAGAGGAGCAAGGATGAGTTTCTTGCATGCTCCCTATAACTCTTATTTTAGGGGAGTTCTGTGCTTCCTCCTAATGAGAGATGAACTGCGGCAGCTTCGCTTGCTGTAGGAGGAAAATTGCAATGAAACTGATAAGAGGCCCAGCCTCTAGCTCCTGCCTTACCTCCCAGTCATAAATGAAAGCTCACAGCATTCCAGAGATGGGGCTTGATGTCTACATTAATTATAAATAAATTATCTACACTTTATGTTTAAATGAAATTCCAGATAAGGTTTTATATTTAGAAGAGGATTGCATCAGTGCATAAATATTTATGCAAAGAGTCTGGATCAGCTGCGGCTCCTCCACTGTGATGCTGGAGCAGAGCCGAGCGGGGACCCCGGTGCTGAGCCCATGATGCTGAGCCCATGGTGCTGGGATGGGTCTGTGCTGGGGGGAAGCTGCTCACACTGCCCCTTGCTGCTGGCTCCTGAAGGCTGCTCCTGTCTTGGGGCTCAGGAAGCATCACCAAGGCCAGCCCCATCCCAGCACCAGAACCAGCAATCTCCATCCCATTGAAGGAGCTCACCCAGCTCCATCCCAGCACCAGAACCGGACAAATCCCCCCCAACAAACCTGGTTCTCTTCCTTCCTTCCCCCCAGACAGCTCCAGGAACCACCAAGCTCCATCACCACCACCTTTAAAGCCTCAGTCCTGGGTGGGGGAGGTCGATTGGCTACACCTGAGTGGGAGCTCAACTGCCCTGCCTGCCCCTCTGCCTGCATTGCAGGGAGCTGCCAGCACCCCCTTTTCCAGTGGTGCCATAGTGAAAAGCTGTGATTTGCTCACCACCTCCTGGTATTAACCCCAACCACCTTATCAACATGGGCAGTATCTTTTCCAATGGAAACGAAACGCTATTTCCCATCACGCCCTCTTCCTGCTGTCCCAGACCAACCCCTTCCTGTCCCACCATCACCCTGAGCCCTCAGTGCGGATAGCAAGAGGCTGCTTTGGAGGTTTTCCATCCCCAGCAGCACGAACGGGACCTCATCCATCCCACAGTGTTTTCCACAGCTTCACCTCAGCTGCTGCAGGGGTTTTACAGCTCACACAGGTCTGGCTCGGCCTTACAGGGGGATGTATCTGATGCTTCAATGCAGGCAGGGTGGAGGAGGAGCAGTGTGACAGCCCCGGCCCTAAGTTGGGATGTAAAACAGTAAAAGAGAATACATAAAAGGTGATTGAACTCATTCAGACCCAGCCACTTCTGAGCACTGTGGTCCAGGAGCATCCTGACCAGCATCCAGCATCCTGAGCCGAGGGGGGACATCACCCCAGGGCCACGGGAGCAGCCCCTGCCAGCAGCCAGCTGATGGGAACCCTGAAGGAAGAAACCTTCTCCCTGCAGCTGAGTGTTCCCAGCCAGCGCTTGGAGCTGCTCATGGCATCAAAGATCTGGGATGCAGCAGCTTTCCAGGGCCCTGAATGCGTTTGTCCTATTTCTTCCTGATTCTGGCTTGAGCCGCGGATGCTCCCAGCCCAGTGCCCCCCTCCAGTGTGTGCCAGCCCCCTATGTGTGTGCCAGTCCCCCACATGTGTGCCAGCCCTCCCCACATGTGCCAGCCCCCCATGTGTGTGCCAGCCCCATGTTCTCTTACTGCATGTCCCTGCTCACTGATGCCTGTGCCAGGCAGCTCCATGCCACAGCCCGCAAGCAAGGCCGGGCAGCAGGGACACAGCTGATGCCACACAGAGAAACAGCACAGCAGGGTCTGAGCCCTCCTGCCTTTGCCATGTTCATCCCTCCTGCCAAATGCTGCCATGGCCACACAGAGCATCCCGGCCAGAACAGAGCATCCCAGTCAGGGCAGAGCATCCCGGTCAGGGCAGAGCATCCCAGTCAGCACAGAGCATCCCGGTCAGGGCAGAGCATCCCGGTCAGCACAGAGCATCCCGGTCAGGGCAGAGCATCCCGCTCAGGGCAGAGCATCCTGGTCAGCACAGAGCATCCCGGTCAGAACAGAGCACATAGGCATGACCCATCACCAAGGGCTGGGCAGGCAGAGCCTGGCGCAGTTGCCCCAGGAGCAGCAGCAGGGTCACCTTTGGTATCACAGCACTGCACAGTCCTTGCTCTGCAATGGGAGCGGTATCTCATTTCTTCCTCAATTAGCTCCTGATTATCAGTGTCCCAGGGCCCCTTTCCAGTCTCTGTTTAATGCACCATTAATAATTCATTTCTCAGATAGCAGGAACGCAGCGCGAGGTTAGGCCTTTGTGACTAATAAGTACCGGAGTAACCCTCATCTCCAAGGGACAAATGAAGGGAACAAAACTAAAGCAGAAGGATCACAGCTAATCCGTTTTGTGGCCTTTAATCAAACACTGGGTAAAGGGTTTGATTACTCAGGTGAAGAACACATGGACACGTTGCTCCTCATCGGCCACAGGCTGCTGGGCTCCCATGGCTGCATCAGCATCTTCCCACTGCTTCCCATGGCAGCAGAGGGGGAAACTGAGGCACCACTGCAGGGGTCACCAGGCCAAAGCAGGGGAAGTCCTGATGCTGAGGTTTAGGTGGAAGCTGGATCCTTCCTCAAGCTGGAGAGGGGCAGAGCCCGCTGGCAGCTGCACATGGAGTGTGACGGGTTCCTGACAGATCCCATTATAAAGCTGGGCCTCAGCAGAATCACAAGCTGAGATTTAGTGCATGAAATGTTGCTTGGGAGTTTTCCAGTATTGCCTCTTGTGCCGTGGGCTCTGGGCTGTGCCAGCACCCACTGCGGGCTGCATCCCTTCCCTGTGACCTGATGATGTACAACTGTCGTGTGCCCTCATCCCTCTTTCACCCCCGTTCTGTGCCACCTGCACTGGCATCACCCAGCTACACCAGGGAGCATTTTTAGCCTAAGCAGAATGAAGCTGCAGTGATTCCAGTTCCTGCCTCCCCACTTTGGGGCAGGAGGGAAATTGTTTGGTGCTAATCCCTGTGTTTGATCCGTCAAACCCGACTTGTCCACAGTCAAGACAGATCCCAGAGGAATCATTAGATGGGCAGCCGGTGGTTGTGGGGCTGATGGGGCTGAGCGAGACAGGGACGTCCCCACAGGCTTTGAGGGGTCCCACACTCCTGGCAGTGGGAAGAGGAGCTTCTGATTGTCAGGATCGAGTTCTCCAGGATGAGCAGTTTCCAGCAGGCTGGAATTTCCCCTGGTACAGAACAGGAGGCTCCAGCTGTCCCAGCAAAGGTCACCCCTGGGGCTGGCGTGCGCCCGGGCTCCAGCAGAGACACCAGGCGACAGCAACATCTTCAGATGTGCCTGGGAAG
Source organism: Melopsittacus undulatus (assembly GCF_012275295.1). Classification (NCBI taxonomy): domain Eukaryota; kingdom Metazoa; phylum Chordata; class Aves; order Psittaciformes; family Psittaculidae; genus Melopsittacus; species Melopsittacus undulatus. The sequence goes on along the minus strand of NC_047543.1, from coordinate 399,671 downwards.
CAGAATTCAGGCCCTCATCCTGCTGCTGTTGGAGCTGCATCCATGTGGGACCAGAGCCATCGGGGCAGGATGGACTCCCCGGTACCCACAGCTCACCCAGGGCATCAGCTGAGAGGGATGCGCAGGGATCCTGCTGTGGCTGCTCTGCACCCTCCTCTGCAGACCTGGACTTCATTTGGAGTTTCGATCTGTCTGACTTTATCTTCAAGCCCTCAGTTCTTATTATCCCTGCGTTAAAGAGCCCTTTAATACCGGCAGTTTTCTCCCTGGGAAGGTACTTGTGTGCTGTAATCAAGTCACATCTCAGGCTTCTTTTCGATAAGCTGAACAGATTGAGTTCTAAGTCTCTGCTAAACACCCAGCCTCAGGAAAGGGCCAATCCGTGCTGCTGCCAAGCCGAGCGGAGCCGGAGGCTTTCTCAGCTGGTGCATTGAAAGGTGAATTGCTGCTTCCTGATGCACTGGTGATAAATGAAATGGGATGGATAAAAACAAGTCATTGCATTGCCCTCACTCTGGTCTGTGAGCACAAGGCTGCCAGACAGAGCCTAAGGGTGCTGCTGGAGCCTAAGGGTGACGCCGGGGCTGCACCCATCCCCACACCATCACCTTCATCCCACTTTTGCCAGCCAAAGCCACTGCAGGAGCTGTTTGCTGTGGGGCTGGTGGTGCCCAGCTCCACTTACAGGCAGGGAGTTATGATGGCCGGGAACATAAGTGCCTCAGGGAGCTGAGATAAGCAAAGATGCTCCAAGCCAGACTTAGATCCAGAGGCTGTTGGCAGGGGGTATCTCAGTGTGTTAGAACCAGCCCAGCAGCCTCTCTAATGCCTGGCTGCGGACAGGGCAATTGGAATGATGAAGTGGGGCCTCAGCCTGGTTTGAGCACAGAAGCCAAACCAGTGTTGCCAGGACTTCTGCAATGCTCTGTGGGGGCACAGCCACACTGTGCCATGGGGAAGGGAGAGGGTGGCACAGGACAGAGCCCCCAGGGCAGAGGTCTGACCCATGGCAGGGGGATGAGTGGTGCAAAGCAAAGACACTGCCAAGTGCACGGAGGGAGCCGGCTGGGGCTGGGGATGTGCTTGGGCAGCCCCATGACCTGCAGACCTCATCAGACACAGAATTCCAGCCTCCCTGAGTCCCTGTGGCTCTGAAAGAGGATATCAGTGCACTCCAGACCTGATCAATGCAGGAGAGACCGGAATGGCTGATCGGAGGGGAGCAACCACCACTGCCTCTGCTTGGGCTGAGAGATGCAGGGACAATGTGCTCAGAGGAGGTGCATTAATGGGGTCACAGGGATGCTCAGGGGACTCAGCCGCATGAGGCCAGCTCTGAAGGACACGAGCTCTGAAGGATGCTGGCTCTGAAGGACACCAGACAAGGTCACAGCAGCGATCACTGCAGCTTGGCTGCTCCCTGCTGCCAGGCCCAAGGTGACCGAGCTCCTGGGAAGCAGAAGTCAGATGGGGCTGGCATCGAAGCAGAGATGCACAGGGAGGAACAAGCAGAGGCTGGATGCAGACCCCCATACAAAACCTGCAGAGCCTCAGAGTGCTGCTGTCCTGGCCCTGTACCCCCTGGGATTGGGGACACCCCCTCAAAAACGGGTGATTTTGGATCAACATTGCAGAAATGCTGGTTTTGAGCAACGAGATCTGGGGGTTTTCACCAAACCCACACAGGCTGCTGGAGAGCTCCTGTTGCCTTCGGGAGGCGTGAGGACCTGGTTCAGGAACGGCGTGACAGCCTCCCCTTGGGCTGCTCGGTCCCGATGCTCACAGACACCAATGTGGTGGACGGCAAATGGCGTTTATTGAGAGAGAACACGGCGTTAGATAATGTAACAGTCTTAAAGAATATATATATATATCGTAAAAATACACTAAATGCATTCTACTGCTATTCTCTGCTCTATAACAGAATTAGGATATATATCAGACACTTGGATAGAAAACATAAGGCACACTAAGCAAGAGGTAACAGGAGGATAACTGGGAATAATGGGGTATAACTGGGGATAAGTAAAGGGAATTTTGAACAAGAACATTCTTAAAGCAGTTGTTGGCTGCGTTTTTAAAGCAGTTGCTGGTGTTCTACTAACATGATGTTAACTCTCTCTAGCCGGCTCTTTACAAACTACATGAGTTTATTCAGTATACAAAGGCACTGGGCAGAACTCTCAGGTGCAGGCTGGATGCTTGTTGGCTTATCGTCCTCTTGTCACCGGGGTATAGGGGTTACAGGGACGTCGGATAATCCAGTCCTGTGGAGAGAAACTCATGGCAGAGTTAAGCCCTTTATCTGCAACTGCCTTAACAATCACTTGTATGTCCTTGGGGTTTACTGGTGAATAGTATCTCTGTCCCCCAGGTGCCACCCGGACCGAACGTTCATGTGGCTGCTGAGCTCCGGTCGGCACAGGCAGTTTGTGTTTCCTTCCACTCTGTCAGAGGATTTCTTCCCCTCGTGGTCCCTGTTTAGTTCACGTGGGAATCCTTTGGCTCCTGATTTTATCTCTGTTTCCTCCTCCTCCTCTAACCTTGAACCGGTTCTGAACCGCTCGTCCCCCCCGTGCCTGGTTCAGAGCCGGAACTCGACTGACGGCTACTTCCGGTTTGCGGTGCTGTTTGTTGGGCTCCGGCCCCGCCCACTTCTGCGGGTTGGCTGTTCCCTCTCTCTGGGTTCGCCCCTCCCTCTGTTCGGGTTCCAACCCCGCCCACTACTCCGGTGGGCGGGGCCGTTCCTCCCCTTCTGCTCGCCCCTCCCTCCGCTCGGGGGGTGTGGCCAGTCCCGATGCCCACTCTGATTGGCTGTCCGTCCTGAGGCCACGCCCCCTTCCCCTTCTCGCGCTCCCTCTCTTCCCTCCAAGGGCATCCTCGCCCCGCCCCCCGCCTGTGGGGTGGGCGCCATCTTGGGGCGCACATGGCGGCGGTGCGGCCCTGACCCCCCTGGTCCTCGGCTCCCTCGGCCAGCGCTCCCAGAGGATCCAGCCTGGTTCTGTCGGCACAGTCTGGGGGGGCAAGGTCTGTGTGGCTGCCCTGGCTCCTCACCTCGGGGTGCCCATCACACACTCCCTCTTTGCCTTCCAGGGTTCCTGCTCTTGCAGGGCCTTCCGCAGAGCCTGGACGACTCTGCCCCATGATTTAAGGTGTGTCCCACTACCGAGGACATTGTCTCCTCAGCTAATGCATGAGTACATTTATCCCAAGATTCTGGGTGGAGAATATCCAATATTGGGCAATAGCCCAATTTTCACAAGTCTCTCAACAACGAGAGTAAAATCTTTAGGTTTACAATCAATATCCCACTGCTTATGTAATTCTGATAGGACCTTCACAAGAGCTTCCATCCTCCTTGCGGGTCTGGGAGCATCCTCCCTCTGCCAGGCTGGTCCAGCCGCTCCGGCCACCGTTCACCCATCCAGGTGATTCCCGACCCCCTGGGTTCACTTGGGTTCCTGCTATGGGGCCTCCCAAGTGTCCACCGGGTACCTGCCTTCAGCTTCCCGGGTTTGGGCACCACTTGTTGCCTTGGAGAGGTGTGAGGACCTGGTTCAGGAACAGCTCCATGGCCTACCTGTGGCTGCTGGGTCCTGATGCCCACAGATACCAATGTGGTGATGGCAAATGGTGTTTATTGAGAGAGAACACAGCGTTAGATAACCTAGGTCTACGATGTCGTTTCCGTCTCATCACCTGAACGCTATTGGCTACCTGGAGAGGGGTCTTATCTTCCCGTACAGCACAATATCTGCCAGCCACCAGGCCCTATCTGCCTGCAGCTCGCAGCACCCATGAGGTTAACGCACAGCCTGGATCCTCTGTGCACAAATCAGGGCAATTGGAGTTTAGCAAAACGATCTGGGGTCCCTGCAGGAGGGATTGTGCCTGGGGAGAGGCAGGAGAGGCCACCTGAGCCCATAGAGAGCTGCAAATAACTCAAACGGCCTCATTACCCACTTTCTGATGAACAGGAGGTTGGTTTCATGTCTCCCCCGGGGCTACCACCACCTGAAACTGGGCTAAGGCCCATTGAGGGCAGGAGCCGCATGTCTGCTCCAGGCTCGGCCTTCCTGCAGGGAAGTGCCAGGGTCCTGCCCCGAGAGGGGACCGGTTCGGGGTGCGGATCCCACCCTGGGATCCCGGTGCTGCTGCCCCCAAGGGTCCCTGTGCGCGGTGTCCTGGGCTGGGAGCACCGACAGACGGAGCAGGAGGGCCCCGGGCCGGCACCGACACCGGAGCCGTCGGGGAAGGGACGCGCAGGGAGCGGCGGCACCGGCGGAGCCTGCTCCGACGGCAGCACCGGCATCGCCCTCACCCCGTGGCCGGGCCGGGGCTTCCCTCTAGCGACCGGCGGTGGGAGAGCATCGGGGGACGTGGAACCCGAGCCCCCCCCGAGCCGGGTCGGGCTGAGCTCAGGCTCAGCCCCAGCAGCGCTTCCATTTGGGAAGCTGTTCCCTGTGAGGGTGCTGAGGCGCTGGCACAGGGTACCCAGAGGAGCTGTGGCTGCCCCATCCCTGGCAGTGCTCAAGGCCAGGTTGGACACAGGGGCTTGGAGCAGCTGCTCCAGTGGGAGGGGTTGGAGCTGGAGGAGCTTTAAGGACCCCTCAGCTCAAACCAGGCTGGGATTCTGGGATTTCTGCCTGAAGGTCAAGTCCATCCTCGGCTCTGGCTGCAATCCCACAGGGCTGAGCTGCCCTGGAGGGACCGAGCCTTGTCCTCGGCCCTGGAAGGTTCAGTCTTCAGGAGGGTGCAGTGGGTCCGCAGGGATGGGGAGGACTGGGGCAGCCCCACACAGACGGCTCCAGGCACTCGCAGACGCCTTTCTGGGATCCCCTGTGCTGGCAGTATGGGGGGATCTGTTTCTCCGTCCGACAATGGGGTGGTCCCATAGGGACCTGCCTGCACACAGCGAGCTCTCCCGAGGAGTGAAGCTGCCAACGCTTCCCTTGCTGTAGCTTTAATGAGAACCATCAATGCACAGAGCAGGATGGAGGCCGCATGAGCGATGCTGGGCCATGTCCCTGGCAGGGTTGGGGGGACAGCCCCAGAGCCCAGCAGTGCTGGGGGCAGGAGGGGAAGGCAACAGCATGGAGAGGAGCCACCAGCAGGCAGGGAAGGGTTTGGGAGCTTTCCCATCTCAGAGTCCCATCCTTTGTGTGGGCGCAACAAAGTCTCCTCCTGCAGTCAGAGCTCCAGCAAAGGGATGTGCTGCAGTGGCCCTGTCCAGTGAGGAGAAGAGGAGCACGCCATGGCTTGGGATGGAGACTCCAATGCCGAAGGTGATGGGAGCAGAGCCCGTGCTAGAAGGACTCTCCGTAGGTGTTGGAGTAGTACTCCACGTAGTCAAATTCCTTGATAGGGAATGTCACAGCGCTCCATTTCTTGTACCTCCTCTTCTCAGCTGGGTTCTCCACCACAAAGTTCTTGATGGAGAGGATGGGCAGCTTCACCTGCCGGTAGAGCATCTGCATTCCCCAGTCCTGTGTGGGCAGGGAGAGGACCATCACAGCCAGCAGTGGGGTACAGCCCCTTTGGGAACACCGGCCCACGGCCACATCCCACATGTGCAGCACACACATCGCACAGGAATGTGCAGGAGGGACCCACAGCTCCATTCCCCAGCCAGGAGCTGGGGCACAAGCACGGCCCCTGCTGCCCCACCAGCTCCCATGGTACTGCAGCACTCACCTGGCTGCACCCCCCACATGCGATGCGGCAGCCGGGCTCCCAGTCTTTGAACGTCCTCGGGAACTGGAGTTTCCCTGAGGAAACTCTGTAGTGCAACCTGCAAGGGAAGGACCGGAAGATACCTCAGGATAATGGTCCAGGGGACAGAAACAGGCAGGCACATGTGCTCTGAACCCCTCCTGGAGCGGTGTCCCCAAGACGGAGCTGGCAGCCGGTGTGCCCATCCTGGAATGGGGAGCAGCAACTCATCCCTACCAGCATCCAGCTCCTACCCGAAGCTGGGGTTGACATTGACGTGGTGCATGCCCTCCACGGTGCGGATGTCGCTGCCGCGGCACACGGCCACACCACAGTTGATGCAGTAAAGGTGAACGGTGTCCGGGTCGTGCTGCTGCTGCTGCTCGCTGATCCTGGCCTCCTTCATCAGCCAGCTGGCAACGGCAGCCTGCTGCAGCTCCCTGATCTGCAGAGGACAGGGGAGGGTCAGTGCTGGGCTATGGGCACAGGCAGCAAGGGATATACCTGCAGGCAGACGCGGTGTCCTGGAGAGCACAAGGAGCAGGGCGCTGCTCCATGCACATCTCCCTACCACATATCCCAAGGGAAGAGCAGGACACCAAAACCAGGGTGCAGGGAGCTGTGCCCAAGCAGCAGACACCGGCAGGAGCTGCCTGTCCCTCCTGGTGCTCAGGGCAGTGCCCAGCAGGCACCTTGAGGCGGTATTCCTGCTCCGGCATGGCTTGCACTGCTCTGATCGCCCTCTCCATCAGCTCCTCGAGCTCCTCGTTGAGCAGCTCACGGGAGACCTCTCTGCTGTTGGCTTTGGCAAGGACAAAGTAGACGCTGTTCTCAGCACGAGCACGGCCCCGAGCCTGCAGTAGAAGGGCAAGATGCAGGGGGGGACATGGCTTGACCTCCCCTTAATCCCTATATCCTCCCCCGGGGCCATGCAGAGCATCCGGAGGGAGCCCATGCGGGTACCTGCATCATGGCGATCTCGTTGGTCATCAGCCCATAGCGGACCACGATGTTGCACTCGGGGATGTCCAGGCCCTCCTCGGCCACGCTGGTGGAGAAGAGCAGGTTGAGGGCTCCGCTGCGGAACAGCTCGATCACATCCTGCTGCTCGTTCTGGATGGAGACCATGGTGATGCTTCAGCAGCTGCACAGGGCTCTGAGCCCCAGCAGCACCCGCAGCGTGCAGAGGGGTCGGTCCCATCCTTCCCCCCTGTGCTCACCTGTGTCATGGGCCTGGTCTGGTTGCTGGAGCCGGTGCCGGTGAGGACGGCAGCGCGGATGTGCGGCCCACAGAGCGTGGCCGTGTCCTGCAGCCAGCTGAGCAGGCTGTGCGCGCTCTGACGGGTCGTGGTGAACACGATGCCGCGAGAAGCACCTGGGGGCTGGAAGTGCTCCCGCAGGATCGCCTCCAGCTTGTCCAGCCTGGGGTTCTGGTAGCGCCGGTCCCCAGCAAGCGCCTGCAGGGTCGCCCTGTTCTCTGTTCATAGAATCATGGAATGGTTTGGGTTGGAAAGGAGCTTAAACTCATCCAGTCCCAACCCCCCTGCCGTGGGCAGGGACACCTCACACTAAACCATGGCACCCAAGGCTTCATACAACCTGGCCTTGAGCACTGCAGGGATGGAGCATTCACAACCTCCCTGGGCAACCCATTCCAGTACCAATACAAGCAAGGTGTCAGGGGGGCTCCCCAATCCCAAATGCAGCATCAGCCCCCCCGCCAAACCCCTCCATCACCCTCAAACGTGGCGCTGAGGAACTGCTCAGTGGGGTCCTTCGTGTCCTTCCGGGTGTCATAGAACTGCTGGAGGCACTGGAAGGCGTCAACTGTGCGCACGGTGTCGTTGATCAGCAGAGCATCGTTGTACTTGCGCAGATGCAGCGCGCACACCCGCGTCCGACGGCAAAGGGACTCTGCCGCTGGGGAGCACCGGGCACCGCGGTCACAGCCGGCCCTGTGCCACCGGCCCTGCTCCAGCTCACCCGCACCCCCTCACCTCTGTTCTCCAGCTCCACGATGCGCTGCTCGTAAACCTGTGTGCCAAAGTCCTGCGGCAGGCTGGGAATCTCCATGTGCCGCTGGATCTGCTCCATCATCTCCTTCAGCCGCTCGCCAAAGGGGTCCTGAGAGCAGAGAGGGGCTCAGGACCTGAGGTACTCAGAAGGATGCTCCTCTGGATGGCCTCGGGGCACAGCCTGGGGTTAGGAGCTGATTGCAGGGCACCCCTGCACCAAAGCTCTGCATCAGCCCGTTCCTCACCCCGGCCTGAGCTAACTGGATGGTGGGACACGGTGCTGGTGCTCAGCACCCCTCACCTGCGCTCTGTGCTGGCACAGGTCGTACTGCTTCCTGGGCTGTGGGACATGGCTCTGCACTTCCTGCCCCTCCTCCTGCGCCGATGTGATCGTCTCTGTGTCCAGGTTGGCGCAGAGCTGAGGGAGTGAGACCCTGCTTCCAGCCGAGCCCAGAGCCCCGGGCGATGCAGCAGCCCCATGGGTTTGGGGATGCCCTCCCCAGGGCCTGCACACCAGGTTATCAACACCCACCCCAAGGAACACCCAAGGACACCATCCTGACACAGGACCTACCTGCAGGATGTGCTGCACAGCCCCCTCAAAGGAGGTTGCCCCCCCAGTGCCGGGAGATGCTGTCAAACCCAGGACCTGCGGCAGGTCCTGCTGCCCGTCGAGCTTGCGCTGGAGGTAATTCACCATGATTCTGTTGTAGACGGCTTCCTTGTGCGTGTGGTGGCACTCATCAATAACCAACAACGAGAAATCTGCACCAGCAAGGGCAGGGGTTGGGATGAGCGGAGCAGGAGCCCCCGGGCAGTGGTGGAGGCTGAGCCAGGGTGGTCGCAGGGGGGTGCAGGGTCCAGCGCCCACCCGTCAGCTCCAGGCGCGCATCCTCCTCGGTGCTGAGCAGTGCGTTCTGCAGGATCTGTGCCGTGCAGATGACCACATGGCTCTGCCTCACCACGCTGGCGAAGCACATCTTGTACCTGCTGTCCCCACTGACGGCAGCCACCCTGAACGCGTCCTGCAGCACCTGGAACTCCTTCTGGGCGTGCTGCTCCACCAAGTGCACCTGCGCCCACAGCACCCGGCTCAGCCCCGGCCGTGGGCACTGCTGTGGCACGGGCAGGGCAGGGGGTCCGGGGGGGGGTACCTTGTTGACCAGCACCGCCACCCTCCCGCCCCGTCGGCTCTCCAGGTGCTGCCGGCACACGTGGACGGCAGCGCGGGTCTTGCCGGCGCCCGTGGGCAGCCACACGATGCAATTGCGGCCGTCGAGGGCCGGAGCCACCGCCGCCCGCTGGTACCCGCGCAGCTCCATGGGGCCGCTACCGGCACCGGAACCGAAACCGAAAGGGAGCAGAGCTCCCGCAGCCGCGCCCCGGACACCCCCATCCTGGGCCCGCCCCGTCGGGTTCCCCCCCTGCAGCCGCGCCCCGGACACCCCCATCCTGGGCCCGCCCCGTCGGGCTCCCCCCCTGCAGCCGCGCCCCGGCCACCCCCATCCTGGGCCCGCCCCGTCGGGCTCCCCCCCCCCCCCCCCCCCCCCCCTTCAGCCGCTGCTCTGGGCCTGCACAAGGACGTTTATTTAAAAAACCAAAACAAACCAAAAGTCACGTGGAACGGGGGGGGGGAGGGGGGCAAGGAACGGACGGGGGGGGCCGGAGCAGCACCGGCACCCAGCCAGTGATGACAACGCAAGGACAAGGCAGCAAGGGAGCGAGCGGGGGGGGGGGGGGGGGGGGGGGGCGATGGACGGACAAGAACTCGCTGCTGGGGTCCGGGGTGCCCCAGCCCAGCACCCAAAGAGGGGGCAGCAGGAGGGGATGGGAGCAGGCACTGACCCCCATGGGGGGGGGGACACAGCAGACCCAGGCTGCCAGAACCCAACACCCCAATGGGCAGCAGAAGCAGACAGGGAGGGCTGTGCAGGCAGGGAGGGGGCTGCAGATGCTGCAGCTGAGCTCCCGTCCGGAGCAGAGGCAGGGAAAGAGCCAGAGGCAGCAGGAGCTGGGGATGTAAGGACAGAGCATCCCCTCCCAGCACGAGCCTGGACCACGAGCAGCATCTCTGCCTGCAGGCCAAGGCGGGCAGGGCTGAGCCCCACCATACATTCAACAGGACGGGCAGGGGCTGCCTGTGCGTGGCCAGGAACAGAACCCCAAAGCACTTGTGTGCCCCTGCCCTGTGGAGGAGAACCAGGGCAGTGAAAGGCACGACCCTGGGGAGTAGGGAAGCCCCAGGGCCAGAGCCTTGGAGAGGCAGCAGATGGGGACACAAGCCCCTGATGCCTAAGGGAAGACCACTCACAGCACCAGAACCTCCAGCAGGCCCTGCCTGCAGCACAGGGCTGGGTCCCCACAGGCAGCCCTGTCCCTCCCCTGGGGAGCCGGTGGCCTGGGGGGGTCATGGCCAGCTCCCCTACTTGTCAATGAGCCCCCCTTCCTTGAGCTTGAAGTAGAAGAACTTCTCGAGGGTGTTGGCACACTTGCAGTAGTCGCTGTCGGGTGGGTTGTACTCGCGGCAGTTGGTGATGATGCGCTGTAGGTCAGCAATGAACAGCTTCTTCGTGACGTAGTAGCGGTTCTTCAGGCGCTCGGTCATGGTCTTCAGGTCTGGCAGTGGGGAAGGGTCAGGTCCCCCAGGCCCTGCGGCCTCCAGCCATGGAGCCGGACACCAACCCAGAGTCCTGACTCGCCCCCCTCTGTTCTGCACTGTCCTGGGCCTCCCGTTGCCCCAGTGATGATGCTCCAGCATGGGGCACACAGCACAGGGGGTCCAGCCCTCCCTCCCCCATCCCGCCCGGGTCTGGGCACAACCCCCTACCGATAGGGAAGCGGATGATCTCGTAGTAGTCTGGCGCCTCCGACTTCTTCACCGGCTCCATGAAGGGCCATGCACTGGGGTGGGTCTGGAGATAGGGCAGAAGGAAAGGTACAGCATAAGAGTGCAGGCAGCCCCTGCCTGCTCCAGCACACGGGGGTCCTGCTCCCTGCATGCCCATTCACCCCATCTGCTCCTGAGGGCACAGCCCAGGGCAGCCTGGCTCTGGAGCACAGGGTCTGCTCCTGCCCGCACCTTGATCTGGGCCAGGAGGTTCTTCAGGGTGTTGTAGAGCTGGTCCGGATCCTTCAGCTCTTTCCTGCAGGACAAAAGCAGTGCCCAGGGTGGGCAGCCTCGTTCCATCCCAGCACTCCCAGCTCCCCATCCCAGCGCAGGAGTGAGGAGCAGCCCAGCACTCACCCCTTCTCCTTCCCCAGTGGTTTCCATCCTGTTTCTCCTGGAAGACAAGTGTCAGCATCACCACATCCACCCCTGCAGGTAGGGCAGGATGGAGCCCTCCTGCCCCAGCCCTTCCCTACAGGACTCACGGATGCCGGGGACGCTCTCAATGGGGATCTGCCGCACACCCTCCTTGAAGCAGGTCAGACCAGGGTAGACCTTGCGGATCTGCGCTTGCTTCCTCTCGATCAGCTTCTTGATGATCTGCAGGGGGAAAGGGGAGGTTCAAGGGATGGATCCCGAGGGCCAGCACCTCTCCCCTCCCGCAGGATGTACCTCCTTCTGCTTCTTGATGATGTGCGAGAGCTCCGTGTAGGGGATGCGGGGGTTCAGCTCGCACTCCATCAGGGTCGCTCCCTCATAGTCCTTGATATAGCCCAGGTAGCGGCTCTTGGGGACCTTGATGTCCTTGGAAAAGCCCTAGGAGAGAACAGGCAAATGAGGGGGGTGGGGAGGAGGGAGGAGGATCAGGGGAAGCCAACTCAGGGGGAGCTCACCTGCTTCTTGAAGTAGCCGATGGCATACTCGTCTGCGTAGGTGAGGAAGTAGAGGATGTTGTGCTTGATGTGGTACTCCTTCAGGTGGTTCATCAGGTGGGTCCCGTAGCCCTGGGGAAGAGAGAGGGACCCCCTCCATCAAACGGGACACACGTAACCCCCTCCCAGCCATGGACACAGGCCACTGGAAGATGTCCCAGAGCAATTCCTGCCACTTGGAACTGGCCAGTGCTGGGGAGGTCTGGAACACCCCTGGGCTCTAACAGTGACAGTGAGACCACCCTGGGACCCACAACCCCACAGGGCTGCCAGGGACCCCCATGCAGTGCCCATCAAATCCCCCCCACTCTCACCTTCACTTGCTCATTGGATGTGACAGCACAGAAGACGATCTCCGTGAAGCCCTGCGTGGGGAACATGCGGAAGCAGATCCCACCGATCACCCGTCCATCCTTGATCAGCGCCAGGGTCTTGTGCTTCCTGTGGGCAGCACGGCCCAGGGTGAGAGGGGACCCCCAACACCAGCCCCACACACCCCCCCCCAGCCACACACGGGTCAAAGACGAGGCGAGTGATGTACTCCTTGGGCATGCGGGGCAGCTGGTGCGAGAAGACATTCTGCAGCCCCACCAGCCACATCAGGATCTTCTTGTTGGACTTCTGCGAGAGCGAGTTGCCGATGACGTGGAACTCGATGATGCCGCGGCGCTCCTCCAGCCGCGCCGTCTCGTCCCGCGCCGCGTTGGCCGACAGCAGGCTGGTCTGGGGGGCACGGAGGGGGTCACTGCCTCCACCGCCCTCTCCATAGGGAGAGCCTGACCCCAGGGAGCAGCTCCACGGGCCTGGTGCTGCCTCGTCATCCCCCAGCCTGTACCTCAGGGCCCAGCATGGCAGCAGGGTCCGTGATGGTCAGCATGACCTCGTTCACCAGCTCCATGGGGATGTCGCCCATGACACGGATGCGTTTGGCATCTTCCAGCGTCAGGCTCTCCGGCAGCTTCCGCTTCTCCCCTGCAGAGCGGAGCAGAGGGCATGTCCAGCACGAGGAGGGACCAAGGGAGGCCCCTGCTTGCACTGGTCATACCTGGCAGGGGCTCTGGGGTGCTGGCATCCATGCTCGCAGCAGAGCTGCTGTTGCTGAGCTTCTTGCTGAAGAGCGGAGCAGTGGGCACGGCCACGGTGCTGACCGCGGCTGGAAGAGACCAACGATGCCCGTGAGTGCCAGGACTCATCACACCCTCGTCCCTGTGTCCTACAGCCCCTGAGCTGGGGCGGCTGCTCCCCGATACCTGGGCGAGAAACCATCTGAGCGCCCTCGGCAGCCGGCACGGTGAAATCTGCCTCCCAGATGGGAGAGTTCTCACCATAGATCTCCTCCTCCAGCATGGACAGGAACCTGGCAGGGAGCAGCACAGCAGCTGCGCTGGGTGTGCGAGGAGGAGACCCCTCCACAGCACCGCAGCCAGCCCCACATCCAGCACCTACTTGGGGAAGTGGGTGAGGATCAGCGTCCGCTTCTCCGGCACCAGCTTGTCCTTCTCCACCCGGAACTTCTCCAGCAGCTGCCGGCGGGTGACAGTGAAGATGGATTTCAGGAGGCTGCGCCCGAAGACGTGAGTGGTCTCATAGCGGGGGAGGCTGTCGCAGCTCTGCGGCACGTGGCAGTAGCACAGCCACCTAGGAGACAGGGACACGCTCCAGGATCGGGGCTGGGACCAGCATCCCAGAGCCCTGCATCCCTCCCGGGACACCACTGCTGAACGCAGGGATGAGGAGAGCAGAGCTTGGGGGGTCATGGATGGTGTGGTCTGGAAGTGGTGTCCCACCGGATGCCTGCTCTCCGAATGGAGCAACAACCCAGGAGAGTGAGGTGACAACACTCAGCCCCGTGCAGGGGAGGGAGGAGGAGGCTCAGCCCCTCTCCCACCTTCACCTTGTGTAGTTGACCTTGTAGGTGGCCACATCGTCATTCTGTGAGCGCTGCCGGAACTGGGATGGAGTCTCCAGCTTCCAGTAGTTGAGGCAGAGCAGGAACATCTTGGAGAGCTCGTACATGGTCTGCCGCTCCTTGGGCGGCAAGTGGCTGAACTTGTACTGCACGAAGTTCAGGACGCCCTGGAGGAGGAAGGGGTGATGGAAGGACACCGGGTGCTGCACCCAGACCAGGAGCAGGCCGTGCAATGGCTGCAGGCCACGGGACCAGTGCTGACAGCAGCCTCACCTGCTCTATGTTGGGTTTCTCAAAGGGGGGGCTCCCCAGGGAGCCCTCGACCACAGGCTGGCTCATCTGCAGGATGCACTTCCGCAGGAGCTGCAGGGACATGTGGCACATGGTTACTGAAGCCCCAGGAACGGCTCCACCTCCAATGATGCCCTAACCCTAACCCTAACCCCTAAACCTCCCCAGGGGAGGGACCATTCCCAGCACAGGTCCTGGTGGGACACCCAGAGCCAGACCCCAGCTCCTCAGCAAAGCCAAGGGACCCCTGCTCAAGCCCCTCCATGCGCAGTGCCCAGCCCCAGACACACCTTGAACAGGTAGAAATACACCTGCTTGGTGTCCGTGTCCTCCTCCTTGTGCACGGACATGAAGAGGTTCTCCACATCCACCACCATGCCCAGCAGCCGGTTGATCTCCTCCTCCGAGACATTCTCCAGGTGGGACACGTGGTCTGCTGTGGTGAGAGCAGGATGGGGGGGTCAGCACTGCTCCCCCTGCACAGGGGGTGTCCCCGGCACCCCCAGGGGCCGTTACCCAGCGCATGGCTGCAGCTCCGGCACGGCTCGCTCAGGTTGGTCACCGGCTGCTGCAGGTCCATGCGGGGGGCGGTGGGAGGGTTGGGGTTCTTCCACCCATTGCACTTGCAGGCGTCATTGGCCTGGGATGAGGGACAGGAGGAGGCGTCACTGAGCGGCCACACAACTGCCCCTGCAGAGCTCCCTCCACCCAGCCCCATTTACCCACCCCAGCACCCACCCTGCAGGACCCAGAGCCTGAAGCCTCTCTCCCAACTGCCCCGTGTGCAGCCCAGGATCCCGCAGCGCCTTCCATAGGATGTCCTGGCAGTTCCTTACACAGCTCAGCACCCTCCTCCTGCACCCCATGCACACAGAATAGTGAGGGTTGGAAATGACCTTAAGACCATCCAGTTCAAAGCCCCTGCCATGGGCAGGGACACCTCACACTAAACCATATCCCCCAAGGCTTCATCCAACCCGGCCTTGAGCACTGCAGGGATGGAGCATTCACAGCCTCCCTGGGTTAACCCATTCCAGTGCCTCAGCACCCTCACACTAAAGAACTTCTCCCTCAGATCCCATCTAAACCTCCAGTTCCAGTCTGACCCCGTTACCCCCGTCCCATCCCCGCAGTCCCTGATGAACTCCCCAGCATCCCCGCATGCACCCCCCCCATGCACGTCCCGCACCCCCCCCCGCTCCCGGTGCCGCTCCCGGTGCCGCTCCCGGTGCCGCTCCCGCACCTTGCAGGCCGAGAACACCCCGAGCTTCTCCAGCTTCTTGGCGCGGGGGAAGCCGCGCACCTGCGCCTTGCGCTGGCTCGCCCGCTGCTGCTGGCTCAGCCCGGGCCGGGCCGGGTCACTGGACCCCGCTCCGGACCCCGCAGCTCCGGTCCCCGCTGCCGGCCCCGGGCCCGGCGGGGGCCGTCCGGGCTGCGCGGCCTCCGGCTCCGCCATGCCGGGCCCGGCGTGCGCCCCGCGCTCACTGCGCCTGCGCGCCGGGCACGCCGGGATCCGTAGTCCTCCTCCGCCGCTGGGAGGGGGGGGGGTGGATCCGGTGCTCCCGGGGTCCGGTCACGCCGCCCGCAGCCTCGGACCGGGGCTCAGCTCCGGGGCCGCTCTGAGGGCAGCGTTACCGGACACGGAGGATCGGGGTCCGGGCACGGAGGGGAACAAGAACCCCGAGAGCCGCTCCCGGGGCGAGGCCAGCGGGGCGGGGCCATCACTTCCCGTTGGAGCATCCCCTCCGGTACCCGGTACCCGGTACCGTGCCCGGTCCTGCGGCGCTCTGTACCCACGGAACGCTCCGGAGCCTCCGCCAAGTACGGAGCGTGGCCCCGCCCCCAGCCGTATTTGGGATGATGCCCCGCCCCCAGCCGTGGCGCGCCATGGAAACACGGGGGCGTGGCCTCAGATCATCGCCCCGCCTCCTTCGCCCTCATTTGGAGCGTGACCACGCCCCCATCTCCATGTATGGGAGGCCACGCCCACTCCGCTGCTAAGGGCCGTGGTTTGGCGGCGGGATGGGGCGAGAAGGATCCGGCGGAGCCTGGAAGGTGCCAGCAGCACCGGGGCACGGGGAAGGGCACGGGGGGACCGACACGGAACCACCGCGGGGATGCGGGTCCGGTGTCCGGAGCGTGCCCAGCGCTGGAGCCCGTCCATGGGGCAGAGCTGCCAGGGCCGTGCCCTGCGCCGGCCCCGTCCGGTGCCCCGGCTGCTGCAGCGCGGCAGGGCCGGGAGCAGTGCGAGGGACACGGAAATCACACATGTAAAAGTGATGAATATTTATTAAATATCAAAAAAGCCACAAGGTTTGGGCAGAGCCCCCCGGCCCTGCGGCTGCCCCGGCTCCGGGCTCAGCCCGGCCCCATCCTTCCCCCTTCATGCCTTGGCCCGCTCGTCTCCGTCGTCGGTGTTGGCTGTTGACTGCGCCACCGCCGGCCCCATCTGGATGGGCACGTTCCTCTCCGGGGCAGCCGGCAGTGCCAGCCGGGGGGCCTCGATGCGGAGCTGCCCCTCCTTGGACAGGGAGCACGTCAGCGCCTCGACGTCCACCTCCTCGGGCACGTCCCACTCGCGCTTCAGCACCTCGTACTTGTAGGAGAAGGAGCCCTTCTCGTCCGTGCTCTGCGTCTCCTTCTGCCCCACCAGCACCACCTTCCTGCCCACCACCTTCACCGACAGCTGCTCGGGGCTGAAGTCCTTCACGTCCTGGCAGACGGAGAAGCCTTCCCCGGAGCCCTGGGTCAGGGCTGCGTTGGCGCTGGGGGCTCGCTCAGCGGTGATGCCGATCCGGCTGCTGCTGCTGCTGGTCAGGTACTGCTCGAAGCTGCTCATGAACTCCCGAGCCCTCTCCATCTCCAGCCGCAGCTCTCGCTCCAGCTCCGCGAAGAGGGTGCCTGGATGCGGCCAGAGGGTGCGGACGGGTCCCAGCCACGGGAACAGGGTGCTGGAGGTGGGAGGCATGAAGTGCCAGCGGCAGAACATCTCTGTGTGCTCCCGGTGCGTGCTCCCGGTGTGTGCTGTGGCTCTGCTCCCTGCAGGGGCTGTGGCGATGCTGGGCAGCAGCCGGAGCTGCGGGTTTTATCCTCCCTGCCCGGGGGTGTTCCCCTTCCAGAACGCTCTCTCCCCACGCAGCCTCCTGCAGCCATCGCCTATTTTTGAGAGGCTGATTATCCACCGGCCAAAATAGCAGCACCCGCTCCGGGGACGAGTCACACGCCGCAAATAGGGAGCTGCGGTCACTGCGGGGAGCTCGGGTTTCTGCAGAGACACCGTGATACAGCAGCACCGGGGCCCGGGGGGGAGCAGAGCCTGCCATGAACCCTGCAGGGGGCTCAGCACCACTGCGGCCCGTACAGGGACAGTCCCACCCCAAATCAATGCGTTCCTACCTCACCCGCTGCCTCTCACACATTCCAGACCCCCCCGGGGCCGCCCCCGGTCATGTCCCGGCCCTTCAGCACCCGCCCAGGGAGAGGCCCAGGACCCGTTCCTGGTCTCATCTAGGGTCCCCCAAAGCACCTGAGGGTCCTGCTAAGGGGTGGGAGGGGGACAGGGGGGGCTCCTCTGCCTGCAGATTGAGGGGAATCAGGGCACAGATGAGGGGGGAGAGGGCAGGAGGGGCAGAGCCTGGCCCCGCACCCTGCTGGGAAGGCCACAGCTTGTTGGCAGGGGCGGCTCAGGCATCCCGACTGGAGGCTGAGGTGATGCTGCTAATTATAATCCAGGGGAGCAGAGGCGCAAGACTAAGAGCAAAGGTATGCGGAGCTCGACGTCAGCGCTGCCTCTCCTCGTGGTGAGTAAGAAGAATGAACTGGAACGGGCTGGAAAGAGCCGAGCGCTTCTCCCGACGATGATGTGATTTTTGGGATGAGGCCACGCCCCCTGCGAGGGGAAATAAAAGCTGCGAGCGGCAGAGCTGGGGCACAGAGTCCACTGAAGAGGACAACAGCAGCAGCAGCAGCAGCAGCAGCACCAGCAGCACCAGCAGCACCAGCAGCAGCACCAGCAGCGATGCTTTGCCGAATGCATCTGGCACCATTCGCCTCCAGCGCCCTGGCCTCCCAGCTGGGCACCGTGAGGACCCTCTGGCCGCACGCAGAGACCATCTTCACTGAGCTGCAGCAGGAGATGGAGAAAGCTCGGGAGTTCATGAGCAGCTTCGAGCAGCTCCTGAGCAGCCAAGCAGCCAACGCCTTGGAGCGAGCCCCGCGCACCAGCACTGCCCTGACCCAGGGCTCCGGTGAGGGCTTCTCCATCTGCCAGGACGTGAAGAACTTCACCCCCGAGCAGCTGTCGGTGAAGATGGTGGGCAGGAAGGTGGTGCTGGTGGGGCAGAAGGAGACGCAGAACGTCGATGACAAAGGCTCCTTCTCCTACAAGTACGAGGTGCTGAAGCGCGAGTGGGACGTGCCCGAGGAGGTGGACGTCGAGGCGCTGACGTGCTCCCTGTCCAAGGAGGGGCAGCTCCGCATCGAGGCCCCCCGGCTGGCACTGCCGGCTGCCCCGGAGAGGAACGTGCCCATCCAGGTCAGCACCACAGCCTCGCATCCTGGAGCAGCCACCCAGGACGGAGCTGCCACCAAAGCTCAGGTGTAACAGGACGGAGCCGGCAGCCAGCGGCAGGACCAGAGCGAGTGCCGGGCGTTAGCCTGGACAAGCTCCATCAATGATGTCAGTTTTCATTACACTGGAATGCTTTTGTATCCAATAAAAGTACTTTTGCATGGAACACACTTGTGCTCTCTTGGTGTTGGGTGATGGGGAGGTGGGTCCTGCTCTCGGCTCTTAGTGCTGGTGGAGCTGGGCAGACTGGGAGGGAAGAGCCCCTGATGCTGCCCCATGGTAGCCCAAAATGGGACCAAGCTAACAGAGGGAAGGGATCTGCGAGCACCAGGATGCTCGTGGTGGGGGTGGCAGGAATCTCCCAGCAGAGAAGGGGACCCCACTCCCCTGAGCCAGAGCTCTCCTAGGAGCAGGCTCCTTCACTATCCATGTACCGCCAGCACCAGCTCTATAACCCCTTGCTCCACTGAATGGGAACAGCCCCATTGAGCAGCCTGGCTGGGTATTGGGTCTCCCCACTATAACAAGTTCCCCCCCCCATCTTGGAAAGGAGTTGCTGCCACAATCCCAGCAACAGGGAGGGTAAATCCCAAATCCAGGCAACGCATAAACACCCTGCTCAGGCCTGGGCAGGCAGCAGGTATGCACACACGCAGGCACGCCTGTTTGTGCTAGAGCTGCTCTGTGCTCACACAGCCCTTCCCTATGGCAGCAGAGCATCAAGGGAGGAGGCTCTGGGACCTCCTCCAGGTCCCCAGCCCCGATCCAGGTCCCTCACACACACTCCGGCAGCAGCCGGACCCCATCCCACAGATGGAGGCTCAGAAACGAAGCCCCATCAACCAGGAACCAAGTGTAAGGAGCCAGCAGATGGCAACAGCAGCGCACGAGGTGTCCATGGGACTGTTCCCAGTTGGGATTGGGGGAACGCTTCTCCAAGAGGCCCACCCATCTCTTGGTGCCTTGGGAAACCGGCAGCATCAGTCCCAACCCTGCTGGAAGCAAGGACACCTCGGATGTGTCCCACACCAGGGTCCCAAGCTCCTCTGACAGGAAGGAGCCTGTGCTCCAGCTTCCAGGTATCGGGAATTCAGTCACCGAGTTCCTCCAGACCCTTCCTGCTTCCAGGGCTTTAAGGAAAGGCAGCAGGAGCCAAAGGCATCAAGGACAGAGCATGAAGCCCCCAGGAGCTGAGGCTGCTCAGACAGCTTCATCCCCAGGTACCCCAGGGCTGGGCACACACTTAGGCTATAGCAGAGCTCCAGAGGCCACCCCACAGGCAGGCAGAGGCAGCGAGCTCCAGCTCCAGCCCAGCACAACCTTCACCCTCTGCCAAGCACAGCAGCAGCAGAGCTGCCAGGGGATGCTCCATCATCCCCCCTGACTCCAGGCCTCCCTCATGGGGTGCACACAGCAGCAACAGGAGAGCAGCATCTTCCAAGGCCTCATCCTCCAGGCTCAGAGGTTGTCCCTGCTCATCAATAGTCAAGCACAGCATCCCTGAGCCCCTCCACACGCTGCTCCCCACCTCTTCCCAACTTGCACTATTGCTTCCCTATAGGACCAGGCAATGAGTTTTTGCCTCCAGCACAGCACAGGCTCCTGCAGCCCCATGGTAAAGAGTTTGTGCTGCTCCATGGAGCCGCTGATCCCGGAATGGACACAACCCACTCCTCCCTGCCAGGAAGGCTTCCCTAGGGATGAGCAGGGTGTTGTGTTGTACACCCCCCCCAAAGCCCAGCACAAGCGTTAGGTTCCACTCCCCTCCTGGTTGAGCTGATTAAGAAACATGAACATTGGTGAATGGGATAGGTTTATAAAAATCTTGTTTTAATCACACAAAACTGAAGTTTGTGATGAAGACTAAGTCAACAGTTCCTCTTAAATACCAGTGTGCATAAGACATTGCATTAGGCACTAGGCAGCAGCCAACATCAGTTAGAGTCTGGCAACAGAAGCCATTTTAATACCTCCCTTCATACTGTGTGGAATTACAGCCTTTCGCAATACATCGTTATCCGAGGCTTCCCCCAGCCCACCTCCGTCCATCCGTCACCCCTGTGGATTCAGAGCAGGGTTAACAACATCAGTGGCATCACAACCATCAAAAAAGGACAATTTTCTATACAAGATTTCCGTTTTGTCTGCAAAAGTCGCAACAGGATTAGTGCATCGTGACAGAACCGGAGATAGAAAAGAGGAGTTGGCATGCTGGAGTCCAACACAAAGAAAGACAACAGGCAGCTCGTTGGATGTACTATATTGACAAGATACTGATTGGTTACATGATGAAACATACAATACAAAATACAGAAGAAACCAGTTTCGCTTCCCTCTGCCCCACCCCAGAATACTCATCATTGATTTGGTCAATAAGTGGCTGCAGAGCCAGAGTTTGTCACTCTAATGCTACAGTTTAGTGGTTGTTCTAGGCATATCATACCAGGATGAGCCTCAGCTTTTACATACGGGTGATGTGAAACAAGGCTGTCTAGTCTCAATATCCCTTTGTTTCCAATAGTGAACTACAGTACAGTGGGACCTGGGCAGCACCAGGTCGTGCATCCACCACCACCAGGAAGAGGGAAGAGCAGAAGTTCATATATTAAAA
Source organism: Melopsittacus undulatus (assembly GCF_012275295.1). Taxonomy (NCBI): domain Eukaryota; kingdom Metazoa; phylum Chordata; class Aves; order Psittaciformes; family Psittaculidae; genus Melopsittacus; species Melopsittacus undulatus. The sequence continues at coordinate 378,744 of NC_047543.1, read as the reverse complement.
AAGTGACTTAAGACTTAGAATTGAATTAGTATTTGTACAGAAAGGTGCAGGTGGAAGAACTCCCTCCAGCCTATGATCAGAAAGGGATGGAGAAATCACAGCAGCCACCGGCAGCAGCCGCTCTACGGTTAAGTGCGATTGTTAGCGTGGATTCCAGTCACGTCATTCCAGGGCCATGGCTCCGGTGGGGCTGCCTGCTCAGTTGCTGCAGCACTGGCTCCTGCTGGGCTGACTGCTCTCCTGGAGGTCAACCACACGGTTCCGGCCTGTGCCGCCTGCCGCCGGCTGCGGTTCGGTTTTTGGCAGTTTCTTGGCTGCAAGGGAAGCAGGAGTGAGGTGGCTCCAAGGGATGAGGCCAATCCCCAACCCAGCCCCATCCTCTGCAGCACATCAGGATTGGGCACTGCCTGCAGACGAGGGCAGGAAACAAACCCATCCCGAGGGCTGGCTGCCAACCTGCCCCACTCCCATACTGGGAGAGGGAACAGGCTCTGGGCAAAGGCTCCAAGCTGGTCCTCCCCAGGCAGAGCCTCCAACCCAGCAGGGCTGGGAGCCCCCATGGTGTCCATTGAGCTACCCCAGTCACCCCACAGCACCAGAGCTCTTACCTATTGCCATGAAGATTTCATTCACATTCATCGCTGTCTTTGCAGACGTCTCCATGAACAGCAAGCTGTTGTCATCTGCATATGTCTGTGCATCCTACAAACAATCACATTGGAGTGGTAAAGGCACCCTGCCAACAGGAGGCCCAAGCAGGCTTTACACGCTTCCCTTGCTGGCAGACTAAGCACTAAAGGAACTCTGTCCCCTCCCCAGCACCCTGACCTGCCTGAGGAGACACACACAACCGTGCTGCATGGCCAACATCCCAACAGCCTAGCTGGGGAACAGCAGAGCAGGCTGCTTGTGAGCCCCTTGAGCCCAGTGTGCGCACAGCCTGCCCTGAGCAGCACATCACCTTGTACTTTGGTTAGGTGGGGGAAATACAGCCTGTCAATGCATCACCAGCCAGCCTGTGCAGAGGTCTGAGATAAGAGCTTCTCCTTCAAGGTTTGCCTCAGACTCTAAGGTAGAAGCTCCAAAGAACAGAACAAGCTGGGAATGGTTCTTCGTGTGTCTTGTACCTACAAGCTGCTGTTTCCTACCCTGCTGACAGCAGCCCCGGATGAGTAAGGCACCAGGAGAAACTGAAGACAGAAGCTTGTGCTCTGTGGGCCTTATTCTCTCCATTCAAACTGTTACCAACAGGAGCTACAAGTACAAGCTGTTACCAACAAAAGGATCACACAGGAAAGGCAGGCTGCAGCTCACTTTAGGTGGCATCCTGGGGTCCTCAGCATCACTAAACCTGGACTTCCACTCTCCCTCAAGGCATTTTGCACATAGCCACCCTCTCCCCCACTTGAGCAAAGAGCTGCTTCCCTGACTTGCTTGGGTAACAACTGATCTGGATTCCCACTCACCTGGAAGTCCACAGCTCTCTTGGTAGCAAGGTCTGCCTTGTTTCCTGCTAGTGCAATTACAATATTTGGGCTAGCCTGCCTCTGCAACTCTTTCACCCAGTTCTTGGCTCGTACAAATGTGTCCTGGAAGCAAACAGGAGGCAGCAGTCAGGAAGGGCAGCCTCTTACTAATCCACACTGAAGATATGATTAGAACAAGGCTTTCCTGGAAGAAGTTTTCTGCCTCTACAGCACTTTGTAGCAGGATCCTTTATCAGCTTAGCCTTGGTCACAAGGGAGGAAGAGGCCAGAAGCAGGTTTCAGACACTCAGCACCTACAGGCAGGCATCTGCAGGGACTCTGAACCCAGCCACTCTCCAGGGAGCTGAGAAGCATCAGCTGCAAGCACAGCCACCTCCTCCCAGCAGAGACCCACAGCCCTGCCCACTACTCACTGTGTTAGTGATGTCGTAGACAACGATGGCTGCCTGGGCCCCCCGGTAGTACATGGGTGCCAGGCTGTGGTACCGCTCCTGTCCTGCTGTATCCCAGATTTCAAACTTCACCGTCGTGTCATCCAAGCAGACCGTCTGTGTTAGGAAGGCAGCTGAAAGAGAAGGTGCAAGTTTGCCTCAGCTCCTCCTGGAGAGCCTTGCAGCAGGAGCCAGGGGCTTGCAGCAGGAGCCAGGGGCTTGCAGCAGGAGCCAGGGGCTTGCAGCAGGAGCCAGGGGCTTGCAGCAGGAGCCAGGGGCTTGCAGCAGGAGCCAGGGGCTTGCAGCAGCTTTGCTTTGGCAGCAGAAGCCCCAGAGAGGGGCCAGTGCAGAGCTGCTTGCTGTGAAGTCACAGCTCTGCCATAGCATCCACTCCTTGCACATAGGAGCCCAAGAGCCACCACGCAGCCGACAGGAAGGTGGCCCCCAGAGCCTGGGCAGCAGCCAGCCGTGGGAGCAGCAGCACTGACAGTCACTTCCCCAGCAGCCTCCTCACACATCACCCAGTGCAGCTGCATCACCACCAGGATTAGCTTTGGAGAGCACCAGAGTGCCAAAGCACTGAAGTCAGCTCAGTTACACTGTACTCCCCAATTTAGTAACTGGTGATTTTCTTGTTCCAGCAAGTATAATACCCTGTGGTACATCCAGGATAAAAGCAACCAGCCCTAGATACAGACTGAAGAACAGCAGAATGCCCACATGACCCTCTGCAGCAGAGCATTGAGCCCTCCTTGCCCATAAGCTATAGTTACAGCTCTGCTTACTCTCTTCATGGGTTACTAGAGGGATAAATGAAGCCTTTTCTCAGTACATACCTCCTAATATCACTGCCCAAGACCCAGGTGCTGCCTGCCCTTTGGTTGGTGACACCGTGCTAATGATGTCAAGCTCAAGAACTAGACCTGAAAGAGCTGTGGAAGTAGTTCAGAGTATCAGGCTAGAAACAGCCCCCAAATCCCAGGTCATGCTCTGAAAAGATAATTAAGGGCTATAAACCAAGCTGAAGGCATCAGCTCCAATTAGAAGCAAGAATTCAAGCTCTGGAAGCGAGGACGCCTCAGAGGCAGAGCACACGGTTGCCATAGCATTATCCTCTGCTGTGCTGATCTTCACACTAACAAACAAACTGCAAACAGAGGTAAAGCACTAGCAAAAGCCTCAGCCCCGCAGCCATCAGCACTTCTGATGCCCTCGGAGCACATTCACCAGGCCCCTGTGAGCTGCAGGCACTCAGCATTGGCCTCACCTCCAATTGTGCTCTCCTGGTACTCGTGGAACTGCCCCTTGACGAAGCGCAGGACCAGGCTGGACTTCCCCACCGCCGACTCCCCCAGCAGCACCAGCTTGAACTGGCAGATCTTGTTCCCAGCTGCTGGGCCGTTCGGTCGAGCAGCTCCTCCTCGCCCTGCCATGGTGGCCGCAGTGAGGCTCAAAGGATGCTGCAGGTTCTGTGCTGGGATCCACCTGGAGGCAGGTTGCAACTGGGAAGAGGAAGTCGGAGTTAGTGACACAGTCATGGACCAGTCGCACCAGTTCCAGAGGGTGGGTTTGATCTGCAGCCACCATGGGGGAAGCTACAAGCTGCAGCACCACTGTCAGTCAGCAGCTCCTTCAGCAGCATCCCAGGTCTCCCTTGGAGAGGGATGTTGACAGCACAACCTTCCCTCCCCACCACCTCCACTGTGTGTGGCTGTTGCCTCACCTTGCTGGGGTGAGGCAGGTAAAGAGCAGGCACACACCAATTGCTGTTATTAGAGCTTCATCTATTGGGACAACAATTACTCAGTTCATAGAGGTTGACCTTTAGCTGCTTCCTCCTCTCCTGAATTCCCAGGGCAGCAACTCCAGCCTACCCAGGCAGTACAGAGGTGTTCAAGTGCCACACATAAGCAGTCATGGGAAGCAGAGATACCTGTCAGGCCTTAGGGTCACGAGGCATTCAAAGGCAGTCTCTATAGGTAGGCTGTAGTTTAGAGGCATTCACCCCAAGCCATTAAATACTGCACCTTAGAGCAGAAGGAAGGCAGAAGCACAAAACCACTGCAAGAACTGTAAGGCAAGCTGGTTTTCATCCATAGTAACCACAAGTGAAGCCTCAGTGCCTTCCCAAGCACTTAGCTCAACTGCACCCAGCAGAGAACAGGAGTACTTGGAGTGCAGATACACAGATTTAGGCACATTTCCTGTACTCATCACAACTCCCACTTCCTGTCAATGAGAAATGCTACAACTGATTGCATCTGCTCTGCATTGCCTCTTTCCCTTCAGCTCTCATAACCCAAGCTTCTGGTTAACAGACAACTGCACACAGTCCCCCCAAAAGGCAATTTCTCCTTGTTCTCCATGTACCCCCAGAGTCACTCTGGGGGTGCTCTGAGTACATTCAGCATCTATCCACAAATAAAACCTCAGAGCAGCTTGAAAGGGGTCTGAAGTGGGAACATCACATCCTGTGAACAAGGCTCAGAGCTGCCTCCATACCAAAGGAGAGTTTCAAATACCTGCTGTCCAGGGCTAAGCCTGCCCACTTGTGAGGTTCAGCTCCATAGTCTGACAGGAAGCATACAGCCACTTCAGCCTGAGCTCATCCAGAGGGCTAGCCCATTAGTGCCATGGGCTGGAGAACCTCTTCAGCATTCAAAACACAAAAGCACTTGTGCATCCTCTGACCTAGAGGCACTGAACCTCCAATTGGTTTGAGCAGGAAGCAAGGCTTTAGTCAGTACCGTTCACTGAAGCCAGAGAGGAACCAGGAGTAACATCAGTGCAGCGAGATGCTTCAGGAGCCAGAGCTGTGGAGAAGCCACTGCTTTCAGTGACCTGCCCACTCCTGGGTTAAGGCAGTGAAGAACACTGCTTTCAAAGGAGGAGAAAGCTCGATAGGAAGCAGATCAGGCACTTGTTTTGCTGGGCAGTGAGGAAGCTGCACTCTGCAGCTCCAGCTGCCGCCAGGTTCAACAGCATCAGCCTGCAAAGCTTCCCACCTTTGAGTTCCTCCTCTGAGCAGAGTTTGCCAGGGACCAGCTTGTGCTTGTTTAACCTTGCACTCCCTTCGCAGTCTATCAGCTCTGCTGCTGCTTCAGACTAACACTCGGCACAGTGAACGCCACGTGAATCATGCCTCTGCCCAGCTATGACCTGAAACACGATAGGGGTGATTCCCAGAGCAAAACAAGGAAGTGAGCTTGGTGACATCCTCAAGTCTTGCCACGACCTACATTTCACACATCTCGATTCATTTCTCCATCTGGTTGTGCTACCGGAGCCCAGACAGAATGAGGCAAACGTGTCTGCATGGCCAGGTCATCGTGGAGAGCTATTGACCAGAGCAAGCAGCGAAGCAACCAGAGACTTGGGCCACTTTTAGCTCTGGAGAACCTGATCATCCCCTAAAGGTGTCTGAGCGTTGGCTGTGGGGTTACACAGCCTCACATGCACATGAGAAGCTGCCAGACCTTCAGGGTGTTTTGGGTGGACAGATGCAGTTCCAATGACCCACACTGCTCACTGGGGGTCTCAGGCTAAGCGCATCCATGAGAGCAGAACCAGCTCAGCATCCCTGCTGGTGTCCACAAGAACATCCCCAGGACAACACGAGGTCACGCTCGAGCCGCAGACCAGAATCACTGCGGGGCCACCGTGCCCAGGGGTGGAAGTGGCTGAAGGCACAGTTTGTGCCAGGAAGGTGATGCTGGTTTGTGTGCCCTACCTGCCTCCTGCACACGCAGGAGCTCTGCACCACACAAGCAACAACCCCACCTTGGTCACTGGGAGCTCTGGGAGCAGCCTCTTGCTTGCTTGGTTCAGTTTCAATGCTTGCTGCTATCCAGAACTCCAAGCCTGTCCCTCCTGCGGTTTATGCACCTCTCAGCACTTCCCTGTCTGACAGGATCTGGTGCACTCCATCGATACCGAGCTCAAGGATTGGAGAGCCCTGAATGGGAAGGCTCATGTCAGCACTGCTGCCCCCCCACCTCCCCCAGAGCAAGGCAGCTCTTGGGATGCTTGAGAACAGCACCAAAGCTGCTGCAGACAAACCAGCTCAATACGAGAACCCCAATGTCCACAGCACAATTCCTGTCCGATGCCCATGTTAAGCCCTGCACGAGACAAGTGCTTTACAAGACCCTCTACACAGTTACAGCACCTGCTGGCTTTGCCCTGTGCTCACCCAGCAGCAAGGACTCCTCTGGAAGCTGGCGAGAGTCAGAAACCCAATCCTGAAGAATCCAGTAACCCAAGAGGGCTGCTCGTGCTCCGAGCTATGCAAGAGGCCATTTCACCAGGGATTTGTTGGCTTCGAATCAAGATCCTCAAGACAAAAGCCCCACTGAAGTATTTATCTTGTTAAATAGCTGACAGTGTTACACGAATTCCTTGGCAAAGGAAGCCCTGAAGTTACTGAGTGGTTCTGCTTCACCTCACACCGAATGGGCAGCCGGCCATCGCCAGCAGGAAGCTTGTGCTGCCTTGCTCCCACCCGGAGCGAGCCAGCTTTGGGACCACAGGCAGCTTCCAGGAGCAGGGCCAGCAGCAAGAGTGAGACCCATCAGAACACCAGACTCCCCTAGGCTGGATTAGCACAGCACAAGGGGCCACCCTGAGCATCCAACACACTGCGAGAGCCTTCTTGTGCTGCAGGGGAAAGAGCCACAGACCCAGCTCTCAGAGATGAGGTGAGTCAGGAAGCAGATTTGATGGCCCCAGTCCCTCAGCCCCATAAAGTCTGATCAGTTTTAATACTTCATCTTTCTACAGCCAACATGCACTTCCCTCCACAAACAAAGGGCTCAGTCTCTGGATCAGCAGGGCTGGAAGCTGGAGCTTCAGTAGCAGCCCTGAATTGGGAACTGGTCATTGCAGTTGTCAGGAGCTGCACTACAGCCTTGAAGTGCAGAGTCACAGCCCTAAATCAGCTCAGACACAGGTCTTCTATAGAGTCTCATGCCCAAACCTCCCAAATACTTGGGCACATGCATTTTATTGTAGAGGTAAATAGGATTTACGTTGACTTTCAGTTGGTAGCTACAGCCCTGAACAAGAGCAGCAAGATCTGTAATCCCAGCTCCTTCCCATGCTTCTGATACACACATCTGCTTCCTGACACCTGCAAAGCCACAGCCCCCAGAGCAGCCCTTCCAAAACAGCTCTATCTGAGCCTTCAAGGCCACCAGGCTGCAGCCACAACTGAGCTCAGCAAGGAGCTGGGAGCCTGCAGGATGGCACCACAGGCGCTTGTGGAAGAGCAGTGCTGTACTTGGGTGAGATGATCTCTGAACACAGTCACCTACACAAAGGGACTGCTCTGTTTAAAACCACATCTGCTAGAGGCCACCTGAAAGCAAAGCCAGGAACACTCAGCACCCTGCAGAGCTGATCTGACCCTTTGGAATATCACAGCCTCCATGACTGTGTCAAGATGTGCAGCACTTGGGTGAAAGGGTGTTCTCAAGCTCCCTCAAGCCTTCTTGTAGCCAGTTTAACCCCATTCACATCCCCTCAGGAGGGTGTTAAGTGGTTATTCTTTACCACGAATTCCTGAAAACACCCAGTGAGGTACACAGACACACCACTTCCTGAGTCTGCCTTGGAGCTACAGGTTTTTAATGCTCAGACAGTTGACTATGTATCAGCAGCAACAGTTATTAGCATGTTGGTCACAGTGGCAGCACAAGGAAGTTCTATGTCTAACCCAGTAGGGAGGTTAATTCTGCAGAAGAGCATGACTAATTGCTTTTAAAACTGCTGTTACTGTCCTCTTAGATCACCACAGCTGAACAGAGGAATAGACTGGAGCCAGGCTTAGGTATCCTTTTGGTTATCCTTGACACTGCAAAGACTTGGGCCCATGTCACAGCAGATGAGGCACAGTGAGGCCAGTGGAGGAACCCATGAGCACAGTCTGGACCAAACTGAACAACAGCACCAAGTGTTTAATTCTGCAGGCAAGGGTCTTTGAACCCCTGCTCCTGAAACTGTCCCTTGCTCAGCATGCCCTCAAAACACAGCCTAATAACACAGAAATCCAGCAACATGTGCCTTTAGATAGCACCCGCAGTTCTGGGAACAAGAAGGCAAGATCAGCGACAGCACAGAGCACAGAACTGTCATCTTCACTGCAAGAGAATCAGTGACCTTCATGATATCTTTTCCAGACTTGCCCCTGGCAGCTCCTTATTTGGAGCTCTACCAAATAAAAGCAAACATTAAACCCAGGGGTTTCTTATCTGTTTATGTGGAACTACACCAGCAACTCATTCCTGGGCTCCTCTTGGGATGGAGATGAAGCTTTACCCTTCCCCAGCACTGTGGCTCTGGGGAAGGTTCACTGGCTCTGGCTAGCACTTGGGAGTGTTTTCATAGTGTTACTCTGACAACTTCGCAGAACTTGCATAAGAGGACTTCAAACTTCATACCCCAAGGGAAGGAAAGAGCTGACTCCATCGTTTCTATGTTCTACCCTGTTTCAAGTGTGCTGACCAAAATACTTTGGGCTACACCCACTTCATTAGAAGCGTTCCCATTTCATTTCCTGTGTCTGAAAGCACTTGGCATTCTTTCCCCCTCCTTTTCCAGGGAGATGCCCTGACCACCTACCCACTACACACGCAGCACTTGAAGCCAGGATCAAGAGCTGATGACCAGCAGGGCCTAGAGCAATTCTCAGGCTGATCCCTCCTCAGAAGCAGAAGAGCTTTGCTGTAATGAAGGTAATTCCACTTCTCAGCCCCACAATTAAGTTTGGCCAAGCACACAAGGCATGAATACACCACTAGACAGTTTTGTTGCACACACATGCTGTTGAGCCCCAGGTGTGAGATTATTTCAGCACTGAGACCCGGTTACTGAATCTAAGCTTTGCTTTTCTTCCCCTTAGGAGTCTATATAGGGCCATGCTTTACCTGCTCACCTCAAGAATGCATTTAAGATGAGCATAGTTTTGCAGCTGCCTCCCCACAGTATTCTGAATCCTTCAGCCTCTTCAGTCACATCTCTTTCACCTTGTTAACCAGTTGAGCTGAGAGGAAACCATGGAGAACTTCTAGAGCCAAGGCAGTAGTGAATATTAATGGCTATTCCAAGAAAGTTCACTCAGCACAGCATGTCAAGCCAACATGAATCAGAAGCCTCTTCCTTTTTTTGGTCTCAACCAAGCATCAGAGTCCTGCCATCAGCACAGGCTCAGGAACCCAAACCCAGGGCAAAGCAGATCTGATGTCACACTCCAAGCCGGGCAGCTCAAGTATGTGTTGACCCATCACACAAAAAGCCAAGAATAGTAGATGTAAGTTGTTCCCCACGGGACTTAAAATAGTACCTGGCATAGGCGCTTCCCTCCGATTTCCTTACGCTTGGAAGCAGTCAAGGTCAGACCTGCCCCAGCCACACACAAAAGCAACACGTTAAAGGTCAGTGCTGGGCTCGGGCTCGCTGGCAGCCCAGTTTACAGTACGAGTCCCAGTTTGCTGCCAGGGAGCAGCTCCCCCCCAGCCCCAGCAGCTACAGCAGCGCCTCGAGCACTGCCCGGCCAGGAGGCTGCAGCAGCTCCCGCAGGACTGAGCCCCACAGGCTCCCGCACACCCCACACTCTGGCCGCTGCTGGGGCGCGTGGAGGCTCCGGGGACCCCCCTGCTCCCCAGCGCATCCATGGCTCCTTCCAGGCTCCCCTGCAGGCTCCGTGCCCCGCTTGAGGCCGCAGCTCCGCGGGCTGCACTTCACCAGTGCCTCTCGGAGGGAGCAGCGGCCGCGTTCACCACCAGCGGCATCGGGAACGGTCCCGTCCATGGCACCTGCCCCCAGCGGGGAGCGTCACCTCCTCCCTGCAGGCGGCTCTGCCGGGAGCCCGCCCGGGCCCTCAGCCCCCGGAGCTCCAGCTCCACCTCAGCCGCTCACCGGTTACAGCGCGACGGCAGCGCCGCGATCCCCACCGGGCCGCACGCTCCGTTCACCTCCCGGCAGCCTCTGCCCCCCGAGACACAGAGGGGACGGGAAAGGAGCACCCGGTCCCGCTGCGCACCGCGGACGGAGCCCATCCTGCTCCCCCCCAACGCCTCCCTCCAGCCCGAGGGGCCGCTCCCGGTTACAGCTGCGGCCGCTGCCCCGAGCGGGACCGGCGGGCGGGGACCGCAGCCTCGCTCCGAGCGGCCCCAAAGGCCGCGGCCTTCCCCCCCCAGCCCCGGTGCTCGGTGCCCGGTGCGGGCCCGGCCGCACTCACCGCCCGGAGCGCCGCTCCCCGCCGCAGGTGAGTCTCGCAGGCCCCGGCCCTCACTTCCGCCTTTACCCGTTCCGCTTCCGGATCCGCCCACCCCTTCCGCTCCCCCCCTGCAGCCCGTTGGCGACAGCAGCTGCCAATCACCCTCGGCCCCGCCCCCGTGTAGCTCCGCCCCACCGCCTTACGTCACCGGGCGTCACGGCGGCGCCGCGGGGGGTGATGGGAGATGTAGTCCGGTGGGGACCGGGGCGGGGGCAGAGACGGAGCGGGAGCGGGGTGGAAAAATAGAGACTTTATTGAGGGACGGGGCGGGGACCCCCCCCCCACGAGCACCCCTCCCCCACGAGCACCCCTCCCCCACGGAACCCCCCCCACCGGGAGCCCCCCCCAGGGACCCTCGCACCGGGAGCCCCCCCCAGGAACCACCGCACCGGGCACCCTCGCACCGGGACCCCCGCACCGGGCACCCCGCGGGCACCGGGTCTAAAACGGGATCAAACCCCTGCTGGTGTCTGCGCACCCCGGGGTGCTCCTGTGGGAGCGGACGGGAGGTGCACGGTGACCCCGGGGGATCGGGTGCCGGTGGCCGGGTCAGAGGGAGCGGGGCCGCGGGGAGGGGTCCCCATGGCCAGATCCCCCCGGCGCCCGCGGGGTCAGTGCGAGCTGGTGGAGCCGGAGCGGGGCTGCGGGGGGATGTGGGACCGGGCACCGGCCGCGCAGCCGGGGAAGGAGTGGGCAAAGCGGTGAGGCAGCCCCGGGGGCGGCGAGTCCGGAGCCCGGCGGGGCTCAGCGCTGCGGGTGTCCCCCCGGGACGGGCACGGCCCCAGCCAGGGGTCCGCGGCGGGGCTGGCACCGGCGTGGGCAGAGCGGCTGCGGACGGGGCAGCGTTTGGCCGGGGGGCTGGAGCAGGGGGAGCTGCGGGAGCTGGGGGCAGCGGGGGGCGGAGAAGGGGGCACCGGGGCGGGGGGCGATAGGGGCCGAGGGGCTGCAGGGGGCAGGCGGTTGGGGCAGGCAGGGGCCTGTGGAGCACACAGGCGGCTCTGGAGCAGCTCCATCATGCGCTGCAGCTCCCAGCTGAGGTGGGAAACCTCCTGGTTGAGGTGGTTGATCTGGAAGGGGAGGGAGAGCCGTGAGCGCCGGGGGAAGCTGCCCCCGGCAGAGCATCCCCGGTGCGCTCCGGACGGGCCTCCGGCCCCCAGCGCACCTCCTGGTTGAGCCTCATGATGTTCTGCTTTATCTCCTCCGCTTCCAGCACCAGCGCTGGGCTGCACGCGTTGGTCCCTGCTGGGAAAGACATTTCCAGTGGTGGTGGAGAGCTCCCCGAGCCCCCCAGCCCCACGGCCAGCGCCCCAGGCCTTGCCCAGCACCGCGGGACGTACCTGAGCTAGGGGAGTCCCTCGCCGTCCTCTGCAGCGGGGGCTCCACGTTGAAGCAGAAGGTTTGCGGCTCCGACGTCCTCCCGTTGTCCTCAATGCCATCCACAACCCTAGGACAGGAACAGGGTGAGGGCTGAGCCCCTCTGCCACCATTCCCAGGGCACCAACCCGCAGCAGGACACGTCCCAGCCTCACCTGGGGCTGAGGTCCGGGGGGCCGTAGGTATGCAGGGAGGGGATGAGGAGCTTGGGCGGCCTCCTGCCCGCACTGCTCTCCTGCTCCTGCCGGCACTGCGGAGAGGGGCTGCGGGCCCGGCTGCAGCGGGCAGGGGAGCGGCAGCTGCGCCGCAGGGCCGGAGCCTGGCACAGCTCATCCCCCCGGAGGCTGCCGGGGGAGCCGCGCCGGGCAGGGCTGCTCAGCGGCGGCAGCAGCAGCTTGCGCCGGGCGCTGGTGCCAGGGGAGCGCTGGAAGACCTCGTCCGGCTCCTCCTCGTCCTCCAGGACGGACGGAAGGGGCTTCCCTGTGGCTGCACCGCTCTCCGGATGGGGCTGCGGGTGGTGCAGGGGGAGGTCAGGGCTGGTCGCCACCCCGGCCCCCCGCTCCCGTTCCCGGCGCAGCACAGACCTGCGGAGCCTTCGGCAGCCGCGGGGACCGGGGGTAGCGGCAGAGCCCCTGTGGGGAGAGCAGACGGCACCGGCTCAGCCGCACACCGGAGCCCGGCACGGCTCTGCTGGGGCCGGCTGCAGGCAGACAGCACCGGGCGTGTGCTCCGCTCCCCCCTCAGCCTTCAGCCCTCCCGGCCTCTCCGTGCCCCTCTGGACAACCAAACCTCCCCCAGCACCAGCGCCACAGCCTCTCGCCTGCTCTCCTTTCTCTGCTGCTGTCACGACACTGATGAACGGCCCAACCTCGGCCTGTGTATCCCAAGCCAGAGCCAAGGCTGCATCCTAAATCCCATCAGAGCATCAGCTCCCACGGGAGCCAGGCTCCATTTGCATCCTCCACCCTTGGGTTATTTATCCCTTTCCCTGGAGATGGATGTGCTGGGGTTTTGGCTCCCTAGGATGCAGATCCCCTGCTCCACCTCTGTAGGGCCTGGGGCTGTGGGTACCGCTCAGTGCCAGCGCAGAGCCAGCAGCAGAGACGGGGGAGGAGAAGCTCTGCAGAGCTATTTCTGCGGCAGAACATCCCGGAGCCGGCAGCGTGACTAAACCCACACCCCCCGGCGCTGCCTCCTGCGCACCGGGGGGGCTGTGCCCCGCTGCCTGTCCCGCAGTGACCCCCAGTCCTCTCCATCCTCGTTTCCAAGCCTTCCATCCTCCTCCTGCTCCACAGATGCTCTGGTTTCCAGTTCCCCAGAGTTACACCAGGACAGGACGTACCTGCATGGCCATAGGGAGGGAGGACACGCACCTACCTCCATCTCGCTGCCCTCCCGCAGGTTGAAGGTCAGGTCCTGGTGGATGTCGGCCGTGAACTTGCTGGCATACTCGGGGTAGAGCTGCAGCACCTCGCAGAGCCCCCGCAGCCCGATGTGCTGCAGGTCGCAGTAAGTCAGCGCCTTCACATCTGCATTGGTCTTGATCACCCGGTCGGTGCTGCACAGGTCGGCTCCGATCAAATCCCCTTTGCCTGCAGGAGGGCACCGGGGTGGGCTGGCAGCATGAGCCCCGGACCCCTCACCCTGCCGGGCAGCACAAGGGGACCGGGGGAGCATCCGCGCCGGCTGCCCTCACCCAGGATGGCCAGAACCACGTTGTCCTTCAGCACCTCGAGGGAGCCGGAGCAGACGAAGTAGTTGGCCTGCAGAGCATCGCCCTGGCGCAGCAGGTACTCCCCGGGGGCGCAGAACGAGGTCTTGATGTGGAGCGAGAGGGAGCGGAGGCAGCCGCGGCTCGCGGTCTCGAACACGGGCAGCTGCAGGATGTCCTTGTGCAGGTGCATGGCCACGTCCGCACGCAGCTCGTCGGGGAAGTTGTGCAGGAGCTGCGGAGAGCGGGGCCGGGTGCTGGGTGCGGGTGGCAGGAGCAGGCCCCCATCACCCTGACAGGGGACAGGCCCCACTCCGGAGCAGAGCATCGCCCCACTGGCAAACATGGGCCAGCCCTGGTACAGTGAGGGGCTGCCTCTGCCCCATGGGTCTGTCCCATTTCCTGTGCTGACAGGAACCTGCCCCAGACCTGGTGCACAGCTCTGGTCCCTCCAGCATGGACGTGTGCACATCTGCACACGCTTGCACACACGTGCACACACACACACATTGGCACTCTCATAGCTGGCCCTGCCAGCCCCTGGAGAGGGGCTGCACCAGCCCAGCCAATATCTCATACCTCGTTGGCATCAATGCCGTTGTTCACCGACCAGGTGGTCTGGAAGTACTCCAGCATCCGCTGCTTGAGCTGCTGGGGCAGGTGGTGGACACGGATGAAGTCCTTGAGGTCCTTCATGCGGGTGTGATAGAGCGAGCGGCGCGAGTACATGCGCTGGATGATGGCTGTGACGTTGCCAAAGACCACAGCGTGCATCAGTGCTGAGGACCAGGAGGACAGCATCAGACCCACTGAGGGGGCCCAAGCTACAGCTGGGCTCTGCCCCTGCCAGCAGCATGGGTCTGAGGGGTGCAGCACAGGGGACTTCTCCCCTACCTCCAGCCCTGGGGCTCTCCTACAGCCCTCACATGTTCATTGCCTGCCCCCAGTGCCCTGCCCAGGTTTCTGCTGCACCCACTGCTCCAGCTTGGGGGGATGAAGCCCCCAAGTGCTGCCCCACTCCCCTCCTCACCCCCAATGAGCATGGTGCAGATGGAGAAGATCTTCTCAGCATCGGTATTGGCGCAGACGTTGCCGAAGCCCACACTGGTCAGGCTGCTGAGGGTGAAGTAGAGGGAGGCGATGTAGGCGCTGCGGATGGAGGGGCCCCCCAATGAGCTGTTGATGTAGGGAGCCTCCAGCCTCTTGCCCAGCTCATGGAGCCAGCCTGCCAAGCACAGCCAGGGGTTAGCACCAGCGCAGCCCCCACCCCTGCCCCACCTGAGCGTGCCCCCGTCCCCCTGCAGCCCCCTCACCGATGTCCCAGGTCTGGGGGTCGTTGCTCTCCATCTCCTTGCGCCCAATGACGTACCAGATGCAGGCCATCCAGTGGGCCAGCAGCGCGAACATGGACATGAGCAGCGTGAGCACCATGGCACTGTACTGTGAGTACCGGTCCAGCTTCTGCAGCAGCCGCAGCAGCCGCAGCAGCCTCACTGTCTTGAGCAGGTGAACCAGCGAGGTCTGGGGAGAGGGGCAGGTGCTCAGGCAGGGTGGGAAGAGATCCCCTTCACCCCCCAGCAGGGACCCTTCACCCCCCCAGAGCCGTCAGGAAGGTCGTGGGCTCTATGACCAGATGGGATGTGTGTGTCCCCTGCAGCCGCCCAGCACCGAACCATCCTGCAGGATCTGGGGTGATGGAGAGGGGCAGAGAGGGGAGACACTGCAAGTGCCCCTCATTGCAATGGGGGGTGTTTGCACATTGACATGGAGCTGCCCTGAATCCTGGGCAGAGCACAGGCATGCAGGGTGCTGAGTACTGGGTGCTGGTGCTGGGTGCAGGCCGGGTGCCTGCCCACAGCTTCTGCAGAGGTGCCTCAGCAGTTACTGTCGTTTGTGGCATCCTCTGGTTAAATTGGGATACGTGGGAGGTTTCCCACTATATCCATCACCACTTCCCCTTGCATCCCTGCGGAAGGGGCTGCCTCCCACCGGTGCTGCCAGCAGCACTCACCACGGTCACATTGAAGATGTAGAGCAGATCGAAGGGCAGAGCAGCGATCAGGTCCACGAAGAACCAGGTGGCCACGTAATGGATGCAGATGGAGCGGGGCTCATACACCACCTGCCCCGACTGGCTCACATACGTTGTCCTGAAGTTCAGGATGATGTCTGCACCGGGAGCAGCACCAGCCCTCACTGCACTGCCACCACCAGCCCGGGGCCCACTCCCAGGCTGCTCAGCACCAGCAGTGGGGGTAAAGCACCGGCTCCCATCCACATCACCCCACAGATCTGCTCCTCCACCCTGCCCAGCCACGTCCTCCCCCCAAACGGGTGCTCAGCCCCGGCATGCACCTACCCAGGATGAAGAGCATCTCCACAGCGATGTCGCTGACAATGGTGCTGCGGGCAGCCGAGAGGGTGTCCTCTGTGCCCGTGAAGCAGACATTGTAGGGCACGGTGATGGCCACGTAGAAGGTGGCCAGGAGGATCAGCCAGTCCCAAAGCGCCTTGAAGATGCTGTAGTGGAGCAGGATGAAGCGGGACTTCTGCACTGCGGCCACTTTGTACTCGGGGATGGACAGCTTGTTCTCAAACACGTTCTGGGGGAGCAAGCAGAGGGTGGCACATGGTGGTGCACAAGGGGTAGAGGTCACCACAGTGTCCCCCCCTCCTGATGCCAGGGTGATGGCCACACCTCTCCAATGGGGCACATGGACTGCTCTGAGGTCACCCTCAAAGATGGGCACAGAACACCCAGTTATGGTGTATAGAGGAGCGTGAGGCTAATGCTATTAACAATAATCCACCAGCACTGCCAGCTGCTGCCTGGAGCATCCCAGGTGCCAATTCACATGCTGGGGCAGAGCCCCCCCCATGCCCCACAGGGACATGGTGCCGCTGGGGACAGTGGGAGCCCCGCACTGGGGCCCCGCAGCCCGGTAACGGTGCCCCCGGGGCCGCGCTGTGAGCGACCGGCTGCGCTTCCCGATGGCAACGTGTGAGGAGCGGCACAGCCCTGCGGAGCTGCCGATGCCAACGAACCCCATTTGCAGCCCGGATGCTGCTGGATGTGTTCAGCATCTCAGTGCTGGGAGCAGGCTGGTACCAGCGCTGCTGCAGCATCACCAGCCTGCCCTGCTGAAGCTGAGGGTTCCCCCGGGTCCTTACACGGTTGATTTTCATCTCGCTCCGGTCCCTCCGGGCAAACTGGCTGCTGAGCCGGTGCAGCACCGTCCGGCCCTGCCTGCGCGCTGCCCGCAGCTGGCAGCTCCCGGGCCTCTTGCTCCTCTGCTTCTCTGCAGCACACACAACGCGCTGGGTTAGCGGCTGCGGCCGTGCTGGTGCAACCGGGCAGGGGCTGCTCTGGGTCCCCTCCCTGCACTGCTGAAGAGAGGCAGGCAGGAGCCAGCAGGGAACTGGGAGCCCCTTTGCCACTTGCCCACTGTGCTCATCCCTCCCCGTCCCACATCCATGGCTCACCCTCCTTCTTGTCCCCCACGTGGCTCCTGCCCCGGCTCTCTGTGATATCCTTGAAGGAGAAGAGGAAGAGCACCACCTCCCCCTTCTCGTTCTTGATGGGCATGATGTCCAGCAGGCACCAGAAGGCAGCTCCTGCATGGACAAGAGGGGTGCTGAAGGCAGGAGAACCCCTCTGCCCCTCAGCGGCTTCACCCTGCGGACGCATCCACCCGGAGCCACAGGCAGGGTCCCAGTGCCGTGCACCACTCACCACCCTTCTTGTAGAAGCAGACCTCGGTCTGGTACTCCTGCCTGCCGTCCAGCACCTTCTCGATGCGCTGCAGGACAGGCTCGCTGGTCTCAGCCCCATAGAGGAAGCGGCAGCTGCAGTTCTTCTGCATGACCTCGGTGCGGGCGAAGCCGGTGAGGTCGCAGAAGCCGTCGGAGCAGTAGACGATGGGGAAGCCGCAGCGGACCTGCGCGTTGGCCAGGATGAAGTTGCTGTCTGGAAGGAGAAGCAGCTGCCCCTGAGGGCTCGGGGCCACCCTGGGGGCACAAAGGGCAGCTCAGCCCTCCCGGACCCCCATGGGGCCCTCTGGGGAGTGGAGCCAGGTTTGGGTCTGGCTGCACCCAGAGCTCGCTTGTTCCCTGCCTTGTGGCCTCTGAAGCCTGCCCCAGCCCCATGCACTGGGGTCCTGGAGCCCAGATCCAGCTCCCAGCTCCCATTGCCAGGCGATTCCTGCCTCCCTCTCACCATCTGCTGCTCCCACCTCCCTCCAGGGCTCCGGCAGCTTAGCAGGAGCCATGGCAAACACAGCGGGGCACTGGCAGCCCTGGGGCACTGGGCTGTGGGGCTGTGACCTCCAGCCCACCAAGAGTGGGGCAGAGAAGCCCCAAGCCTGGGATGAGTCCATGGCCCATGCTGGGTGACCTTGGCCCACAAGGGAAGATGGCCTCATGCTAAAAGGGTGCCAGGGAAGTGGGTGCATGGCCATCATGGACTACACCTGCACCCAGTGACGGCAGACCAGGGTGTCTCCAGACCCAGTACAGTCTCCAGCTCATGGGTCCGCAGCCCAGCACCCCTGTACCCCAGAGCACAGGCACAGGCAGACATGGTCTGACCCCTCTCACAGTGAAGGAGAGAGCCCTTGGAAGTGCATGGCATGCATATGGCAGGGCAGGGACACAGGAGGCTGCGGAAGGAGGGGATGCAGCTGCAGGCAGCCCTGGTACCACAGGGGTGCAGCGGGGCCACCACAGCTCAGCTCAGCCCAGGATTAGCTTGGGGAAGCAAAAATAGCTTGAAGCTGTGACTAAGGCCAGATTTTGGCTCTGGGGAGCCAGGATTATGGCATTGTCCAGGACGTGTTATTAGAACAGGAAAAAAAGGGCTTGCATTTGGGAGCAGCTCTGCTGAGCAGGGGGATGCAGCACTGGGGGGCTCAGCAGCCCCACTGTCACAGTGAGCAGCTCACACAGATGGGTACCCTCAGGCCCAGGCAGGGTTAACTCACCCGGGTATCACTGGCTAAAGCCCCTCTCCATGGCAGATAAAGCCGATAAGAGTCACATCAAACCAGCAAAGCCTGACGCTATTTAAAAGTGCCTGGAAGGTGGCAGCCAGATGGGGATGCTGCTAGGGGCAAATCCCATCTCCCCGGGGCAAATTCCCAGGGGTTTGCATTGGTTGGGGTGCTGCAGGCAGCTCCCCTGGGCACCCTGCTCCTCAGAGAGCCAGATCCAGCCCTGGGAAGCCTCAGCCCTGCAGATACAGTCACAGCATCACCAACACAAGGCAGATGTAGCTCTACCCTGGCACCTCTGGGCACAGGTGGGGAAGGTTCAGGGGCTGCTGCCTCTCACTGCAGTCCCAAAGGGAACATCCCAAATGAGAGCTCCTAAAGGGAAATGACACCCTGTGTCATCTGGGATGCTCCAGAACACGCCAGGCCAGGAGCCAGCCAAAACCTGTCCCAGGGCTGCTTCTGGAGCCCTGATGCTGTGCGAGGGGAATACTGGCTCCGGTGCCATGCTCATACCGGTCCCTTGCTGCAAGGTGGGACATGGCCAGCCCCGCAGGCAGTTGGTCCAGGATACCCCTGCTCCGGGAGGTTTGGGGGGAGCCTGGGGTCAGCCCTGAGCATGGCCTGTCCCCGGCTGACTGCATGGTGACAGCGGTGCTGGGAGCTGGCACGTGGCACGCCGGCATGATCCCCTCCATAGCATGCCAGGGGTTTAATCCATCCTGGCCCCAGCACATGGACATGGATACAAAGGGGAGCCCAGCTCTGGGGGTGCACCAACAGCACCTCCAGCTGTGCGAAGTGACCCCGACAGGGGGGATGTCCCCCCAAAAACACAGCTCCCTCGCACCCACCTTTCCAGGGGCATAACCCCAAACCAGTGGGCGCTTTGCTAACGGGGTGGCGGCCTGTGCAGTGCTGCGGTTCCCCGAGGGCCCTGCCATGTGTCGCAGAGGTGACAGCCACGGGCTGTGCCCCATGGCAGCCCCACAGCCCCGAGGAGCCGGGGGGCAGAACCCCAACCCCGGTCCCCGCGGGGTCAGGCAGAACCAACGAGCCCCCGGGGACCCGACACCGCAAAACGGGGTTCCGGGGTGCTCCGGGGTGAGCTGGGACCAGCAACGACCCCCTCGGGGACCCCCCCCAGCCCCGGGGCCCCTCCGGCCCCTCCCGTCGAGCCCGGGCTCTGTCCCTGGTGCTGAGCACGGCCGCGGGACCGGCAGCGGGGAGAGCCCCGAGCACGGACACCGGGGGTACCGGAGCGACGGACACGGGGTCCCCGGGACCGTGCAAAGCGCAAGGACGGCCGCGACCCACCGACCCCCGACCCCCGTCCCCCGGCCCGGCCCTACGTGTGCCATCGAAGCGGGTGGCGATGGTGTCCAGGAACGTGTTCTGCGGCGCCAGCAGCCCCTTCATCACCGGCATGGTCCCGAGGCCCCTCCGCCGGTCCCGGAGCCCCTCCGCCGGTCCCGGCTCCGAGGGCTGGATCTGGGCTCGGCCCGGGGCTCCCGCCCCGCCCCCGCCCCGCCCCGGGCTCTGCGCGCCGCCGGCACCGGGAGGGGCCTCGGCACCGGCACCCGCCCGTGGGCAGGTGGCTCTGATCTGCACCGCCCCACCGGAGGCACCGGAGGCACCGGCGGCTGCCAACGGGGCAGGACCGGGGACACCATCCCCATCCTCAGCTGATGGATGAGCCCGGGGGGGACAGGACCCATCCGGAGCCTCCCCAGGCCCCTGCGCAGGGACGGGGCGATGGGGACCACGAGGCTCCCTGGTGCTGCGGTGCGGGTGCTGCGAGCCTTTATGGGAGCTTCACAAACACCCCCCAGCTCCCAGCCAGCCTGGTCCTGGCTCTGCTCACTCCAGTTCTGGTCCTGCTGTGCCAGCCCCACGTACCCCTCCCGTCCCACCCCAGAGAGGAGGCAGAGGCAGTAACATCGGGCTCTCATTTATTGTAAAAGGCCGGCGGTGCCTGCAGTGCCCTGAGCAGGCTGGGCCAGGCCAGCAGGAGGTATGTCAAAGTGCTATTTACACCGAGCTCCATGCCAGTGTCCCTGGGGCTGCCCCCATGGATCCTCGCTCTGTTCCTGCTGCCCCCACCCCTCTCAATAAAAGCTCTTAGCAGCTCCCTGGGCCTGGCTCTTGGTCAGCTCCTTCCCCGAGTGTCCCTGGCACTGGTCCCTGGGGCTGGCAGGGCTGGTGTCAGTGCCCCGCAGCATTGGCTGCGGGTCTGCAGCCATGGGGCAGCCGGATCCGTCGTGGCAGGCGGTGCCAGGGCGATCCCCACGCTTGCCCATGGTGAGGATGCCTGCGGCATGGTTGCCGGAGCTGTGCAGCAGGCGGTAGAGCCGGCTCTGGAACGCCGGAGGGACACTCTTCCTCTTGCCCAGCGTGAGGATGCCGGCAGCGTGGTTGCCCATGCCGTGCAGGAGGTCATAGATGTGGCAGGAGCAGGTCTTCTGCCGGCAGCACTCGGGCAGGTTCTGCCGGGCAGCAGCCAGGGAGCAGAGGAGGAGCAGGAGCAAGAGGCAGGCAGCTCTCTGGAGCTGCTGGAGCAATGGGCAGCGTTAGTGCAGGGCAGCACCAGCACCACTGGGCAGCCTGCCCTGCCCACCGGTGTCAGCCCCATCTGCCCTGGTCCCTGTGGTGCTGCTGTGGGGTCCCAGCCCCACATCCAGGGTATGGCAGCACAATCCGACCCCACCAGCACCCATGAACCCCAACCACACTGTGACCAGCACCTGATGTGGGTGCCCTCACCAGCACTAAGCAGCCACAGCAAACCCCCTCCCCTTGCTGCCGAGTGCTAGAGCACCCACACTTGGCACCACAGGCACCATGCGTCCACCTCCTTCCTGAGGCGCCCAAGCAGGGCTGAGCCCCACAAGTGGCCACTGGCCAGAGCTGGGGAGCCCTGGGGAGGAGCCGTGAGCTCCCAGCTTCCCAAGGAATTGGCCCCCTCTCACCCCCAGCCCCACATCCCAACCTCCCCCCATCACTGCCCTCCTGGTCCCAGAAGCTGCAACACCGCACCCCACCTTGGTGTTGGGCACCTCCATCCTTCCTGCGCTCTTCAGGAGGCCGAGCAGAGCTGGGGCATGTCCTGCTGGGCAGCCGGGAGCACAGCCCCTGTGCCACTGCCACCGCTTTATAGGTCCTGGCACAATAGTGATGCCAAAAATACCGGTGGGGCCGGGCGGCTGCGGCCGGTCTCTGGGAGACACGGGCCCGTAGCCCGGAGACCGCCCAGGCCTTTCCCCTCATTTGCAGCTCCTCATTGTGCGGGTGCCCAGGGGCCATCGCGCTGCCGGGGAGCCTGGCACTAATGAGGCCGTAATTGCCCATGGGCCCCATGGCCAGGCAGGCACAAAGGGGCCGAAGGGCAGCGCTGGGCTGCTCCTGACAGCAGCAGCGCAAGGGTCCGCTCCTTGGGTCCCCATTAGGCTAATTAGCTTCCTGAACAAACGGGTGCTGGGCAGCTGCTCTGCTCCTTGACGTGGGGAGTCGTCACTCTGGACACAGCTGGTGATGGGGGAGCAATGGTGCCACCCTTCATCCCCTTCGGTAACCCCATCCCACCTCAGCCCTGCACCAGGCACCCGGAGGGAGTAGCAGGGCATCTTGGTGGGTCTCACACTGTTTATAATGCTCCATAGCCTATCCCAGACCACCCCCTGCCCATTGCTTGTGCCAGGACTCCCTTATCCCTAGGGAATAAGCCCTGATGTTTTCCTGATGCCAGAAGCCGCAGCTCCTGCCTGGGCCCATTTTTGGGCTGGTGAAGGCAAAACCCATGGCCCTGGAGGGGGCAGAAGTCCAGCCCCAGGCTATAACACAAGAGGGTCTGGCACAGCAGGCTGGGGGTCCACACACACAGGGGTGCCAGCATCCCCGTGGCCCTGCGGCAGGGCACTCGCTCTGGAAGTGGATGGAGGGATGGATGAGGCCCTGGGAGCTCAGGCCAGGGAGAGAGCTGGAGCAGGCGCATCCCTCCTCAGCCTCTCCCTTGGTCCCCCTGCAGCCCCTCGGCACGGCAGAGCACAGCCCCACACGCTTCCCTCCATGCAGAGCCTGCAGGCAGGACGGGGCTCCCTGCTCCCTGTCCCTGCAGTAGGGGAGTGCTCAGTCCGGGCCCCAAGCCCCAGGCCGGGGTCAGCAGGACGCCGCTTCACCACCTCCTTCTGTCTCCGGGATGGGCTCCAACGGGGCTCGCAGCCGGGGGGGCTCCGGCGAGGCTGAACCGTTCCTGCCGATGCCGCAGGACTGTCCCGCGTTGTGGATCTGCCACAGGTTGTCCAGCGCCTCGGCCTTGGCGTGCTTGAGGAGGTCAGCCTGGCCCTGAGGGGAGAGGCCGTCACTGGGGCTGCCCCACTCGGGCTCCCCGGACCCCCCTGCGGTGCATGGGGTGCCCCATCAGCCACCCCCATGAGCACCTCCTGGACCCCCGAGCGGCTCCGTGCCCATCGCTGCCGGAGCATCCTCGGGGTTGGGGTGAACCGGGATCCGCGGGCCCCTCACCTTCAGGACCGTGATGTTCCAGGCGAAGCTCTCCAGCGCCTTCTGCAGCTTGCGGCCCCGCAGCCCCTCCTTGGCCTCGATGCGGTGCAGCTCCTTGTGGAAGTCCATTCCTGCACGCACGGAGCGGTGCTGAGCGGGGACAGGGCTGCGGGACGGCGGCTGCCCATGGCCCTGCGGCCGGAGCCGCTCCGACGGCGGCTGCAGCCGTCACCGGGCACCGTGCTCGGCCCCAGCCCCGCGTGGATCCGCGGCTCCGGGGGGGGGTCGGTGCGGGGCTGCCCCCGCCGTGCGCCGCGTGACGGCCCCGTGAGCGGTGCCGCATTCACCGCCCCCCCCGCAGCACCGGCTCCGGGCCCACGCGAGGCGCCCACGGGGCCCGTTCACCCCCGGGCTGTCACTCACATCCCCCCCCGGGCACTGCAGGGGC
Source organism: Melopsittacus undulatus (assembly GCF_012275295.1). NCBI lineage: Eukaryota > Metazoa > Chordata > Aves > Psittaciformes > Psittaculidae > Melopsittacus > Melopsittacus undulatus. The sequence continues at coordinate 355,530 of NC_047543.1, read as the reverse complement.
GAAAGGGGGGGGCAGACAGCGCCTGGGCACGGGGATGGGGCTGCAGCCCCCACAGCGCTCCCTGCCCCACAACACCCCCATTTCAGCAGCAGGGTCCTGCAGCCACAGGAGCCCACCCGGCCCCGCACGCAGCCCGTGCCCCCCTGACTGCCCCCCCCCAGCGCTGGCAGAGCCCAAAGCCAAGAGCTCGGGCAGGTTTCCGGCTGCGGCGCAGGCAGGGAACAAGCAGAGCTGCTGGCAGCAAGGATGGCACCGGCTGGGGGGGACAGCAAGGCTGGCACCGGCTGGGGGGGGCAGGCAGCGGCAGCACCTGCCTGTGTGGGTTCAGCCACGTGTTTTGGGTCCCTAGCACTCAGTTGCCGTTCTACCATCAGCCCCGGTCTGTTATTTCTGGTGCTAATTATATTGCGGCGGTTGGCAGATAATGACTCTTCCCGGCTTCCTCATCAGCCTCCTCCGCTCGCCTCCCTCTCCCCGCTCCCCCCCGCGCAGCCCCTGCAGCCCACCCACTCAGCACCCTGCTCCGGCGTGGCCCCAAGCACCCCCATGGCACCCGGCACCGCGCAGGCTCCCACAACCACACCACAGTGCCGGAACATGGGAAACCTCAGGGCCACCAGAGCCAGGAATCCTTCTCCCATGGCTGACCATGCCTGTGCCCAGGTCCACATCTTGGTGCCAGACCCACTGAACCCTGCAGGGACCTCTTCCGGGATGTGCCCTGGTCTGGGGCATGGAGCAGCACCAGGGTTAGAGGTGCCCCAGGACCCACCTGCCTGCTGTGCCTGGATGAGCTTGCTGTACACGGCATCGGCCGACTCGATCAGCGTCCGGCTGGTCTGGATCATCTGGGGAGAGGGGAGCTGTGAGGAGCTGGGCAGAGCGGATGGGGAGAAGGGGCTTGGGCAGGGGCTGCCCCTCGCCCCAGCGCTGCAGCTGTTAATGGGGTTTCTCCCACCCGGCAGGACCAAAGGAGTCCCCATGAGCAGCCCTGGCACAGGGTGCAGGGGACAGGGGCTGCTGGCTCCCAGGGCTCGGAATGAGCCGGGTCCACCTGCACCTCAACAAGGGTCCTCCATGGGCAGCCCCCAGCAGCCTCCCCATGCACCGTGATGGGCGCAGCGAGTCAGGGTGCCCGTCCTGGTTGTCCTGGTGCCCCTGGCCCCACAGAGCATCCCCATAAGGAGTCAAGCCCTGGTGGGACACAGCACTCACCGTCTCGTAGGCGGTGAGGACCTTGCGCAGCAGGTCCGGGATGGGGCCCTGGGCCTCCATGGGGGGGTACTTCTCTGCCAGGTTGAGGGTGACACTGGGTGAGCTGTCACTGTGCAGCAGCCATGTGGCCACCGTCAGGATGCACTGCTTCATGTTGGCAGCAGGCGTCAGACCACACAGCTCCTTGAAGGAGACCAGGGCATTCTGTGGGTAGAGACCAGAGTCAGGGGCTCTGCCAGGGAGCCAATGTCCCCATTCTCCCATCTCTCTGCTCCAGACGAGGCCCCTTAGTGCATCCCCCAGGAGGAAGGGGGACCCGCGTGCTCCCCATCACTCACAGACCAGCCCCATCCTCCCTTAGGTCCCCAGTGCCTCCATGTGTTCTGTACCTGCACGTTCTCCCGCAGGTCAGTGGCCTCTCGCAGCGGCTGCGTCGCCGTCCGGAAGACCTCATCGATGGCCTTGATGCCGGTGGCCTTGGTGGACGTGTACTCCCGCACCCGGCGGCCCCGGCGCCCTGACAGCCCCCGCCGGTGCCCCTTGCCCCCGCCGCGGCGGTCGGTGATGGCCACGTGCACGAAGAGGGTGGCGTGGGGCAGGGGCTCCCCAGCGAGGGACTGCAGCGGGACGTGGCGGTAGCCGGGCTGCAGGCACTCGAAGGGGATGGTGTACTGGGCGATGAACTCATCCCCGATGTAGTCATCATCCAGCACCACGAAGCGCAGGACAGCCAGCTCGGGCAGGTTGATCTGGAACTCCAGGCTCTCATCAAAGATGGGGTTGTCCCCGCTCTGCAGGGCCGTCTTGGTGCGGTGCTCGGCGCAGTCGGCTGGGATGCCGTGGATCTCGGCACACACGTAGGGCTCCACCACCTCCCCCTTGGCCCCCGAGCCCTTGGGCTTGGGCAGGTTCTGCCCACTGATGACCTTGAGGTGGAGGAGCTGCGCGGGCACCCCGGGCAAAGAGTCCTTGGCGTTGGCACTGAAGTAGGAGACCTCCTCCCGCATGATAGCAGGGCGCAGGACGTAGCCACAGGCGCCGTTCTGCCGGAACCAGCCCGCGTTCAGGTCCATCATGAGCCCCGGGGTCTGATAGTTCATGGCCACCATCTGGCAGCCGCACTTCCAGAAGTCCTGCGGGTTCATGTTGCTGGCGTCGATGCGCATGGGGCTGGGGTAGACGCGGGACAGGAACCGTTTGTTGTAGCTCACCAGCTCGGCCGGGCACTCGTTGGCGAAGCGCCCGGCCTCCACCTCGCTGAAGGAGCACATCTGCCAGTACCGCTGCCCGCGCCGCGAGCTCTCGAAGTCCTGGAAGGGCACAGCCTGGCACAGGCTCACCAGCTCCGACAGCTCCCGGCTCAGGCGCAGGCGCCGGGGCCCGGCCGCGTCCGGCACCTCCCGCTCCTCCTGCCCCAGCCGCCGCGCCAGCTCCCGGCCTTCCTCCTCATCCGACACCTCCCCCTCGCTGTCCTCGCAGCCGGGAGGCAGCTTCTTGCCCTTGATGAGGATGCGGCCCTTGAGCTGCTCCGGGGAGGGCAGGTAGGAGGCGGAGGGGTCAGGGGGCTCCAGGTACAGCTTCTCGCCCAGTGTCTTGCGCAGGCACTGCGCGGCCAGGCGCTGCTGGGGGGCTGAGCACCGCACCACCAGGCAGAGGATGAGCGGGTAGGCAGAGGCGGTGAAGGCGTGCTGGTCGATCAGCCCCACCACGGCGCGGAAGGGCACGCAGGAGCCGGCCGAGGGGCTGGTGTAGACCACGGGCTCACCCTCGGGGCCGTCCCACAGCACCAGCTCGATGCTGCGGCAGCCCAAGCCCAGGGCGCTGATGTAGCCGCTGATGTCTGAGCGGCCCCAGAAGGTGTCCTCCAGCAGGCAGGCGCTGTGGGCAGAGCTGATGTAGTAGTGGGACAGCGGCTGGGCCATGTCCTGGCACACCTTGCGGTGCTGCGGGTCAAAGATGGAGCAGTCAGCGGAGAGCAGGTAGCGTGTGAAGCCATCGATGGCCAGGTAGCCCTTCTCCCGGCCCTCCTTGGAGGGCTCGTACTTGCCGACGATCTCCAAGCACTTCTCCTCCGTCACTCCCTCCATGCCCTGCTCCACCTCCAGGAACATGAGCAGGTCCTTCAGACCCAGGTATTCCTTGTTGCTGGAGAACTGCACCAGCAGGAAGAAGATCTCGGGGCGGGTGCAGAGCTCGCAGTAAGCCTCCACAAAGAGGTCGCAGGGCACATCCGCCCCGGGACGCTCACTGGCCTTCTGCAGCTCCTTGAACTTCAGCTCGATGGTGGAGCTCTTCATGCCGGGGTTGAGCGCCTTGATCAGCTGCACGGCGCGGGATACAGGGATGCGGCCACACTTCTCCAGGTCGGCGAGGTCGAAGACGGAGGAGATCCAGGATGTCCGGAGGCTGGGGTGGCCGGTCCCAGGCGCCTCGGGGCTGTGCTTCCCATAGGACACCAGGTACCGGAGCCCCATCACCCAGGCGCTCACCACATCAGCCGAGCCGGCCACCAGGTCCAGGGACTCGTAGTTGTCTCCATAGATGATGGAGAAGGCGCACTCATCCGGGAACTGGTCGGAGAGGCCATTGCTGCGCAGGACGGGCGTCTTCTTGCCCACACGCACCTCTTTGACCGACTTGATCTCGATCTTGGCCTTCTCCGAGTCCTTCTTGGAGGGCTCCCAGCGCACGGAGCGCATGTCGGCATCCAGCACGAAGAAGCGGCTGTACATGCGCGAGTTGGAGCGCACCTTCTTCAGCTCACAGCCCTCCAGCATGAAGGAGATGCAGGCGGCCGTGCTGTTGATCTTGCGGTCGTTGGGCATGGTGCTGAAGGACACCGTCTTCTTCTTCTGCGGCGGCCGCTGCCGGGACCCATCCTGCCAGGGTGGGAGAAGGGGGAAGAGCCGTCAGGGATAGGGCAGGCAGTGTGTACCCCACCATGCTCTCCCCACCCCAGCCCAATGCACAGCATCCCAGGGTGCCCAGGGCACTCCATTGACACATGAAGCCCACGTCTGCCCCAATCCAACCCAATCCCTGGAGGCTGGGAGCCGGCTCCAGGCCTGGCCTCCCCCATAGCTCACTGCATGGTTTATTTTAACTCTGCTTTCCTTCCTTCCTTCCTGCTCCCAGCCCTGAGCCGGATCCGTCCCCACTGTTCACTCACCCTCAGAGGCATGGCCGCACGCAGGCAGCCTGGCACGGTCCCCATCTCCCTGGCCTGGGGATGCCAGAGGAAACCAGGTGCCCGCAGGAGCAGCCCATGCCCACAGCATCCCCATCCCTGCACTGGGGTTCCCCCCGTGGCCCCTCACACCTTCCCCTGCACTCCAGGGACCAGCCGCAGGCACCATGGCACTGAGGTACAAGGATGTGTGGGGTGCCCCTTGGTGATGCGCCCGCATTGCTGCCATGGGGACCCCCGTTAGGCCCCCCACTGCATCTGCTGGGGAGTGCTGCAGGACACCAGTCACCACCAGTGCCACTCGCTGTGGACAAGGGTGGTCCATGGCCCCATCGCACAGACCTGGTGATGCTACTGCCTGTACCCCCCATGCCAGCTCTGCTGCTCAGCAGGGAAGGGGACCCTGCTGCCAAGGGGCTGGAGAGGGCAGGGGATGGGGGGAACAGCAGGGCCAGGAGGATATTATGGGATAGATTTCATTAAGTAGCACAGTAGGAAGAGATTTAATCCACTTCTTCAAGATTATGGTGAGTCACCTCTAATCTGGTGGTGCCTCCAGCAGGGGCAGGTCCTGCCCAGCTGTCCAGGCTGGGGGTGATGGGATGTCCTCTTCCGGCACCCCAAGAGCTTCAAACAGGAGCAGATGAGCACATCCCCATGCCTGACTCCAAAGGGTATGACTGCCCCAGTCCACAGCCCAAGGGCAATCAGGACAGGGCATGCAGGCACCCAGTCAGCTCCCCAGGGATGCCCAGGACATATTCCTGGGAATAGGAAAACCGGCTCTAGCCCTTAGCCCCACATTAGAGCCAGCTGGATCCTGGTCACACCATCGGCCAGCCCCATGGGGAAGGACTCCAGACACTTCCTGCGAGCACCCACTGCCGGCAGCCCCATCAGCCTCGAGGGGTGATGTGAGCACCTCAGAAGGCTCCATCCTGCCCCGCAGCTCCGGGACCCGCTGCTCGCCCCAGCACACACCCCCCTGGGCGGCTCCTCACCGGGCCCACAGCCGAAAACAGGAAATCCATCCGGAAAGGAAACACGGGCGGGGGGACCGGTGCACCCAGCTCGGGACCTGCCTCCCGCTGCACCCAGCTCGGGACCTGCCTCCCGCTGCACCCACCGCAGGGCAGGCGGGGGAGCACCCAGCACCCTCCCCACAGCCTGGGTAGGGGAGCGGGTGCCTGGTGCAGTGCATTGGGCTTATCCCTACCTTGGCAAAGCTGCTGATCCCAGGCAGCCCCTTGTGCAGGAGGGCTTCAACCCTGGGGATACCTCACTAAATGCTCTGTGAGGTGCAGGCAGGAGCAGCACAGGCAGGAGCAGTGCAGGCAGGAGCAATGCAGGCAGCAGCAGTGCAGGCAGCCAGGCCTCAGAGCACAAGACGATACCAGCAGCAGTGCAGGCAGGAGGATGTGGTACCCACGGGAACAAGGAGCATCCCTAGTGACAGGGCAGGGCTCTGCAGGAGCAGGGCATCCCTCTCACTGTGCCACTGCTGCACACATGGCACCGACACAGTCCAGCTCTGCGGCACCAACCACGATGCCAATGGCAAGTGTGGGCATCGAGGTGGGCACAGAGGGCATGTCTCAACTCGGCTGCCTGCGCTTTGCCGGGCTCTGCTGCATGTGCTGAGCACCTCTTCAGCATCCTCCCTGGCAAGCGCAGCAGCCCTCATCCCAGCTGCTGGCCGTTGTCACTGGCCACACAACCCGTTCCCAAGCACAATGATGGGAAGACCCCCCCCCATGCCTGCTGTGTGTCCCCCCCAGCAGCTCGTGACAGCAGGAGACAGAGGAACCGAAAGCCTCCGGGGCTGTGGTGTCTCGGGCTGACCGCGGCTTCGCTGTCCAGCCAGGAGAGCAGGATCCTTCTCCAGGCCATGGGGTGTGCGGTGGGCACAGAGCTGCTCCCCAGCCTGGCTGTGCCGTCGCCCACCCACAACCAGCACCCCCAGATCCCACCTCTTGCCACTGCCCCCGGCCCGGGCTGGGATGCAGGCGGCAGCAGGCGGCACCACCGGAGCGGAGGCAGTGGGAGGCCAGGCACAGGCAGGGCTTTTCTATCACCGTTTGTTCCCTGCCAAGAAGAAAGCGAGTGACACATCCACTCCCCGCGGCACCAGCTGCCGCTACCCTGCAGGGGCCGAGGAGCCGGAGCTCGGCACGGAGGGACCGCGCAGCTCCTGGGGCTGGTGCGGGGTGGGGAGGGGGCAGAGGAGACAGGGCAGTGGGGTGGAACTGATCCAGCATTGCCCGTTCCTACTCCAGCATCCTCACCGGAGCTCCAGCCCCTCCGCTTCCAGCCTGGGAAGCAAGCCGGGAGCAGGCTGTATAGGCAGGGGATGGGGATGCTGCAGGGAGCAGCTCTGCCCCTGCCCCAGCACAAGGATGCTTCTCGCTTTCAGATTCACTCCTCCAGCCTGTTCTGGAAATCCCAGAAAATAACAGAGCCGTCAGCTCTTCCCACACGTGCCTCCACTGCACCAGGCAGCCCCTGCCCTGCCTGCAGCTCGGCTGTGCCCATCGCTCAAGCGCCTGGCACCAGGCCCCCTCCCCGCTCCACAGCCCCTGCACCAGCACCACGGCAGAGCCGGGGGTGCAACCCCCGACTCCCACCCACCGCCGGGGGAAGCTGCTGCAGACCCCACAGCACAGGAACAGCCTCAGCATCCCCCAGGGATTGGGCTTGGGCAGCTGCTCCCCAGGTCCTGCTGGGGCTGGTTGGGGCCCAGAGCGGTCGGGGGTCCCCATGGACCCTCTCCCTGCTGCTGTGCAGGGTTGGTACGAGCTGCTCCCTCCCACACCGAGGGCTCTCAGCCCGTGGTGATGGAGGGGCTGGCAGAGGACACGCTCTGTTTGCCCCGTCCCTGCTGCGCTGGGGAAGCAGCAGAACCACTGCCTCCAAACAGGTGGGGGCAGGAGGAGCACGGCGTGGACCCCCCCAGCACCAGGACAGGATCGGGCCCCGGATGGGTCTGTTGCTGCCTGACGGAGCAGCAGATGCTGGGAACGCCGTCCGGGTTTGACCTCCCGCAGCAGCGCTGGCCCTGGGCCACCGACCTTCACGTGAGGCCAAATCCTGCGGTGACGCACGGCGGTGACGGGGATGTGCCCGGCCCGGGAGCCAGCGAGAGCATCAGCTCCAGCTGCAGCACCCACGGCTGGGCCCTGGGCAGGAAGCAGCACTGGGAGGCCCTGGGAGGAGAGGGAGACCCTGGCCAGGTCCCCAAGGAAACCGGGCACAGACCCGCACCGGCACTGGCCTCTGGCTGCATGGAAGCACCAGGAGGTCTCTCTCGAGGGTCACCATGTGGGGCACAGCCTGGCTGGGATACAGGGTCCCTCCAGGCACCCCAAGGAGGGACCGACGGCTCTGCTCAAAGAACCTGGTCCCCGGGGGGCAGAAGAGTGGGACTGAGCCGGCCCCACAGGAACAGCCCTCACACCGGGTATTAATAGCACCGGAGCAATCCCAGCTTTAAATAGGCTGCCAGGAGTGGGGAGGCGGGTCTCAGGCGGACAAGACCTATTGTGTCAGCGAGCACCGGCGGCAGAAGCACAATCAGGGGGGTTCACTTAGGAAAACACGCATGTGGCCCCCTCCCCACCAGACCCCCGGAGACCCTCTGGGGCCCAGAACCCCTGCCCAGGCACAATGCAGCTCTGGGCAGGTGCTGAGGGCAGGTCAGGAGCTGGCCAGGCTGGGCCCAGGGCTCAGCACCTTCACAGGAGTGAGAATGGGAAAGCAGGAGGTGCTTGGGAGCCAGGCTCAGGCATCTCCTCAGCAGCACCCATGGGTGACCTGAGCGGGACAGGGCGCTGCTGTGGTGCAGCAGGAGCAGCATGGCCATTCGGGACCCCATGGGCTCAGCAGTGGCAGGACAGGATGACCCCCGGCCGAGCAGAGACAGGCCTGGTCCTGCAGCATGCACAGCCCGAGCCAGGCTTTGCCCTTGGGGAGCCGGGTGGCAGGAAAGGCACGGGGACCTGAGGCAGCCGTGGCACGAGCAGCGCCGGTGATCCCGGTGCCGCGGGCGGGGGCAGCCCCCGGGTACCGATCCGGGGCTGCAGCTCCACAACCCGGGGGGGGGGGTCTGCGGGCAGGGGCAGCGCCGTGGGCAGGCGGGGCCGATGCCGGCGGGTCCGGGTACCCGGGGGGCAGTGCCCGGTGCCCCGAGCGCAGGTGCGGGGGGCGGTGGGTGCCGGTGCGGGGCTCTCACCTTCATGATGCTGGCGCGGGGCGCGGCGGGCGCGGGGCTCCGCTCCGCTGAGTGCTCGCGGCTGCTGCTGCCCGAGCCCGAGCCGGGGCTGCCGCCGCTGCGGGGCCCGTTGGGCAGCGGAGGGGCGGAGCGGGGCGAGCCCGGCGGGGGGGGGCCCCGGGACCCCTCCGCCATCCCCCGCGGCCTCAGGGCAGCGGCCGCCGCGGGGCCCCGGGCGCCCCCGGAGCCTGCGCCCGCCGCCGCTGCGGGCTCAGTGGCGGAGCGGGCGGGAGGCGGCGCGGACGGGAGGAGGGGACGGATCGGGGGCGGGGACGGGGCCGGTGCGGCCCCCCCGGCTGCAGCGTCGGGAGCGGGGATGGGGCAGGGGGGATGGGGCAGTGGGGACCGAGCATCTCCCCCCTACCGGCCTTCGTCCAGCACCGCAGCTGCCGGGCCTGGGGCTGCCCCATCCCGGTGGGACCGCTGCCAATCCCGCACTCGGCAGCCGGGCACCCACAGGGAACCGCAGCCTTGGTACCTGCACCCGAAGCAGCTGCACCCCACAGCCCGCACACGGAACACGCTGCACCCCACAGCCCGCACACGGAACACGCTGCACCCCACAGCCCGCACCGGAACACGCTGCACCTGCAGCCCGCACCCGAAACATGGTGCACCTGCAGCCCGGCACTCGTATTGACCTTGCACCTTGCACCCTGCAGCCAAACCCACCCTGCAGTACCTCGGCACTCGGTGGAGCCCTGGCTCAATGCATCTCTCCGGGGCAGGGGGTCGAGGCTTTTCCCAGGGGCCGGGTCCCTGCGGGGCCTCCAGGGTGGTTTATGCTGACCCTGGATGCCAGCACCTGCATAGGGAGCGTGGCACAGGCAGCAGGACCAGCACCGTCGGGATCTCTGGGATGGATGCTGTCTCTGCTGGCTCAGGGCTGTTCAAGAACCTCCCTCCATTGCCCCTCCATGCCCGGCTTCACCCCCCACCTCTATCCAGCCACAACCCACCCTCTCCCCATTAAATCCCAGCCTGTTCCCTGCCAGTACCAGGCACACGCAATGCCGAGAGCCCAGCACCAGTGTCCCCATGGCTCTGGCAACAATCCTCTCCCAGGCATCCCCCAGCTACGGGCACTGCTTCTCCCTAATCTCAGCAAGAGTTTTGCTCCAGACTCTCCAGCAGGAATGGCAGGAGGGGCTGGACCGGTTTCCATCCCTGTTGGAGGTTCTGGCTGCACCTGGGGGATGCTTTGTGTGGACCTTATTCAACACTTTGTCTTCTGCCGGTGCCCTGACTTCCTCCGCCGGCAGCAGCTGCCTGCACAGCAGGCTCCGAGCACATCAACCCCGAGAGCAGGAGGGGACAGGACCAGTGCTACGAACAGCCCCAGGCAGCCACTGACCTGGTTAAATATTCATGGATGCCCCTTCCCCAGGACCCCCAGGAAACAACAGCAACTTCTCAACCACCGGAGCAGAGCCAGGGCTGTTGTCAAGCAACCTCTTTAATGAGGATTAAGGAGCATAGTATAAAAAATGCAATCCCTGAGCGCTGCCCTTCATTTGTTTCTCAGAGATAATCCTGATGCATTTTGCTTCTGATTTTTTAAACATTAAAACCAGCCCTTGATGGAGCTTATTCTTCCCCAAACCAGAGGCTGGTGGAGGGGCTGCTCCATGGCAGCCAGGACCTGCCAGCACCCCACAGTGTCCCTGCCAGCACCCCACAGTGTCCCTGCCAGCACCCCCCAGTGTCCCTGCCAGGGGACAGAACAGCACAGGCCCAGGAGCTCAGCACAGGGATGAGCTGAGGTCCTGCTGCTGCTCCCACGGAGGTTTCCACTGTCCTCCCTCGGGCTATGACAGCCACAGTGTCCCTCAGGAAAGGCACAGGCACCCGCTCTGCTGCGGGTGCTGCCAAGGCACTGAGCAGAGAGGGGTGAGCAGCCTGTGCTCAATACAGCCCAGCGAAGGGTCAGCTCTGCTGGTGAGTGCCTGGGGCCGGGCTGAGCTGCGCTGCACGTCCTGCTCCATCCCTACAGGCAGCACCAACGCGGTGCCCACCAGCACAGGGCAGGGCCACGGTCACATTCGCTGCCTCCATCTGCTCTGCTGGGTGAAACCCCCTGGGGCTGAGCACCCTCAGCACCGCTCCTCCCTGCAGGGTGCACACCCCAGGAGCAGGAGGGCTGCAGGACCCCCAGGCTGCCCTAGGAGATGACGGAGCTCTGGATGAGCTGCAGCAGCCGCTCCTCCCGCAGGACCCTGGGCATAGGGACAGGCTTGCCCAGTGCCTCCCGCAGCCGGGAAAAGGCCCCGGCGCCCACCATGTGCAGGCGCAGGGGCCCGATGCTGCCCTTGAAGCGGAAGGATTTATAGATGGGGAAATCCTCCTGGAGACACTGGTCCAGCTGCAGGAAGAGGAGAGGCTGCCCACACTGCGCTGTCCCAGTGGGGCAGCATCACCCCTCACCGTGGGCTGGCAGGGTGCAGGCAGCAGCCCCGGAGCAGACCCTGCATCCCCTCACCTTGTAGCGCTGCGCCTCCGACAGGTCCCGCAGGCCCCGCAGCTCCACAAACACCTCATAGTGGGGAGCACAGGCTCCCGAAGAGGCACCTGCAGCATCACCATGAGCACATCAAAGTCGCCTGCAGCCCCCAGCCCTGGTGGGCACAGGCAGCCCAGGGCTGGGCAGGGTGCAAGGGGGCTGGCAGAGACCCCAGCCGCAGTTCTGGGGACACTCACCCAGCAGAGCACTCTCCACGCAGACGTAGTCCATCAGGTGAGCACCCGGCCACATGCCCACGGCGCGGCACAGGCTCCGGTAGAACCGCTCCTCGGGGATGCTCTCACCCCGCACGCTCAGTGCCTGGCTCTCCCTGCAGCGCAGAGGATGGGGTGGGTGCTCCAGGCCAGGGGCAGCACAGGCACTGTCCATCAGACCCTGCCTTGGCACAAGACCCCACACACAACCCCCAAAGTGAGGGGTTTGGGGTGTCCTCACCTGCGCACGGGCTCCACCACGGTACACTGCTTGTGGAAGCCGGTCACCCTCAGCACCTCCCCAGCACGGCACCTGCGTGAGGAGCAGCAGTGTGAGGGAGGCAGTGCCCAGTGCATGGGGCTGGGGTGCTCAGCCCCCCCAGAGTCCCACAGCACCAAAGGCACCTGTACTCTCCTGGCCGGGCTGTCAGGACCAGCTCGTACTCACGTCCCTCCCAGAGCTCTCCCAGCAGCACCGTCTGCAGCTCCTGCTCCACTGGGCAGGGCAGGAACTCGTAGAAAGCCCACTCAGGACCCAGCAGGAATCGTGGTGCTGGCTCCTCCGGCCACAGATTCACACCCAGCAGCGCTGGGCAGAGGGGTGCGTGTCAGCGAGAGACCTCCTGCCCCTGCGGTCTCACCCCCTCCTAGGGGGAGCATCTCATCCGGTGCCGAGGGATGCGGCACAGAGATGCACCCGCACCCGTGGGGCAGCGGCTCCCGGTGCACCCGGCGCAGGCTGTGGGGCCGCTCACCTCCTGCTGTGCTGTAGAAGGGGCAGTAGAAGGGCAGCCCCTTGCACTCTGCCTGCCGGAGGGCATCGCAGTAGAGCTGCTCCGTGCCTTGCACCGTCCCCACCACCACCACCTCCAGCTGCGGCCACAGGCGCCGCACGATGCCCTGGAAGCCGCGGGCGCACTCAGCGCGCAGCTCGGCCGCCCGGGCAGCGTTGGGGGTCAGCAGCTCCTGCAGCTGCAGCCGCAGCCCCTCGGGCAGCCCGTGCTGCGGCCGCAGGGTGCCCAGCGCCAGCTCCTGCGCCAGCTCTGGCCAGGAGGAGCGCAGGGTCTGCAGCGCATCCAGCAGCTCCGCGGGCAGCGCAGCCTCCAGCACCCGCAGCCCTCGGTGCTGCAGCGCTAACAGCAGCTGCACCCGCAGGGCTGCAGCTCGGGGGGGCACGGCCCCAGCCTCGGCCGGGGTGCAGTACAGCGAGGGCAGGGCCCAGCCAGCGGGAGCACGGCGGTGATGGGGGGCCCAGGAGAGCAGCGCCGTGCCCCGGGGCACCAGCGCCTGCGGGAAGGCAGCATGGAGGGTGTCCAGGTAGAGCAGAGACCCCTACAGGGAGAGGCAGGGGTCACACGGGATGGACCTGAGGGGCTCAGGCCCCTGTGCTCCCATCCCTGCCCCACCACCCCGTACCTGCAGCAGGGGGTCGGTGCCCCAGCAGCAGCGGAGCAGTGCCCAGGGCAGCAGCGGCGGTTCCTGCCTCCCCGGTGCCCCATCCGCACAGCGCTGCCCCACCGGGTGACGCTCCCGGAAATCCTCCGTCCCTGCCGGGGGAGCGCAGGGTGAGCAGGACCCCCGGAGCTCCCCCCCCGACGCCTCCCGCTCGGCCGCCCGCCGCTCACCGCGGGCCGTTCCGGGGGGCAGCAGCCGCCGCAGCCGCCGCTCCTGCCTGAGCCGCACGTCGGTGCCCAGCAGCTCCAGGCGCCGCCGGTACCGGGCCCCGGCTCTGCGCAGCGCGGAGCGGGACAGGCGGTGCCGCAGAGCGGGGACGGCGGCCACGGCAGCGACCACGACCACGACGGCGGCCACCGCCAGCGCCGGCACCGGCAGCATCCCGGAGCGCGGCCGTCGGCCCCAGCAGGGCCCCGCGCACCGGGACAGCCCTCGGGGCTATTCCGCCTCCGGCAGAAATGACGGCGAATGACGGCGACCGCAGCTCCGCCCGCTTCTCTTTTCCTTCTCTCCCTCCTGCAAAACACCCGGTGCGGCTCCGCCCGCCCCGGCCGTTAAATCGCGAGTAAAACCCGAGGGCATCCCCCCCCCCCCCGGGAAGAGCCGGCGCCTTCCGTAACTAAAATAGTTCCATTTGCCTGTTTCGCTTTGTTTTCTCCCCAGAAACACGGTCCCACCCCCGGGTCCCCAAGCGCAGCCCCCCAGGACCTGCCCAGCTGCAGGGCCCATACTGCACAGTACCCAGGACTTGGGGACCCCCTGCACCCAGGGCGTGCAGCCCAGGGCTCCTGCATGCCCCAGCCATGGCAGGGCCCTGCGGCCTCCCCAAGACACACGTGAAAGGCAGAACTTGTGTGTTACAAAAATATTCCGTGCTTTATTTTACTCTGTGGTAGAAAAATAACATGGGCAGGACCCCAGAGCTTCTCGGTCAGGTGAGGGATGGGGGGGGCAGAGGATTCTGCTCCCCCCACAGCGCCCGGCTGCTCTCGCTGGGTGCCCTCGCACCCTGTACCGGCTCCACAGGGCGACGCTGAGCTGGGAGCCAAAGGGGCTCCCACATCCTTGGGGTACCAAAGGATGAGACAAGGTCCTGGAGGGGACCCCACCGCTGTGGAGCAGAGCACCAGCACGGGCCAGGGGGGACCCCCGGCCATCGACCCCTGCCCCGTGCCGGAGCCCTGTGCACCCACAGAACCCCCTGGGAACAGAGCCACGGGGTACAACAAGAAGGCGACACATACATTCTTAGTGACGACTGCGAAAGCAAACCTGAGGCCATTCTGCAGCCCCCTCCCCTTGCAGCCCCTCGGTGGGGAGCAGGGGGGGCTGTGGGGCCGGTGCCTGCAGAAGCGGAAAGCCGAAGCTGGGCCTCTTAAAAAGGAACATACAGGAAAACCATGCGACAAATCCGCTGCCGTTTATACAAGGGCTTAAACACCAAAGAGCCGGACGCCAGCCTGCATTTCGGGGCAGCACAGAGCAGATCTGCGGGGCAGGGCCCACCCGCCGCCCCCCCGGCACAGAGACACGAACACAGCACAGTCCCCGAAGCGCCGGGCACCCGCACGTCAGGACTGGGCGTGCGGGATCCACTGACTGTCCATGGGGCGCCGCAGCAGCTCCTCCACGTGCCTCGCCACGTCCATGGTGTCCTCCAGGTCAAAGTCACCTTCAGGTTCCAGGACGGCATCGGGGCTGCGGGAGGCAGCGGGTGAGGAGGGGAGCGGCGGAGGCAGGATGGGGACAGGGGATGTGATACCTACTTCTGAGCGTACATGTTGTAATGGGGCTGGGAGCAGACGGCAGGTGAGGGAGCCTGGTCCATGTAGGTGGCCCCTCCGGGGGTAGAATCACCTGATGGGTTGACAAACCTGCAGGGATGGAGGCTCATGAGCACAGACACAGGACAGGCTCCCTCGAAGGGGACTCCCACCACCTCCAACCAATGGGAGGGGACTCAAACCCCACGGCCACAAACAGTTCCAAGGTGCAGGGTCCCCAGACCACAGCAGGGTGAGGGGGGACATCTGCCTTGCCATTGGACACATAGCCCTGTTGCAGCCGTGCGCCTCACCCCTATTGCCAGCTCAGCACCGACGTGCCCTGGGCTGCCCCCCCCAGCTAGATCCTATGGGACCACCCGGGGTCCACCTTCAGGTCAGACTTACTCTGGCACCACTTGCTTGATCTGTGGCTTCACGTATCCATCCACGGCTTTAGCTGGAGGAAAGGAGGCAGCGCTCAGGCCCCGAGGTGCTGGTGTGTGCCACAGCCTGCAGCGGGGCTGAGGGCTTATGGACCAGAGCCCCTCAGGGCCGGATGCGGCACCGGCACAGAGTGATGCTGTGAGACCAGGCTCAGCCCAGGTGGATGCACGGAGGAGAGGGACACAGGTGGAGGAAAGGGGCAGCGCTACCTGGCGTGGACTCACAGAGAACCGGCGTGTAGTACTTGGAGAACACCTCATCCTTGGGCCGGTCAGGGAACACGTAGATGAGGTAACTGAGGTCTCCGAGGCGGTCGGCCAGGGAGCGGATGGAGAAGTCCCTGGTGGTGAAAGGCATCAGGTTCCAGAACATCCTCTCAGCTGGAAGACAAGAGTGAGGACCGCGGTGATGCCCAGGGCTGATGGCACAGAGCACACTGAGCATCGGAGAGCATCACGGCATCCTTCCCCTGGCACCGAGGCAGGAGGTGCTGGAGCATCAGTACCAGCCCCAGCCCCAGCCCCACTTGGGGACCAGGCTGGGGCCATGGGGCCGGCACCCGGTGCACACTCACAGGAGTCGAACTTCCAGGCGATGGTGATGCCGCCGATCTCCGAGTCACTGAAGCGCAGCAGGAAGGTGCCGTCGGGCTTGTTGATGAGCAGGTCGTGCGCCTGCTGCTTGTTGACGAAGCCCAGGATGGCCCTAGGCAGAGCGAGGGCGTCAGGGCCGGGACTCGGGGCCGGGCACCATGGCGCAGGGCAGCTCTTACCCGTCGTTCCAGTGCGGCTTCAGGTGCTTCTTCAGCACTTCCATGACCCCATCGAACCACTGCCAGAAGGTGTAATTCCTCCCGGGCAGGTTTTCCTGTGGAGATGCCCACAAAATGAGCAATTCCTTCAGCCTCACGGCTGCCGTTAAGTAACACAAGCAATGGAGACTCAGGGACACCAAACCAGCCCTGGGGAGCACCAGCAATGCCTCCCTAAAGAGGCAGAGCCCTATGCAGGACCTACAGCACCCAAAGAGGAAGGTGACACCTTCCCATCTGATTTTCGCATCACTCCAGATGCAAGAAACAGGTCCTTGGGAGGGCCGTGCTCCATCCAGCACCCCTGTGCACCTCTGTGTGGCTCCCCCCGTGCAGAGCCCAGCCTGCTCACCCGGTTGAACTGGGACCAGGACACTGTGGTGCTGCTGTAGTCCTCCAGGTGGGAGCTGCTGCTGTTGAAGAGCTTCTGTGCCAGGAACACCAGGTTCTCCTTGGTGAGCCCGCGGCTGCTCTGCACCTCTGCCTTGAACTTCATGTTGAGAGCCTCGCACAGCTGCGGCCACTGCACCTTGTCAGGCACAGCAAAGGGCACGCGGCCCTGGGGACACAGAGCGGGGTCAGTGCTGAGCTCTGCCTCCCACCGGGGCACTGAGCCCAGGCCCCACAGCCCCCAGCATGGACGGGGCCTGTCCTGTCCCCCCCATGGCACTCACGGGCTCAGCAAAGGCATTGTCCCAGAGCACAGTGGCTGTGGCATTGTTGTCCTGGCTCCCGTGCACGATCACCACCACGGGCAGGGACAGTGTCTGCGGGGGGAAGGAGACCAGGATGGGCTGTGGGGCACTGCCAGAGCATCACCCTGCAGAGGGGGACCAGCCGGTGCCTTTACCTTCACCTGGAACACCAGCTCGTTGCCACCAACACTGAACTGCGACTCGAAGAGGATGGTGAACTTCTCCTCCGTCACCGACTCAGCCCCGCGGCGATCCGAGCGCTTGATCCGCTTCAGGGACTGCAGGGGTGAGCACAGGGGATCAATGGGGATGTGGAGGGACAGCAGGGGTGAGCACAGGGGATCAGTGGGGATGTGGAGGGACAGCAGGGTGAGCACAGGGGATCAGTGGGGACGTGGAGGGGCAGCAGGGTGAGCACGGGGGGTACAGCACAGACGGGGACACAAGGGGACCATCAGCACTCACCATGTTGCGGAAGTGGGCGCTGAGCGTGCCGGTGGCCTGGTGATACTCCATCACACAGCAGTTGTTGAGGATCTCCCCACTGCTCTCACTGACACAGGAACACAGAGGATGAGGGGGATCAGCAGGGCTGGGAGGGGGGTGCAGCCCCCCCATGTGCCCCCAGCTGCTCACTGCCTGCAGCCTCATCCCCCCCACACCCCCTGCCCCTGGTGTTACTTGTGGGTGCTCTCGTTCTTCAGCAGGGCCTTGGCTTGCTGCTCGCTGATGATGGTGGCCTTCACCTGGGGGGGGTTCATGTGCACGTTCAGCTTTCCCCCCACCAGGAGCCTCACGGTGGCCGCGAACTTGGTCTGTGTCTTCAGCACCTGGGGGGGCTGCTTCTCGATGATGAAGGTGCTGGGGGCAGAGAGGGATAAGGGGGGATCAGGGCGATAAGGGGATGGGGGTGCTGGCAGAGCAGACCCGACCCAGCCCCCCCACCCCACCAGGCACCCACCACTACCTGGTCACCAGCGCGGAGATGATGTCGGTGATGGTGCCGTCCAGCTCCGACAGCATCTCCTGCACAGGGCCTGGGATCGGCAGCTGCTGGCACAGGTGCTCAGCGCGGCGAATCTGCTGCCGGTTCTGCCAGATGATCTCTGCCAGCTTCTCGCACCTGAGGACAGTGGAGCTCAGCACCGCGCCGGGGCTCAGCACCGTGGCTCAGCACTGCACCGGGGCTCAGCACCACACCCGGGCTCAGCACCACACCGGGGCTCAGCACCACACCCGGGCTCAGCACCGCGCCAGGGCTCAGCACCGCGCCGGGGCTCAGCACCACACCGGGGCTCTGCACCGCACCGGGGCTCAGCACCGCACCGGGGCTCAGCACCGCGCCGGGGCTCAGCACCACGCTGGGGCTCAGCACCGCGCCAGCGCTCCGCACTGCGCCCCATCCCATGCCAGCACCCACCAGGTCTGCAGCACGTCCAGGGTGCCCTCGGGGGGGCCCCCGTTCCCTGCCAGCTGCTGCCGACGCTTCCACTGGATCAGCTCATCATCCAGGATGGTCGTTTGCTGCTTGCGCAGCAGCTGCAGAGTCTTCTGGTGCTTCTCGGCCAGTTCCTGTGGGCAGGAGGGTGTCAGGGGCCGTGGGGACGGTGTCACAGGCAGAGAGTGCAAGGACAGCAGCACTCACCACGCGGTACTGCTGTAGTGTCTGTGCCTCCCGGTGCAGCCAGGCCTCCAGCGATGCCTTCTTCTGCTGCAGCGTAGTCTCCCGCGACAGGCGCTCCTGGGGACCCAGCTGGGAAAGCTGGGAGAACTGGGCTGGGGGACAGGGCACAACATTAGGGCATGGTGCCACCGGCAGCCCGGCTCCATCACCCCCCCCCGGCCCCATCATCCCTCCATCACCCACCTTGGAGGCGCATGTTCTCCTGGTACTGGATGATGAAGTACTCCTGTGTCTGCTGCAGCTTCTTGAGCTCATTCTCAGAGTCCTGCGTGATGAGCCGCAGCTCCTCGAAGGTCTGGTTGATCTGCAGGTGCTTCTGGGACATGGCATCCACCAAGGAGCCGGCTGGAGAGGGGCTCTGCAACAGGGAGCGCTCAGCAGGGCCAGGGCACCCAAAGCATCCCCAACCTCAGCACTGCTCCCATCACCCCAGTGCTGGAGCCCCCCCGGGACCCACTATGGCTCACTCACATTGTTCGCCTCCCGCACCAGCCGCTGCTCGTGGTAGAGGATGTGCCGGATGCACCGCACCAGCTCCATGGGGCAGCGGTCGTACGTGTTCTATAGAGAGCGCACAAGCCTGAGCCAGGGATGGGGCAGGGGCAGCCCCAGCCCCACAGCCCCTGCTTGCAGCACCCCATTCACCTGCAGCTGCGTGGCGTAGTGCCCCAGCTTGATCTTGAGCAGGAAGCCATCCTCACCCACTTGGTGATCTGCCTTCTTCTGCAGCTCCTGGATCAGCCCCTCCAGCAGCTGCGTCGCCTTCACGTTCTCCTGGGGGTTGTCGAGGTCGATGGAGTCCCTGCACACACAGAGCAGAGCGGTGGCATCGGGGCCGCCCGCAGCAGGGCAGCCCAGAGGGGGGTGCTGCCGAGCCCAGCACCCCACAGGGACCCACTGCCCTACCATGCCTGGCTCTCGATCCACTGCGACAGGTAGTGCCGCACCTCGATGGGGAAGTGCTGCCCGTAGAGAGCCTGCATCTGCCGCAGGGCTTCACCCTGGAGCTGCTGTGCCTGGATCCACACGGCCATGGCTCAGCACCTGCGGAGATGGGGCTGTCACAGCACTGAGGGGGGACAGCCCCTGGCACCAGAAGAAGTTCCTCCAGGTTCTCTGGTGCTGCTGGAGCCGCTTCCAGTGGCTGAAGGAAGGGATGTGCGAGGATGGGGCAGCCCTGCTCTGAGCCATCCCCCCTCCCTTTTCCAGGAAGAGCCCTGGGGGGGGCCAGGGCCATGAGCGCTGCCTCTCCACATGGTAATCATTTCCTCTCGCCATGGGATCGCGGCCATCACTGGCCACGAGAATGAGGAAACGGGGCCGGGAGGAGGGCTGAGGGATCCACAGTGATGCAGAGCAGGGCCCCCCCCGTGCTCACCCGGCTCCTGCCCACACCCTGGCACTGCCAGCAGTGGATGGGCAGGAGCACACCCGGCCCCAAAGGCTCGGTGGGTCCCTGGTCCCACTGCCCCATGCACCAGTGCCATGGGGCAGATGCTGCTCAGAGCACAGCTTCCCAAAGCAAGTGTTGGGTGCTGCTGGCTCTGTGCAGAGGCACCGGCAGATCCCACAGTCCATGCGGATCGGGTCCCTGGCTCACATGGAGCCAGCAGGGTGAGGGGAGAGCACCTATGGAAAGCTGGAGCATCCCTGGCTGCTGTTGTATCTGCAGCTTGGTGGTGCCTGGACAACAACCTGGTGGCTGCTCTGAGGGTGACACAGGGCCCGGGGGGGTCACAGCCCCTCACACCGAGGATGGAGCAACCAACAGTGGTTCATTACACCCACACCACCCAGCATTTAGTGTCATGTGGAGGTGCTGGGCTGTGTCCCAGCGGGACCCAGTGACTGCACTGGCCAGGGACAAGCAGGGAGTGTGGCAGGGACACGCAGCAGGGGATGGCGGCAGAGGCTCCAAGCAGAGCAGCCACGGGCAGAGCCTGAGCCCTGCGCAGGAAGAGGAACAATAACCGAGAGTTGGCTAAAAATGCATTTTTCCCCTATAAAAAGGGAGGAACATTTCCACATTCCCAGAAATCACCAAGTTGGAAATCCTGCTGGCGAGAGGCGCTTGGGGAGGCATAAAAACGCAGGGAAGGAGGGAAGAGAAGGCAGGATGGCTGACACGGGATGCGCTGACGGTTAGAAACTGCAGATGCTCATAAGGGGCATCAGTAAGAACCTGCCCCAGCAGAACTGAGCAGAATGGCCACGGCCACCGCGCCACCAATGACCAAAGTCCCCAGCACAGCAGGGCCATGACAAGGACACAGCAAACAAACACTGCCCTGAGAAAATGGTGATCGCTTCCCATCTCACAGTGACAACACACTTCCCATTCCACTCCAGTGGGTTGTTAAGCAACGAGTCGGAGGCTGCTGCCACGGTGAGCGGCAGACACCGCGCTCAGCTGGGGCCGGCCGGGGAGCCGGAACAGGCACTGCTGCCAGGGAACCTGGCGGAAGGCAAGGCAGCATCATGCAGCCTTCACCATGGCAGTGATGGGCAGTGCTTCAGACATTACCCCGGGTCAGCCACACTGCAGCCGCCGGCCACAGGCGTGCTCAAACAACTGCAAGAGACAGATAATTGCAGTGGTTTAAGCTACTTTGCATCTACTTGCTGGCACTGAGCTCTAACCCACCCATTACTGCAGCTCGGTTAACCAGCGGCAGCTCAACAAGCCACAGCAACGCGCTCACCGGTGACTTATCGCCTGCGGAACGGCACACGCGGCACGTCCCGGCCATGGCAGCGCCTGTACCATGACAGAGGGAGGGAAATGCCCTGGTCTGTGAGGCTGGCAGCAGCTCCTTCCACGTGCCGTGGGCATGGCAGAGCCTGAGCACCGGCAGCGCCTGCCCAGGGCCGGTGCACGCCCACTGCATGCACCATGGGATGCTCACTGCATTCACTGTGGGACACTCACTGCACGCACTGCGGGATGCTCACTGCATTCACTGCGAGATGCTCACTGCATGCACTGTGGGAAGCTCACTGCATTCACTGCAGGGTGCTCACTACATGCACTGCAGGATGCTCACTGCATTCACTGTGGGGCACGCACTGCATTTACTGCGAGATGCTCACTGCATTCACTGCGGGGTGCCCACTGCATTCCCTGTGGGTTGCACGCTGCACACACTTGGATGCTCACAGCACGCAGCCACTCGGGCTCTCCCCATGGGCAGGACTCCCTGGCACTGGCACGGCCAGGAGGGGGCTGAGAGCCAGGCAAAGCCCTGGTGATGCCACAGCAAAGGGTCCCGGCCGTAACCTCTGTGCCTCCACACTCCTGCCCCCTCCGCGGCTGCCGCAGTGCCCATTACCCGGTGTGCCCGGAGCTTTGCACGGTGCCGGTACCGAGCCCTGCAGTGAACACTCACACGTGGTTTCTGGGCACTGCCGGAGCCCACGATCGCTCCCAGCTCAGAGCTGGCCCCGCTCGCAGCAGCAGGGCTGGACCCAGCGCACCCCATGGCTGGGGCTATGGGGGCTCTGCTCCTGAACACACACACACACACACCCGCAGCCCCGGTGCGAGGGCATCCTGTGCCCCACAGGAAGGGCAGCCCCAAGCAGGAGCCAGCCCCAGCTGGGCCCCAGCAATGGCAGTGCTGGCACCCACAGGACTCTGCTTCCCCCAACACACACACTCATCCCCTGCCCCATCCCAGCGGACCCGCTGGAGCTCAAGGGCAACCCCATGCCCCCCTTAACTGGATCCCACCGGAGGACCCCCCATTCTGCCCCCCTGACACGTGGCCTGCTCGCTGCAAGCAGCGAGTGCCTGTGCACCACGTCCTGCGCCATAGCGGGAGGCACCGGGGGGCCCCACTCACCCAATGAACCCCAAAGCACCAGCGCTGCCCCAGCCAGAGCTCCCCTGTGCACGGGAGCCCCGAGGCTCGGCACATTCCATCCCCTCCGGGGCACAGGAACCATAGCCCCGGCTTGGCTCCAACGGCACTCACCGGGGGTCCCGCTGCGGCCCCAGCCCCACGGCGGCTGCGGGCAGGCGGTGCCGGGCTCCGGGGTGGCCGTTTCACCGGCTCCGTGCTACAGGAAGGAGAGGAGAGCAGCTATTTCCTTCCAACATGTCAGCTGCCTGCGCAGGGCAGGCAGCCCCGGGCTGCTGGCAGCTTCCTCCAGCGCCGAGCAGCAGAGCTGGAGCCGCTCCATGCTCATGGCTGGAGCCAGGCACAGCCACAGCGCGGGGGATGGAACCCCAGGGAGCTCGGCAGGAGCTCGGCACAGGGGGAGATGGGATGGACCCAGCGGCACCACATGGCACCAGGAGCACCATGAGCAGCCCCAGGCCCCCTCCCCACCCCGGGCAGCACTGGGGAGGGGGCTGCAGTGCTGGGAGAGAGGGGCAGCTCGCCCGGTTTGTGCCTGCCTGCGGTTTCCAGCCTTGGGATGGGATGGGAGCTCCTGCTGCCAGCGCCAGGCTGGGATGGGTTTTGTGTGGCCTCCGCACCAGAGCAGCAGCTTCTGCCCAGCGGCATCGGGGAGGAGACAACCGACAGCCCCCGGCCCCCACTGGAAACCACCGCGACCGCTGCGAGGGGCCCATGGAAGAGGCAGGACTGGTTCTGAAGCACAACGTGCGTGGCTGGGAGCAGGGCAATGGGCGCTGCTGCGGGTGGGCAGAGCGGGGGCCGCAGTGCCAGGAGCGGCCACGCAGCCGGGGAGCCACAAATGGGGAACTTGCGCCATGACAGGAACAGGGAAACCCCACACAGAGCCCGATGCTGCCGGGGAGAAACCAGCCCCACAAGCAGGTAGAGATGCCATGAGCTGGGCTGAACCTGCCCGCTGGCATTTGCTGCCCTCGGGAAAGGGTTTCCTCCTCTCTTCGGATTTTCCCTTCCCACCAGAGGCCCAGAAACGCGTCAAAAGCAGCTCACCAAACCACCCGGTGAAATCCCAGTGAAATCCCAGTGAAATCCCTCAAATCCAGGGGCTGGGACCGTGTCACGAATCCACCCCAGTGCAGCGAGAGCCACCCTGGGGCAGCCGCGAGCAGGTACAGGCACTGCCCTGGTGCTGGTGGGATCCCTTCAGTGCCAAGCACCAGCAGGATCCGGGTCCTGCAGCAGAGCAGGGGCCATGGCACCCCCCAGCCCAGTGATGCTGCCCCCGGGGTTACCCCATGGCACCGCGCACCCATTCCCGGCGCAATTCCGGCTGTGCCAGACGCCTGATGGGGACAGTGGGAGCACAGTCCTGGTGCAGGAGCAGGCACCAGTGGCAGGACACCAGCAGTGCTGAGCACCCACCCAGAACCCATGGGCATGAGTCCAGCGTGGATCCCAGGAGCAAAGAACCCCACATGCAGCCCTGAGGAGGTGATGGGCTCCCAGTGACCCTCCCCAGTGATGGGGCACAGCTTCAGGCGTAAGTATGGGATAAGGAGATCTAGGACAAGGGAGATGCCCCAGCACCTTGTTCATCCTTCCAGCAGCCAGCCACCCCCTGGGGTCCCTGCAGACACCCCAGCACAGCCCCGGCACCAGAGCTGCCTCCAGCACAGCCCTGGGCTCATCACTAATCCCTGCTCAGACCAGCAGCAGCACAGGAGGGATGGGTTGGTTGGAAGGACCTGAGGATTAAGCTCATTTCAGCATCGAATTAGTCCTGACTGGGGTCTGGAGACACAATTTCATTTTCTCTGGCACGCTCCAGGGAGCACACACAATCCCACTAATCCAGCTGCCGGCCAGCATGGATTTGCAGAGCGGGACCCGCATGGGCAGCACAGGCATCAACAACACTGCTCTGGCTGCATCCATCCCCTCCAGTCACTGTACATTGGTGCTCTCTGTGGGTTAGGATGGGCAGGAGCCACTGGCACAGGCATCCATGGGAGAGCAGGCACATCAAGGCACAGGCATCCCATGGGACAGCAGGCACACCGTGGCACAGTTATCCTATGGGACAGCAGGCACACCATGGCACAGTTATCCTATGGGACAGTAGGCGCACCGTGGCACAGTTACCCTATGGGACAGCAGGCACACCGTGGCACGGGCATCTGGGGACAGGCAGAAGGACACCACTGACAGCACCCGCTGCCCAACCACTCTGCCTGGGGAGGAGGCACCGATCACGCTGCAAGCCCATACAGGGTACACACAGACCCTCACACCCTCACATTCAGCAGGGCAGGGCTCAGGCCAAGTGCTGTCAGGCACCATGAGGACAGGCAGGACCCCCAGAGCAGCCCCTGCACCCTCTCAGCCCCTCCAGCCTGTCCACAGCCAGTGGGTGCAGGGGTTTGTGCTGCAGCAGCTCCGAGCACAGCGATGCTCTCACATGGGTCAGCAGAGCAGAAGGGAGGGAGGGTAAAGCCTTGCCTCTGGAAGAGGGGCGCGCAGACCTGCAGGGACACCGGCAGGACTGGTCAGAATGGGAATAAAAACCCCAAACACCAATGATTTCTGCAGGAAAACCTCATTCAGAGCAGGTGAATCCCATCCAGACCTGGCCAGGGTCACCCACAGCCTTCATCCCTAATGGACACAACACATCCATGCAGGAGAGCTGGGGTTTGGCTTTCCCGGCCCAGGATGTGCTCCGCAGGCCCAGGAGCGGCAGCAGCCGCTGGCAGTGCTGGGGCAGAGCAGAGCTCTGCTCCCGGCTGCACCACGAGCACCTCCTGAGCGCTCCCCAAGGCTCTGGTCAGCGCTGGGGTCACACACGGACCGCGGTGGCTGTGCCAGCCCCAGCGCCAAACAGGGCAGCGATCGGTTTACAGCTGCTCCGAGGGGCTCAGATGCCTCCGGCCAGAGCCGCCTGCTCTGTGCGGAGCTCTGCAGCCAGACAGGGACCAGGCACCCGGCACCAGGCACCCGGCACCGCTGTGCCCAGTGCCGCAGGGCAGCACCGAGCACTGCCCCAGCCCCGTCCGCTCCCCCCGCCCTGAACCAGTGTTTCTGTCTCCTTCACGTCCACAGAGACGTGAAACTGGCAGCGAAAACGGAGACTGCAGAGCTCACCGGGACCGCTGGAGCAGGGTGCCCATGGCACGGCTCGGTTACAGCCCCACGGCCGCCCGGCAGCGGGGAAAGCACAGGGCACGGAGCGCTCCCGGCCCCTCTGGTGCAGGCAGATGGGTGCATTGTGCTTTATCGGCAAGTCAGCTCGGCCCTATCGCCAGGAAGCCGCGCTCGCATGAGCCTCCCCCTCCACAGTTCCCAATGCGGAGGGAGAAGCGGCTCCCAGCAGCCTACCTTTTATCAGCCAGCAGATGTTGCTAGAACTGTTGCTGCATGAACCACGCAGGCATGCCCAGCACCACTTGGATCCCTGCGCCGGCCACATGGTGCCAGGGTAAACACCCCCGCCCCCTTCCTCCCGGGATCAAAACACTTGGGGGTTGCAAAATAGACACCCCATGAAAGGAAAGGCATGCCACAGAAACAGGACAGCTGTCGAGGCGACTTCTCCCGAGCATGCCGGAGCCCCGGAGCCAGCAGCCGGAGCTGCCTGCGCCTCCACAGAGCTGAATCCTGACCCAGTGAGGTGGGGACTGGTGACCCCCTGCCTCTGCCCCACAGCCACTGCGGTGCCTTCGGCCCCATAATGTGGAGGCTGCTCCGAGGGCAGCACGGGTGTGCAGGGGATGGGGATGGGGGGGAGGTCCTGCTTGACCCCAGGGCTGCCCTGATGCCCATTTTGTGCAGCCTGACTTACAGTAATTCCTTACAAAGCAGAAAGTCATTTCCCAGCTGATGGGGCCACTTCACTGCACTCAGCACAGCACAGTCACCACTTGCTGCCCACGCCGTGGAGGAGTACAAGGAGCAGGGATTTTTCACACACAGAGTATCTGGGTTTTGCTATCACTCGAGAGAGAGCTGGGAAACCCCACGGCGAGGACCTCACAGCCCCGCTGGAGTCAGCACTTCCCCTGCACTGAAGGGGAAGGTCCCACCAGAGGCTCCATGCAACCCTGCGCCGAGCATCCCCAGCTGCAGGTCCCTGTCCCCAGCACCAGCATCCCTCATCCTGCCCTGAAGCATTAGCCCCGCGACAAGGCCGGCACACGGAAGCCAGCGAGGCGGCTCTAGTGACAGATGCCAAGGGAGGACAGCAGAGGGGTGACAGCCGCCCCGTCACGCCCAGCTCCCAGCCCTGCTCTCCCGTGTCCCCAGGCATGGGCTGTTGGCACCTCTCAACCTGCACCGGAGCTCCTCCTCCATGGGCCTGCTCACGCAGCACAGCACAGCATGGCCCTCCACGCTCTCCAGGGATAGTTACAGAACCCAACCCAGGGAGATGGCCTCCATCCTCATATCCAGCACCTCAGGGACCCAGGAGCCAAGTCAGGACAGGCTTCGGGCACACCAGGACTTGCTGCAGCCACCCACAGGCGGGTGACCCCAACAGCCCCAGAGCCTCCCCCTTGCCCAGGGCCACATGGACAGGACAGCACCAAGCAAAGCTCCGACACGGGTTCATTGCACTGGCACAAACCCACCAAGGCAGTGGCCAACCTCAGCTCAGAAGAGAGCCCCTCAGTAGCCACCAGCCCTCCCAGCCACAGAGCCTTCCTCCCAGAGGGCATGAAGAGAAGAGGGGGCAAAGCTCCTGCAGTGCAGGGCTGGTTCCTTGTGCCCGCAGTGGTGGCCGGGCTCTGCAGACCACGCCACGGTGCACACAACGGCCACCTCCATGGATGTGGATGGCTGTGATGCCGTTGGGAAGACCAGGCTGGCCGCAGGCAGCACGAGCCAGGAACACTGTACTGCAACAAGGTGTGCGGGGACTTTATGTGCAGTGTCCCTGCCATGAGTGAGCCACACTGCGGAGCTGTGCTCTGCAGGATGTGCCCCGAACCCTGCGAACAACTCACTTGTTGTCACTACCTGTTCCCTGCAGAGCCAGCGGCCGCATCCCGGTGCCCACAGGAGCCGGGCGCGGGGGTCCCGCAGCCGCCGCGGTGCGAAGCTCCCGGGATCCCGGCCTGGTGCGAGCCCAGCGCTGGGAACGGGGCCCTGACAGCTCCGAATCCACCGGGACAGGTGGCCCCGGCCCCACCGGCCCCGGGCCCGGCCCCGCTGGGTGAAAGGGCACCGGGCGCCGCCGTCCCCGCGGTGCCACCGCTCCCGGACCGTTCCCATCCGCCCTCGGCTCTGCCCCGCGGCCGGCACCGGGGACCCCGCTCCCCGCATGCGGGACCCCCCCCCGGCCGCTCCCCCCCCCCGGGGCCGCCGCTGCTCCAAGGCCCGGCCCGGGGAAGCGGAACCGGCCCCGCTCCGCCGCTGCTCCGAGCGGCCCCGAAGTCCGCTCCTGCCCGCAGGGAGCAGCCCCGCGGCCCTGCCCGCACCTGCGCGGCCCCCCCCGGCCGCAGCCAGGCCAGGCCCGGCCCCGTCACCGCAGCGCCCCAAGACCGGAGCGGTTACGAAACACCCCGAACGTTCACGGACCGAGCACCGCGCCCCGAGCACCGCACCCCGGCACCCCCCCCGCAGGTGCCCCCGGGCCCGGCCCCGCCGCCCCCCCCCCGACCGCAGAAAGCGAAACCAGCCCCGGTCCCGGCTCCGGACCCTGCCCGGGCCCCGCTCCCGTCCCTACCTGCGGCCGCGGCGGCGGCTCCGGCTCCGCTGCTCCGGCGGCTCTCGGCTCTCGGCTCCGCCGCCGCTCTGCCCCCTCCGGCCGCCGCCGCCGCCGCCCGCCCCGGCCCGGCCCGCACGGCACCGCCCCCCCCCCCCCCCCCCCCCGCGGCACCGCCCCGCTCCCGCCCCCGGCACCGGGTAACGGCACCGGGCAGCGGGCACGGGCACGGGCAGCGCCCCGAGCAGCAGCGGCACAAACCGGGACCGGAGCTGGCACCGGCACCGACAAAACCCAAAGCGGCACCGGGCACTGGCAGGAGCCAGCACCGGCATCGGGCGCAGACGGGAGCTCCGACGGCACCGGGACCCCCGTGTGAACGCTCCGGGTCTCTCCCGTCTCCCCCTCACCACCGTCGCTGCCCACGGGACGGTCTCTTCCCCGGCAGCCGCTGGTGCCTGTTGCACCCATCAGCACTGCTCGGTGCTTTCCCCCTGCGTGCAGGCCTCAGCTCCGCTCACCTGAGCCCCGCAGAGCAGCAGCGGCTCCTGTGTCCTGGTTCTCCATGTGGGCCCTGGCAGGATGCACAGGGGAGTGCGAGGAGGGAAAGGGCTCTCCCATCCCACCAAGCACAGGATGGGGCAACTCCACCACCCGGGGGTTCCCACCCCGGTAACGGAGCACACGGGGGTCTGGGGACTGCTGCAGGACATGAGCACATGGCAGGGTCCATCTGTGCCAGCCCTGGGCTCCTGCATGTGCCTGGGCTGGGCTCCTGGGCCCATGCAGGCACCGTGATGCCGTGAGGCTGAGAGCAGTGAGGTCCCAGCGCTGCCGCAGCCCTGGGCACCAACGGGGCAGGGATACCAGGAGCAAAGGCAGGGAAACGGGCACCAGTGCATCCCCCTCTGCCCCATCCCCTGCAAGCAGACCCACAGCACCCCCTGCTCCTCTGGGCTCCCTCACACATAAAGGTGGCAGCAGCCCCAAGAACACCACCTCGAGGGGGCCTTGTACAGCTCCCAGCAGCACCCACAGCCCCCACCCAGGCCATGGGGCACCCCAGCATGGGGCACCCCAGCATGGGTGGCTGCTGCGGGGCGGCCGGGCAGGAAGCAATACTGGGCGTGCTTGTCTCTGCTCGAGCGCTCTCAGCAGCCGCATGGGATCTCCTGGGCTTTCGCTTTCGTTACCGGTTAATCTGCGTCCTGAAAATGCTCCAGGGGGAAATTCATGGGGTTGGGAGGAGCAGGGTGACCCCAGCACCAGCCCCAGGCAGCCACGAGGGACGGGCTCGGCTCTCCTTGCTCCGGTGCCAGTGCTGGGGCAGGATCATCTTGGGACAGTTGATGCTCCAGCGATTGCAAATCCCTCTGCAGCTGTGGATGAGCACAGTCCTGAGCTCCCACCTCTGTTTCTATTTCCCATTGCTCTTGTATCAGAGTCCTCCTTCCTTTGGGAGTGTGAGCCCCAAAAGCTGCAGCAGGAAGAAGGCAGGATGCTCACGGACCCTTGTCCATCCGGCAAAGCCACAACGTGCTGATACCTCCAAACCACCCTTCTGCAGCCCAGCTCCTTGCTGCCTGCCCGTCTCCACAGCCCATGATAAGTATCTGTGGGCTGGGCAGGCACCACCCTGGCACCTGCTCCCATGCAAATGCCAGCCACAAACCGGTGCTTTTCAGTTCACCTCCTCCTGGCAGCGTCTGCTTGTGCCAGAGCAGCCAGAACCAATGGGATGACTCAGGGGGATGAGTGGCTCCAGTCTGAGATGCTCCCAGCTCCCATCAGGTGCTTTGCTGCCTGCACTCATACACACGGGAGGCATCTCATGCACATGGGGCTGACACATCCCTGTGGAGCCACTCCCAATGGAGTCCCAGCTGCTGTTCCCAGTGCTCCTGCAGTGCTCCAGGCCTCGTGGGGATGTGATCTGGGACCCCAGCGAGCCAGCGACAGGCACCCAACATGGGGCCAGCATCTCCCGCATGGCCTTTTCCCACTAAGACAAAGGAAAGGAATGGGAACACCAGTGCACGGACTGCACTCCCTGCCCTCCCTGCCTTGGCTGCAGTGAGCTGCATCACGTGGACAAGCGGCTTTCACAATCCCTGGCCCACATAACCCATCGGCACAGTCATCCCGGCTCCGGCTGCTCCAGCCGAGGAAACCAAGGTCACACGCAATGTCTGTGGCTGTTGGGTCCTGGCCGGGCACAGCAGGACCCACAGGGTCCCAAGGACATGGTGCTCCCAGAGACCTGCATGGCCACACACCCTTGGGAGGGCTGGATGATAGGCACAGAGCATCCTCCCTTCCCTCTCCCCGTCCCTCGCTTCTCATTCCTATTTTGAAAGGAAAGGGGAAAAGATTGGTAATGGGAGAGAGAGCAGAGAGTGCTCCATTGGTGCATGTGGGGCAGCACATCAGTGTCCAGGGGGTGAATGGGCAGCACCTCAGGCAGGGCAGGAGAGGTGGACTTCCCAGGCAACTGGGGACAGCAAAGCACTGAGCCCGCTCCCATCCCTGGTGCTGCCGAGTCCCCATTGAACCTCTGCTGTGCTGGTGCTCAGGAAGGGCTCTGGGAAGGGAAGCAGTGCCCGGGAGCTGTGGGTGAACATGGCATCACCTCGGATGAGCTCAGCGGGATGCGGACGGAGAGCACGGGGCTGCGTAATTGGTTTCCAAGAAACCTGCCTGTGTGTGTGGAGCAGGAGCCTGCGGCCGAGCGGCCTCCGAGCGGCTCTCGAGGGTCCTTGTTGTTCCTCACGAGTGGAAGCAGTTATTTAGGCAGCTCTGGAGGGGTCCCAAGGCCTCTGCTGCCCTCACCCAGAGCACGTCCTGCCCAAGAGGCTGCTCCGCATCCCTCTGCCGCTCCTGGGATGTGTGGTTCCAGGCAAAGCCAAAGCTGCAGCAAGGCACAGGCTCTGCCCGTCCCCTCAAGGTTGTCAGTGGGGTCTGTCCGAGGAAGCCCAACCCCAACCCATGCCTGCTTTGGGACCCACGCGCTCCCAGCTCCGTGCTGAGGCCAGGAAACCCCTTGTGACAATGCAGCCCAGCTGATGAAAAACAGATGAATCCCCAAATTAGTCACAGCTTCGTGTTTTCCCACTCGGCCTCAAACGCAGCCAGGGAGAAGCTTTGCCAGAGCTGTGCTGGCACCGCAGCCTCCAGCAGTGTTTGCTCCCTGCTCTCTGCAGACCGGAGTGGGAAGGAGCACCATGGGCAGCCATGGGGCTGAGGCTGTTGTCCTGTGGTCCTGCTTCCCAAGGCAGCCACGGGGCTGCTCCAGCCCCACAGGAATCTGCTGTCCTGGTGCCCAGGAATGGCACATCCCATTCCCTGGCACAGGCCATAAACCCTCCTCCATGGAGGCAGGGATGAACTCAGTGCACTGGATGTAGGGAAGGGCCTGCCCAAGTCAGGATGGCCCCACCATCCCCTGGGACCCAGGCATGACGCAGAGGGATCGGCCTGGAGTCAGTTGGGCTATTTCTGCTGCACAGGAGGGATGGAAAGGGAGATCCTATGGGAAGCCAGCCTGCATGATCCCGGGGCTCGGACCTGCTGGGAGGGAGAACATGGAAAACCCCACGGACAACGGAGTATGATGTTATGGGCAGAGCAGGGCCAGGGCAGACAGCACAGAGACAGGGCTCAGAGCTGATGGGCAGGGGAAAGCAGAGGGCACGCTGGAAGCTCATCACATTTGGAAGCTTGTCACCGCGATGTCTCATGGCAGCAGGACAGGAGGATCTGCTCCAGCAAAAACCTGGGAAATGGCACTTTGTCCAAGGGGGAATTTCCACAGGAAACCTCTGTTCCAGACGCTTGGACAAGGCTGGGAACAACCCCAGAAGCGCTTGGTCTCAGGAGCCATCAGACACTATTGCATGGGCAAAGGCTCTTTGTTCTCTCCATCAGCTCAGGAAAAACATCCAGGTTTCTGCCTGCTGGAAACCTCGGGGCAGCCACAGCCAATGTGGGGGAACCAGAGCATGGGGGGACAGGGGGGCAGTGCCAGCACCCACAGCCCAGCCGGGACCAGGGGCACAGACACCTCGCACCTGCTGTGGGGCTGGGACAGGCTGGGCCATGGGGGGGCTCAAGGGGCAGCGCTTGTGCCCCCACCCTGCACGGTGCAGCAGCGCATCCCTCGCCGGCGCAGAGCCCAGGTTGCCACAGTAACCGCTCGGTCCCAGCCGGCTCCTGCCATAAACACTGCTCGGGTCAGCCCGGTTCAGCGCTGCCATCCCAGCGCCAACAAAGCCCCTGCAGGCAGAGCCGGGGTCCCTGCGCTCCACTGGGGGATGCAGGATGCAGGGTGTGGGATGCAGGGTGTGGGATGCAGGGTGCAGGATGCAGGATGCAGGGTGTGGGATGCAGGGTGTGGGATGCAGGGTGCAGGATGCAGGATGCAGGGTGCAGGATGCAGGGTGCGGGATGCAGGGTGCAGGATGCAGAATGCAGGGTGCGGGATGCAGGGTGCGGGATGCAGGGTGTGGGATGCAGGGTGCAGGATGCAGGATGCAGGATATAGGATGCAGGGTGTGGGATGCAGAATGCAGGGTGCGGGATGCAGGGTGCAGGATGCAGGGTGTGGGATGCAGGCTGCGGGATGTTGGCTGGCACAGCCAAGCATGGGTAGGGCCAGGCGGAAGGAGTAGGAATCACCAACTGGGTCTGAGGAGGAAGCAGAAAGGGAGTGAAAGCAGGAACTCGAAAGTGAGAACAGCCCCGAATGCGCTGCCCCCATCATGGCTGAGCTGGAGCGATGGTAACCGGGCAGCTCGGAGGGGAAGGCCCAGTGGGGCAAGGCAGGGACCGCTGTGGGGCACATCCCATGGGTCTGGCTCCTGTGATCGGAGCAGGAGCTTGCCTCTGGGAACAACAGTGGGGGGCAGCTCACCCCCCCCCCGCGCTGGTGGGATCCCAGTGGAGTGGATGTGCCTGGATGAAGGGATGCAGGGGGTCCTGCCCCTGCTAACAGCAGTGTGGTGCTAACAGACACCGAGGAAACCGTGTCTCTGGATGGGTAAGGTGAGCCCCTGGTGCTGGTGCTGGCACAGGCAGACACCACACTCGGCTCCAGCATGGGATGAGCAGGGAACGGGCAGGTTGAGTCCCCCGGCATGGCAGCTGCCATAGGGGCTGGCACTGGTGGCACTTGGGACCGCGCTGTGCCGCGGGTCTGACCTCTGGCACAGCTGGCAGGGGTGCCACCACCGGGACCTTGCTTGGCTCTGCTCTGCTCCAGTGATGCAATATTTGACTGGTGTTTTACAAGCGCTGGAGGCACCGATGGCTCCTGCTCCGCAGCTCGGCCCAAAGCCACCCCTGCCGAGGGAGTGAGGAGGAGGAGGCTTGTGTTGGGTGCTCGGAGCAGAGCAGCCGCTGTTCCCATTGCCCCTTGATGGCCACGCACACGGACAGAGGAAGGATTGAGGAGAGCGCAGCACCCATAGCCCCTGGCAAACCAGCAGGTACAGAGCAGCCCCTCATGGCTGCAGCCAGCCCTGGGCACAGGGGGTCTGCGGGAGCTGGGGCCAGGGCAGGGTCCTGCCGTGCTCTGATCCCTGTCTGTGGGTTCATCCCTATGGAATGATCAGTGCTGCACCAGCAGGACCCTGGGGTTTGGTCCCACAAGGGGCATCACCTCCAGGTCCCCACATCCCTGGCAGGTGGCTGCCCCATTCCCTTGGAAGCTGCTCCATTCATCTCCATCTGCATCCCAAGCAGCTTATCTGCATCTGGAGACCCCTAATCCGTTGCTTGGCTCAGACACCATCCCCGCTGTGCTGAGGGGGGGGATTGATGCTGGGGAAGGAGCAAACCCACCCCGTGACCTCCTTCTGGAGCCACAAACAACCCCATTCCCACAGCACCCACAGGGGCCGGGGCAGCCGAAGGGGATGGGGTTGGTGCTGAGCGCCTGGTGCTGCAGGGTCCAGCCTGGCACAGGGACCTTCCTGCAGTGCAAATCAGGCCGCAGCACTCGCCCAGCCCGATGCCAAGCGGAGCCTCCAGAGAGCCAGGCCCGAGATCAGATCAGCGGCACATTAACCCCGAGTGAAGGGCCAGGCCCCCCGGCTAAACCCAGGGAGCGGGGCAGGTCCCGACAGGGATGCACAGGGCGTGTGGGTGCAGGGAGATAAGGAACCACGTTATCTGCAGGAGCGCGGGGCAGGACGCGGCGTTCCCGACTGCCAACGGTTGTGGCAACCCCGGGTTTGCATATCCATAGGAAAATTCCTCGGTCGGGGGTTTTCCAGCCCATCCTGCAGCTGGCGGAGGGGAGCTGGGAACCACTGAGGGGGAGAGAAGAGGGGTCCCTGGGGCTGGGCTGGGTCAGGTTCCCGTGTGAGGAATGGGGGGGATGATCCGTGTGAGCCCAGCGCCTGCCTCGGGCGCAGTAATGGGGCTGCCAGCGCCTTGTAGAGCCCTGGCTGGGGCTAAGGGGGAAATGGGGGGTCCTGGTGGGGCTGAATCCCAGGCACAGGGAATGGCCTCAGCATTGAGCTCAAACCCCAGCAGGATGCTCCAGGACCCTCAACCAGGTCCAGTGCAGCCGGTTCCAAAGGGGTGCAGAGGGGTTTGCTGAGCAGGACCCGCATGCAAACACCCTGTGCTGGCAGCAGTGAGCTCCCTCTTGGCCTCACCAGACCCCAAACCCCAGACCCCAACCCCTGCCATGAGGGCTCTGCAGGCTATGCTGGTGCCTCGGGGGGGGGGCCGGCCGCTCTCAGCACATCCTCACTGTGCCCTGCAGAGACAGGGTTAAAGGACACGGGTGGGACAGACCCACACGCCGCCCCCCCCCCCCCCCGGAGCCATGGGGCAGCCCCACGGCAGAGCCGTGGCACCGGCACCACCGCGGCCTCATCCTCGCAGCCCAGCACTGGAGTTTCCCTGACGCTATTGGAGGGGCCGGTGCCGGTGCCCCCCCTCCAGTGCCCCCCACCCCAGCAGGGCCCTGCCGAGCCCCGATAAGGGCCGGGCCGTGGCCCCCGCAGCGCCGAGCAAACCGCAGCTGACGTCAGGGCCGCCGGGGGCCCCGGTTCCCGGAGCGGGGCCCAGCACCAGCTTCAGAGCCTTTATTGTGGAGAACGTCAGAGCCGGTCGGTACAGCAACCAAATATACCAAAAATAAACCTTTGTACAGGATCGGTGCTGCCGGAGGCACCGCACGGACACAGCACCCACGGCATCGCTGCCCCGGCGCAGCCAAAGGGGTGGCTCCATCCTGCACCCCTGCCAGGGCTCCATCGCCGCTGCTCTTATCCACGGCCCCATTCACACCGTGGAAATGGGCTCCCCCCCTATTTGGTAACTACAGCCCCACCCGGGGCAGCAGCTTCCCCATCCCCTGAGCAAGGAAACCTGCCCCGTGCTGCACCCATGGCCCTGCTGAGCACTGGCCAAGAGCAGGGTCCTTGTCCTGGGTCCATCCTGCTACCTCCAACTTTAGCAGTGGCAGCCAAACCTCCAGCCCAACCGGCACAAGCTGCAGCCCCATTGCCAGGGACAGCACCGGCCATGCCCCAGGAGCTCAGCCAGGCCATCCATTGCCATCACACTGGCTCCATCTCCTGTCCTGCATCCAGGTCCAATGGGGCTACCTCCATGCACTGCTCCAGCCTGGCCCCAGGGTGAGCCACAGCCAGGGAAGCCACTGTGGTTACACCCTGGTCCCAGAAGTGACCCAAGCTGTGAATGCTGTCCCTGCATCCGGAGCAGGAAGCTGGTGGCAGGAACAGGCCCCCAAAGCCCTCTGCTCCCAGCACAGCCCAGGCTGAGCCCGCACAGCATCACCCGCAGGGCCCATGGGCAGTAACCTGGGGCAGGGGCCAGGAGCAGCCCCTCGGGGGCAGATCCTGATGTGTCCATGGGCAGGCAGGAGAGCAGCTTCCAGCAGCAGGAGCAGGAGCTGCAGGAGCAGGGGCTGCAGGAGCACACATACAAAGGGTGGCTGTGTGGGGGGGGGGGGGAGCAGGCACTTGAATGAGCAAACCAAGAGTAAAAAAGGGGCAGGGAAGGAAATAGAAAAGGTTCATCCATATCCCCCCCCCCGGGAGCTCTCGGGTCACACGAGGGCTCCGTGGTGAGGACCCGGCCCCAGCTCCTCCTCAAGAACAGCCCCAAGCAGCCAGGAGCGAGGCCGGGGGGGGGGCTCTGTGGGGATGGGAGCCACATCCTGGGGGTCCTGCGGCGCTGGCCTCACATGGGGGAGGAGGCACATTCCGGGGTCAGCTCCATGTCGAAGGTCAGCGACTCTGGGGGGAGATGGAGCCGGAGGTTATGGGACCCATATGTGCCCCCCCCCCACCTTTGGGTGCTGCTCCCCACACTCACCAAACTGCCCCCCCGTGTTGGCCTCCGCTCCCTCGCTGGTGTTGCCAAACTGCATGAGCGTATCCAGGGTGCGGGGGGACATGGGCAGGTCGATGGTGTTGCTGAAGGAGGTGCTGAGCGGGGGGAAGAGCAGGGAAAGCTCCAGCATCAGGGCCTGGATGGAGCCCTCAGACACCCCCCCTGCCCCCCGACGGGCCCCAGGGCACGGCCCAGCCGCTCCCAAGAGCTCCACACAGGAAAGGGGCCCCGGGAGGGGAAGGATGGGCTGTGGTGTGGGCAGAACGGAGCCCAGCGGCACCCACAGCATCCACAGCCCCCCCAGCAGCTGAGCACACACAGAGCCCCCCCCAGCAACCCCAGCAGCACTCACGGGGTGACACAGATGAACTTGGTCTTCAGGTAGGGAGCAGCACCTGCGCAGGAGCAGCCTGGTCAGCAGGCACCCAAGGAGGAACCCATCCCCTTCCTGCATCCCACTGCTCATCCTGCATCCCACCGCTCATCCTGCACCATGGCTGTGCCCAGCACCCACCCGTGGCACAGGGGAGCACAGAAAGTCAACAACTACCTGAGTCGGTGGCTTCCGAGTGCTCCTGGCTCTCAGAGCGGCAGTACTTCCCGAACGCCTCCTCCTTGGGGATGTCGGGGTACAGGTAGACCAGGGGGGACACCAGGATGTTGGTGGCATCCATGATCTTGTAGCCCATGATGATCTCGGCGAAGGACATGTTGTTGAGCTGCTGTTTGGTGTAAGGCTCCACAGACTGGATCTGGGTCTTCCCTGTACAAGGAGACTTTTGGCACGGGACTAGGCACCCACGTTCCCCAAACACCCCAGGAGCAGCAGGGATGGGAGCAGCCCAGGGCCATGCTCGGTGTCACAGCACAGCCAGAGCAGGGCAGGACAGGGACCTGCCGAGGGCTTGCAGGGCACTACACGGGTGGCCCATGGGCAGCACACCCGGGCTCAGGGTGCTCATGAGGACAAGGACAAAGCACAGAGGGCACAGGAGGAGGGTGCAGGAGCCCCAGGAAGGCTCCGAGGAGGAGGGTGCAGGAGCCCCAGGAAGGCTCCGAGGGGAGCAAGGGGCAGCCACCCACCGCTGATGTCCTTCTCCACCCAGGTGAAGGTGATGCCTCCCTCCTTGCTGCTCTCGCTGAAGCGCAGCAGGAAGGTGCCCGGGGGCTTGGTGCTCAGGATCGCTCGCTCCCGCTCCTTGCTGATGAAGCCCATGATGTACCTGGGCAGCAGGAAGTGAGGTCAGGAGCCCAGGGCAGCTGCTGCACGGTGTGAGCCCTGCCCACCAGCACCAGAGCCATCCCAGTGCAGGGATCCCCAAGGATCTGCTCTGAACCAGGCAGCAGACAGGAGATGCTTCCCCGGGGACCCCTGCACTCCATTGGCTCAGTGGGAGCCTGCCCAAGTGCCAGCCCAACCAAGGAGCCCTGGACCACTGCTCACCCTTCATTCCACAGCGCCAGGATGTACTTCTTCACCAAGTCAATGATGTTGTCCAGCCAGACCCAGAAAGAGAAGCCTTTGCCAGCCATGTTCTCCTGAGGAGGGCAAAGAGGCTGAGCCTCGGAGCAAGGGGAGGCAAGGGAAGGTGCCCAGCAGCAGGGAGGAGGTTGTACCTTGCAGAACTTGGCCCAGGTGATCTGACAGCCGGAGTAGTTCACACCCGGGCCTGGCAGGGAACACAAGCATTGATGCTTAGGGATGCTTCCAACCACAGCTCCAGGGAGCAGCCCCAGGTTTGTGTTGTTTGGCCAAGAACCAGGAACTGAAATGAGAGCTCCCGTCCCAGCCCCCAGCCCTGCTCCTGCACCGAGATGAGCCCGCAGGGACACACACATGGTTACCTAGGAGCTTCTCTGCCAACGTTGTCAGCTGCTCGATGCTGAGGCCACGCTTGGTGGTGGAGGAGAACTGCCAGCTCAGCACCTCTGCCACCTGGTCCCACGTCCCGATGGGGGGCTTGGTGAAGAAGTTCACGTTCTGCACAAGGGGGAACACAGCCCTGAGCAGGACATGGGGCAGGAGCAGGGCCGGGTCCTGCTCCAGCCCTATCCCACATCCCAAAGCTGCCCCACAGCTTTGCCCAGCCCTACCTTGGGGTTGTTGGTCAGCATGTTGTACCACAGGATGGAGGCCCAGGCATTCGGCATCTGGCAGATGTTGGAGATGACAACCACAGGCAGCGAGTGGGTCTGCAGAGACAGGATGTGAGCCCAGGCTGGGACATCTCCCAGGGCTCCCCTGCAGCCAGCCCCATGGCAGTGCAGCTGGAGCCCAGAGCTCACCTCCAGGTCAATCTTCAGCCCCTGGTGATACACCTCTGTCTCGAAGGTGATGAGGTGCAGCTCCTCGGTGACGATGAGCGAGGCCTGGGGAGGAAGGACACAATGAGCACACAGGAGCAGGGCTATCAGCCCCACAAGCAGCTCGGGGTTGGCTGGAAGGGGCTCGGCTGCTGCTGAGGAGCTCTCCCCACACTCACATCGCAGTTGGCTCGGCCGCCGTTCCCGCAGCGCTGCTCCCGCAGGGTCTGTGGGCACAGGGGATGCAGTGGGGACACCGGGAGAGGATGGGGCCGGAGCAGGAGCGGCCCAAGAGCCTCTGGTACCTACCAGGTGCTTGAACTCAGCCGAGAGGCTGCCGTTGTTGGACTCCTCCATGTTCATGACCTTGGTGTTGGTGCCCAGGATGTTAAACTTCCGGGACCTCAAGAGGGGAAAGGCAGAGTGGGGCTGATGGTGCTTCCACACCGGATGCACCAAGGAACCCAGGAAAGCCCCCACATGGCTGCACTTACCCCCGGAGTGCTGCAACGTCCCCAGAGTCCCTAAGGAAGGGGAGAGAGACGCTGGTCATGGACATGGCCTCCCCATGCTGGTGCAGACAAGCTGGTGCATGGGGCTGCTGCATCACTGCGTGGAGCCCCCCAAGCTGTCCCCCACCATGGGAATGAACCCTCAGGACCCAGCACTACCCCTTCCACTGAGGGACACACTGGGTGCAGGGATGGAGCCTGACCCAAGGAGAGCAGGAACAGTCCCACCCCAGTAACTGCCCCCAGCACCAGCAGGATCAGAGCAAGGGACTCACTTGTCGATGCAGACTTTGATTTTCAGCTGATAGTTCAGCTCTGGGAACTTGACCAACAACCTGCAGAGGGGCAGCAGATGCAGGGTGTGAGCATCCTGCACAGCTCCAGTTCACTGCAGCACTGGTGTCCCCAGCAGCAGCAGCTCTCCCTGCCGCAGGGCACTGACCCACCTGACTTTGGTGGTGAACTGCACCCCGGTTTTGATGACCAGGGGCCGGTCGGGGTGCATGGGCATGCAGGGCTGCCTCTCCACCACGAAAGCGCTGCAGGGGAAAGGCATCAGAACCACACTCACACCTCAGGCCTGATCCAGTCACTCGCTGCCCACCCCCTCCAGCCCATGCCTGTGAGCAGGGCCTGCCCATCAGCACCTTTTCATCAGGTTCCGGAACAGGTCCACGATGCGCTCCTCCAGCATGGGCCGGTGCTGGACAATGGGGTCACCCTTGTAGGACACTTTCTGCTGCAGCTCTTCCAACTTCTTGATCTGCTGCCGGGTCTGTAGCTGGGATTCGGCAAGAGAGGTTATCCTAGGGGAGCAGGAGGGACCAGCGTTAGCTCTGGCTGCAGAGCCCCCTCTGCCCTTGCTTGTGTGAGACAGGACCAGCAGAGAACAGAAGGTGCCTGTGGCTCCCAGCCTGGGGCACCCATTACAAAAGGAACCCCCAGGTTCTGCAGAGACACACCTGGAACCTCTCACAGCAGCCTTAAAACCCCTTCTGAGATGTTAACCCCCCAGGCCTGGGGTTAACCAATGCTCACTGCTGGGGATCAGTCTGCCTAATGGGTTACATCTCCCCATGCAGGCACCAGAAGCCCATTTGCAGGGCTCGGAAGGGCTCCTCTCTAGGGCCTGCTCTCACCAGTTCTCCAGCCGGTCTAAGCAGATATTGGGGGGGCCGCCAATGCAGGCGATCTGCTGCCGTCTCTTCCAGTCTGCCAGCTCCTCATCTGCCAGCATCTTCTGCACATACTCCATAGCTGAGAGCAGCCCAGCCAGCTCGCTCACAATGCCCTGGTGAGGCAGAAGGCACAACTCTCACCACCCTCAGTCACACATCCACAGACAAGGCAGGGTCACCCAGGCCTGCGGTCCCAGGCTCAGCTCTGGCCATGCAGGGACACCAAAGTCAGCCTCCTGCAAAGGGCATCCCCAGACCAGCTCCAGCGCGTACCCTTCGCATCTGGTCCAGCGCCGTCAGCATCTGCTCCAGCTGCTGCATCTTCTGCCGGGTCACCGACTGGTTGTTCCCATTCAGATCCTGCATGTCTGTGCAGAGGGAGACCTCAGACCTGGCTGCTCCTCCCCACCCAACACCACACAAACCAACCGCTTCAACCTCGACCGAGCGGGAGGCTTAAGAAGCCTTCACCAGTTAGGTGCTATCACCTCCACAAGCCATCCCATTGCTCACAGGCAGAGCTCTGGTTCAGCTCCCCCCAAGGCAGAGTCAGTGGCAGAAGCAAAGGAGGTTTCTCCAATTGCCATGCAAATGCCCTGAGCCTAAGCCTCTCTTCTGACTGGGGAGGAGGCACTGGGAGGGCTGGAACGTGCCCTCCAGCATGTTTCCGTGCAGGAACACACTTTGGTTCACCCGGTGCTAATGAGCTTCCATTACCTCCTTGGCTTTTCAAAGTCTTGTAGTTAAAATCAAAGTCATCCTGGAGATTCTCCACCACTTTCATCTTCTGCTCCAGATCCTGCAAGGCAAAGAGATGCGGATGTATTCAAAGTACTAAATCACTGCGGTGGGGAAAGGTGAAGGTGCTGAGGCAGCACACATACCTGCACCCTCTTCCTCACATCCTGCAGGTGCTGCTCCAGCATCTGCTGCTTCTCTGTCACTACAGCTGCCGTGGGATGCGTGGCCTGTCCCCCTTGCTGCGGAGGGGACAAGGAGGGCATGAGAACAGGGCCATAGCTCCCCTGCCAGCCTGCACCCAGAGGTGCTGCAGGAAAGGTCTTCATCCCCTTCACTAACAAAAGCCACTGCAGCTGCTCCCTTGCAGCATTAGCTCCAGGGCTGCACAGTGAGGTGCACCCAAGCAAGGGGTGAGAGGAGAGATGGATGCACAAAGCAAAGAGCCACCCAGGCTGCATCCTGGAGGGCAGCTGCTGTCTGGAGAGCAGAAGTCATCACCCACAGCAGCCAACCCACCCCTCAGCACAAAGCAGCTGTTACTGAAGGCAGCACATGGGGAGCTGCAGCCACAAGCCCTGCACGGGCTGGGGTGGAGGCCCCTGGACACCCCCCCAAGGCACTGACCTGGGCTGCAGTGGCCGCGGTCTGGAGGAGCCGGGACTCTTCCCACAGGCAGCGAGCCACGATGCGGGCGATCTCCATCGGCTTCTCCAGGTACCTGCTCTGTAAGAGGTGTCCAAGAGCCCCCAGGTCAGCAGGCACAGCCTAACCCTGGGATCCCCACATCCATTATGGCTGTGGGTCATGAAAGCCACCAGGTTTCCACGGGGGCCAAGCGCCTCCCATCCCACCTGCAGGAACTGCTTGATGCGCCGCAGGTTGTGCTGGTAGAGGACGTTGGACTCCTGCAGGAAGCGGCTGTACTGCTGGTCGATCTCCCCCAGCAGGTTGTGGAACACCAGCGTGGCATGGGACTCCTTGCTGGCAGCGTATGCCCTGCGCGGGGGGCAGAGCCCTGGGTGCCGGCACAGGGAAGGGGCAGGCAGCTCCGGTGCAGTTTAACCCCAGCCACCGTCCTAACCTGCACGGGAGGAGCAGGCCTGACCTGCTCCATGTCCATGAACCGAGCCCTCGGCTGTGCCTGTGGGCACGGTGATGAGGAGGGGTTTGCGTTTAGGCTTAAAGTGTGGCTTTAAGCCAGGGAGACAGCACCCGAGCACCTCACCAGTCCCATGTCCTCTCTGGATGGGATCCAAGCCCATTTACAGCAGAGGTCAATGTCAGCCAGGCCTGGATGGGGATACCTCTGCTTTGGAGCTCCCCCTTCCCCTGACCTGGGGTCTGTACCATGCACACCGAGTCCTGCTCCCCTTTGCCTCTCAGGGAAAGCAATAGAGCTCCTCACAGCCCCCGGTGCC
The DNA here is from genome assembly GCF_012275295.1 of Melopsittacus undulatus. Taxonomy (NCBI): domain Eukaryota; kingdom Metazoa; phylum Chordata; class Aves; order Psittaciformes; family Psittaculidae; genus Melopsittacus; species Melopsittacus undulatus. The sequence continues at coordinate 313,207 of NC_047543.1, read as the reverse complement.
TGCTGGACCCATGCTGGGTGTCCCAAGCAAAGCCCCCACATTGGTGTTCCACAAGGACTTACCAGTCCTGGCTCTCAATCCACGGGGCCAGGAACTGCCGGAGCTCCATGGGGAAGCTGTCGCTGTAGAGCTGGTGGAGCTGCTCCAGGTACCGGGTGTCGAGCTGCTGCAGCTGGTTCCATTGTGCCATCCTGGCCAGCTCCGGAGACCTGTTGGGATGAGCGCACTCAGAGCTGGCACTGGGGCCTGCAGGCTCCTCCTGACACTGGTTCAGACCCAGCCATGGCCACTGCTGCTGCTGGGGCAGCACTGGAGACAGCCAGGACACCGGCACAGCTCTGGGTCCCCAGAGCCCCTAAGGGATGAGCCCAAGCCTGGTGTCCCTGCAGAGCCCACCACACATCCAGGAGCTGGATCCAGAGCCAGCAGCCCTGGGACCAGCCCCGGTTTGTGCCTCTGGGCTGGGATCAGAACTGGATCATGGGATCATGTCATTCCCTTCATGACATTCACCTGGAACCCGTGAGGTCAGAGCAGAGCTCAGCCCTGCACCGGTCACAGGCACGCAGGGAATGCAGCTCGGGGCTCACTCCAGCCTGGTGAGCATCCCAGGACAGCACAAGCCCCAAGTGTCTGCGGCCCCAAAGCTTTCCCCATAGGTTTCCTAAGGGTTTCCCAGCTCCTTGCCGGGGGGAGGAGGAGTCCTGGAGCTCACCAGGGGCAGGTACCAGGCTTCAATGCGGTGCCAGCATCAGCAGGCAGCCCCCGGGGCCGTGCAGAGCTTACAGGAAGGGGAAGGCGGAGACTGTCGGGAAGCAGCAGAAAGGAGGAAGGAGCAATCTCAGCATCAGAGCCTTGTGCAGGGATGGAAGCGGCCGAGGGGCAGCGGTGAAGGGGATGGGATGGGAGGCAGGGAGCAGGTGGGTGAGGAGGGAGCGCTAGGGCAGCACGGGGGGGTCACACTGACGCTGGCACCAGCACCCTATGGGTGCTCATCGGCCGTTTGTGGCCATTGCTCCTGCCCCGTTTCCCTGGATGCTTTTTGTGCAAGGAGAGAACGGAGGGAACATCCTGAGCACAGGGACAAGGCCCTGGAGTTAAAGAGGGGTTCAGACCCTCACAGCCACAGACAGGAGCAAGGTCCACAGGACATCAACCTTGAACAGCAGAGCCGTGGTGCAACCCTCAGAGGACCACGTGAGCCAAGCCTGTTCTCAGTGGAGCAACACATGGATGCTGGCCCATGTAAGACCCTGGAAACAAGAGAGGCTCCTTCAGCCTCAGGGCAAGCCCTGGATTGCTGTGACAGGGCTCCAGACCAGGGCTCTGCACTGGGAACCACATCAAAGCCCCCATCCTGCTGTGGGCTCAGCTCTTTGCTGGCCATTTGAACCAGTGCAGCAGCACCAGGAGCTTCCAACACAGTCCTGGTGCTCCTGGTACAGTGTGAACCTTATGGTGCTTCTGGGGGAAACACCCAACAAAGGCTTGGAGGGCTGGAAACCAGCGAGGCCCCAGAGTGCCCTGCCCGGCCGCTGAGCTCAGCCTCTGCACTTCCTATTGCACCACAGCAGCGGCTGCTGCAGCCCCAAGCCAGGACCGGAGCTCCCGGATCCCCATCAAGTGGAGCCCCTGGATCCCCATCAATCGGAGCCATCTTCCCGGAGCAGCTCACGGATGGACTCTGCCCCTCCGGCTGCAGCAATCACTTCCCTGCACCCTTGCTCCATGCAGATCCCCCATAACCAAGCCACAACCCGGGTACTTCAGGGCAGTAACAGGAGCCCCCCAGGCCCGGAGGGAGCCCCCCCACTGCCACGTGGCATTTGGACAGGAATCGGCCACTTCTCAGTGCCACAAACAGGGCAGGAGGAGCCGCTGTGGTCCCGCTCAGCGCATGCTCCGCACCCGCAGGAAGCTGGTGCCCTGCCAGGCCCCGGCCCCGTGCACCGGAGACAGAGCCAGGGTGCGGGACAGGAGCTGCTCCCAGCGGCAAAGGAAGCGCTGCAGAGCAAGGCCCCGGTGCCACCGGGAACAGCAGCATCCCAGTACCCACCGCTCCATCCCGGTTCCCACCGCTCCATCCCGGTTCCCACTGCTCCATCCCGCTCACACCTCGATGGATGTCTCCGCAGCAGCAGCTCCCACGGAGCTCAAGCAGAGCCTGCCCTGGCCATGCCAATGCACCACAGCCTCCCGATGGGCTTGGCTGGAGCACAGGCTCAGGCCAGCCTGGCAGGGGACAACGCAGCCCATCAGAGCCGGGGGATGAGGGCAGGAAGCAGCCAAGAGCTGTGCTGAGAGGAGATGTTGCCTCCTGGAGCACAGCACCGAACTCCAGCGTCCCCAGCATCGACAGAAGGCAGCCAGGCAGCCTGAAGCACCCATCAAATGGGGGGAAAGGGTCCTTGTGATGCTCTTACTGATGCAGCCATCAGCATGAGCGAAACTGGGAGCTAACCAGCCCCGAAGCTCTGCACAGGAGCCTCTCCCCAGCAGCCCCATTGTGGGGAAGCCTTGACCAGGTTGAAAGACTCGAGGGTCGAACCTTTCTGACTGTGCTGGGCTCGGTGGTGAGGCTCTGGAGCGGAGCCAGGCAGCACCCAACACAGCCAGGCAGCACCCAACACAGCCAGGCAGCACCCAACACAGCCAGGCAGCACCCAACACAGCCAGGGCCCCCCCAGCATGGGGCAAGCTCCAGAGCTCAGAGCAAAGCTGCTATAAGTAGCTCAAGAGCTCAGGTTCATCTTTCTTTAGCTCCCTACCAAGGGCAGAGCACAATGGGCCCAAGCTGTGCAGCGTCCCCAGCTCTGCCCAGCTCATGGTCAGTTATCACCAGTGGGAGCATCACAGCCTCGCTCACACCAAGCGGCAGCAGTGACACCGGACACCTTCCTGCCCTGTTCCCACACCTGCAGCTGGGTGTAAACCTGCGCTCCACCAAAGCAGCGAACGGCTCCGGGCAGCACAAGAGCTCTGCAAGGGCTGTTTTGGGAGGACTCAGCTCCAGCTCCTCTGGAGCAGGTTCAAAGCCAGCCCCGGAGGTGGGAAAACCGAGCAGCAATCCCGGGATTTGCAGAGGTTTGGGAACAGAGAGGAGGTGACAGCACAGGACAGAGCTCCTCAGACACCCGCACACCTCCCCTGCCTGCTCCTCATGGCTCCATCCCAGCTCCCACTGTCCCCATCACCAGCACGCACCCCTCCTGCCCCTTGTCCATGGGGAGCAGCAGAGGCTCCACTGCAGGGAACAGGGCAGTGATCCCCCCCAGGGTGGCAGTGGGGCTGGATGCCCGGCCCCAAGCACACGGGTAGGGCCAGAAGGGGGGTGCATGCACAGCCCAGGGCTGCAGCCGCAGAGCCCCACAGAGCACTGGGGCAGCTCCAGCACCGTGTTCACCCAGGCACACCCTGCTCCGTGCCTGCTCCTGGGTCACTGCAGCAGCCCTGCCCTGCAGGATGCTCCCCACTGCTGAGCAGCTCCATGCAAGGGGTCAGAGACATCAGTCAGGTTCTTCCAGGCCTGGGGCAGGACCCTCCTCCGGTGTCAGTCCCGTTCATGCCGATGAAACGACCCCTCACCGTTACACGGGCAGCACCAGGACCTGCCCGGAGCCCCAGCCCAGCCGGGACCCGGGTGTGTGAGCACCCCCACGGACACTGGCACCGGCCGCAGCTCCTCTGCTCCGGATGCTCTGACCCCCCAGGTACAGACCCGGCTCCGCACCGGGCCGGGAGGAACCACGGGGCCTGGAGCTGCCCCAGCGCTGCGCCTGCTAGGCCCGGGGCAGGAGAGGGTCCCCGTTCCTGCGGGAGGCCTGGGTTAACCCCTGCGGTCAGCCCCGGGCCCGGATTCCAATGCGAACCTGGGGGCGCAGGGACCGGAGCCGCGCACACCCGGGGCACAGGGACCGGAGCCGCGCACACCCGGCCACGGCGCCCCGGCCCGGCCCGGCCCGACCCGCTCCGTCCGACACCGGCTTCAACACCGGCTCCCCCCCCCCGGTGCTCCCCGGCTCCCCCCCCCCGCTCACCGGCGGTCCCGGCGGGCGGGGCAGCGGCTCCGGTACCGGCGGCGATCGCGTCCGGACCCTGCCCGAGTGACGAGGACCTGCGGCCGCGTGGCCCCGCCCCCTTGCGTCACTCCGGGCACAGCCAATGGCGGCGCGGCGCTCCCACGGCCCCGCGAAGGACGGGCCCTGGCTGCCAATCAGCGTGGCCGCCGGGCACTACGTCACGGCTCCCGGCGGCGCGGGGGGCTGCCCCGTGACGGCTGTTCCCGGACGGCACCGCCTCCCGCCGCAGGGCGGTGCTGGGGAGGGGGCGGTGCGGCGGGGGGGGCAGCGGCTGCCGGGAACGGCCGTGCGGGAAACCCAGCTGAGTTCCGGGCAGCGCCGTGACGTCACCGCGCCGCCCACCGCTACCGCCTCTTAAAGGGGCAGCGCCGAGCGCTGGCTCCGCAGCCCCGACGGTGCCGTCCTCGGTCCGTCCGGTGCCCGGGGCCGTGCACGGAGAGGCCGCACGCGGGTGGTTTAGAAAAGAGACTTTATTTGTCGCGCCCGGCCCGGGGAAGGGGGGAAACCTGCGAGGGAACGGCCCGGGGGGGGCCCCGGCACTGCCGGCCCGAGGGCACAGCCGGTGCTCGGGCACTGGGGCTGCCCGCAACCGCCATCTGCTCGGGAACAGAGGCTGCGGCCGCGCCGCCCTGGGGCGGCTTTACCGGGGCACCGGGTCAAGCCCCGGGGCCAGGCCGGTACAGCGGACGATAAGCGGGACACAGCGCTTAGGGGACAAGCGGGTTTATGTGGGGTTAGGCTGGCTCCGAGGGGACGGGAGCGACCGCGCTCCCGGGTAGGGTCGAGCCCGGCGAGGGGACGGGGACGAGCGGGACCCTCGGGCGCAGCCGCTCCCGCAGGGCCGGGTCTGAGCTGGCGCTGCCTTGTGCGAGGTGAAGCTGCAGCAAGCGGGGGAGAAGCGAGAGGGTTGCGGGAGCCGGGGCAGTGCCGGGACCCCGGGGGAAGGGGGAGCTCGGAAACGCTCAAGGTCCGGGGCTGGCCGGTGTCGAGGCAGCCTCGCGGCATCAGCGCATCCCGAATCCCGTCGCTGCCAGCGGGTGTGGAGGGACCGGATCCAGCACCACCTCCGTGCGCTCCCTGGGCAGCCGCATCCATAACGCGGCCGGCAGGGAGGGGGCAGCCCCGGCGCTGCCATGGCCCCAGCACCGACGGAGGTGCTGTGTGGTGCCACACGGTGCACCCAGGGCTGGCCCCGCTGCAGGGTGGCAGCAGCGGGACACGGAGTCCTGGGGAGGGCAGAGCGGCTCAGGGCTGTGTGGTGGCCATGTAGGGCTCTGCCTGTCAGCAGGACTCCTGCTCGCTGGGTGCAACCGAAGCTCCTCAGCCCCCTCGGATGCTGGAGCCCCCCTGCCTGTGGGGCAGCCGCGGGGGGGATATGGGCGATGCTGTCTTGACACCAGGTTTTCGCTTCTGGAGGACACTTGAGCTTTCCAGGTGTACAGCCGTTATCTTGGTTTTAGCACTGTCCAGCTGGGCCGGGTCCCCATCACTCAAAGCCCGTCTTCAGGCTCGGTGCTAAAGGCTTTCTGCGGCAGGAATGGTCTCCAAAGGGTGATTGGACAGTGTAAGAAAAAGAGTCCCGTGTTCCTAACGTTTGTGTGCTAAAACTAAAACATAAACTACACCTTGTCCAAGCAGGCAGGGGATTGGCGTCGGCTCCGCGGGGTAGTAAAGATGCATTGTGTACACTTGCCCTGGGGCACCAGGGGCAGAGAGAGCTCGAATGTGAGTGAATACGTGTTCAGCCGCCGTCCACAACCCTTCCGCGCTGCAGCCCTGGCCTATTCGCTGTCGCTCTTGTCCACCAGTACCGCGTCCGACTCCTCCGTGATCTCCAGCAGTGTGTGCGTCTCGGGGCTCTCCCCACGCATCAGATCCGAGTTTTCTCCCTCATCTCCACCCACCTCCACCAGCTCCGTGGCTTTCACTTCCACCTCCCCCTCTCTTATCTTCTTGACATGGAAAGTGAAGGGTGGCACTTTGTAGACGGCTGTCTTGGACCTGGCGTAGATGGTGTGGTCCGGGGTGAAAGACTTCCTCAGCTTGTCCCGAGAGGTCTTCATCTTCTCCCTCCTTTCATTAGTCACAATCTTGGTGCCCAGTTTGTTCATCCTCTTCTCCAGGTTGTGACGGGTCTTCTCCAAGTTGTGACGGGTCTTCTCCAGGTTCTCCTTGGTCTTTAGCTTCGTTTTCTCCATCTTCTCCTTCGAGAATGCCTTCTTAAAGTCATCCACTCTTTTCATGCCGCTCCTTTTGATGCGCTCTGCCCGTGACTCCTCGATAATCTCTTCAATCTCCACCTCTTCATCTGAGGAGAGCTGGATGTGGTCCTCCTCTGCATGGTCCTCACCCACAGGCCCCTCTTCACCCTCACCTTCCTTCTCCAGCTTTTCGCCCTCCTTTAGAGACTTGCTGATGCTCAGTTTAGACGGGAGCTTCACTTCATCCTGCAAGACACAGAGCGGAGCCAGTGAGACACAGACACGCACACGGATCCCGGGCTCAGAGCCACCCGCAGGTGACACCGGGCCTGGGCCCGTCCTCCTTCAGTGCCCCTGATGAGTTACTGTCAGGAGGCTCTGCCCCAGCAGCTCAGGCCTCTCTGTAGTCAAGCTCAGGATTCCAGGCTGGTTCCAAACCCGTTGTGACTCCAGAGCTGCCAGCACTGAGCCTGTTCCCTTTGTGCTGTGCCCCTCTCGCAGCCCCAGTTCCCCTTCACCAGGACCCATCACACCCTCCCAGCTCCGGGAATGCTCCAGCCGCATCCTGCTGCAGAGGGAACCCCTCGGGACAATGCGCTGCCCCTTTGCCCCCCAGCACCCGTGGGGTTTCAGTGGGGGCCCGGGGCTCGGTGCTGTGCTGGGCTGCAGATGGCAGCACAGTCCGGAGCCGGGATCTGGCCATGCAGAACACAGGGGCTGTGCATCCCAGCCTGTGCTCAGACCTTCCCAAGGCCTGCAGGACCCAGACTCGGGGCTGGGACATCCCTTGGGATGCAGCAGACCAGCCTGGTTTTCCCATTGCCCCGCTCGGGGTAAGTTAGGGAATCAATGCGAGCTGTGTCTGAGGACAGCAGGAGCAGAGCCTTGGCCTGCAGGGCTGTGAGGTTACACGGCCTCTGCTCTGCACGGGGTGAATTCATTCAGCTTCTCCGCTCTCCCGGGTCAGCCAAGTCTCTGATCCCAGCGGCAGAGGACAAGCATGTGCCTGGGAATGGGGCACAGCTCTGGAGTGGGATTGGTTTTCATGTGAGCAGCACATAGTGTGCGTCCCTGCACTGAATCACCTCGTGTCCCGGCCAGGCTGGAAATAGCCCATCACTGCCTAGAGCACTGCAGCTGCGGCTCCCAGCGCTACTGCCCCACTGGTTTGAACCTATGGGGCCGGGGGGAGAGGTTGGAGCTCCCCCAGCCCAACGGCAGCACAGGGAACAGGCAGGCACAGAGCGGAGCTGCTGGGATGGAGGTGCGGAATCCAGGGCATTGCCAGCCCCATGCAGGCAGCAGCAGAACTGGGGCTGCCGGTGCCCCCCATGTCCCCAGGTGTTGGCTGCTGCTCTGGGTCACACCTCCACAGTGGTACCCACTGCTCTGCCCATCTCCAGCACCTCAATGCCTCTCTTGTGAGGAGCCCAGAACTGAACACAGGGTTCGAGGTGCAGCCTCACCAGTGCCCAGCGCAGGGGGAAGATGTCCAGAGCCAGGACACCCGTGATGCTCAAACCAGCACAGCAGCCACTGGGAGCTGCTTCTGCACTGGTCCCTGTGTGGTGCCTGCCGTGCTGTGTGCACGCTGCAGGCTGGCCAAGGCCACCACCATGCAGGACATGGGTGCTCCTCCTGCCCTCGCACCACTTGAGAACCAACACGAGCTGATGGAGTATGTGACTGCAGCACAGCTCCAGCTGGGGAATCCAGATGCTTCCAGCTGTGTCTCCTTCCTCCCCGGCACTGCTCCGTGGGTGAGCAGTGGTGCTGAAGCAGGAGAGCATCCAGGGAAACCTCTGTGAGCAGCGACAGCTCAGCTCCATGGAGCATGGGGTGACATGGGCTGCGGTGTCATGGTTGAAGGGCAGAGTGGGGAGCACAGAGCTGCACCCTCCGGATCCCGGCTCAGGTCTCAGATGCTCTCTGGGATGGAGGTGAGGGGACCACATGTGTTTTGGTCATTTACCCTGCTGCTTGAAGGAAAACAATAGCCAGGCTGTCCCCAGGGCAGGGCAGGATCCTGCTCTGCACAACAACACCTGCTGGAGCCATCCCAGAGCCCGGCCAGCCCAGAACATCAGGAACTCCGGCCGCTTCCTTCCCTCTGAGTCAACACAATGAGCCAGAACAAAGGCATCCCCCTCTCCCTGGCACCACTGGCCCTGGACCTGGGCCATATCCTGCGAACTCAGATACTTATCGGCCCTTGTTAACTCCAGAACATGTGTGTGCAGGAGGAAACAGCACCTCCGAACCTCCCTGCCTGCCACAGAGATAACCACAGCTCCGTGTGTTACAGCCCCGAATGCACCTTCTGGCCAAATGTGGCTTTCTGGGCTGCGCCAGCAACGCAGCACCCAGCTCAGCACCATCCTGCAGCTCTTCCCTTGCAGCCACAGCAATGTGGTTGGCAGCAGCTCCCAGTACATGGGGCAGGTGGACAAAGGGGCTCTTTGCAGTCCCTGCCACTGCACCCAGGACCAGCAGTTTGGTGCCAGCTCCCACAGGGCGCAGCATGGGCAGACCCACACTCCTTGTCCCATGCACCCCATGGTACCCCATGCTGAGCATCCCTCACGTGCAGCTCCCCACCCACACCCAGGCACTGCCCCAGTGGCACCAATGGCACCTCCTCCCTGCCCAGTGCCTGCACACACAACACTGCCTGGGGGGATCAATGGGATCTCGCTGGAACAATCAAGAACCATCGCAGGTCTATGAGTGGCTGCTACACAGATCCTGCTCTGCACTGTGCTCTGGGCACTGTCTCATGATGAGCCACATTCTGTACCCCATCTACTTGATTTTTACTGGGAAAACACCAACCCTTGAAGAGAGTGAGCCCCAGCTCCTGCCTCTGGGCACCGCTCTTTGGTGGGGTGCTCAAACGGGGGCCCCCATCAGCAGATGTGAACCAGTTCTGTGCCCGGATGGCTCCCACTACCACAGGCATTGGGCAAACAAGGTTCAGAGGGTTTTACACAGGAGCTCTTAACACACGAGCTTGGGCAGGGCTGTGCCTGTGGCAGGACGGGCAGCACATGTGTGTGTGTGTGTGTGTATGTGTGTCTGTCTGTGTGTCTGTGTCTGTGTGTCTCTGTGTGTGTGTCTGTGTGTATGTGGTGCCTTGGGAGCACCCGGAGGGGCCCCGCTGCCTGGACCCAAGGCACTTGGCTGCCAGCAGATGGGTGCTGGGCTGCTCGCCCTGCGCCAGGCCCTGCTGTGGGATGTGCCTGCTCCGCTGCTCCCTGTTTTCCAGGCGAGTTCCCATGCGGTGAGTCACGGCCACCCCATGGACACCAGTTCGTTGCTACAACACATGTAAACACTTCCTCGGCCTTATAAAAGGCCAACGGGGCACAAAGCTGAGCTGCATTCCCAGCCCTGCACAGCTCTTCAGCACCAGCAGCTCTTCCCAATGCTCCCAATGTGTGAGAGGGGCTCTGGGATTGCTCCGATGGGTGAAGGACTGAGCCCCAGGACTGCCAGGCACTGCGGGCTCCGCTTGGAAGGTTTAATGGAAGGGTTTTACACACACACATGCCAAGCACATCCGCAGGTCACTGTGCTCCGTTCCTGTCACACACACAGCAGCGCAGCCGGGTCAGGCCGGTCCACATGCAGCTGGGCCATGCAGAACGTGCCCTGCTCGCATCCCCAGGCTCTGCTATGGGATGATCCCAGCTCCGATGGGTGAACTGGAGCCTCTGCCCCGTCCTGCACTCACCCAGGGCAGGCTGAGAGGGGTAACCCCCAAGTTTCCCCTGGCAGCTTCCCCAGGCAGCCCCGTTCCTGGGATGGGCTCACCTTTGCCTGGATCCGGGATGGTGCTGAACCTGCACTGATGTGGCTGCTCCCACCCCCGGAGCTGGGTGCTGGACACAATAAGAGGAAGGCTTTAACTGGGCCCTGTGGTGTTACCAGCAGCTTTTGTGGTGTGAGATAAGTGTTGGACAAACAGCAGTGGAAGTCACCACTGGCTCCTAGTGATGGGCACTGGGGCTGCTGGTGCTGCCCAGGAACAGCTCCTGCCCCACACAACGGGAGCTTCACACCCTCTGTGCTCTCTGCCTGGCTTGATCTGCTTAAAACAACTTCAAACCATTCCACAAACACAAGCTAAACCTTCCCAGAAGCCTGGGGAGCATTGACCAGGTCCCTATGGCAGAGGCAGAAACGGAGGCTCAGCGCACAGCTCACATTTGCCCAGCCACAGCACACACCAGCAGAGCCAACTGCTGCTGGCTCACAGCCCTTCATGCAAGCACACAGCAATCCCTGCCTGCCAGGGCACAGAGGTGAGTGCGTGACAGGTCCCAGGATGCCTGGGAGAGAGAAGATCCCGGCTCCAGCAGCCCCGGCAGGGCAGCAGCAAGCGCAGGAGGCAAGAGCAGCATTCCTGCCAGCTGGAAGCTCAGCCTCGCAGGCTGGAGGCTGCAGCAGCCACAAGCAGAGAGGCAAAGGCTCTGGAATCAGCAGCTTCAGGAGAGCTTCAAGGGCATCTTCAGGGAGTTCTCCTGCTGAGGCCCTAAACTGCTGCCTCCCGGCACGTCTTCTGCTGGTGTGGGCCACGGCACCCTTCCTGCAGCCGGCTCACAGGGCACAGTCTGGGTCTTCTTGGGCTAAGACGAGGAAAACGGCGTTTCAATGGCCACGCAAAGGAAGCACAATGGAAGAACTTACCTGTCCCTGCTGGGCACGGCATCTGGAACATTGCTGACAAAGTCACCCGCTTAGCATGGGAACAGGCAGAGGGAGAGGCACAGGGGGTGTTTTAGTAAAGGCAGAAGCCAGGTAGCAAAATCTGACAGAAAAGACAGCAAAGATTTATCAGAGGGAAGAGCATCCCTGCCCCATGCACAGCAGGGCCTGGAAGGTGCAGAATCCCTCTTATGGCTTCAGGCCCATTACCCTGCGTGCTGCCATAGGGCCACATTCTGCCTTTTCCTCATGCTGCTGCTCCCAGTGATGTGATGGAGCTGTTCCGGAGGCTCCTCAGATCCCTGTGCCGTAGTTGAACACAGAAGCTGCTTCTCTGCACCAGCTTATGAAGAGACAGTGATTTTAAAGCCTGTGTTCTTCACTCCAGAACGCAGCACTGGGTTTGTCAGCACATGGACCATACCAGACCCCGGTGCTGGGCAATACCCAGCAGCTCACAGACATCTGTACCCAGTGACACTGGGCATGGCCTCGACTCCTGTGTCCCAAAGGTTGGATAGATTTTATCTCCAAGAAAATCAGAAGCCTCCAGTCCTTAGAAGCCTGAATCCTGCAGCCCCCAAAGAACACTGCAGGGACAAAGGGAAAGACACACAGTATGAGGGGTAAGAACAAACTGGGTTGGGATGAATGGGATAAGTGAGTTTGCTCTCAAGCTGTACCTCCCTGACTAGTGCAAGTCCCTCTCTATTGTGCAACCTCCTTGGCACCTCTTCCTCCCAGGCACATCCAGTAAGGCCGGGTCCTGAGAGGCTGCAGCCTCCCCAGCAGCTGGGACAAGGAGCAGCCCAGCCCCAGCACTGGGGCTCCTTCAGAGCTGGTGGTGCAGGGAGGAGCAGCAGTGGAGGCGAGGCTGTGCTTGGAGAAGGGTTTCAGCCCTGGTGGGGCAGAAGAAAGGCAGGGCTGGAGGAAACCGAGAGGTAAAGAGATGCACAGTGACCAGGTTGGGTTTTCCTCCCCTCTGACAGCAGAAAAGAAGGGTTTGATCCTGTTCCCAGGCTCTGTACAACTGTCTTTGCTCTCCGAACTGCTCCTCCCGGATAGACCTGTCTCGACGATGGAGTCTGCACTACAGATGATCTGCAGATAGATCCATGCTGATGCTGACGTTCGCATCCTCACTTAAAGCTACAGACTAAACATCCTGAGGCCTTTTACTCTGCATGTTTCATTTCCCCTCACTGACACTGAGCATCTCTGTTTCTGGTCTTTGTCCTGTGTTGCAGCTCCAGTGGAGCTGTGGTTCTTCAGGTACCTTTAAACTGTACAAGATCTTGCAGAATCCAGAGGATGACGTTAGCCCAGCCAGGGTACAAGAGGCCATAAGCAAGGTGCCAACAAGCTTCGGAGTCACTGCCATGCTGTGTATGGGCCACAGACACATCGCAGCTCATCAGAGAGGCTCATTCCTAAGGGAGGGACAGCTCAGGGGAGCAGGGAGATGCAGGAACGCTTCCCACCCTGAGCCCATGGTGTGCTGAGGGATACAGGCTCACTCTTCTGTCCTGGAGCTGGGACAGGGACAGCACAGGCAGCGCTGCACTGGGAGCGATGCTGGAGGACACCTCCAGAGCATTCCCATATCCATAAACCGGGGCAATGGGGATAACAAACAGGAGCAGCACCTCCTGTGGCACTCACACCCTTGCAGTGCCTCGCAGCACCTACGGCACAAAGCAGCTTTTACCACCTACCAGGCAAATTCCCACCCAGGGCGCACTGGAGAGGGCTGGGGCTGAGCACTCAATGGCTTCTCGAATGCTTTGATTTCCAATCCCAGACACTCAGATCCACTGCTGACAGGCCCAGGGGAGGCCCAAGAGAGGGATACGTGATCAGAAGGAGTATTACCTCTGGTTTGGTTTTCCTGAGCCATTAATAGCCCTTGGAGACAATTTCCTGCTGCACAGCACAGTGTGTACCTCTAATGCTGAAAGGGTTTCAGCATAGCACAGTCCTGGCACTAACTGCTTATGAATAATACCTGAGCACTGAAATATTCATGCAGTTGATGCGCAGCTGCAACAGAAATCCACGCTCCAGAGCTGAGTGCTTATGGTAGAAACACTATAACCTGCACGAAGAAAACCCTGCAAGTGGGAGCTCCTACATCCTGACATGGATTTAAGGCTCAGACTCCCTCCTGTGAGTTATTATCTCGAGACTCTTGTAGCTCAGTAACGTGCAGGGTGTGAAGGATTCTTTCCACACGTTCACATGGTGCTCCTTACAAGGGATGGAGAACAGGCAGGTCCAGGGCCTCCCCCCGTGCTGACACGTCTCTTCATCCTTGAATGCTTTTGCTTAGGCTCCACTGAACCCAGGGCATGGACCCACACTGCCTGCTCCTGATGCTCTGACCCCTCTGCTGCCATCAGACCCAAGCCTTGGCCATGCCCTGCACTCCCTGCCCTGCTTCCCACCACACAAGTCCTTTTCCACGTCTTCTTTTGGGGAGCACAGGCCCAAACCCGAGGCAGCTCAGCTCTGGCTGCTGCCCAACCTGCAGCATTTGGGTTGGGTTTGACATTCACCCTCCTCCCCAGCGCCCACAGCCTCGCTGCTCTCGTCCCTATAAGGCCCCCTCAAGGCACAAAAGCCAAACTGTGCTATTTATACTCCCAGCCCTACCTACCCTCCGCATTGTGTGCCTGAGGTTCGTGTTCCAGCCGATCCCGTATCCATCCGGCCCTTCCCAGAGGAGCTCCATGTCCCACCAGGCATCCCCTGTAGAGCCCCAGCTGCACAGCATGGAGCAACCCTGGCCACAGGCTGCTCCTTCCAACCACCACCACCACCATCCCAGGCAGAGCTGCCTTGAACCCAGCGCCCCATTAAAGGACTTCAGGAATTCCCTCCTGGATGCGGGTGCTGAGGGCTGCCTGTAAGAAACCAGAATCCAGGCCTTTGGCATCTGCTGGAATAAGTTTAACTGTCAGAAAGCATTTGGAGGGATGGATAATGCTGTGCTCTGGTGAGGGCTGCCACATGCCATTGCACAGCTGAGTGTGGCTTTATGGGACATGTGTTATTTCATCATGAGCTGCAGCAACCAGCCCCACATTCTTGTCTCCTACAACCAGGAGATTTGGGATGAGGTCACAGAATCACTGAATGGTTTGGGCTGGAAAGGAGCTTAAGATCATCCAGTTCCAACCCCTGCCATGGGCAGGGACACCTCACACTAAACCATGGCACCCAAGGCTCTGTCCAACCTGGCCTTGAGCACTGCCAGGGATGGGGCAGCCACAGCTTCTCTGGGCACCCTGTGCCAGGGCCTCAGCACCCTCACAGGGAACAGCTTCTGCCTTATCTCCAACCTGAACTTGCCCTGTTTCAGTCTGAACCCATCACCCCTTGTCCTATCACTGCAGTCCCTGCTGCAGAGCCCCTCTCCAGCATCCTTGCAGCCCCCTTCAGAGCCTGGAAGCTGCTCTGAGGTCTCCATGCAGCTTCTCCTCCCCAGGCTCAGCAGCCCCAGTGTTCCCAGCCTGGCTCCATACAGGAGGTGCTGCAGCCCCTGCTCATCCTCGTGGCCTCCTCTGGACCTGCTCCAGTTTGTTTTTATTAGCAGCCACTCTCAACACATTTGCTGGTGTCCTGATTTCCCCGGAGCCTGGGACAGGCACACAAAGGAAGCACTGAGGCCTGCACGCAGCCATGGGACAGCAGATTCCTCAGGAGGGCAAGTTCTGGCTATGGAAAGAGGACAAGAAGTCTGCCAAAAGCCTGTCCCCTTTGCTGTCGGTAGGCAAGTCTTCCAAAGAGAAACATAGGATTGTTTGGAGGTGGGGGGGGTAGTTTTTTCCAATGTAATGCTCCAGAACTGATCAAATTCCCTACATTCCATCAATAGGGAAACTTCCTTTGGCAGGAATCAAACCAGCTCCTGGCAACATCAGGTACCAGTGTATGTGAGAGGGAGCAAGGGAGCAGCACAGGCACACACGGGGCTGTGGGTACAGGGCTGGGTTAATGCAGCTCCTCGGGTGCCCAGAGGATGCTGCTTCAGCCCCTGCTTTCCCCCAGCCCAGCAGTCCCAGCTCCAGAGCATTCCCCAAACACAACCTGATTTCAGTTCCTCCTCATCCATCAGCAAAGCACAACTTTCACCTCGTGCCAAAAGGTCTTCTTTGCCCTCCTGGAACAGTTCATGTGTAACTGCCTCCATGCTGAGACAATAACCCTAGACCCAGCTTACCTCCAGCTCCCTTTAATCCTCCGTAGCACAGGATCAATGACACCACATCCCACAGAGCACACCAACTGTCTGACCTGGCTCTCTCACTGCAAACAGCCCCTCCTGGGTTTCAGTAATATTTTATATCTATTTTATATCTTTATATTTATCATCTTCAGATGATTTGATCTCTTGTTCTCCCCAAAGCCCAATAAATCTTTGCACTTTTAGCCATAGCAACAGGCAGCGCGATTGCAGGGGCAAGGTAAGCACAGCTCCCCAAAGGCAGCTTGCTCCCAGCTAGGAAGCAGTGAGAAGCTGCTCCCCACCACAGAACGAATTACACTATAGCAAAGTCCCCAAGACAAACCTTGGGAGGGGGTCTGAGAAGTGAAACAGTGAATTAGGAAAGGGTTATTGTGCGATTTTAGGTTTGGTTTAAACCACAGACACAGAACTCAAGAGGCTTTTTCCTCATTAACCCCCCCGGGGGGAGCCTGTCCCAGTTTCAGGTTTATAGACTCTTGCTGCAGTCTTTTTCAGGGCATGATTATTAATAGTGAAGCACAGAAGGACATCATCAGGCCACGGGCAGTGGGGTGGGGATCACCAGCAACAAACAGCGTTGGTCAGTCCTGGTAAAGCAGCTGCACATCAGCCTCTCGAATGTACCCCCAGAGCCAGCACCTCTGCCTGCAGTGTTATTGTTAACGTGGTTTGCACAAGGCCAGGCAGTGCACTCGTGACTGGAGCTGAATTGAATCCCTTACAGTGCTGGAATGGTCAGGTAAGTACGGGAGGCCACAGAGCTGTGACCTGCTGCTCTGCACATCCACTGGGGGCTTCCACTGCCTGCCTGTGCAGGGATCTGTGCAGTGACAGCTCCAGGGCCCCAGGGAGACACAAACCCCAACACCCCCCCCAGGCCAGAACCAAGCAACCAAACCCCCTAAACCCAACCCAAAACTTCCCAGATCCCCCTCAATGGTTAATAACTTCTTTGGCATAAGAGGCCTCCACAAAGAAGAGAGTCTCCTGCAGAGGACAGACTATTTTCCCTTACAGCAAGCCACACAATTCCAGGTTGTGTACACTGCAAATGCCATAGTGATGTTTTTATGGCATTCATGTACAAAGTAATGCAGCTGTTAAACAACCCTGTTCCACAGGGAAATGAATCATGACAATAGCTCTGAGACACACTGTGCATTGGTATCAGTTAGAAACTTCCCCTGTTGACCAACACTACATTTCCATTGTATGCAGGGAAGAGCAGCACTGCTGAGGAGTGCAAAACCATCCCCTTTCTTTGGGGGGGGTGGTGCCTGTGCCCAGGCCTGGCCACCCCATTCTGCTGTGCAGCTCTGTCTCTGTGCAGCACCATCACCCAGAGCAGCATCTGGTACTCAGGCCCATCCATGTGGTTATTGCCTATTTCTCTCTAGTGTTCAAACACCCGAAGCCCATCCTGGAGCTCGTTGTCCAGTTCAAGCACCACATGAAGAGATAACCCAAGAGTTTCACCTCCAAGAGAGACCTTTGTTTGCCTGAGCAGGGCCGATCACAGCTTGGATCCCCCCGATGGGATCCTCACCCTCTGTCATCCCACAGAGTTGGGGCACTGCCATAAGGAGCAAGAGGCTCCATTTCACATGAAGCAAACCTGGGGAATTTCTCACATTCGAATCACACTCAGTTCCCTGCTGGGAAATTGTTCTGAATTACAAATCACTGCTTTTGACTCCCTAATAGCTCCATGATTCACAAGATCCCTGTAGTCCCTTGTCAACTGAAGCACTCAGAGGCGTTTGAACCCCATTTCCTTCAGAAACAGGATTGCTTTATAGATTAAAGACCAACTCTACTCAATACTCCTAAGCAACAGCAAAGCCAAAGGAGCAGCTCCCAAAAGCCCCAGGAACTTGCCAACTTCCTACCTATTTCCATAAGCCACAGGGAATGTTCTGTTTAAACAATTCCCCTCACTCTTCTCACTTGTCTGTTGCTTCTGCAGTACATGTAGAGTTCCACCTGACTTCTCCATGGGTAGATCTAGCCTCCCCCAAAGCCTGATACAAGTAACTTGTCATAAATGTGTATCTCTGCTGGTTAAGCTGTTGCACGGTTGGAACAGGCTCGAGCATTGCAGCTTTCTGGGCATGATAAAACTACAAATGCTTAAGCTCTGAATCAGAGCTATGCAGGCCCCTGGACTTGGTAGATTCCTGAGCCTATTGTGCTCAGCTCTCTCTTCAAACCTTGTGATAAGAAGCATTCCCCTTTTTTCCCCCTTTCTTCTTCTCTCCCTTCCCATGATGAGCACTTGATGCTTCTTTCTTTGTCCCCGGCACTGTCTATTATTAACCCAGAGGCTTCTAACTGAATCATTAACTATTTCATTCACTTCTCTTCCGTGGTCCAATACAAGAGTTTGCTCTGATAAGGAAGACTCCAGCCAGGAACTGACAGGAACATTCTCCTCCCTTTCTTCTTGCTTAACATCAAATTCCAACACTTACCCAGGGGGGAACACGAAACAAACCAAAGCTCTTCCCGACACCACTTATTGAACATTCAACACTTCCAGCTCACATGAAAAAGAACGTGGGAGTCCATACAACACAACACAGACCCGAGCACTGGGGCTCAAGGAGCTGCTCTGCTCTCCCTCCAATGTCTCTGCCTGTCCCATTTCACCCCAATGCTGCTGTTACTGTCTGCTTGTTACCAGAGGCATGTCACAAAGGTGAAACATTATCACTGCCCATGCAGCAACACACCTTGTCTCTCACTAGAGCAGACACTGGCACATGGATTTACAAGACCCCCTTCCTGAACCCAATGTGTTCTTGCTCAGTTTTAGCTGAGCAGTAAAATCAGGTGATTTCAGTATTTCTGCTCCAGTGCAATGGGTGCTTAGGGCCGTCCTTGCTGTCTTCATTAAAACTCCTCTTAAACGTAGCAGCTCTACCAAACCCTGTCTTAGAACACCCAGACAATGTTAACTCATGAATGAGAGGCTGCTGCTGCTCGGTTTGGGCTGCCAGGCAGCGAGGGGAGAGCCACTGACCAACCATACAGCGTGACAGCCCCCTCCACAGCGAGAACCCCCAGCAACAGGACGCAAAGCACGTGTCAAACAGCTCCTTACCTGGTAGATCATGACTTTGAAGTTCCTGCGCTTCAGGAGCTCTGCTTCGTTGGCCTCCAGCTTCTTTATCTGCCCCGCTTGCTTCTCCAGGTTCTGCCGAACGGTCTTCACGTTCACGCTCACCTTGCGCACCTTTTCCAGCATCTTGTTGACGGTGTTGCTGGTGGTGGTGTGAGCCTTTGTCAGCTTGGTCAGCTCCCCCTGGATGCTGGTCACGGCGCTATCCATGTCTTGCTGTCTCTCCTCCAGCTGCGTTTGGGTCAGCTGGATCTGATCCACGGCTCCAATGATCTTGTCCAGCAGGGTCAGCACCATCACACCATTGATCTGGTCTGCTTTGATGGGTTCTTCGGGCGCAGGCTCCTCGGAGGCCTCCGAAACGGTCGGTGGTTCGATGATTTGCAGAGTAGTCTCCTCCATGACGGCTCGGGAGTGGTGGTGAGCAGCGCCCGGGAAGCTGTCACTGCAGGGGCAGAGAGGAGGGGAAGCTAAACCCGAGCCTGAGCTAAAGCCTGCGCCGGGAGCCGCGCCAGGAGCGTGGGGATGTGTGTGCTGCACTGCAAATGGCACAGCCCCGCAGAGCCCTAAGCCAAAGTGCCCTGCTAAAGTCTCCAGGCTTGCAGGTCATTGGCTGACTCCACCTCAGCAAAGGACCCGCTGCCAAATGCCTCTGACCCACCCTTTCTGAAATGACTAAAATAGTTGGAGGGGAGGCGATGGCTCTGCATGCAAACACAGGCACAGCGCAGCCAGGAATGCAGAGTTCTGGAACAACCACCTCCTCTGCACCACGGGTCTAAAGGAACGAGGGGAAAAACAAGCCTCGAGTGAGTAAATAAATGCTCAGGAAGCTGCTGGAAAGAAGCTGTCCCCATCCGGGCACAGCTGTGTGCAGTAAAGGAAGGCTGCTTCACACAGCGGCACACGCTCAAGCTCAGCTGGAAAATCCACATCTTCTGCCAATACTCAGGGGCTGGGGCTGTTTTCCAGGACTCCAAGAGCCTGAGGTCAATACTTTAAAGAAAAGCTTCCATTTGGATTCAGTAGTGACAGCGCATTCACTCCATAAACACGCAGGCTCCCATGCCTGTGGATGTCCCCACAGTACAAACCTCTATGTGGGTTTAACACAGGGAGCAGGGAATTCACTCCTGCAGGGAAGCCCCCGGACATTCCCACCTCAGTGCAGCTCCTTCAGCTCTGCTGTCCTTCATCCACTGACAAATCCAGGCTAAGCTTTGAAGAGCAGGACATGTTTCTGCACCCGCCATGCTGCAGGCAATGCCCAAACACTGTGTTACCTAAGGCTTTAGTGGTAAAAAAACCTGGTTCAGAACTCACTCACGTTTGTATTGCTTTGGAAACCAAAGAGAGGGAGAGAGAATCCTTATTTTGCTAACTTTTAACCCCAGCATTGGCACAAAGCAATTCAGAGCCTTGTGTAGCGTTGGCAGCTGACAGCTCATGGAGCCAGCACCAGCTTCAAGCCATAGAACACAGTAGGGAGGTGCCACGGCAACCCCCCAGGACCACACACAGGAGCAACGGGACAGCAGAGCATCACTGCATCCCAGGCCCAGGCTGGGGAACCCACGGGACACAATGTACAGGGATATTGTTCCCTGTGGAATGCTCCCCACAGTCAGCACTTTCCCTGCCCCTGTGCTCTCCCTCCATGTGACAGCTTCTTTCTGCTGCAGCGCTGGGCTCCATCCGCTCTCTCTGGGCAGCAGTCGGTCCTGCCGTGGGCTTCCACAATAGCCATTATGTCATGGAGTAAAAATAGCTTGTTTTCCTACAGCCTGGATTTTCCTGGAGGGACCCTTTTCTCTTCCTGAGCATTTCTTTCCTGTGTTTGCTCCTGATGAGTCAGTGCCATGGAAAAACCCCCTCGCTGCAGTGAGGCAGTGCTGAGGCTCTGCAGTTCTCACTAGGAATATCTGCCTCGGAGTGGCTTTCCACAGGGATCTGCTGGGCATTTGTGTGTACAGGGCAGGAGGCAGAGCAGCGCTCTCTGTATCTGCCATGTATTCCATGTGGGATTTCAGTGCAGGCCCCATTTGGGAATCAGTCTGAACTGGTCACGCTGGGCAGAGCAGGCAGGGGTGCTCGTGCCTGGCTCGCAGCAGAGGGGCCGTGCTGCTCACTGTGCTGCACTCACCCTGAGCAGAACCACTGTGACCAATTGTCCATGTCAGCACATTGCATTCTCCCACCAGAAAAGCCAAGAGGTGGCAATCAGCAGCCTCGCCCCCGGAGCCGCTGGCACCAGGACACTGGCCCCGGACTCAATCCCTTCCAGCACAGCCACTGTCCTGCTGCTCGGTGGGTCTGGTTTGGTCTCCGGCTCTTCCTTGCTGGTGCTATGGCCTCGGTCCCAGTGAGCGCTGCAGCTGTGCAGCACTGGGGATGTGCTGGGGGCATTGCACACACACGGAACCCGGCTTGGGCTGAGCTGGAAGGGGCCTTAGAGCTCCTCCAGCTCCAACCCCTGCCACAGACAGGGACCCCTTCCACTGGAGCAGCTGCTCCAAGCCCCTGTGTCCAACCTGGCCTTGAGCACTGCCAGGGATGGGGCAGCCACAGCTCCTCTGGGCACCCTGTGCCTCAGCACCCTCATCGTCATTGACCACAGCATTTAACCCAGAAGAGCCGCTCTTGTGCCCGTGCCCGTGCCCGTGCCCGTGCCCGTACCCGAGGCCAGGCCGCGCCCTCGCGCCTGCGTCACGGCGTCAGGTGACGTAAGGAGCCCTGCGGAGCAGCGTCCTCTGTGTCTCCTCCCACCCCGTGACGTCACTTCCGCTGCGGGTCCCGGCCGTCGCTAGGAGACGACCCCGCGTGACACCGCCCCGCGTGCGCGGTGACGTCAGGGCCGGGAGCGGAGCCGGGCGCTGTGCAGGTAGCACCGGGACGGGCCTGGTCCTGTTCGGCCGCCGGGCACCGGGCACGGAGCGGGGGGTGCGGGGTGCGCTCGGGCCCGGTTCTTCACGGCCTTCCTCCTCAGGGGCCGCGGCGGGGCCGGCGCCGCCATGGGGGAGCTGTTCCGCAGCGAGGAGATGACCCTGGCGCAGCTGTTCCTGCAGTCCGAGGCCGCGTACTGCTGTGTCAGTGAGCTGGGCGAGCTGGGCAAGGTCCAGTTCCGCGATGTGAGTACCCACCGGTACCGGAGCCCTCGGGCCTGCCGGGCCCCAAGCCTCAGCCGTGCTGACGCCTTTGTCTCCGCAGCTGAACCCGGACGTGAACGTGTTCCAGCGCAAGTTCGTCAATGAAGTCAGGAGGTGTGAGGAGATGGACCGCAAGCTCCGTACGTGGCTTCCGAGGGGCTCTGCTCTGCGCTTCCCCGGCAGAAGCAACGCTGAGGTTAACCCTGCAAGGCCTGGTCAGGCAGCAGTGCTGAGCCGAGGGGCGGAGGCTGCCAGCGGGCTCTGCACCAGCCGGTCAGACCACCTCCGGGGCTTGCTTCCGTGGGAAAGACACTCATAGCATCATAGATGGTTGGTGCTGGAGGGGAGCTTAAAGCTCCTCCAGCTGCAACCCCTGCCACGGGCAGGGACCCCTTCCACTGGAGCAGCTGCTCCAAGCCCCTGAGTCCAACCTGGCCTTGAGCACTGCCAGGGATGGGGCAGCCACAGCTGCTCTGGGCACTCTGTTCCTTAACCAAGTAAGATGTCTTGCAATAGGAGGTGCAAGAATTCCCAGCCACAGCCGGGGCTGAGTGCTGGTTACAGTGTCAGTTTGACATTGAGGTATCTTGTTAGTGAACACTAACAATGCTGTCTTTCCAGGGTTTGTTGAGAAGGAGATTAAAAAAGCAAATATTCCTATCATGGACACTGGTGAAAACCCAGAGGTGCCTTTTCCACGTGACATGATCGACTTGGAGGTGAGGATGTGTGTTAAGATGCTAGTATTTGGCTTTAGATGAAGACAGGGGAACCACTTCCATTGGTAAAACCCAATGAACTTAGTGGCAAAGGTGCATTAAGCATTGTCCCCAGCTGCCACCTGCAGTGTGAGCTCTGCCAGCTCACACCAGGCAGAGCTGTAGTCCCAGGCATTGTTCCTTGTGCATTTGCCCAAATACAATGAGAAGTGAAAGGACTTAAAAGGCATTTCACCCACTTCAATGAATGCGCAAGTGCGAGAATTGCAGGGTTTACAGTGGGGCATTCTAAGGTTTATAAGGGCTTTTAATGATGTGAAGAACACTGTGTTAATCCAGCCTATAAAAGTCTGCATTAACAGCCTATAAAAGCCTGCAAAGAATGTTCCAGACTCAGAGCTGTGTCTCATGGGGGGCTGGAGTCATGCTGCAATTACGTGGGGACGTGAAGCATCCTGGCTGCTTCCTTGTTGTAACAGACCCAACAGCACTTGGGTGTGGAATTGCTTTGCTCCCATTTTCCTTCTCCTTTTCACAC
Source organism: Melopsittacus undulatus (assembly GCF_012275295.1). Classification (NCBI taxonomy): domain Eukaryota; kingdom Metazoa; phylum Chordata; class Aves; order Psittaciformes; family Psittaculidae; genus Melopsittacus; species Melopsittacus undulatus. The sequence goes on along the minus strand of NC_047543.1, from coordinate 290,447 downwards.
TTTGCAGGCAAACTTTGAGAAAATTGAAAATGAGCTTAAAGAAATCAACACGAACCAGGAAGCGCTGAAGAGAAACTTCTTGGAGCTGACAGAGCTGAAATTCATCCTGCGTAAAACTCAGCAGTTCTTTGATGAGGTCAGAATATGGGGGCTGGCACCCGGGGAGCTGGCTCTTCCACCACAAGCCACCATTTTTAGTCTCAGATATCCTTTAGTTGCTGGTTTGGACAGCAGAGTCATTCCTGTGCTTCAAGATAGCTGCTCAAATGGTTTTGCATGCTCCATGCAGTACATGCAGCTATCCATGATTTATCTTAGGCTGTTGCTTTGGGGTTGTTTCAGTTAAGCAATGGTTTATCTCAATTGTGTAAAGTCAAAAAGGTCTGGCAGTCTTTAAAGCACATCAGCAGACCAAAGCCTTGGTGCTCCAGTCGAGCCCTTTCTGCAGTGGGTAAGTTTGTTGGTACACAGTCCTGCCTCACTCACACAGGGGAATTGCAATCCAGCTTCATCTCTCTTCAGCTTTGGGAATGTTATGTGGAGATTCCATATCAATCAATAATACACAGTCTCCCTGAAGTCACTGATTATGTAATTGAGCCTTTGATCAAACCCTGAAGTTTTTAGAGGTAAGTTTTGGAGCCAAGCTGCAATTGAAAATCATCAACTCTTTCTCAGCAGCTGGGCCAGAAACTGGCAGCTCCTTCAGTGGACCTCAGAAGAGCTTCTCTGATATCATTCATGATACCCCCATGGGAGAAGGCATAATCCTTCCTAGTAAAGCCTGAGTATCTCAGAGTCCAGGGACTTTTCTCAAAGAGATGCCCAGTGTTTTTTAGAAGGACACATTTTAGCTAAGTATATGTCCTGTTTCATCAATCCAAGGATTTGATCAAAGAGTTCTTAACCGTGTTTGGCTTCTGGTATATACAAAGGTTGTGATCAAGTAGAGCTGGGCTCCTGCAAGCTTCAGCCTGTTTAGCTAATGGTTGGGGTTTGGGTTTGGGGCAGGAGGTGCTGCCTGTTCAGACATTCAGGTTGTTCCCGTGCCAACACAAGTCTGTTAGGACAGATCCTGCTGCTGGTGTGAGGGGTTGATTGGTCCTGGGGTTGGGTTCAGTACCAGATAAATGTCTTCGAGTGTTGAACGTTCATTCACAAGAGTCTTCTTGGACAAACAGCGTTAACCTGATCATCTGGCACTTGGCTGTGTTAGGTGCTGCTGCCGGCCTGTGCTGCCTGAGGGCAGGTAGTTACTGTCCTCTGGTGGGAGCTGCCTGCTGCTGTTCGTCCAGTGCAGTGTGCTCACACTGAATTGAGATCCAAATCCCTTTTCTAACCAGTCTCCATCAGGTCACCCACCAAGGGAACTGAGGTCACACTCCAGTGAGCTGACCACAGGACGTTTCGATGGGTTCCTGCTCCTGTTGATAACCAGTTTCTGTAATAATAAACCAAACCACAAGCCATAAATGCACTGCTGTGTGTGAAAGCAACCTCAGCATCTTGTTATCCCGAGCCTGAACCCTGTCATTTGCACAGTACCTTCAACACTTGAAGACTTCAATGACTAATAATGAAGATTGTGTTATACATAGCAGTAAGTTGCACAAGAAATGGCTTCACAATCCAGATGACTTAGGTCTGGGCATTTGCTCTCTGGAGTTGGGGGAGGGTGGCTTGTTCCTCACAGGACCTTGGAGCCATTTCTTGTTTCAACGTATCATGTTGATGATTATGCTCCTTTTCTCAGTCTTCTTGTCTTTGCTTATGAAGAACAGTATGAGCTGGAGAGATTTCTCTGAAAGCTTTGCCTAGAGTGTGAGCGTAAAAGAAGACTGGAAAAGTAATGGTTAATGGCATGCAGATCCCCATCTCTCTCTCCTCTGACTCTTCTCATCACCTGCTTCGTTTCTGTTTGCTTTGCATCTGTCATTTCTGTCTGTGCTCTGGGTTAATAAGTTGATGGTGAAGTGAATCCCTTTTAGTTTGTGTGAAAATTGGTTTCCATTCTGTTAGTGCATTGGGAGGGGCTTGAATTGTATGGCAGAGTGCAGGGAGCCAGAGCAGGACTGTGGTCAGGAGGGCAAGAATTAACTTGGTTTTCAGGCCGTGAGATTAAAGATGCTGATCAAGATAAAGGTTCTGATCTGAGTGAACAAAAAGCAATTAAAAGTTTATTAATGAGAGGTCTGCTTTCTGATTACCAGCATGCAAATGCTTGGGTTTCTCTTGTACAGAACAACCTGATGTGAGAAGTACTTCACAATCGCTCTGATATTTCACTCCCTGCTGGTGACAACTCTTACTCAAAGCAAGTTTCCTAGAGTCTCATTTCTCTGCCTTGTAGCTGTAGAGCTCTTTCATTTCCACATGGTCTCTTGGGCTTTTATTTCTGTTGCACCTTGGAACACTGCTTTAGTTGTCCTTCTAGACCCAGAGCTGTTGTTGCTGTGGCACTTCCTCTGCAGAAAGGGGGTGATCATCAAATCCAAGTAGTTGAGAGATGAACTAGAATGATGGAGGGGTTTTATTATGCAAATTGTCCTTTAGTAAGAGTTCATGTTTAGTAAAACTGGTCAAGACCTTGACTACTGATAAATACAATACAAGCCTCTTACAACTGTATCTTACTGGTTTGCAACATCGTGACATCTAGGTACCAGCCAACCACCCGTATGTTTGCTTGTTGTGTGGGAACCAAACTCGCTTCTTTTGGTTGTGTCCTCTGGGAAGTAAAATTCTCATTCAGTTTTTGGTGTCCTAAGTTACCTTAAAGTTGAAAGCATCAGAAATTCTTCTTATTGGCTTTCCAAACTAGATTAGGGACTCCCTTGTGTAACATCTGTGAGCTAAAATGAGCATGGGCACAAGCAGCTGTGCTGCCTTCGATGCCAGCCTTGCAAAACCTTGTATATGGTAAATACATTTATTTGATGAGCAGGTAAAATGTAGAGGTTTGGTTCTTCTTTCCACTAAAATGATGATGCAATCATTGCACAAAGCAGCTCTGGCTGCATCACTCAACTTGCTATAGACTTTTGCAAGGCTGCGCTGAATCTGTGCGTGCATTTTACGTGTTCCAGCGTCAAATTCTACCTTCAAGTGTATTTTAGCAAGTTCCATTGTAGGGAGACCTCCTGTGTACCACAGAGGGTAGAGTTTGGCCTCTGTTTGTGCTATGGAACTGTACTTTTCATCATTCCATTATATAAGCTGCAGAGGCAGAAATAACGATGATGTGGGCTTGAATCATGTGTGAAGATGCGGCACAAGAGGATGTAGTTTGAGCATCCATCCTGACTTGACTTGCTGATGCTTACAAGCTGTATTCCCAAGAACTTTAACCTTCAAATCAGCTCCAGTGAAGGACAGTGTAAAAGTGCAGCCTGTTTTAATGCCTGCCTGGTCAAAAACTGAGCATCTTTGTCAGAATGCCCCAAGCAAGGCATGTGGTGTGTCTGACAATAGTGCATAGGGTGAATAAGGATAAATAGCTTAAAGAATGAAAAGATGTAATCAATAAGCATGTTTTTAAGCTGAAAGTATTGTGTGTTTTCCCTGGAGGGAGACCTTTGTGAAGCCAGTAAAGAAAATCACCATGCAGTACTTCCAGGTTTTGTTCCTTATCCCGACCCTGTGTGTACGCTGATGTGGTAAGTCAGGCTCCTGTCATGTAATTCCCAACTGAATGAGGTATTGCCTCTGCTCCAGAGCATGGCTGACTCATTGGATACACAGGTCTCACATCAGGTTGTAGGGTCACAGCCTTGGGCAGCTGCAGGGGATCTCGAGGTGGTTGAACCATCTGTGGAAGACCTGAGCATCTTTCTCTTGTGTAGGAGCAGGTTTCCAGGCTCTTTATATGCAGGTGGGATTGCACAGGCACCTCTTAGAAACACTTCTGGCATCTTTATTAATATGCAGAAGATGCCCAAGAGGAAATCAGCACCTACCTGCAGGTTTTTCTCCATTTAAGAGACAGGGAAAGTGTCTCACTCTGATTTGTGCCATTAAAAAATGGTTCTTGGGAGCATAAACTTGATTGAATTCTGCCTTTCTTCAGACTTGCGTATCCCACAGCCTCTGTTCAGCTGCAGCAATCTTTAAACTTCTCTTGTATGGAAGCTTTGCTGAGCCATTCCACTTTTCCTCTTGTTTTATCCCTTGCTTGTGTGATTCTTGCTGTATTTTCTACCATCTCCTTCCTCTTTCTGCTGTCTTCTGTTCATTCTTCTTTCCTTGTCTCCCCACTCTCTCTCCTGGTTCCTCATGCCCTGCATGCCACTAACCAGTTTCATTAGATATTAATTGATTTGTGAATTCAGGCTGAATTGCATCATCAGCAGATGGCGGATCCAGACCTGTTGGAGGAATCCTCTTCGCTCCTGGAACCAAGCGAGATGGGAAGAGGTGCCCCGCTACGACTCGGGTAATGGCAGCTTGGGCTCCCTTTTAGCTGGCTTTAGCATCCCTGGGATTCAGCCTCTGGAACCTGCAACCATTTGTGTGCAGTCGTGGAACTTGCCCGACTGGCACATCAAGCAGATGAAGGCTGAACTAAACCCACCCCTTGGTCTCCATTCTTGTCCTGTGCCCACTGATTTCCCAGCTCATATTTGTGCTTCACACTTTTCTCCCTGCACAAACCCCCTGTACTTGTTTGTTCCCTGTCAATCTGTTCTGGGGCTTTTTCAGAGGTTCTGAGCTCCCACAGCTTTGGTGAAACTCGTAACTACTCTGAGCACCCAGTGCTCTGAGAAGCTGTGTACTTCTGGGTCCTCTTTATTAGCTGCTTCCAGGCTGACTTTGCATGTGTGTAATTGTTCATCCAGACACAGGGGTCTGAACCAGTGGGGTCTTCTGAAGCATGTACCCAGCACACAGTCAGTGGCAGCCATGGTTGCTATAATCCTTGCCATGTAATGTATCAGGATCCTATTGAGGTGAAGACTCCCAGGCATAAAAACTGTATGTGTAAATGCATTTGTTTCTCCTTTAGCCAGCGATGTAGACTTCCTTTCCCAGACTATTTAATTCTGTTAAAAGGCATAGCCTGTGCTATAGTGCAGGTGTGGTTTCATCTCTGTATTTAAAGGACCTGCCATTCTGCTTCAAGAACCCTTTTAAAGCAAGGTTTTCATCACTTTCCATGCGCTGCTGAGCTCCAGCTGCCCTCAGCACTAGGGGTCTTAGGCTGGGATCCCCTTTAGGTGCAGAACTTCATCTTCTTGCTGTGCCCTGGGCAGGTTTGTGGCCGGTGTGATCAACCGGGAGCGGATCCCCACGTTCGAACGCATGCTGTGGCGAGTGTGCCGAGGGAACGTGTTCCTGCGCCAGGCAGAGATTGAGAACCCCCTGGAGGACCCTGTGACGGTAAAAGGAGCTCCTGTTTGCAGCAGCAGAAGGGTCTCAGCTCTGTCCATCTAAACCTCAGGCCTTCAGTGAGCTCCATGCAGGCAGATGTTTGGGTTGTGTTCCTTTCCAGCACGTACTTGCAGCCTCTGAGGCTTTAGTGACTAATGCTGTATTCAAACTAAACTAGCAGGATGATGGTGAATGCTGTTGAAAGAGGGAAGAACAGCTCGAACTCTGGACTGCAGGAGGGCACATTTGCTTCTCTGGCACAAACAACAGCTCACGTGTGCTGTCTGAATAGGTACTAATCCTCCTTGAGAGAGGCTCTTAGGGACAGGAGCAGTCTGTAACATCTGTAGCTCATTTCCCCTGAGCTGGGACCCATTGTTTTTTCTTACTGTGCTAATCAATAATTTGAACATCCACCTGAGGTTTGCTGCCTTTCTTCTAGATACAAATAGCAGGCATTGTGATTGGGCCTGGTTTTACATTTGGTGTCCTTCTTTGCCCAAACTTGAGTCCAAAGAGTGCCCAAACTTTGGGTGCTGTTGCTCTTAACTGCTAAAAGAAAAGGCTGCACTGGAAGAAAGCAGAGCTGAAACCCAGTAACTGCCCCTTTGCTGCTCAGGGAAGGCGGATCCTCCTCCTGTCCCACCAACTGCTGGTAGTTGACCTGTTGGATTATCTGTCTACTAGGAGAGACTTTGTTCTTATTGTGCAACACTTCCTCAAGTGGAGGTTACACCTCGTGTCCTTATTCCTGAAACATGATGTTAAAGTTTCCTAAGTAAGGTAGAACAATAACTTGTCAACAAACGCAGGAAGGGGACCTGGCCACCCACTCCAGAGCAAGGAATGTGCCCTTGGCCTCCCTGGAGAGCCAGGGCTGTTAAACTCCTCTTGGTCTTGTTCTCATTCACTCTTTAGCTTTTTGTGCTGGTCTGAGGTGAGCTCCTGCAGGAAGAGCTGATCCATGCTCCGTGTTCTGTGTGTTACACAGAACTGATAATGGAGACTCCAGGATATCAGTAACACAAGTAGGGGTGTTCCACTCTGAGGCTTTCCTTAGGACTCTTAGTGCTGTAAGGTCCATTCTTGCCTGACTGTGCAGACACAAGCTCTGTGTGGTCGGATGCAGAGGAAGGGAAAGTAGAACTGTGCTGTAATTTGCTGTCGTGCTGATTCTGGAGCCCTTACACTGTGCCCTTGCTTCTGTTCTAGGGGGATTACGTGCACAAGTCTGTGTTTATCATCTTCTTCCAAGGCGACCAGCTGAAGAACAGAGTCAAGAAGATATGTGAAGGGTATGAAAGCCTTTCATCTCTTAAATACACATTGACATGACTTAATACCGCGATTGTTCAACGTCTGCTCTCATGGTGACTGTAGGAGTACAGATTCTGACAGCAAATAAAATGTACCAGAAGCAGCCGAAACCTCTTTTACAGTCAGACTAACCCCTCCCTGAGCTTGGCATGCTCAAAGTAGATGAGTGTTTGGCTAGAGAATGCCTCAGACCAAAGAGGTTCAAGTGTTGGACTCACAGACAGTCCCAGGGGGCTGTGAGCAGGCGATAGGCTCATGGGGCAGACCAGCAGTGAGTACTTGTAGCAGCAGCTGCCTTGGCATGATAGCAGCAGCCTGAGCTGGGGTGGCTGATGGGTGTGTGACAGTGCCCCTGAGGCACTTGTCACCACAGGGAACAGAGGGCTTTCTCCCACTTCTGTTTCCTTAAGTGTTCAGCTTCTGTTTTGGCTGAAAGCAAACTCCTGTATCCACTTGAGCTAAAGGCTGAACCTCTGCTTGGCAGTTTCTGCGGATCAGAAGCTTCTCTTAAGGTGCTTCTTGCTTTGTTCAGCCTCAGTCAGCTATTTCCCTGACTGATCTGCCTCTTCCCATCTTTGTTATTAAGGTGGCTTGCATGTCTTTCAGATTCCGTGCCTCCCTTTACCCATGCCCCGAAACACCCCAGGAACGGAAGGAAATGGCTTCTGGTGTCAATACCAGAATTGATGATCTTCAGATGGTAAAATAAGGGGTCACTGCCCTTTTTTTCTTTTTTATAATCTAGTTGAAATCTTCTTTGAATCCTGCTAAAACGTGAGCATTTGGGGCCCTATCAGGTGACTGCATTTTCAGCTCCAGGTAGCTTGAGACCAGCAGCTCAGCAGTACAAGACAGATGTTTGGAGACTGCTCAGTTTTCCTTGTCGGGGGTTAGGATGATGGGGTGGGTTGATGTTTCTGAGTTCATTATACACATGTATAAGTACAGCATTGACAGAGAACTGCACACCAGGGAGCAGAGAGGAGTGTAAGGAGATACTGTGTTTTCCAGCTCTGAAAGCATGCTTGTCTGATTGCCTGCTTCATCTGCCAGAACTCTGAGAGCACTTCCACTTATTTCCAAGCTGAGATAACAATGCTGCCATTAACGTAGCTCTTCTCTCTTTCTGCCTGTCTGTGTTCTCACATTGTGCTGTCCTGAAGAGCTTCTGCTTTACACCTGATCTCTTGTGCAGCAGCCTGATGTTATAATGCAGACAAATTAAAGGGATTGGAGACAAACAGCTTCAGAAAGTAAAAGGAAAACTGTCTGAATTTGGAGTGCTGCTTTCATAGACTGCCTTGAGCTGGCATTGTGGAGTGCAGCTCTTGAGCAATTTTGAAGTAGACAAGAACTCAGAAGCAATTTAATGAGTAGGATGCAAAGCTGCACGTGCCCTGTGTCCTCCCCTTCCCTTGAGTCTAAGGCTTTCCAGTCTGACTTGGCCTGAGTTGGGTGTGTTCCAGTTGGGAAAACACTTTCTCCTTTTCCCTTCAGTAAAAACCTCTCTCATTGTAATCTCTGTGTTTTCTTAAGGCAACGTATGCCTCATTTGTAGAACTCTGCTCTTTTAACCTGGGTGGAGGGAAAAGTGTTTTCTGTGCTCTCTGCACAGTTCATTGTTTGCAGTGCCCACTCACCCTGGCGCTGGAGGAGGGAAGGAGTCAGAAAGTAGCCCTGGAAGAAGCCTTTAAACCTTTTAGCAGAACTATATTAATGCAGAGCCTAAAGCATATATTGTGAGCATTGGGGCTGTCTTGTGCATGGGATGGGGGTAGGGCTTGCTCAGCCCCGGTTTGCTGTGCACGTCTGGTTTGGCCAATGCTGTGGCCTCATCTTTCTCCTGCTTCCCTGTGCAAGGTGCTGAACCAAACGGAGGATCATCGGCAGCGGGTGCTGCAGGCAGCTGCCAAAACCATCCGCGTGTGGTTCATCAAGGTGCGCAAGATGAAGGCCATTTACCACACCCTGAACCTCTGCAACATCGATGTCACGCAGAAGTGCCTCATTGCTGAAGTCTGGTGCCCTGTGGCTGACCTCGATTCCATCCAGTTTGCTCTCAGGAGAGGCACTGTGAGTAGCTGCTGAACTGCAGCATCCACAGCAGGGGGATTGATTCCTCCAAATGGGATCCATCCCTTAGGGCTGTGGGAGTCAGTCCTCACAGAGGACAGTGTTTAACATGCAGGAATCGTGGCTTGGAGCTAAACTGTGTCACAGGGATGTGGTGGGAAGCTGTAAGTTCAGGGAAACGCTGTGAGGCTGAGGCATTCTCCTGGGCTTCAAGTCTTTGGTCCATTTAGTTAACCTGGCTGTGCTGCAGTCCTGCTGTTTGGATCTATAGTGCAAGTTACTGAAAGGAACTCTACAGGACACAAGCAAGCTCACCCTCTGCTCAGACACATGAGAGTTGGGTGCCTTGAAGTCCTTTCACTTGCTGTTTAGAAAACCCAAACTCACTTTTGTGTGGGTTTTCTTGTCTGTCCTAATCATAGAATCATAGAACAGTTAGGGTTGGAAAGGACCTTAAGATCATCCAGTTCCAACCCCCCTGCCATGGGTAGGGACACCTCACACTAAACCACATCACCCAAGGCTTCATCCTTACTATGAGTGCTGCTTCTCCTGCTACACTAAGTGGAGAGCAGTGGAAACTTGGCAGCCTTCCTCAGCTGCTCAAGTCCATTTCTCATGGTGGAAGCACACTGCAGACATCCAGGCTTGTGGTTTTCCAGTGCTAACAAGGAAGTGGTGTTGTGCTCTGTCCTCCAGTGCTCAGAGGGTGGGGTTTCTAATCTTCCTCTTTGTTTAAACAGGAGCACAGTGGATCCACTGTCCCATCCATTCTAAACAGGATGCAAACCAATCAGACCCCACCAACATACAACAAAACTAACAAGTTTACTTGTGGCTTTCAAAACATTGTTGATGCTTATGGCATTGGGACGTATCGGGAGATAAATCCAGGTACATTCAGACATGGGGGAAGTCCAAGACCTCCCTCTCAATTTTGTGGTTATAGTGTTTGTCTGTATTGTTTCCCTCTGTGGAAAATGCCGAACAGAGGGAATTACAGTGCTAAATGGCATGGATTGTGCTGTGCTAAATCAGGGCTTCCCCAAGTACAGCACCTGAGGAGTGTCCTCTTCTCTCTTGCAGCACCCTATACGATCATTACCTTCCCCTTTCTGTTTGCTGTGATGTTTGGAGATTTTGGCCATGGAATCCTGATGACTCTGATTGCTGTTTGGATGGTGCTTAGGGAAAGTCGGATTCTCTCCCAGAAGAGTGACAATGAGGTGAGGTGGCCACACATGCTGAGCTTTGCATTTAAAGCAGAGTTGTAGCTGGTTTGCTCCATCCTCCCCCTTCAGCTGACAATGCCCATTAACTCCTTTCATTTGGAATTTGGGAAGCCTGTAGACCACAGACTGAGTGGGATAATTTCGTAGCAAGTTCCTTTGGGTTTCCTTTTGGCTATTTATAGGGAATGATTTCAGTTGTTTGAAGGCAGTGCTGTAGATAAGCTGTTGTAAACAGATCCCCCAAAGCTTGGTTGGATCCTCAAGGGGTTCAGTCACTGCAGAACTCCCGCTTCCTATATGTGGAGATCTCCAAGATTCTTCCAGTTTGCTGATCCAGGTGGGTTTTGCTTGGTCAGGGCTTCGGCTGACAGGAGGTGAGCCAGAGTTGAGCTGCACTGAGAGAGCTGAACAGGGTCTGCATTGCCTGGTTACAAACTGTGCTGCCAGTGGGGTTTGCATCAGGGTGTGCATCAGTTTGTCCTCTTCAGCTCCTCCCAGCTGCTCTGTGCACAGCCATGCTCTTCTGCAGCCTCTCAGTTCAGGTTCTGTTCTGCAGTGCTGCCTCTTGCACCCTTAACCCCTGCCATGGGGAAACAGAACCTTTGGGCTTTTAGTCCATATGACGGTGTTCTTGTCCTGCAGCTGACTGATTTTACTGTGTCATGAGGCAGCTTCCTTGTTCTCATGGACTTCCCTTGTTCCTTTCTGGCTTGGTTTTCATACAGATGTTCAACATGGTTTTTAGTGGCCGATACATCATCCTGCTGATGGGGCTGTTCTCCACCTACACCGGCCTCATATACAATGACTGTTTCTCCAAGTCCCTGAATTTCTTTGGCTCATCATGGAGCGTCCGGCCCATGTTCATGACAGGCAACTGGTCGTGAGTAGATAGTTGGTAACTAAAGAGTGAGAGCGATAAGCAAGTGACTTATCTGTCCCCATTGTCCTCCGTGCTCAGGACGCCAAACCTGAGCTCAGTCTCAAGCAGCACTGCAGGAGAGTGTAAACATGCTCTTCATTGAGTTTCAAACCAGCTTCTTTTTCTCCCAGAAAACTTGTGAGGATGCAGTTTAGCCCCTTTCTCACAGACATTCCTGCCCCCTGCATCTTTCTCCTTGTGACTTGGCAACAGATTTATTGTTCATTCAGGAAAATCGCTAGGATCGTGCAGGAACCTTCAAAGTTCCCTCTGTTTGAGATGCTCATTGCCCTCACAAGGGAAGAACACTGTTAGTTTTACAGAAAGAGGACACTGTTGCTTGTCTTAATGTCTGTATGATCTCCTTCTACCCAAACAGAGATGCCCTGCTAGAGACCACTCCTCTGCTGCAGCTGAACCCTGCCATTCCCGGCGTGTTCGGTGGCCCCTACCCCTTCGGCATTGACCCGGTAGGAGCCATTCCTTCCTTTGCTGTCCTTAAAGAACATCCCTGTGTCAGCAGAAGGGCCTGTCTGGTTCACTGTATCCACAGCCCAGCCATTCCCTTAGCAATCAGTGTTGGAAATACTCCTGAATGATCACATTAATTCAGCTCCCACTGAAATGCTGGATTCGGGATGGAGAGGCTTGTCCACAGGTCATTAAAGGCCTCTTTCTCACCATCTCTGACCTGCAGGGGTTTCATCAGAACTGGTTAGACTTGCAAATCACTTGATGAAGTTACTTTTTGACCTTTTTCAGTCAGTCTTGGAGCTGCAAGTTTTGAGTAATCCCCTCATTTTATATCCACTTGCATCAGTAACACTGCTTGAACTGCTCGATACAAGACATGGTGTGTTCCACACTCACAGGAAGTGCAGAAAATCAGAGCCATGTGTCATTGTTCATTGAAATGGATAAATATTTTCTTTCCTGTCAAGGATACAGCCCCAGTTTTCCTGCAGCCTTTGCCTACCATAAAAACAAGCAGGGTTTGGTGCCTGCTCTGCTGGTGGGTCAGTTGCTGTAAGTGTTCCCAGCAGCAGAGGTTGGCTGCTCATTTCCCCAGAAGGTATCCGTGTGGCAAACACGTCTTGAAAAGAAACCTGCTCTTGCAGCCTAATACTTCCTGGATGGTTGATAGTGTTTAGCTTAAAGTGAAGGTTTTCATCCTCCTCTGGTTTCCTTTTGGTGGGTGTTGGGTTGACCTTGCCTTGTTTTCCACAGATTTGGAATATTGCCAGCAATAAGCTGGCCTTCCTCAACTCCTTTAAGATGAAAATGTCTGTGATTCTTGGCATTATCCACATGCTCTTTGGTGTCACGCTGAGTCTTCTCAACCACATGTAAGTGCTTTTGCTCTGCTTTGCTGCTTGGGGTGGGGGGCTTCTTCGGGTGTGTGTTAGTTTAAGCTGCAGGAGCCCATCAGCTGAAGGAGCAGCGCAGTTGTTCCTGTCTGGCTATGCAGAACGATGCATGTCCCATCGCTACTGGGTTTAAATCCCAGCCACTGCTGAGCCCCTGCAGTTTTGGTCTAAAGATGCTAAAAGCTTTTTGCCCTACCTATACCTAATGCTGACCAAATGTAACATTAAACTCTCCATTCTTTCCCCCCCCCGTAGCTATTTTAAGAAGCCACTGAACATATACCTGGGATTTATTCCAGAGATGATTTTCATGTCATCCCTCTTTGGATACCTCGTTATTCTCATTTTCTACAAATGGACAGCCTACGATGCTCACACCTCCAAGGATGCACCAAGCCTTTTAATACACTTTATCAACATGTTTCTCTTCTCCTATAGTGACACCAGTAATAAGATGCTTTATAAGGGGCAGGTAGGTGCTCTAGCTAAATAAAATCAGAAGTGCTTCATGATGTATCTTAACCCTATGATAATTGTGAAATTGAGCAGGAAATGTTCTTCCTCTGTGATAGAGGAAATGTGGCATCACTTGTGAAGCCTGACACTTATGTAATGTTGAAGAAGGAAGAAATAATCCCTATACTAGGACTTGGTATCAGTCTGAGCATGTCAGCTCTGGCTCCAGAGCATTTGGATTCAGATTAATAGTGGAAAGTGATTAGGAATATTGTCCTGCATCTGCACCATGATGCCCCTAAGCTTAGCCAAGGCACTAGCACCATTTCCTCCCAGCACTATCAGACATCTGTCTGATCCTCATTCCCTGCATAATCTTGTGGATTATTCCCTAATCTAACCCAGTACCAGCAGTACATGCTGTGCACAGTCAGCTGGGGTGTGCAGGCAGGCATTAAATACAGGGTTCCAGTTGTTCAGTGCTGCCTGCGAGCTCTTGCTAGGTTTTGTGCATGTGTTTGAGCATGTCAATGAGCTGAGACTTGTTTCTTTTGCAGCAAGGCCTCCAGTGTTTCCTTGTGGTGGTGGCGTTACTGTGTGTGCCCTGGATGCTGGTAGCTAAACCCCTGGTCCTTCGCCATCAGTATTTAAGGAGAAAGCACTTGGTGGGTGACTACCTCTTCTCTACTTTCAGTATGAAAACTAGTGATGGTTGAAAAGCCATGTTCTCCATCTTGAGCTTGGATACGTGGGGTCACGCTGTGTTGTGACCTGCAAAGTGGTTTTATGCATATTCCTAGGCATGAAGGCAGGTGGGTTTTACTGGAGACACAGTTGCCTGCCTGCTTCTCAGATCTGCATCCAGCATCAAACCTGTTTCTCAAAGCCCTTTATGTTGGTAATGATAAAAACAATCGATCTGGCTTGGGCTTTGTCAGCTCTCTTACTGGTTGGTGGATGCCCTTCTGTGCCTTTGCTAGGCTGGCAGTGTAAATGCAGAGCTGTGACCTTGCTGGGGTGGCTGTTTTAACAGCTGCCTGTTAAAGCCGGTTGGATGGCAAAGAATAACAATTAAAAGGACAAAAGCCAAAGTAGCCTTAGGCAGTCAGTGTGTGAGGGGCTGTCTGTGGGGTCCTCTTAGGTGCCCAACTGTATGTAAAGTACTGAGACTTGCAGTGTGGCAGAGAGCTTTTGGGATGTGAAGCGAGTCAAAGACGAGTTCAGTTAAAGACACTCCCTCTCCCTTCTCTGACCATCTTTCATCCTCCCATGTCCCCTCCATTCGTCTCCCTCTCTCTTTGTGTTCTCTTCCTCCTCCCTTTCTTTTCTTCCATTCACTATCAGGAAGGGCAGCCCGTGGAGGCCCAGGTCAGCCCAGTCCCGAGCGAGCAGGCACTAGAGGCAGCAGCGGCTGCAACAGTGAGTGGATTTAAAAATCACCTGATGGATTTAAAGATGGGAGTTGCCTTTCTATCTAATGATCAAGAGAGCACGGAATGTATCTGAGTTCCTAAGTGAATGACAACTGCACCTTTAGGGTGAAAAACGCTTTCTCTTGGAAAGAGCAAAGTTCAGCAGAATTGATACATTCTGGAAGAACTACCAGGCTGAAGGATAATAGTTTTGTGTGCCCAGAATGCAGGAGTGCTGCTGAACTCAGACCCTGCAGAGCAGCATGAGAATACCACATCCCCCAGGTTAAGTTCCCCTTTTCTTTCCTTTTCTTGCATATTTGTTGAAGACACGTGAGGATTCTTTTCAGTGAAGCATTTCTGTTTGCATTTTGTGTTCCCAAACATCATGTTTATGTGATGGCCTCCCAGTAACTTCCTGTCCCTAATCACGGGATTTCGGACACCTGCCCCCATGGAGGAACTTGGGATTGAAGCTGTGATGAAGTGGGTGTGCACAAATAAGCCTTTCAGCAGCAGTTGTCTCTTCTTCTTTGTGTCTGAACCAATAGACAGCCCTTGACTGCCAATGCTTTCTGGTGGAGTGAAGGTTGCAGCAGGACTTGCTCCCTTCCCCAGTGGCATTTCAGACTCACAGGTCTTAATTTATGGTCCCTCAGATCACTCATGAGCATTCCCTGTCTCTGGAGGGAGATGGGAAGCCTGCTGTAGAGTGCACAGTGCTGCTCGCTGAGCAGAAAGCCAGAGGTAGTGACGTGCATTTGTTGTCCAGCATGTTTCCAATGCATGTAAGCCCTGCTTGAGGGCACTGTCAGGTGATGGGACAGGTTTGTGCATCCTTCTTGGTGGCAAGCTGCTATGGGGAGGAAGCCTGCCATGAATCCGATGGTAACACTGCAGTGATCACAGTGAAGTGGGAAGAGCTCCCGATGCTTTCAGAGCTCCAGCTCGGGTTGTGGGCTATTCCTTTCCATGTGGAGCACAGGGTCTGTGTGGCCAAGGGCAGATGTGGAATGTCAGCACAAATGTCTATAAAAGGAGCTGCTTGCACAACGTAGAGTTCCCAAGTAAGGGAAGGTCTGAATTCCCAGGCGTGCTGAGTGTGCGCCTGGCGCTGCTGGGGAGCAAGTGTGTGTGTTTGTGTCAGTCTCTTCTGCTTGATTTGCCACGATGTGACTGTTCCATTGACAAGAGCCATGGTGCTTGAGTGCCTGTCCCAGCTGCTGGGCAGAACGTTGCTCTGTTGCACATTGGTGCCAGCAAATGTCCTCTTGAGAGATGTGCCTTTTATTTCACTTGGGGTTGCGATCACTGTGTAGAAAGGTATGCAGTACTCACTCAGACAGACTTCTTTTCACCAGCCCTAGCAGGAATCAGCATCTTTCCCATCCAAGCTGGGAAATAGAATTCTCCAGCTGCTTTAACCTGAGCCTTCGTACTTGATGTTTTGTTTCCTTCTGTGAGCTGCTGCTGCACGTGGACTCATAAGAAACCCATGCCCTTGCAGGCAAACACAACCAACACTTTGCTCTTTCTCTTTCTGCACGTGGTAGGGAACACACAACTTCGGTGGGATCCGGGTGGGCAATGGCCCGACTGAGGAGGATGCTGAGATCATTCAACATGACCAGTTATCTACCCATTCCGAGGAGGGGGAGGAGGTAAGCACCACCCTCTCAGGGCAATGTTCCCAGGAGCAGAATGTGCTAGTTTTTTGACTGCATTCCCTGATTTCCAAGCTGTTTAAATAGCAACGCTCTCAGTGAAGTGTTTTCATAGCAGTTTTTGTACAGATTATCCCTTGGTTGTTCCCAGGACTCCAGAAAAAGCAGTTTAGTTTGTATATAAAGAGGAATGGGGCTCTGTTGGTCCTCATTAGAAAGACCCATCCCAGTGGGAGCTGCAGAGTCCCCCTGGATGGCTGGTGCAGCCTCTGCTCTGGTTGAAGAGCAGTGCTGGTGCCTGCTGCTCCAGGCTCAGCAGAAACCCAGGGCTGTGTTTCCAGAGCAGTGGAATCTTGGTTATGTTCACTTTGATGGCTGGGGATAATATTACTCGCTTTGCCTTACCCGAGTTGATCTCAGTGTAGTTTGGGTGTATTCTGATGCCTCTCTTGAGCAGTATCGTGCCTGTGTCGTGCATGTGATGTGTTACTGCTTTCTTGTATGGTGTTTAGGAGGGAATTACTGAATGTGTTTATGCTGAATGTGATGGAGACCCTGCACTAAATGTAAACTTATGTTTTCAAGCCTACAGAGGACGAGGTGGTAAGACTACAGCCAGCTTTGCCTTTATGTGTATCTGGACCATTTCCCATTGGTGTCAAACACGTGCCAAGTTAAAAACATGTCACAACATCTTGTTTTCCAAAGGATCTGGCTACTTCCATGCTACAGGCCATTTTGAATTCCTCATACATTCATGCCCATTAACAGAGCTTGAATTACTTCACCTACACAGCTTGTTTGCCTGCCCCTCGGTTGCAGATCTTCCTGAGCTTACCCACAAAGCTGGAAGTCTGAAACTGAGACGTTTCTGCCTTTAAACTTCTGCAGGAGTCTCATTTGCCTTACGTTGGGTCTTTGGTTGTTGTGCACTGCAAAAAGCTCTTCAGAGCTACCTCTGCCCAATCTCTGCTATTTTAAGGATAACCCAGGTTGTTGCCAGTCAGCAAATACAGCAAAACCAGTCCAGCTTTGTGCAGCTCATCCGCTATAGAAGGGAGCCGTGTTCTGAGAACACTTGTAGCAAGCAGGAGTATTCAAGAAATAGGGGTTTTTAGGCCTCTCATGCAGGGTTGATTGTGGGCATCAGCACTCTCAGGTCACCAATTCTAGTACAAAAACTCTAAATGCCATGAAATGAAAGCAGCTTCCCAGCAGTGGTGCTGCTGTGAACTGTGCTGAAGGGGCTTGTGCCCAGAGCACTGTTCCATGCAGGGGCATCTGGAGCTGAGGGGGCACAGAAACTGTTCCTTTGGGCAGGCTTCAGTGAAGACCTTTGCAGTTCATGTTCTGTGCAGGAAGAATGAGGCTTCTGACGTCTGATTTAACTTGTTTGCCACAGTTCTTGCCCTGGATACACCAGGGGAGAAAGAGGAATATAAATAGCTTTCTGTGCATGCTTACAGCATTAGTCACTTGATGTATTTAAAACATCGTGTTCACTTCACTTAAATAAGAGCAGTTTCTGAAGCATGGATGAAATCCAGAAGGCAGGGGATGCTTTCCCAAGCTGCAGAACAGGGAACTGGCCCCCATGGCAGACTTCCTTATAAGTTCCTTTGTTTCAGAAAACTACCAAGACCCAGAGGTTTGGCCAGTGAATGGAGGCAGATGTGAGCCTTCCACAGTTGCTTTATGCATTACTTTTGCTTTCCAAAGGGCACGTTTTTGTCTTCAGAATGCTCTTGTCCTGTAGCAAAGGCACATACGCAGCAGTATCAGCTTGGAATACTGTCTCCTTTTGTGTAGCAGTACGTATCATGTACTGGTGAATTCATGTGAACACAACTTGCTGCTGAACAGTCTTTTCCTGGCAAAGCCCATGGCTCAATTTGAGATACTTTGATATGCTAGAATGTGAAAACAAGGATGCTGAGACTGAGCCATCACCCTGCCAAAGGGTTTTCCTGTAAACCCCTCCATGCTGAACCAGGAGAAGACAGTGTCAGTGTGTGACCTCCAGCACCATGTCCTGGGTATCAGCCCCAGCAGCCTGCTGGCTCAGCTCTCCCCATTGCCCGTGTTCTCTTTGCAGTTTGACTTTGGGGACACTGTGGTGTACCAGGCCATCCACACCATCGAGTACTGCCTGGGGTGCATTTCAAACACTGCATCCTACCTGAGGCTCTGGGCTCTCAGCTTAGCCCATGCACGTGAGTATTCCTTGTGGAGCTGAGGTTTGGATCCGTGTGGATGTGGGGATGCAGGGAGCCTCCCAGAGCTCAGCTCTCAAGCTGTGCATGCACTGGCTGGGAGGGATGGAGGGCGAACAGCAGTGCCTGCTTGCATAGGGCTCTGCTCAAAGGGAGGGATGGGGCTGAAGGCACTGACTGAAGCAAAGAGCTGCTGAGCAAAGGCTCTGCCCTGCACCGTGTGTGACGGTTGGAGGCAATGGCCTCACCCCCTTGGCTACAGAAGCTGTTGTCCCTCTTGTTCCCCACCCCACTGCAGTGGGGCTTGACTTGACTTGAGTTTTTGCTTGAAGTGAATGGGAACAACCCCTCCTCTCCCTGCAGAGCTCTCCGAGGTGCTCTGGACCATGGTGATCCACATTGGCCTCAGCGTGAGGAGCCTGGCGGGAGGCCTGGGCCTCTTCTTCATCTTTGCTGCTTTTGCTACCCTGACAGTGGCCATTCTGCTGGTCATGGAGGGGCTCTCTGCTTTCCTCCATGCTCTTCGCTTGCACTGGTGAGTTCCTGGGGCAGCAGGAGCTGCAGAGCTCTTGGGGCAGGAAAACCGAATATGGGGCTGACATAGGCAGCTGAGGCTCTAAAACTGGGGCTGGGGATGATACAGAGCCAGGATCAGTGCTGGAGCACCACAGACCTGCCTGAACACCTGCCTGGCAGCAGGAAGGCTCTAGCAGGGTGGGAGATTTCAGGCTTGTTTCTAGTGATGCATCACTGTCCTGATGGGGTGTGTGACCATTGCTTAGAAATGATGGAGAGTGATTGCTCTCTGCTTTGCAATCAGACCAGGGCTTTGTGGGCAGTGGGATGGGATGGTTGTGCTGCAGAGATGAGCGTGCTGTGGCTTTCAGTAGGGCTTTCTTCTGTCTTTTGGTTCCAGTGTTCACTTTCCTTAGTGAGCAGGAGCTGCTGACTGCAGTTACCATCACGGGGTCTCGTTCCTCTTTGCAGTACCTTGCACTGATCAGGGGCAGCTTTGCCTCTGCCCTTTGCTCTGCTGGGGAAGGGCAGCTCTTTCTTGCTGGCCTTGCTTATTGGCAGATGCTTTTGGAGCCCCTTTCCCATTAGCTTGGGAAAGGGGCTACATCCTGCACATGCATCCAGCCTGATGGGGGGGTCCCTGCGGTGTCGCCATCTTGTGCTGCAGGAGCCGGGGGCTGTGCAAATGGCTGCTGGCTCCTGCCCTTCCTGGCAGCCAGCCTGGAAATGCTCCTGGCTCACTGCTCCCTGCCTGCTCTTTCCTCATCCCCGTCTGTGGCACTGCTGAGCTGCTGCAGCCGTGGGCAGGGGCCCTGTGAGCGCTGCCCCGTGGTCCTGCTGCAGCATCCAAGAGGAGCAGAGCGTGGGCAGGATCCGGGCAGGGTCCTAGCGCAGGCAGGGTCCTAATGTGTGTGGGGTGGGTCTGAGCTGCAGTTGCTTGTGGATCAGCTGGGTCTCAGTCTTCTCTGGCCTGCACATCCCTGAGCTGCAGGAGATGGAGAGTTCCGAAGGGCTTCGCTTGGCAGGCTCAGGGTGTTCCTCTTCACCCAGAGGGATGGGCTAAGATGATAAAGCAGGGTTGGAGATACCTGTCTTGTGCTGGTAACGCCAGGCTCCCACATGGCTCCCACTCATGGTACCCAAGTGAACTGGGGGCTGCAGCTCAGCCAAGAGGTGGCTCTCCCATTGCCAGGCCAGCTCCAAAGAGGTGTGTGTGGGGGGGAAGCTGCAGCTTTTAATGAAGTTGTCTCTCCCCTAAATATGTTGAGGTAACGTTAATGGCTCTCTAAGGGAGACCCTGCTTGAGCCTAGAGCCCGGCAGGCAGCTTAAGGCAGTGCTTCAGACAGAACACAGTGACCTGGGCTTTGCTGGGATATCACAGCGAGGAGGAGGCACCTGCAGGGGCTGAGAGAACACACTGTTAACATTCCTCCTTTCTGGCCCTGGATGTAACCGGGGGTGTTTGCAGTGGGTCAGGAGCAGGGGGGCACACAGCACACAGCTGTGCCGGGAGGAGCAGCTCACATTCACTGGCAGTGGAACAAGGGTCCCCTGGCCGGGATGCTGGAGGTGTGGAACCCAGCAGGAATGTGGAAACCAGCACAGCGTCTTCCATGGCACTCCCAAATGGGGGGGAACACTTGTGCTGTGCCTTCCCAGCACACATTCCTTGTGCAGGCTGGGCTGGGGTGGAGGAAGCAGGATTGAGGCACATGGGGCCTCCCCTCCCTGTAACATCCCTGCTCCCCAGTGTCCAACCTCCCTGTTTGCTCCTCAGTAACCTCCCTGTTTGCTCCTCAGTAACATGGCTCCATGTGGATGCTTGCATTGAAGCAGCCTTTTGGAAGCCTCTGCTGGGAGCAGACACAGCCTTTGGGCTCAAGTCTGTAACTGAATCCCAGCCTCAGGGGTTGAGGCAGGAATGGTCTCAGGGGTTCTGTTTTCCTGTGGAAAGCAGCCTTTTAGGTGCAGATTTGGGCCTGATTTGGAACCAGAAGCTCTTTTCCCTAGAATATGTGCCATGCCCAGCCCACAGCTAGAAATACCGGGTAGCAGTAGGCATAATAGCAGCAAATCAGGTTCATTCTGAGCAGTGAAGAGTGGGGCTTACATCACTCTGTAGGAGAGAGGTTGGTGTTAAAGGAGCCCCATGATGTAGGGGGGTCAGTTCCAGAGCCTGGAGCAGCCAAACCTCATTGTTTCAGTGCCAGCTGCTTATGGACCTCTTCCCCAGAGCTTCCTCACTGGTGGGAGATGCTCAGCACTGGGGCTGGTGCTGCACTGGAAAAGGGCCTTGGGTTCTGCATGCTCCTGTGGCCACATCCAGAAGGAACCCAAGGAATGCTTGAGCCATGGTAATTGGGTTAAATGAGGGGTTTGCTCCTTCCTCAGCCCCGAGCAGCCTCCCTCGAGCTCCAGGCTCCCAGTTGTGGCCAGTTGTAAGCGAGCGTGGCCAAAGGGATGCGGGGCCAGCTGGAGCAGTTCATCACCAGGGTTAAGGTTTCATTGGCAGTGCTCTGTGTGACTCAGATACCCAACCCTCTGCCTCCAATTTCCCTTTGCGTACAGAACGGGTCCTTAGTCACAGGATGCTCATGGAGATTAGCAGGGTTCCTGCAAACTGGAGCCGGTTGGCGAGGAGCCCTTCCTCCCACACGGAAAGTCCTGCTCATCCTAGGGATTCCTCTGCAGATCCACACGAACAGGAGGGGGGATGAGCACCAAGCTGCTCTTCTGAACCCTTCCCTGCTGGGGAATCACTTCTTGCTGCCTGAAATACGGGACTTTGTGGTTCCGGACCGGATCCAAGGCTGCTTTTCTCCACCCTGTGCACTGCGTTCATGGCCCTGCAGTTTGCTGCCACCTGATTCCTGCAGAGGCTTTGAGTGCATCACGCAAGGAAAGGTGCTTCTCACGCGGCTCCTGACCCATGGAGCTTGTGTTTGTGCTGTGGGATGAGCAGGTTCTGTTTGCTGCCCATTGGGCAGCTCTGGAGCACTGCTTGCTCTGAGCTGAGCTCATTAGGGGAAGCAGGGAGCTGGGCCCAGTTAATGCTCAGCTGGAGGCCAGAGGCACAGCTCTGCCTCTGCAGCAGGCGTGGGCAGAAACCAAACAGCCTGATGGAAACAAGAAGCAACTGGTGGGGAAGGCTGAGCACAGCATCAAGGGAGCCAGGCTTGCTCCAGCTGAAGGTGATGGGGAAGGCTCTGTGCTCCCCGGGGGTGCTGTGGCAGGGAGCTCAGCCCACTTCTGGTGCCCTTTTCTTGCCTGTGGGGGTAGGAGCAAGGTCCCTGCAGTGGAAGCAGCAAACAGAAACATGGGCTTTGTGCTGCGTTCTAATCCCAGCTTTTCTCTTTAAAGCTTCAGTTTGGATAGGCACTGATCACCCTCAGCTTGTGGCAAACCCATGGCCGAGAGTTGCCTTTGTCCTGAGCTCTCCCTCTTTCTTCCCTTGCAGGATTGAGTTCCAGAACAAGTTCTACACTGGCACTGGATTCAAGTTTCTCCCTTTCTCCTTCGATACCATCCGTGAGGGGAGGTTTGACGATTGAGTGTCCCCCCTCCAGCAGTGCTCCTTGTGGCCAGCCCTGTCCCGTTGCATGTAACCCTCCCGTAGTGAACGTAACTTATTGCAGCACCCAGAGCCTCGTCTCTGGGGTAGTGAGTGACACTGGATCAAAGAAACTCTCATCCCTTAAGTGTAGCCCTGCAGATAGCAAGTGCACGATGTGTGAGCAGGGGTGTGCAGCGTGTCCTGGGGGCGTGCATCGGGGCTGGACAGGGATCCAGCCACGGCTCAGGGGCCACACAGCACATGGAGAACAGGCTGAACACCCTCAGCCTGCACCAAGCTGCTTGGGAAGAGGAAGGTGGATGTGTGGGTCCCACGTCCCTGCATCTGAGCAAACAAACTGGGAGCAGGCAGAGCCTCAGGGCTCCTGCCTGTGCTCTGCTCCCATCTGTGGCTCATCCCGGGCAGGGATTCGGCTCTTGGAGGTACTGCTGATGTGTTGTCATCCTGCTGGGGCTCTGAGGAGCCCTTAGGGCAAAACAGAGGCTGAGTCCTGCCAGAGCAGCCCCGTGGCAATGGCTCTCGCTGCCATTCCCCCGCAGTAGCTGTTGCTTTGTCTCTTGTGCAAGATGTGAGTAATTCCTCACCCTCCTCACATGGCTGTAGCTGTAGGAGCAGTGGTGTGCGTGTGTGTTAGTGCTGTGTGTAACTGTCGTGTTTAACTCTGGTGCAGCTCAAGGACTTGTGTGTGACTGCGATAGAACAACACCGAGGGTCATTGTAACCCCCAATGGCTGTGTGGTCACAAGGGTGTTTGCAGAACCATGGTTGTGGTGGATGCAGCAGTGACCCTGGTCCTGCATTGCTCACGGTCACTGTGTCATTAAACCAACTGCACAACAACGAGCCTGGCCTCTCTCCTGCTTCCTCTGTGCTCCACTAGTTCCTCTGCTCCTCTTCCTCCTACTGACGGGATCCCGGCCCCTCGATGGGTTGCGGAAGGAGCCCGGTGCAGCCGTGCCCTGTGCGAGCATCCGTGTGCTGCGTTACCAGAGCCGGGTGGGGGCTGCTCTGTCCTGGAGCCTCCATAGCCCCCGGTAACACCAAACCGGGGCTGTACGGGAGGAAGCGCTGAGGCTGCGCTGGAGCCAGGCCCTGGGGCTGCCTCTGCCCGGTCCAGGCTCCCGCCCCGCTCCGGTCCCGGTGTTCGCTCAAGGCCTTTCCTGTGTGTGCAGGAGCGGGGGGAGGTCCCGGTGGGTTCCGGCCCGTGTGTACCGGGGGTGAGGATCCGGCCGGGCCCGCTCCGCGCTGCTGCCGGTGCAGCTCTGCCCGTTCCGCGGCTCTGTGGCCGCTCCCGGTGCTCTCCCGTTCCCACCGCTCCCCTCGGCCCCGCTCCCGGTACTGCAGCGCCCCCTGCCGGCCGCAGCGGGGCTCTGAGGAGGCGCCGGTGCCAGCCCCGCCCCCGGCGCTGGGGCAGGAGCGGCCATGGCTGCTCGGTGGCTCCGGGTGCTGTGGCCGTTGCTGCTGCTGCTGCAGTCGGTGTTACCGGTACCGGTGCCGCCGGGAGCGGGGGATGAGCGGCAGACACAGGCGGTGCGGGCGCTGGCGCGGAGGCTGCTGGGCCCGCGCGCCGCCGCCGTGGCTCTGTCCGTGGACGCGGCGCTGGCGGAGGCCGGGGCCGGCACCGACGTTTACCGGCTGCGCTCCCCGCCCGGCGCCGCCGTGGCCGTGGCCGTGACCGGCTCCAGCGGCGTGGCCGCGGCCGCAGGGCTCTACCGGTACCTGCGGGACTTCTGCGGCTGCCACGTGTCGTGGTCCGGGGCGCAGCTCCGCCTGCCCGACCCCCTGCCCCGGCTGCGGGATGAGATCCGCGCCGCCGCCCCCGGCAGGTAACGGGGCCCCAGAGCGGCTCACGCCTCGTTACTCCCGGACAAGGCGCTCCTTATGTAACGGGAACGGGGCCGGGAACGGGGCCGGGGGCGGGGGGGAGTCCCATCCGCAGCCTCCGCCCGCTCCCCAGGTACCGGTACTACCAGAACGTGTGCACCCAGAGCTACTCCTTTGCCTGGTGGGACTGGGAGCGCTGGGAGCGCGAGATCGACTGGATGGCGCTGAGCGGCATCAACCTGGCCCTGGCCTTCGTGGGGCAGGAGGCGACCTGGCAGCGGGTTGAGTATCCAGGGCAGGGGCGTGGGGCAGCCATGAGGCAGCCGTGGGGCCGCCGTGGGGCACCCATGGGGCCGCCATGGGGCAGCCGTGGGGCCGGCTGAGCCTCCACTGCCCGTGCAGGTTTACCGGTCGCTGGGCCTGAACCAGACGGAGATCGACGCGTACTTCACGGGGCCGGCGTTCCTGGCCTGGAACCGCATGGGGAACCTGCATGGATGGGCAGGGCCACTGCCGCCCGCCTGGCACCTCAAGCAGCGCTACCTGCAGGTACCACACACCTGCCCCTGGTCCTGCACATCCACACCTCAGAGCCACCATCCTCTTCCCCCAGCTCCAGTAGAGCCCCGGGCCCTTCCTGGGGAGGTTGGGGCTCCTCTGCCCCCCACTCCCTCCCTCCTTCTCTCTCCCAGTACCGGATTGTGGAGCGGATGCGCTCGCTGGGGATGCTCACGGTGCTTCCGGCCTTTGCAGGCCACATACCCCAAGGGGTTCTGCGGTAGGTGCAGCCCCCATGGCGCAGATCAGCTCCGGTCCTGCCTCCATCCCTTGGGATGCACAGGGCACTCCAGGGGCCAGCATCACTCCTGGCCCTCCTGCCTGTGCTGGCTGCCCTGTCTGCTCTTGTCCTGCTCCTGATCCCTCCTCTGCCCTTGGCACAGGGTTTTCCCACGTGTGAACGCCACTCGCCTCGGGGGATGGAGCCACTTTGACTGCACCTACTCGTGTACCTACCTGCTGGACCCGCAGGACCCCATGTTCCAGGTGATCGGGACCCTGTTCCTGAAGGAGCTGATCCAGGAGTTTGGCACAGACCACATCTACAGCGCTGACACCTTCAATGAGATGACCCCGCTCTCCTCCGACCCTGCTTATCTCTCGAGGGTCAGCAACGCTGTCTTCAGGTCCATGACGGGAGGTGGGTCCTGGGGGGCTACAGGTTGGGACAGCCCCACACGTGCTCGGCAGAGCCGCTGGTGCCAGACCCTCAGCATCACTCTGAGGTCGCTCTGTGGCTCTCAGGGCCTGGCCTGCAGGGGAGCTCACCCTGCCCCTTCGTCCCCAGCTGACCCCGAGGCTCTGTGGCTGATGCAGGGCTGGCTCTTCCAGCACCAGCCTGAGTTCTGGCAGCCGGCGCAGGTGCGGGCGCTGCTGCATGGGGTGCCCCTCGGCAGGATGATCGTCCTCGACCTCTTCGCCGAGTCCAAGCCTGTCTACCAATGGACAGAGTCCTTCTACGGGCAGCCCTTCATCTGGTGCATGCTGCACAACTTCGGGGGCAACCACGGCCTCTTCGGCACCGTGGAGTCCATCAACCGCGGCCCCTTCGCGGCCCGACGCTTCCCAAACTCCACCATGGTGGGCACGGGGGTGGTGCCGGAGGGCATCGAGCAGAACGACATGGTGTACGAGCTGATGAACGAGCTGGGCTGGCGCCACGAGCCCCTGGACCTGCCCCAATGGGTCACCCGCTACGCCGAGCGCCGCTACGGTGCCGCCAACACCGCCGCGGCCGCCGCCTGGCGCCTGCTGCTCCGCAGCGTCTACAACTGCACCGGCGTCTGCGTGAACCACAACCGCAGCCCCCTCGTGCGCCGCCCGTCGCTGCGCATGGACACGGAGCTCTGGTACAACAGCAGTGACGTGTTCGAGGCCTGGCGCCTGCTGCTGAGCGCCGGCACGGAGCTGGGCTCCAGCCCCACCTTCCGCTATGACCTGGTGGATGTGACGCGCCAGGCGGCTCAGCAGCTCATAAGCAGCTTCTACCAGAGCATCCGCGGTGCCTTCCGTAGCCACGCGCTGCCCGAGCTGCTGGCGGCCGGAGGGGTCCTGCTCTATGACCTGCTGCCTGAGCTCGACAGCCTCCTCTGCAGCCACAGCCTCTTCCTGCTGGGCCGCTGGCTGGAGGGCGCCCGCGCCATGGCCACCGGTGCCCAGGAGGCTGAGCAGTACGAGCTGAACGCCCGGAACCAGCTGACACTGTGGGGACCCAGCGGGAACATCCTGGACTATGCCAACAAGCAGCTGGGGGGGCTGGTGCTGGATTACTATGGTGTGCGCTGGAGCCTCTTCGTGTCTGCGCTGGTGGAGAGCCTCCACTCGGGCACCCCCTTCCACCAGGACCAGTTCAACCAGGCCGTGTTCCAGGTGGAGAGAGGCTTCGTGTACAACAAGAAGCGGTACCCAACGGTGCCGGTTGGTGACGCGCTGGAGATCTCCAGGAAGCTGTTCCTCAAGTACTACCCCAGCATCCGCACTGGGAGGCTGTGACTGGGATGGAGCCCCCCCAGTGTCCTCCATCCCCTGGACCCTGCTTCCTGCACAGAGGGACTGGCGGCCGGATGGGGGCAGGCTCTGCCCCAGGGACCCCTCCTGCAGCAGCCCCAGGAAAGGAGGATCCGGTCTCACTGCCACTGTGGGCTTTGTCCTCCCTGGGCCCAGTGCTCCATGGACCCCAGTGCCTGCAGGGACCCCCCCTCACTTTGTGCCTTTTGGACTGAAAGAGACTCTGAGGAGGTTTCTGTGGGGCAATTAAATGCTGCCCGCTGAGTGCCCTGTTCCTTCCATGGTGTCCATCCCCTCTCCCCAGTGGAACCAGGGCAGAGGAGTGGGCTCAGTGCTGTCAGCAGGGGAGCCCAGCACAGCCCAGCCCGGCACAGCCGGTGCCAACCGCGGGGCTGCGGCTCCCCCCCCCCCCAGCCCCATCCCGTGGGGGGTCCTGGCTCCATCGCTGCAGCTGCACCAGCATCAAGGCGCAGGGAGGTAGGCGGAGGGGCCTTGAGATAAGGCCTCAGACACAACAATGGGGCGGGGGGACCCCCCTGCCAGCCCTCATAAACCCTGCGGCTGCCGCAGCAGCACCGCGGGGCCATGGGGAGAACCACGGTGCTGATCACGGGCTGCTCCTCAGGCATCGGCCTGGGCCTGGCCACGCGCCTGGCGGCCGACGGCGCCTTCAAAGGTAAAGGGGTGATGCTGCCCCGGGGATGGGGGGCACGGACCACAGGGGGTCCCAGGCTGGCGGCCGGTGCTCGGCATGGCTGTGGCCGGCACCAATGGCACCGTGGCCGTGCTCTCTCATGCAGTGTATGCCACTATGCGTGACCTGGCCAAGGGCGAGCGGCTGCTGCAGCACCTCGGGGGCTGCTGCCCCGACACACTGGAGCTGCTGCAGCTCGATGTGACCGACCCGCGGTCACTGGAAGCTGCCGCACGCCGGGTGCAGGGGCAGGCGCTGGATGTGCTGGGTACGACTCTTCGAGGGGTCCTCGGGGGGGCACTGGGACCCTCCCCAGGGCAAGTGCCAAATGACGGGGGGTGCCGGCGGTCCTGGGGCTGGGTTCAGTGGGGCAGGGGCGTAGGAGCTGGGTTTGGGGGTACCAAGGGTTTCTGGCACCTTGAGGGGTCTGCGGTGCTGTCTCATTAATGCTGTGCCCGGCAGTCTGCAATGCTGGGGTGGGACTGATGGGCCCCTTGGAGCTCTGCTCGGAGCAGGACATGAAGAACGTGTTTGATGTGAACGTCTTCGGGGCCGTCCGCACCATCCAGGCGTTCCTGCCCGCCATGAAGCGCCGCAGGGCCGGGCGCATCCTCGTCTCCAGCAGCATCGGGGGGCTGCAAGGTGGGACCCCGTAAACCTGCGGCCCAGGGAACCGCAGGGAAGGGCTCCGGTGCTGAGGCTGCGGCTCTGCCCCAGGGCTGCCCTTTAACTCCGTGTACTGCGCCAGCAAGTTCGCGGTGGAGGGGCTGTGTGAGAGCCTGGCCATCGTCCTGCGGCCCTTCAACATCCAGTGAGTGCCGCGGGGGCAGCGCCGCCATGGGGGGGTCCAGGGCTGCTCATGCGCTCGGCTCCCCCCGCAGCCTGACGCTGGTGGAGTGCGGGCCGGTGAACACGAGCTTCCTGAGCAACCTGCAGCGCCCGGAGCCCGAGGGCCGCGACCTGCAGCGCCTGGACCCCGAGACGGGAGGGCTCTACCGCCGGTACCTGCGGCACTGCCAGCGGCTCTTCCGCACCGAGGCGCAGGAGGTGGACGAGGTCCTGCAGGTCAGGGGGTGCGGGGGGGGGGGGGGGTCCGGGGCCGTGCGCTGGGGCCGTGGCTCTGACCCCTGTGCGGTTCAGGTGTTCCTGGAGGCCATGGGCAGCCCCCGGCCCCCCCTGCGCTGTGCCACCACCCGGCTCCTGGAACCGCTCACACGGCTCCGTTTGACCGACGGCTCCGCGTACGTCCAGGCCATGCACGACTTCGTGTTCGGGAGCGGCGGGGCCCAACCCTGAGCGGAGCGCGGGGCAGCCGCTCTGCGGTGCGCACCTGCGGGCCTGGGTTCGGGTCCCACCGTGCCCCCAATAAAGCCCTCACAGCCGCACGCTCCCGGCTCTGTCCCTGCCGCCCCCGGGGCTCCGGGTTCGGGTCCGTCCGTGCCCTCCCTCGGCGGGCGGAGCTCGGCCCCGCCGCTCGCCTCTCCCCGGGGCTCCCTCACGAGAGGCGGGGCCCGGGGCCCGTTCCGGGTCCTCGGTGCCCGGGACTTCCGGGGGTGGTGGGGGCGATGCCGCCGTTCGGGTCGGGGCTCCTGCTGCTGACGGCTCCTCTGGCAGCGCTGCCCGGGCGGGCGGCGGCGGCGCTGGCGGCGGCGGCGGCGGAGGTGTCGGGGCCGCTGTACGTGGTCCTGCATCCGGGGCTGCGCCTCCCGGCGGCCGCTCCGGCCCCGCCGCCCGCCGGCCCCGCTCTGCTGCGGGCTCTGGCCGCGCTCTACGCGGCCGCGGCGCGGAGCGGGTTGGACGTGCGCGTCCTGCTGGGGCCCGGCCGCAGCCTGGCCCGGCCGCCCCGGGTGCTGCTGCTCCCGGCCAGCGAGGCGCGGGGGGCACCGGGCCCGGTGCGGGCCGCGCTGCAGAGCTTGGCTGCCGCCGCCTACGGCTGCGCCCCGGACCTGCCCGCGCTGCTGCTGCCGGACCCCGAGGGGGACCCCGATGGGGACCCCGAGTGCGGCCCCGATGCGGCACTTCCAGGGTTCTCCGGCGTGGCCGTCGGGGGAACCTTCGACCGCCTTCACGGAGCCCACCGGCTGCTGCTCAGCACCTGCTGCCTCCTGGCCCGAGAGCGGCTCCTGGCGGGGGTGGCCGATGGGGACCTGCTCCGCCGTGAGTCCGTGCTGGGATCGGGGGAGCTGAGGGCAGCTGAGGCCAGGGGGGTACCGGAGAGGGGCAGAGCCCCGTGGTGCCAGGCTCCAAGCACCCTGGGGCAGGGTGATGGTGGGGATAAGGCTTGATGTCCATAGCAGTGAGGGAGGTGTGCGGGGCTGCCTCCATCTCCCGGTCTGATGCGTTCCATCCCTGCTCTGGGAGCTGCCGGTGTTAACACCCTCCCCTGTTCTCTGTGCTGCCGTTGCCCGCAGACAAGGTCCTGATGGAGCTGATCGAGCCCTACGAGCTGCGGGTGGCCAAGCTGCGCGAGTTCCTGGAGGACGTGAAGCCGTCGCTGCGCTACGACATCGTGCGGCTCACCGACCCCTACGGCCCCAGCGTCACCGACCCCGACCTGCAGTGCCTGGTGGTCAGCCAGGAGACCCGCCGGGGAGGGGAGGCCGTCAACAAGCAGAGACTTGACAATGTAAATGGCTGTGGTGTGCCCCAGCCCAGGCACAAGGGCAGGGTGCCCATGCACA
The DNA here is from genome assembly GCF_012275295.1 of Melopsittacus undulatus. Classification (NCBI taxonomy): domain Eukaryota; kingdom Metazoa; phylum Chordata; class Aves; order Psittaciformes; family Psittaculidae; genus Melopsittacus; species Melopsittacus undulatus. Next base: position 260,569 of record NC_047543.1, on the reverse strand, counting down.
CAACTGCTGGCATCCCATTGAGCTGCCTTCCCCTCTGCTGCTGGGAATGTGCCCCCCGGGGATGGAGCTGCCTCGTGGGGACAGGGGCAGCCGCAGCCGTGGTGGTGCTGCTCCGTTGGGGCCTGGAGCCCTGTCCCTTTGGGTGTCCCCACTGCTGACAGCCTCGGGGCTCTCCTCCCACAGGGGCTCCCCGCACTGACTCTCTATGAGATCTTCCTGATGCAGGACCCCGACCACAGCGAGAACGAGGAGGAGAAGATCAGCTCCTCCAGCCTGCGGCACCGGCTGCTGGGGACACTGCTGCAGCCCCCACGGGTGGGTCAGGAGCTCTCGGGAGCCATGTGCCCATGTCCCTGCTGCAGGGGCTGTTCTGGGGGACCCATGCTCTGCGGTGCCAGCACCATCCGTGCCCCTTTCCAGGCCGGGTGTAGGGGATCCTTCTCCAGCAGAGCCGTGTCCTCCATGTGCTGGCAATGGGTTTCCTTCTCCCCTAGCAAGACCCTGCGCTGCCTTCACGCCCGTACGTGATCGGCCTGACCGGAGGAACCGGGAGTGGGAAAACGTCCATCGCCAGGCTCCTGGGGGGGCTGGGAGCATTCGTCATCGATGCTGACAAGCTTGGCCATGCTGTCTATGTCCCGGGGGGCCCTGCCTACAAGCAGGTGGTGGCCACCTTTGGTGCAGGTGGAGCCACGGAAAGCTGTGGGGAAGGCTGGGAAGAGGAGGGAGGGATGTGCCTTCATCCCAGGGAGCCCTCCTGGCCTGGGGGTTCTGGGCTCTGTAGCTCGGTCAGTGATAGCTCATCTATCTATGGGCTGCTGCTCACCTGGGAAAAGCTATTCCTTGTCTTTCTGGAGCAAGCTGCATGTTGGGTCCTGCAGCTCCTTCCTGGGTGCCTGTTGCTGTGCCCTAGGCTGTCACTGTGCCCTGGGCTGTCACTGTGCCCTAGGCTGTCGCTGTGCCCTAGGCTGTCGCTGTGCCCTAGGCTGTCACTGTGCCCTAGGCTGGCCCCGGGGAAGGGAGCTGGGTTCAGTCCTCCCAAGCCTGTTCTGCCTTGCAGAAATCCTCCACGAAGATGGGACAATCAACAGGGAAGTCCTTGGGGCCAAAGTGTTTGGAAACCAGGTAGGAGCAGCACAGGCACCGTCAGTGTTTGACCTCCATCCCTGACGTATGTGGGGCCGGTGCCCTCAGAGGTCTGGGCCAAGCTTTGGTCCTTTCCAGGAGCAGCTCAAGAGCCTCACAGACATCGTGTGGCCTGAGATCGCCCGGCTGGTGAAGGAGCAGATCCGGGAGGCAGGAGCTCAAGGTAACTGAACACAACACGGAGCTAGTGCGTGGCTTGCACAGCACCTCAGGACACAGCACCCGGTGGGGCGGCTGCTGGGGCAGCACCGGGAGCGTTCCCCATGCTCAGAGCCTGCTCTGCTGGGCAGAGGTTGTCACTGACCCATCTCTGAGCATGCAGAGCTGGGCCAGGCTCAAGGAGCTGCCATAGCCCACAGGTAGTGAGCAGTGTCCTCATCCCGCAGGGAAGGCCGTGTGTGTGCTGGACGCTGCCGTGCTGCTGGAGGCTGGATGGCAGGACATGGTCCATGAGGTGTGGACGGCCGTGATCCCGGAGGACGAGGTGGGAGATGCCCCCGGGGCTGTCCCTCGGTGCCGGGGCCGGGCCTGGGCCTGCAGCGCCTGAGGTGCTGTGGTCCCCGCAGGCCGTGCGGCGAGTGCAGGCTCGGGACGGGCTGAGCGCGGAGGCCGCTCGGAACCGGCTGCGGAGCCAGATGAGCAGCAGGCAGCGAGTGCAGCAGGCGCAGGTGGTGCTGTGCACGCTGTGGGAGCCGGAGGTCACCCGCAGGCAGGTGGGCACCGGGCACCGGGGCCGTGAGGGGCTCTGGGGGCTGCGGCCGCCCCCGGCTCCGAGGTTCGTGTTCTGCCGCAGGTGGAGAAGGCCTGGGAGCTGCTGCAGCAGCGCCTGCCCCGTGCGGACCGGTCCTGAGGGCTCCGCTGCTGCTGCCGGAGCACGGAGCCTGCACCGGAGGGGCCCGGCCCGGCCCCGCCGCCAGGGGGCGCTCTCCCCCCCCCCGGCCCCGTTCCCAGTAAAGGAGGAGGCCGCTCCCTCCCTCCGCTCGCTGCCTGTCACGTGTCTGTGTGTATGTGGGGGTGGTACCGGTGCGGGCGCCCCCTGGCGGTCCGGCGGAACGGGGCGGACGGCGCTGCCCGTTGGCTCACGGCGGTCACGTGAGCGGGGCGGGCGGAAGATGGCGGAGCCGCCGTGCGCCGCGGCCGAGGACGCGTGGGGGAAGGTGGGACCGGGACCGGGACCGGGGGGGGGCCCGGGGCCGGGGCCTGGGGGGGCTCGGTTGTGTGCGCGCAGGGGGGTGGGGTGAGGGCCTCGGGGAGCGCCGGGGTCAGAGGTGACCGCGCACGGGACCGGGGGGGTCCGGGGGCTCCGGTCGCGGCTCCTGCCCCGGCCCCGCTCACGTCTCCGCTCCCGCTCCAGGTGGACGCAGCGTACGGAGACAATGGTCTGGACTCGGGTACGTGCTCGGCCCCGGTACCGGGGCCCTGAGCCCTCGGCCCCTGCACGGCCCCGCGTGTGCCGCTCACTGTGACCCGTTCCCCGCAGCGCTCTTCATGGAGAGCGCCCGGAAGAGCAGTATCGTGTCCCGGGCCAACAGCATCGGCTCCACCAGCGCCTCCTCCGTGCCCAACACAGGTGGGGTTTGCAGTGCCCAGCACGGGGTCCCCCTCCCTGTGCCGAGGGCAGCGGGGGGGGAACGCACCGGGCACCAGTGGGTTCGGGTTTGATGCCCTCCCAAGGAGCTGCAGGCAGCTCCTGCCCAGCTCCACGAGGGGAGGGCAGGGGTTGGGGGGCCCCTTGGGGTGTTTGCCCGTGGCCTGGTGCAGAGCCCAGCCCAGCTCCATCACCCCCCCCCCGGCTTCTCTCCGTGCAGACGATGAGGACAGCGATTACCACCAGGAGTCCTACAAAGAGTCCTACAAGGAGTCCTACAAGGACCGGCGCAGACGGGCGCACACGCAGGCGGAGCAGAAGAGGAGAGATGCCATCAAGGTAACCGAGAGCCCTGCAGCACCCTCCTGCCCTCAGCACCTTCCCTGCTGGAGCAGCCCTCCCCAGGCCCTGGCTGCCCGTGTGGTGGGAGCTGGGTGTTGATGCCATTGGAAGCAGCCCGGTGCACACTGCTGCACCCCAAACGCATGTGCTGCGCCTCTGCTTCCCCACAGAAAGGCTACGATGACCTCCAGGCCATCGTTCCCACCTGCGAGCAGCAGGATTTCTCCATAGGCTCCCAGAAGCTGAGCAAGGCCATTGTTCTCCAGAAAAGTGAGTCTGGAGGGTGGGGATGCCATGAACCCCCCAAACCACCTCGCTAGAGCCGTGCAGCAGGGGGTTCAGCACACTGGGACCTTCTGGTTGTGATGATGCTCTGGGGGGAGCCCAGTGCTGGTCACCTCCATCCAGCCCCTGAGGAGGACCAGGGCAGAGGATGCTCTGTGGGATGCTTGGGTGCATTCTCACATCCTCCCTCTCATGTTTTCATGCTCAGCCATTGACTACATCCAGTTCCTGCACAAGGAAAAGAAGAAGCAAGAGGAGGAACTTTCCACCCTCAGGAAGGACGTGATGGCCTTGAAGATCATGAAGGCGTAAGGGAAGAGCTGTCGGGTGCTGCCCTCTTCTTCCTGCCCCAGCCTCTGTGCCTGCAGCCCCAAACCTCTCCCTGCCTGCTCCTCCAGCAGCCCCTAGCATGGGTGTCCTGGGGCAGTAGGGGGGTGTGAAGGTGACCCCGAGGTCCTGGTGCCAGGAGAGGCTGCAGCTTCCCAGTGTTGGTTCCCTGCAGGGTCCTGTTCCCCCTGTCCTCTGCTGCTGACCATACACTTGCTTTGTTGCAGGAACTACGAGCAGATTGTGAAAGCTCATCAGGACAACCCCAACGAGGGGAAGAACCAGGTCTCCGACGAGGTGAAGTTCAACGTGTTCCAAGGCATTATGGATTCCCTCTTCCAGTCCTTCAATGCTTCCATCTCAGTGACAAGCTTCCAGGAGCTCTCGGCATGCGTCTTCAGCTGGATTGAGGAGCACTGCAAGCCCCAGGTGAGCGCTGGGAGCGGCTGCGGGTGCCAGCCCTGGGGCTGTTCCCCCATTGGAAAACCTGACCCTGTCTCGTGTCTCCCCCTGCCCCAGACGCTGCAGGACATCGTGATCGGGGTCCTGCACCAGCTCAAGAGTCAGCTCTACTGATGGCCTGCAGCGCCCCGGCCCTGGGGCTGCCACCCCCCGCCCAGGGGCCACGGTGATGGGCACAAGCAGGGGCTGGGCCATCCCCTCCACCTGCTTTTAAAGCTTCTGTGGATTATTTATTAACTACAAACCCAAGCCCAGCACAGTTGAGATCACGGAATTGTTGTAGGGACTTAAAATGGGGTAAGTGTGGGTGGAGCAGAGGTGCCCCCCCCATTATTTACCCCCAGGTTCCAGCTCAGGCAGTTGTGGTGGGGTTTGCCTGGGCTACCAGTGCAGCAGCTCTGGCCCCTCCGGCCTCTGCCACAACCCCTCTGCTCCCTGGGACTGGGAAAGGAGACAAGAACGCATGTGCAAAGCTGTTGGTTTCTGTTAAAGAGGCTTCTCCCCTACCTGGGGCTTTGTGGTGCCCCCTCTGCAGCAGCCGCTATGGGGCAGGGTTTGTGAGTTGTGGAGTTGCTTCTGGCTTCTGTCTGGTTTTGCTGTGGCCACACTCAAAGGTAGGTGAGCAGCTGAAGGCAGTCACTCACTGCTGCTCCTTTCATCCACACACACACAGACAGCCCGGATTTGGTTTGATGAATCAGTGCAAAGACCCTGGAGCCTTCCCAGCATCACTTTGCAGCCAGGCTCTGACACTCCTGAACCTGCCCCATGGCACTGGTGTCAGGGGGGTCGTGGCTTTGGCCATGCAAAGGCCTCGTGGTGAGGAGGGGTTGGTCCCAGTGGGGCCTGTGCTCTGTGATCAGGGGTTGCTCCCCCTCAGTGTGATGGGTATTTATTTCACACAGGGTATACAGGTGAATCAGCTCCATGGTTTCAGTGCATGGGAATGGTTCAGTTACAGCTTCTACCCCCAGCAGCGGTGCAGAATCAGGGCTTGGGGGGTGGTTTTGATACAGAATCAAACCCCTGCCTTTGGGTCAATGCACCACAAGGGCAGCCCCCAGGCCAAGCCCTGCTAGGTGTGGAGGCAGACTCGGGGTGCACAGGTCCGGGTTGGGGCTCTGGGGCTGGACACGGGCATGGCCAGGAGCCCTGGGGTTGCTCCTGCTGCAGGAGGACGTGCATTGCACCTGTTTTTTCTATTGTGAAAAGGAAGTAAATGTTGCTGAATGTTTTCAGGCTTTCTCTGGGTTTCCTTCTGGTGCTCAGGGCTGTGCCCATCCCACCTCTGCTTCCCCACCCTCTGTGCTGCTGCAGCCCAGAACCCAAGCCCTGCCCGACACCCTCTGAACAGAGAGAGGCCACCACGACCTGAACCCAAATGCTGGTGTTTAATGGGGCCGTGCTCGTGTGTTCATGGCTGAGACACACGTGGAGCTCTGCAGACACCAGCTCCTTCACCCTCCTGAGGCCTCGCTGGACCACCAGGGCCCTGCTGGGAACCATTCTGAACCACAACATCTAGAAATGTGCAGGATGAGCCCAAAAAGAGGACAAAAACCAACCCAAGAGCTGAGTTCCAGCACTGGCTCCTTCTGGAGCAGAGGCTCCTCAGTGCCTCACATGGTTGCTGGCAGCACAGCGTTGTGCTCCTCATCCGTCTCTATCCCGACCTCCTCCTGCAGGAGCACAGTGGGGCTCAGCACCATGAAGCTCAGCACAGCGCCGGCCCCACAGAGACCACATTTGGGACTTACAAAGAATTGCTTCTTGCTTTTGGGGTACCCCTCCAGGATGGCGTCCAGCACCTCGGTCGCCTGCAGGGACAGGGGTGACCTGAGCCAATGCAGCGGCTGACAAGGGCTGGTTGTTGCCAAGGGCAGGCAGAGCTCTGCAGGCACCATGGTACCCCAGCCCCAAGCACAGCATTGCCTGCTCCACAGTTACAGTCTCAGCACTGCAGCAGTGGGAAGGGGCTCAGCTCAAGCAGGGGCTGCTCCCCAAGCTGCCTGTATCCCCCCCACACTGTCACAACAGGATGGTCACCACCCCCATTTGGTGGCACAATCATTACCATTCGCTTCCTGCGCCGCCACTCTCTGCAGTACAGCTTCTGCTCACTGCACACCTGTGGGCACCAAGACAAAAGTCAGACCCAGCCTGGCAGAAGCCACCCCACAAAGGTGCCAAAAGTGCCCAGTGCCAAGGACCTGCCTCAAGTCCCAACCAGGGGTTATTTAACAGCCCAAGTGGCTCCCAAGGGCCCTGCTGGGCCATGGAGCTCCTGTGAACCAGCTCACCCCACACAGGGGCAGAGGATGGAGCCAGGGAATCAACCAGGTTGGAAAAGCCATTTCAGCTCATCCACTCCAACCATTCCCAGCACTGCCAAGGCCACCCCTAACCCATGGCACTGAGGGTGTGTGAGCACTTGCAGGGCCGGTGCCTGCAGCCCTGCCCTGGGCAGCCTGTTCCAATGCCTGAGCACCCTGTGGGGCAGGAATTGTTCCTCAGCTCCATCTAAACCTGCCCTGGGGCAGCTTGAGGCCGGTTCCTCTTGTCCCATCCCTTGTTCCTTGGGAGCAGAGCCCAGCCCCTCCTGGCTCCATCTTCCTCTCAGGCACTTGGAGGGAGCCATCAGATCCCCCCTGAGCCTTCTCTTCTCCATCTGAGACCCCAAGGTCCCTCAGCCATTCCCCATCTCCCTTGTGCTCCAGGCCCTGCACCAGCTCCATTGCCCTTCTCTGGCCCCATCCAGCCCCTCAAGGTCTCTCTTCGATGGGCCCAGAGCTGAACACAGGTTTCGAGGTGCAGCCTCACCAGTGCCCAGTGCAGGGGGGCTGCAGTGATCACTGCCCTGGCCCCAGTGCCTGGGCTATTTCTGATACAGGCCAGGAAGCTGTTGGCTTTTCAGCTGCCTGGGCAAGATGCAGTGACCCAGGTGTGTGGGGAAGAAGCAGCTCAGCTGCTGCCTGAAGGTGCCCTGAGAGTGTGCTCGGCCCCAGCAGCTCTTCACCTTCTCCTTTTCTTCCGGAGTGACGTGGTTCGTGGCCGACTTCATCCTCTGCAGTTTCTCTGTGTAACTCTCACAGTCCCTCTTCAGCTCCCTGAGCTCTTTGGCCATCTCAGAGGTGGTCATGGAGCCGCTCAGGTCCCTCAGCTCTGCAAGGGAGGCCCCTCAGCCCATGCCCCGGAGCCGCTGCCGGTCCCGGGCCGGGGCCGCACTCACCTGCCTCCAGCTGCCGGCAGCTCTGCTGCAGGGCCTGCAGCTGCCCGGAGAGAGCCGCGATCTGCGCGTCCAGGCCGCGGAGCTCAGCATCGCTGGCGGCCGGGAGCTGCTCCTGCGGGAGGCGGCGGCTGAGCGCGGCGGGGGCAGTGCCGGGGGCAGCGGCGGGGGCCGCGCCGGGGGCAGCGCCGGGGCCCGGGGCTCACCTGGTCACTGAAGTAGATCTTCTGCTTCCCGTAGGCCTTCTCCCGGATGCGGCCCTGCTGCGCCAGCTGCTCCAGCGCCTTCACCACGGCCTGCGGGGCCCCGCGCACGTCAGCGGCGCCCGGCCCGGCCCTGCCCCCGCTGCCCGGCCCCGCTCACCGCCTTGCCGAGCCCGTGCTCCCGCTGCAGGTTGCTGAAGGCGTCATGGGCACTGTATGGCCGGTTCTGCTCCCGCAGGTACCGCAGCAGCACAGCGGCGGCGGAGCCTCCTGCGGGGGACGGAGGCCGTCACCGCCCGGGCTCCGGCACCGGCACCGGCACCGGCCCGCAGCGAGGCCCCTGCCCGCACTCACCGCCAGCCCCGGCGCCATCGCGGCCTTTGCTCATCTTCCCTCTCTGCTCTCCCCGCTCCTCACCCGGCCTGCCGACGATGACGCACTTCCGGCGCACCGCCCAATCCCCGCCAGCCGGGGACAGAGGAGGGCTCTGATTGGCTGGGAAGTGAAGCCCCGCCCCGAGGAGGCGGGGCCACAGCGCTCCAGGACCCGCAGCCCCGGTCCCGCATCCGGTGCTCCCGCTGCCCCGGGGCTCCCACACAGACACAGCAGAGGCGGACGGGTCCCGGCAGCCGCGTTCCGTTCTTAGTGCACAAACGCGACCGCAACCGGGTTCTATGGCTTAGGACACGCAAGGAGAGGGGTCGGGACCGGGCAGGGCTGCAGCCGGCCTGGCCCCTGGAGGGTGCTGGGCTCTGTGACCACACCGGGCACAAAAGCTGCTCCGTCCCCGGTGCTGCCGTTGCAGGGGGCAGGAAGCCACGGGCAGCTCCAGCTCCTCCCTCCACCAACCCGGGCAGAGGAGGGCAGGATGGGCACCGAGCAGGCACGGGAGGAGCACGGGGGGGGGGGGGGCCGCAAAGCATCAGTCCATTGTTTTAGGAAACAACACAAAGCAGCTGCCGCACGTAGACAGTCACTGCAGGACTCTCATCATCATCACAGGAGGTGTCTTATTGCCATGGTGTCTTACAAAACAGCATCACTAGAGCCGGGACAGGAGGGGAGTGCTCATCACACACACAGCCGTGCCCACAGCAGCTTTGTTTCTGCCTGGAGCCGGACGTTGCTGGGAGAGAAGACCTAGATTCTGTGCACGGTTTAGGAGCAGGGAATGGCTGTCTTTAAGACAGACCAGCACTGGGTCCCAGACAACAGGTCTGAGGGGAAACCAGCCCCAGAGGATCGGCTTCGAGCTTGTCCTCGGTGATGCTGGGCTGAGCCAAGCAGTGGCCTCTCGAGTGACACACACCAGGGTTACGGTCTCAGGTGAGGCAGTTTGGAGCAAGCAGCATCCTGGGTGCAGGGCAGCACGTGGGTGACTGTGGAGCCATCACAGCAATGCCTTTGCTCTATGAATTACCAGTGTAGTTTATTTTAAAATCCAAGCGAGGCTACAGAGTCCCAGGTCACTGTGGTGTTCCCAGCCAGGCCCGGCCGTCACCTCACTCAGACTCACACAGGAGAGCATCTAGACAAGTGTGCAAGGCTTTTCCTGCCAGGATTCCCTCCACGATGCACAATAGAAAACCAGAGGGAAGTGCTGGGCTCACCTACTGGCCCCGGGAGCCTGCAGGATCCAGCTGGTTCAGCTCAGACTGATCCAGCAGTTCAAAGTCATCTCCTTCCGCATCAGTGTCCAAGTCCAAGCTGGCCATTCTGAGGTAAGTCTTTGCAGCCCTCTGGGGATTGTCGCTGCGTGAGGGGCCTGGCTGAGGGGCTCCTGACAGTGCGAGCTGGATCATGCTTCTGGTGACGAAGCCAGCGATGTTGCCAGGCAGGTTCTGTACGGGGGGCAGGCCACTGCCTTCCTCCTGCTCATACGGGAGGTGCAGATCTTCAGTCACTTGTGAGCGGTAAGCCAGGCTCGGGATCCCAATGCTGGTGTCATCTTCATCATCTATGCCGGTGACCTCTGGGTTTATGGAAGGGAAGTCAGGGAGGTCCCGGGCAAAAGATTCTTCTGGGTCACTGTGACCATCCAGGTCTGGAAGAGGAGAAAGAACTTTAAACAGACCCATGAAAGCTGGGCCACAGCTCCCATCAAGGCTCACAGACCAAACCCTCCCCAGTGCCCCCCTCACACAGGTACTGGGGTTGCTGCTGAGCTCCCAGTTCACACACAAGGAACAGGGATGCGGAACCAGACACCCCCATGCAGACCAAGCTGCAGTGTGTCCCTGCAGGCAGGGACTGGCAGAGCTGGATCTGCCTGTGAGAGCAGCTCTAACTGCTCAGTAAAGCACCACAGGAATGAAGGAAGCTCCATCCTGAAAAAAAAACAGGTACTTGCATCTCATCTTAGGCAGCAAGAGAGACATCAAAGAGGCAGCCCTCAAGGCCAGAAGGCAAAGCATCCTCCCTCTGACCCGTCACACTGGCGCCTGCTCAGCATTCCACACCTTCCAGAAGCTGCCCCATTCCCTCTCACCTTCTGACCCCTCTGTCAGGGGAGTCTGGCCCCTCGAAAGGTTGAACATCCCATTCTCTGTGTAGGAAACCTCAGCATCCGAATGCTCTGAGTCGGAGATGGTGAGTTCCTTGGCGACCACGGAGTCATCCAGCTTTCAGAGAGGAGATAACATTGAAAACATCAATACTGGGAAGCTTATCCTGTGCCTCAAGACAAAACACATGATCCATTTGCCTCCAGTGAAAGCCAGCCCTCATGGAAGCTCATTTTACACTTTACAGCCCAGCCTAGGAGACTGTAGTTGGTACAAGCAGCTCTGGACATATCTGAGTGAGACAGAATAAGAAAGACCTTTCTCAAAGGAGAATATCCTTATCTGATCTTCCACAAGAACTCAGCTACAACGGGCTGGATATGTGCCCACTCACTACATGTCCACACAACACAGCGAGTTTATTGTATTCAGCTGCTGCTGTTACCTTAGGACAGAAGGCAGCAAGTTCCTCCTCACTGTCACTCCCATCATCCACAGACTCCTGGTTCAGGGATCGGTGACGCACTGTCAGAAACCAGAGTCAAAGCTCAATGCTGCTGCTGGGACAGGGCTCTGTGCAGGATGAGCCTTGTGCCAAGCACAAAGCCCCTTCATCTGGCAGCTTGGACATGACCCAGCACAGCATGCTTTGCTCCACAGCACAGCAACATGATCACTTCCAACTTGTGCTGCTGCACATCTTTTACTGAGATGAACATGTTTGGCAGCTGCCTTGCACTGAACCCTCCCTCTGTTTTCAGTGCAACATAAGATGGAACACACAGTTCTGGCAGCTGAGGAACGGAGCAGCTCAGCACCATGAGGAGCTGGCTCTGGGAGGTGTCAGTGCTTGCTGGGAGCTGCTGGGAGGCAGGGAAGGTTTGCCTCCTTTCCTGAGGGTACTGGAGTGGCTGCATGCTGCAGCTCAGCCCACTCCAGGCTCCCCCCATGGGCTGTTTCAGGTACTGAGCATCAGTGTCGGAAGGGTCACAAACACAGCACAGGAACTTACGTTGCTTCTCCCGCTGCTTTGGGATCATGTAGCCTCGGAAGCTGAACCGCAGCCGCTGCAGAGCTGGCTCCAGCCTCACGTACATGCGCTGCCCCAGTCTGTGGTACACAGCAAGGGGCCACAGCAGGATGAAGAGCACTGAGGTAAGTGGGAATGCACATTAGAAGTTTGCCCAGAATGCAAACATCCTGCCCGTTTTGTGATGCAGAGAATGGCACATCTGAAGGGAGGCAATGCTGCAGGAGGCTGTCAGAACACTGCAACCACCTCTGCCAGGGCAGCAAAATTGAGAAGCCAACCTCTTAGTGTGTGGTTACTGAGCACTCAAACATGTTCTCTCTGGACCAGAGACCTCAGATTCCCGGTCAGGAACCACCACATTCCAGGTAGAACGTATTCTTTTCAACTGTAAAGCCATTCACACAAGCTATCTTCTGAGCAGAAGATCCCCATCCCAGCCATTCAGATCCCACTCATCTCTACCCCTTTTCACTTCTAGGTCTGTATTGGCACAGAGATCTACTTACACAGCAAGTATGAGAGCAAGAGTCCAGGGATATAGCGGCCCAGGACAGCCAGGAAAGTAAAGACTCCACACACTAGAAGGCAAAACTGAAGACAGGGGAGACAGTGAGTTTCCAAAGCAGTTGATTCACTTGGTTCTTGCAGATTCTAATGACAGTAAAACCTTCCCAGTGTTCAAGCACCACCTCTGGGACCAGCACAGGCAGCGCTGCCAAGGCCTCTTGTCTCAGCATATGAGGAGCTTCCCAAAGCTAGGGAGAGGCTTTGCAGAGACAGGAAGCTTGAAAGTGAAAAGGACAAGGACAGTTCCAGTATGTTACATGTTGCTCTTTGCATAAGCCTCAAAAAAAGGGAACACAAAAAAAGCAGCTTGAAGCTTGACACCTCTTCCTCACTGTTCAAATCCACTGCGGGAGTTTGACAGACACTGACAGAGCTGCAAACCTACAGAAGGAGCAGCTCCATTTCACAACCAACATGCCAACACTCGCTTCCTCCTCCCTCCTCCCCAGCCTGGTTGTTCTGCCTGTGCTTTCCATCCTTCCTCACCACTTAACAGCAGTGGGGGAGACGTGGTAACCTCCCATGTGTGACTGCATTCAGCCAACGCTGGATGCCACCACAAGAGGATCCTGGTGGGCAGCAGAGGCTCCACACCACATGTTTTATGTGCTGAGGTCTGTACTTTCTTACCTTGCCAGGGTTTTGCCTCTTGAAAATGAAGAGATTGCTTAAGAAGTTGGTCCCAGCCACCCATCCTTCAGCCAAATGGTGACAGAGCTCTGGCACTCCGAGCAGCCGAGGGTGGACATATCCCCAACTGCAGGAAAGGCAGGAAGAGAGCTCACTGCATCGACCAGTGCAGAAATCACTTGTTACAGATACTTGTTTCAACACTTCCTTCTCTCCTCCCCCAGTTCTGAGCTCTTCAGAGCTTTAGCTGAGGCTCAGCTGTCTTCCAGAACAGCACTTCCAGGGACTGCTCTCCCAGTTCTCCCACAGCTGAGGAGCAGCAATTCCAGTCTCTCACCCTTTCACTTGGACTAGTTTCCATGCTACTTGAAGGGCAGTGCAGAAGCAAATCCATTTGCTTTTTTCTGCACTGACTTAATCAACCGCAACCCCCAAGAATTCAGCACGAGGTCTCTACAAGCAGCTCTGGACCTGACTTCATATATTCACTTCCTTCGAAGGCACTGTCTTTGGCAAGTTCTATTAGTGCTTCTTAACTGCTAGTCACAAGTATGGAGGTTAAGGAAGAGCAGTTCCTTCTGTACCTGGGCCTCTTGCAAAAGAAAACAAAGTCAAACCTGTCATTTGGCCCCAGCCCAAGTGATTTAATCAGGAGCTGAGCACCCAGTGCAGCACCACAGGGCAGGAAGGTGTTATTAGTAAGGCAACACCCCAACATTTCTCAAGCCATCATTAATGCTGCAGTCAGATCCCAAGTATGCGGTACCAGCTCCTGGAACAAGCTGTTAAACATTCCCTGTCAAGCCTCAGAAGACTTCATCCTTTCCCAAGGCAAGGCTGGTTTCTTGCTACTGGAGGCCCATACAGAAGGAGCTGCTTTTGAGGCAGCACCTCTAACTTAAGGGCACGAGGGAAGTTTTACAACGCTAAGAAAGCACCGTCAAGGGCTAGTAGGAAGGCAAAGTGTAATGTAACAGCTTAGGCAAGTCAGATACTTGTCCCAGCTGCTTGACAGGGTCGAGGGCTCCCTTCTTCCCCTTCCTTCCTCACTCAAAGAGCACATGCAGGTGGTAGTGATACAGTATCATCACAGCAAACACCAAGAGCAGAGAAGTCAATTAGTTTCCTACCTCTCATTGTCTAATTCGTCAGGTCTTGCCACTAAAATATTAAGAACAGACACTACATTAGTCGCAAGGAATTTGCCATGAGAACACTTAGGTCTTGGGATTTAAAGTAAAGCTTTAATGAGTTGGGGAATACCTGGGAAAAGCATTAACTGTAATTAAGAACCAGAGATGGATCACTCCATAACACACTTTGAATGTGTATGTGTGACAGTAGGAGGTGCAAGAGGGTCTCCCTGCTGCTCCTGGGGATCTGTTGGATGTTGTCTGGAAGGTAACAGCAAAACCCAACCACTTCCATCTCCCCCCTTCCCCTGTGCACACGTGAAGGAAGAGCAGCTGATTACTGAGAGGCCTCAGAGACCAAAGCCTTTGGATACTTTCACACCCAGACTGGGATTTGAAAAGTTATCCTGGCAAATGGAGCCCAAGGATCTGCGGGAGTGGGGCAGACACTTCCTCATAAGCAGGAATGCTTCAGCTACAGAGCCTGAGCCAAGCTGCTGCTGGAGCCCAGGGAAAGCTTTCATGTCTTCCCAAGAACTACAGAGAACAGAGGCTCAAGCAGAGAGCTGGGAGCTGTTCTTGCTTGTTAGTGAGGGACCCACCTCTGGGAGCATGCAAACCACACACACGGCTCAACCCCGAGCTGTCCATGCAGACCCTGTGCTGGAGGAGGGGTAGCAGTCATGAGTATATTAATATCAAATGACAGCTTCCTGAAAGCTCCAGACTAACTTCCTTAACAGCCAGCACGATGCCTCTCCTTTCAAAGAGCTCTCCACAGCAAGGCTGGACCTCGTCTTTGTCCTACACCATGAAGTTGGTTTGTGATGGACTCTGAGGAACAATCCAGATGTTTCCCACAAACACTTCCAAGTTTTTTCTCTTGGATTGAATGATGGGAAAGTGAATCCCTGCTTCAACCCCTGCGCTAGTCCATGTACACCTGATGGTTCAAGCTTAGGAGACAAATACCAGTGTCATGAGCATGAAAAGGCCTTTATGCTCCAGCTCCAGGAAGAACACACCTCTTGCTTCTAGACTTACAAAGCACAAGAGCCAGGATTTTAACGATTTGACTCCAGAGCTTACACCTCTGGGGCTAAACCCAGCGCTCACTTTGCTGCTATCAGCCCAAATGCTGCAACTTACCTCCAATTTCAGGCCAGATTCTGCTCTTCCACTGATCTACACAAACTACTACTATGAGGGTAAACGCAACCAGGAACAGCAAGCAAAGAGAGGTCAGAGCAAAAAACCTATGGGGAAGAAAGGAAGACAAGGTCCTGACCAGCCCTGGGTGACACACACAGCAGCTCAGTAACACACCCTCACTCACACCAAGCCAGGCGCTCGGAACAGCTGTATCCAGAGCAAAGCAAGTGGTAATCAGCACCCGCAGCCTGCCCACGGTGTATCGGGCAGCTCCAGGGACCCTTATCTGCTCGGCTCATTCCCGCAGGAGGCACAGAACCGGCGGCTCTGCCCGGTTAGCTCCGTGCGTTGGGATAACGCGGCAGAGCCGCGGGCAGGGACAGAGCCGAAGCAGACACCAGCACCTCCGCGCTCCCCTGAAGCGGGGCAGGACCGGGACCTCTCGGGCTGCCTGCTCGGGTCCCACCGGCGGCCGTGACCGGCCCTCAGCGCGCTCACCGACGGCCGCCCCCAGGGCAGGGCCCCCGCTCCCCAGCGCCCACCCGATTCCGGCCTCAGGGATACGCGATAACAACACCCACCCCCCCCGGTACCGAGCGGCGGCGGAGGCCCGGCCCCGGTGCTCACCAGAAGAGGCCGTGCACCGCCGCCCACCACAGCGCACTGCGGCCCGGCCGCTCCCACACCAGCGCCGCCTGCACGGAGCTCAGCAGCGGCTCGTAGGGCCCGAGGCGGCTCCGCAGCTCCGCGCTCAGCTCCTGCACCCGCCGCTGCCGCTCTCCCGGCGCCGCCGCCGCCATGGCTGCCTCACGGCGTCAACATCCGGCCGCCTCACGCGCGCGCACGGCCGCTGGCCGACATGGCAGCGCCCTGCGCCGCCGGAAGCAACACAACCATGGGTGCCGCCATTTCGGCGCAGGCGCGGCAGTAACCGTCTTGTCAGAGCGCATGCGCGTTTCGTGGAGGTGGGCGGGGCCCTAACGGCGCTTTCCCGGAAGTTGTCCACGCGCGCGCGCAGTGCGGTCGGCGCCGGGCGGGAGCCGCGGCGGGGCTGCAGGCGGAGGAGCGGAGCTGACCGGACAGGACCGGAGCTGACCGGAGCGGACCGGGGCTGACCGGGGCTGTGCGCCATGCCGCGGGAGATCATCACCCTGCAGCTGGGCCAGTGCGGCAACCAGAGTGAGCGCCGGGGCAGCGGGGGCGGGCGGGGCCGGGATGCTGAGGGAGAGGGGGCGGGACCTGGGCAAGTGGGCGTGGTTTGATTAGGTGGGCGTGTTCTTGAGTGGGAGTGGTCTGATGCGGTGGGCGGGGCCTGGGGGTGCCCCGGGCTGTACCCTGGTCCCGGCGGGGGCACCGGACCCGCAGCCCGGCCCTGACCGATCCCCCCCCCCCGCAGTCGGGTTCGAGTTCTGGAAGCAGCTCTGCGCCGAGCACGGCATCAGCCCCGAGGGCATCGTAGAGGAGTTCGCCACCGAGGGCACGGACCGCAAGGACGTCTTCTTCTACCAGGTACTGCG
Organism: Melopsittacus undulatus; assembly: GCF_012275295.1. Classification (NCBI taxonomy): domain Eukaryota; kingdom Metazoa; phylum Chordata; class Aves; order Psittaciformes; family Psittaculidae; genus Melopsittacus; species Melopsittacus undulatus. The sequence continues at coordinate 244,454 of NC_047543.1, read as the reverse complement.
GGCGCTGTGCTGCGGGTGCGCTGCCCGGGGCACCGGCGTGAGCCATGCGGTGGATGCAGCAGCCCCAGCCTCCCGGGACCCGTGGGCTGACGCTGCCCCCGGCTGCTTGGAGCGCAGCCTCAGGCAGGATGCTGCCAGAGCTCTGTCTGTGCTCTGCGTCTGTGGAGGCAGAAGCACGAAGCTGAGGTGCTATAGATACCTCCTGATGTAACCACCCGTTAACAGGGAGAGCCCCCGCTCTGCCTGCCCCGGGTTCAGAGTGGGCTCATGGAGCTGCTGCGGGGAGGATGGGTTGCACGGAGCAAGCGTCCTTCCTCCTCCTCCTCCTCCTCCCAGTCAGGCAGCGGCTGTGCTGCGCTGTCCCACGGCCAGGGGGTGGCACAAGCATTCCCTGTTCCTTCTGCACTCATCTTGCTCCTCCTCACAGGCAGACGATGAACACTACATCCCCCGAGCTGTGCTGCTGGACCTGGAGCCCCGAGTTATCCATTCCATCCTGAACTCCCCGTACGCCAACCTTTACAACCCAGAGAACATCTACTTGTCCGAGCATGGTGGGGGAGCTGGGAACAACTGGGCCAGTGGCTTCTCACAGGTAACAGCTTTGGTGCTCCTGGGTCATTTGGTGTGAGGCTGAATCGTGGCTCTCTCATGTCAGGCTCAGGATGTGGTTTCTGAGATCCACCTTGTCCCTCAGCAGGGACCCACACGGGTTCACTCCAGGCTTGAGCTGCTCCTCTCTGTTTTCTGTGGGGAAGGAACAAGGTCTGCTCTGGTGTCTCTTGCAGGGAGAAAAAATCCACGAAGATATATTTGATATCATAGACAGAGAGGCTGATGGGAGCGACAGCTTGGAAGTAAGTACCTCAGGGGGGCTGGACCTGATTGCCCTGCCCTCAAGTCAGGTAGAGCAAGTTTGGCCTCGGGCACTGTAGAAGGAGGGGAATAGCATGGAGGGCCCAGGGAAAGGGTAGGGATGTGTACCTGTTTCATACAACCGACTGGAGGTGACGTTGGAGCTCTTCTGGGCTGTTGTGAGCCACAGTTGCACGTTGTGGTGTGCGCCGAGATGCAGTTGCCCTGCCTGCAGGTGGTGGTGGTGGCACAGGGGGCTTTGCTCTGCCTGCTCCTGGCGCTGAGCTGCACCTTGAGCTGCCCGTGTCCTGCTTCCTTGCAGGGCTTTGTGCTTTGCCACTCCATTGCTGGCGGAACGGGCTCGGGACTGGGCTCGTACCTCCTGGAGAGGCTCAATGACAGGTGAGTGCTCACTCAGGCTGGCCCAGCCTCGGCGCCCTGCCAGAGCTCAGCGCTGACTCAGAGCCACCACCCCCAGCCAAACACTGCCTTGTGCAAGCCCTGGCACGCTGCCCCACTGGGGGACGGCTCCTGATGGGCCTCAGAGGCTCTGCAACTGGCCTCAAACTCTGCCTTCTCTCAGCTGTACTGAGCAGGCAGCTGCCTTCAGACACCCTGGCTGGGCTGGGGAGGGTGGGAGGCTGTAGCTGTGGGCTCCGAGCTGCCATCGCTGCCTGTTTGAGCTTGCAGCCTCTTGACAAGGCTTGTAAGCAGCTGCTTCATCAGCCTGTGGATGGCTCAGCCTCGCCTGCAGCGCTGTCTGGCAGCTTCCTCCTGTACTGCTGGGGTAGGCACTGCTGGGACAAATTCCCTCCCTCGCTGGGAGCCAGCTCTGGCACACAGCCCTGGTGACTCAGTGCTGTCCTGAGCCCTGGAGACTGCACAGGGAGCCGGTGGGAGGAGAGAGCTGGCTCAGTGGTGTTAACTCTTGAGGTGGCTGCCCTTTCTGCCCAGGTATCCCAAGAAGCTGGTGGAGACCTACTCAGTTTTCCCAAACCAGGATGAGATGAGCGATGTCGTGGTCCAGCCCTACAACTCTCTGCTGACCCTGAAGAGGCTGACACAGAACGCTGACTGCGTGGTAAGAGGAGTGTCACTGTGTGCCAGGCAGCTCCTGCATGGCAGCCCCGTCCCTGCCGCTCAGCAGCGTGGCCTTTGCTGGAGCAAGTGCTGTAGGGCAGTGGGGTGAGGGCCACAGCAATGGGCCGTGTGCCCCAGGCACAGCATCCCTGTCCGGAAGGACTGGGCAGATGTGGGATGTGGGGACTCCAGGGACGAGGGCTCTGTGCTGAGCACTGCTGATGCAGTTGGGCATTGGTGCCTCTGTGACCCAGCACATTCTTCCCATGGCAGCCCTGGCTTCACTTCCTCTGCTTGCTTTCAGCACTCACACGTCCCAGGCAGGCAGCATCTTCAGGCTGCACCAGGGCCATTGCTCAGCTCCTAACCAAGACACTGCTCATCTCCCAGCTTATCCCTGCATGCAGCAGGGCAGGAGCTGCTTGCCAGAGCTGCTGGGGCTGACGGGAGCTGCAAGGTGCTGGCCCAGAGGCAGAGCTCAGCCATAATGGGAGGGAAGAGCTTCCATCGACAGTGTCAGTTACACTGCACATGGGTCTGCGAGTGGGTTCTGGTGCCTGCCAGCTGCCGTGGTACTCAGGGCCTGTGCTGGGCAATGGATGCCCTAGGGCACAGGCTGGGACTGCCCCTGCCCAGGCTGAGGCTCCTCACAGAGCCGGTTCTTTCCTCTTGCAGGTGGTTCTGGACAACACGGCCTTGAACCGGATCGCGACAGACCGGCTGCACATCCAGAACCCGTCCTTCTCTCAGATCAACCAGCTGGTGAGAAGGGGCAGCCTGCACGGGCTGTGTGAAGCAAGGTTTGAATGTGACCATGGGGTGATGCGGGTGCTCACCCCAGCCTCTTCCCCCAGGTCTCCACCATCATGTCTGCCAGCACCACCACACTCCGGTACCCCGGGTACATGAACAACGACCTCATCGGGCTCATTGCCTCGCTGATCCCCACACCCAGGCTGCACTTCCTCATGACGGGCTACACGCCACTCACCACCGACCAGTCGGTAATGCTGCCCGCTGGGAATGCCCCTTCCTGGGGCAGGAGCTGCCACACTCACCATGTGCACGCTCAGCTCATAACATCCATCACTGCCAGGGTCCTGGTGGGAGCTGGAGTTGCATGTTCCAAAGCCCAGGCCCACATGTGACGTGCATCAGGCGTGAGCAGGCCCTTGCTGGGCTCCCTGCTGCAGCATCCCAGAGCTGACAGTATCTGACAGAAGCCACCCTTAGAAACCATGGGAGCGAGCCCAGCATTGGCCCTGCCCCTCCTGTTGCCCAGCTGGGCCAGCAGCCCAGGCTCTGAGGCAGAACCCTGTTGGGTGTTGTCATTCCTGGGCTCCAGGCACCATGTTCTGTATTCTGGGGGTGGGGGGGAGGAGCTGCCACCCCTCTCCTGCCCCACATGCTTGCGTTGAGCTCATCCCCAGGCAGTGCCCCTCATTAGGGTGAGGTGTAAGAGGCTCTCACTGCATTGGCCGTGCTGCAGGACCTCACTCACTGCTGCTCTTCTTATGTGCATTCCCTCAGGAGGTTGCTCAGAGGAGCAAATTTGAGAAACTGCTGGCTCTGAAAAGGGTACCAAGTGTGTGAGCTTGAGCTGTCCTCTGCCGAGGAGTGTGGGGAGGGCTCAGCCAGGGCCTGGAGCCAGGGCAGCAGAACAGGACAGGAGCTTGCTAGGAACAACATGAAACGTGGCCCTGTCACTCTGGTCTCACCTGCTGGGGGGCAGCTCAGCACCCTTGTGTTGGAGCCTCTGCCAGCGCTCTGGTTCTCAGCCTGGCTGTGCCTCTTGTGTGGTTTTGGGATGTCCGTGTCCTGCATGGGGGTTTGCATGTGTGTCCATCCCCGGGCGAGGGCTTCTCCATGCAGCTGCCCCCTGCTCCTGTGTGTGTGTGTGCAGGGCAGAAGCTCTCCTGCTCCCTCTGACCCCGGGTGGCATTTGCAGGTGGCCAGCGTGAGGAAAACCACAGTCCTGGATGTGATGAGGCGATTGCTGCAGCCTAAGAATGTGATGGTGTCCACAGGGCGAGACCGGCAGACCAACCACTGCTACATTGCCATCCTCAACATCATCCAGGGGGAGGTGGATCCCACGCAGGTGAGCTCCCATGGCCATGCCAGGTGGTGGTGGTGATGGCATGGCCAGCCAGGGGACAGCATGGTCACCCTCTTCCTATGTGGGGATCCTAGGGTAAGACAGCCATACCTGAGAAGTGGCTCCTAGTTGCTCCTGTGGGCCCTGGCTTTGTGGAAGGCACTCGCCCCTGGCCCTGAGCAGCTCCATTTGCTGGAATCCACCTTCCTGCAGCCAAATACCCTTGTGAGGAGCAGCATCTGGGTCTGCTGGGACCCTGCTGCCCTTCGCTGCTCTCATCCCACCAGGTTCACAAGAGTCTGCAGCGGATCCGGGAGAGGAAACTAGCCAACTTCATCCCCTGGGGTCCTGCCAGCATCCAGGTGGCTTTATCCCGCAAGTCCCCCTACCTGCCCTCGGCACACCGTGTCAGCGGCCTCATGATGGCAAACCACACCAACATCTCCTCGGTGAGCGCTTCCCCCTGCACCCCTGGGGCTCCATCTGCAGCTCTCACGTCCCTTCCCTCACTATTGCATAGTCCCCAAAGCCGCAGCAGCCGAGGGGTGGGGGGCACAGCAGGGCTGGGGTCCCATTGGTCCTGGTGCCGCTGTCCTGGCTCCGGTGCCGTGCCGGTGATGGGCTCGGCGCTGATCCCCGTGCGGCCCGCAGCTCTTCGAGCGGACGTGCCGGCAGTACGACAAGCTGCGCAAGCGGGAGGCGTTCCTGGAGCAGTTCCGCAAGGAGGACATCTTCAAGGACAACTTCGACGAGCTGGACAACTCCCGGGAGATCGTGCAGCAGCTCATCGACGAGTACCACGCGGCCACGCGCCCCGACTACATCTCCTGGGGCACGCAGGAGCAGTGAGCGTCCTGATGCCGGTGGGGCTTGGCTCTGCCGTGCCCACGTTTAGCATCCCTCAGCGCTGCCCGGCCGCGGCACCGGCGGCACCGGTGGCACCGGCTGCACCCATGCACTGCGCTCCTCGGCAGGGGCCAACCCCTGCTCCCCCCTGCCCTGGCCCAGGACAGGACTGGGGCAGCTGCGCGCTGCGCTGGGAGGGAAGCTCTGCCCATGCGAGCACCGCTCGCTCGGAGGAGGGTGAGGAGAGCGAGCCCAGGGGTTGGAACAGGCCTGGCCTGGTGAGGTGGGTGCACGCAGCCCCTGTGGCCAGAGGGCTCTGTGTGGCTGCTCTAGTCCTTGCCCTGGGCAGGAGCCTTGTTCCTCCCTCAGATGAGGCCTGGCTCGAGGCTGTATCTATATTTTTGTAGGTTATTTTGCTTTAATAAAGGCTGCTCCTGCACTGACGCTGCCTCCACGTCCCCTCTGCCCGCAGCTGGGCAAGGAGCAGCTGCAGATGCTGTCGGGGGGGTCAGTGCTTGCTGTGTCCAGCCCCACTGCAGCTGTGCCGGGGCAGGGAGCGCTCGGACCGGGGCTGCTGCTGCCCTGCACGTTCCGGTGGGGCCGGAGCTGCTCCCGGCAGAGCCAGAAATACCGGCAGGACCGGGGCCGCCCTGCCCCTGCCCGCAGAGCTGCTCCACAGGCACGGGGCCCACGGAGGGGCCTGCACCGCACAGGAGCCGAGGACGGTGCTGCCGGGCAGGACAGGAGCTCAGCACTGGCCGCTGTCAATGGGGACGGCCGGAGCTGGCCGAGCCCAGTCCTGCCCTGTGTGGTTCAGGTGCAGGGACGGGTGTGGGGCAGCGCTGGCGAGGGCCCAAACCCACGGGCAGCCCAAGGTGGGAATCAGCCCTTTCCTCTGCCCCTGTGGCACCAGCCGGGAGCCTAAAAATACCCATGAGCTTCGGGCTCCCACGGCCTCCTGGCACCGGCCCCGCCGAGGCGCCTGCTGCCGGCGCAGCCAGTGCCAGGGGGTGCCGGGGAGCCGGAGCTGCTGGGGAGCTGCCAGAGCCTGTGGCCAGCGGGCACTGCCCCCAAGGACACGCTGTGCTGCTCTCGCTGCGTGTCCCAGCCCTGCTGCACTCCCTGCACTGGGAGCAGGGCGGCCCCATTGCAGCCCCATTGTGGCCCCACTGCAGCCCCACTGCAGCCCCATTGCGGCCTCACTGCAGCCCCACTGCAGCCCCATTACAGCCCCATCAGTGCAGGAGCCCCAGCCTGTCCTTTGTGCATTTATTAGAAAAACAAACAAGTCCCCCCTCCCCAAGACAGACCGGACAAACGGACAGAGGCAGCACCGAGGGGCTGAGCCCCTGCTGCCATCCCGGCCACCCCTGCACCAGGACCAGGCGGAGGGCGCTGGGCCAAAAGCCGCCCGCAGCTTTCCAAGAGGGGTGGGCTCAGCGATGGACGCAGCCGATGGCACAGCACCAGTGCCCAGCGCCGGCACAGGCAGCAGTGCCGGACAGCACCAGTGCTGGAGGTGAAGGCACCAGGGTGCAGGGACAGGGACAGGCCTGGGGGCAGCGCAGGGACCTGCTGCCCTCCAGGGAAAGTGCTGGGAGGTGTGGGGGGCTCCAAATAAATTAAGGGAGTCACCAGAAAGGCACCGGCGGCACAGGGGCCACCGCGGATGGGCACAGACCTGCGGCTTGGCACCGGTGGTCACGAGCAGCCTGCGTGGCCACACCGGGCACCGGGCTGGCTATGGAAGGAGCCCACCGGCGGCTGGTGCTGCCAGGGCCCGGCTGCAGGGCTGGGGGCTGGCTCCAGGGATAGGGGTGGCTGCCGGGCGGCCGCAGAGGCGAGGTAGGTGTTGAGGAGCTGCACGATCTCCTCCACCTGCGGGCAGAGACACGGGGCATCAGGGGGCAGCCTCCATGGGGCAGCAGGGGGCAGCCTGCATGGGGCAGCAGGGGGCAGTCTCCATGGGGCAGTGGGGGGCAGCCTCCATGGGGCAGCAGGGGGCAGTCTCCATGGGGCAGTGGGGGGCAGCCTGCATGGGGCAGTGGGGGGCAGCCTCCATGGGGCAGGGGGGTGCAGGGGGCATGGAGCCCCCTTACCTGGGAGGTCTCGAAGAGCAGGTCCCGGTCCCCCAGGGAGATGCGGAAGGTGCTGCTGTCGGAGGCGCCGAAGGAGGAGATGCGGCCGTAGCAGAAGGTGTCCAAGGGCTCAGGCTCCCCAGGCTTGTAGAGTGAGACGGCTTTGGCACCGATGCTGAGCCAGAGCCGCTGCGGTGCTGCCCCCACGGGGCTCTGTGGGGACAGAGAGGGGGTCACAAAGCTGCAGCGGCCACAGCTTCCCCCCCCACCCCACAGGCCCCAGTGCCTCACCCCACGCACGTCTACGTCGAAGAGCGTGGAGCCGAAGCCAGGCCACTCGCGCACCAGTGCCACGTACGCGGCCATGGCCTCGGGCCGGCCCATGCCCTGCAGCAGCTTCCACTTCTCCAGGATGGCAGCCATGGTGCTGGCTCCCTCCTCCCGCAGCCGGCCCCGCAGGCGCTGGTCCCGCTCCGCACGCTGCTTGGCCAGCGCCTGCCCCCAGAGCCCCCCGGCCAGGAGCCCCACACGCAGCCGAGCCCCACGGCACTTGGGGGGCGGCCGGGGCCGGGGCAGCCGCGCATGGAGCACCTGCGGTGGGAAGAGCTCCTCCAGGCGTGGGAAGGGAGCATGGGTGGAGAAGTCACTGTTGAGGCTCTGCAGGCGCAGAGCTGCCAACGTCTGCAGCGTCTCCTCCGACGTGGGCACATAGCCCCGCAGCACCATCTCATGTGCCTGCGGGAGGGCAGAGTGAGACAGCACAGCATGGGCACCGTGGCATGGCACAGTCATCCCACCATGGCACAGTATGGCCACCATGGCATGGTACAGCACAGCAATCCCACCATGGCACAGCACAGCCACCCCACCATGGCACAGCACAGCAATCCATCCCACCATGGCACAGCACAGCCACCCCACCATGGCACAGCACAGCAATCCATCCCACCATGGCATAGCACGGCCACCGCAGCATGGCACAGCATGGCCACCATGGTATGGCACAGCACAGCCATCCCACCATTGAACAGCACGGCCATCCCAGCATGGCACAGCACAGCAATCCCACCATGGCACAGCATGGCCACCATGGCATGGCACAGCACAGCCATCCCACCATTGAACAGCACAGCCATCCCAGCATGGCAGAGCTCGGCGCTGTGACCCCATCACAGCTCTCACCTGCTCAAAGAGGAGAGCGAACTCCAGGCTGTCCCGCGGGACGTTGTCCGTGTCCAGGAAGCCATAGTGTTTGAAGCAGAGCCGGCACGGGGGGTCCTGCTCCCGCTGCTCCCCGGCCAGGCTGCAGGAGCAGAGATGGGCCCCATCAGCATGGGGGCAGCAGGGGAGTCAGCCCCATCCCATCCCAACCCATCCCATCCCAACCCATCCCATCCCATCCCATCCCAACCCATCCCACCTTCCCCATAGGCAGCAGAGCAGGACATTTACTTTTCAAACCTGGTGAGGACGTCAGCCAGCAGCGTGGTGCTGCCCACGGGGTGCTCCCTCCGCCGGGACTGCTCATAGAGCGCAAAGAGATTGGGGCTCTGGGACAGCCCCAGGCGCGACACCAGCTCCTGGGCCACCTGGGGTCAGACAAAGGCAAGGACAGATTAAGGTGGGCAAAGCCCCAGCCCCTCTCCACTGGGCAGAGCCACAGGAGCCCTTCACCACCCGGAGCTCGCTGGTTGCCCTCCCATTGAGTGCTCCAAGCCCACTGTGCCCCTCACCTCCTGGGCCGTGGTGTGGGAGCTGATGGCCACGCTGCAGGCTGGAGCCCCGGGGCAGTGCACGGTGCAGATCATCTCCTGCCGCCGCATCAGCACCAGGATCTCCTCCAGCGAGGGCACACACTCCCGTCCCTTCGTCTTCCCCAGCGCCTCCCGGATGAAGCAGGCGTACTCGGCCATCTCCGAGGCAGGGAACCGGCTCTCTGTCCTGCAGAGGCACCGGGGGGGGGGGGTGTCAGAGCAGCCCTGACCGGGTGAGGGCTCCGGTACCCTCTGTGCCGGTGCCCGGTGCCCACCGGCACTCACCTGTCCAGGTGGAAGCGCAGGAAGCGCAGGACGGGCGGGGAGGGCAGGAAGGTGCAGCTCATGCAGGTGAGCAGCTGCCAGTAGTGCAGGTCGCCCTGCCCGCCCGGCGCCGGCGGCTCCGTGGTCTGCTTCACCAGCTGGCAGTAGATCTCGTCCACCAGCGGCGGCAGGTCCAGGCAGGTCTGCAGGATGCCCTGCATCAGCGGCACCGGGTCCCGCTCCGACTCCAGCTGCTGCAGGGAGTTGAAGAGCTTCACGGCCTCATCACGCAGCGCCGTGTAGCTGCGGGGGCCGGGGGCTGTGGGACAGCATTGGGGTTAACGGCCCCATGGGCTGTCCTGTGCCCCCCAGCCCTGCACAGCACCCAGCAAGGCAATGGGACCGGGTTTGTGCCCCTGCTTGCCCCTCACCGCTTTGGTCCAGGCTGCCGTAGGGGAAGGGCAGCAGGGGAGCATAGAGGGGGCTGCTGGTGTAGCGCAGGATGGGGTTGCAGCGGTAGATCTGCTCCAGCACCTCGGGGCTGCCACAGTGCTCCTGAGAGGGTGAAACAATGAACTCAGCTGCAGAGCGGCTGCCTGGCTGAGTGCTGGCACAGATACCCATCACAACCCAGCACAGGTACCCAACACCACCAGGCACAGGTACCCACCATCACCTGGCACAGGTACCCAACACCACCAGGCACAGATACCCATCACCACCCAGCACAGGTACCCACCATCACCACTGGATACAGGTACCCAACACTACCAGGCACAGGTACCCAACACTACCAGGCACAGGTACCCATCACCACCCAGCACAGGTACCCACCATCACTGCCCGGCACAGATACCCACCACCACCACCACCCCAGGGCACACAAGGCCCCACTGATCACCCCCCCACACCAGCCCCACGGTGCTCACCTCAACATCGCGCATCAGCAGCTGGGTGGGTGTCTGCACCGGTGCTTTGCTGTCGATGACCTTCTGCACCGCGCACACCCAGCGCACAGCCTCCTTCAGGCGCTCCGTGTACAGGCGGTAGCAATGCTTCCTGCCGAACACCGTCACGCTCCAGTAGCCTGCGAGGGACGGAGGCACAGACACAGCTCACCCACTGCCCTCCTCTGGGCGATGGAGACCCCCGCGCTGGGAGGGTGACACAGGGCACAAGGTGCTGCCCATCTGATGGGTGCTGGCGCCTTACCCGTCTCCTTGAAGGTCTGCTTGTCCGGCCACAGCACAGAGCAGAGGCTGGTGAGCACCAGGGAGCCCAGCCGCCGAGCCCCCTTCTCATTGCTGCTGTAGTAGTCCAGGGAGTCGGGCGTCAGCACGAACCAGTACTTCCGAGGCCGGATCCAGGGAGTCTTCACCCCCCCCCGCACCTCCCGCTGCAGCCAGCCTGGGAAGGGAATGATGCTTCAGCTTCTACTGCCGTCAGCAGCATCCGTCCCACCAGCCCTTTGGTGCAGGGCAGGGTCTGCCCAATGCTCCCTGTGCCCCTGGGGTGGGACCCAGACATGGCAGAGGCCCCTGTGCCCATCACAGCTGCACCCACCTTTAATGAGGGCATCGGGATCATCCTCCACTGGCTCTGGGCCCTTCTCCACGATGAGGCTGCGCATCTCCTCCGCGACAAGCAGGGACCTGAGGGTGACATGGGGCTGAGCACCGGTGCCCACTGGAACCTGGCACAGCCCTGGAGCAGGGACCTGGCCTGGGGGCTGGGAGGATCCGGGTCCTGAGGGGCTCTGGGCACCCCATAACCCCATGGTGGGAACGCAGCAAAGCCATCGGGTGCAGATGACCCTGGCTAAAAATAATCTGTTTGCAGTCGTGGCCCTGCCAAGGAATTCGGAAAATGAACAACCAGGAAGGAATGTTGGCGGCCGTGTCAGCGCTGGGAGGACAGGGAGCGAGCAGGCCCCTGTGCCCCAGCACCCCATATCCTTGGGCACGCACCACCCCAAGGCAAGGCCTCTGCTGGTGGACATGACCAGGCAGAGCCTCCTGGCTCCGGCAAAGCCCCTCTTGGCTAAGCCTGCGGCAGCCAAGCCATCAACACGGCAGAGGGATGGAGATGTGCCCAATGATCCACTGGGGATGGGGACAGAGCATGGCAATCCTGGCTCTGCCAGCCTCTGCTTTAGCCCATAGACAAGCACAGCTTGATGCTGACCCCATGGGCAGGATGGTGCAGCACACACCATCACCAGTGCATCCTACCAGTGTGTGCCAGACCCCCAGTTCCTGCAGCACCATGCAAGGGATGGAATGGATGGGATGCCTAAACGGGATGGACACAGGGCATCACTCACCGCTCCGAGCCACTGCTTCTGCGGGTGGGCTGGCTCAGGCTCACCTCCAGGGACCCCTAGGGAGGAAGGAGATGTCTCAGCCCCACAGTCACTGCCTGGCACCCAGTGTCTGGTTGCCTCCTCGCCAGCCCAGCTCCAGGCCCAGAGGGACAGGCTGCGGGGCCGGGAGCCCCGGTGTCCCCATGGCAGCCGCAGGGGCACTCCAGGGTGCGGGGCCGGCGCCGGGCGCTCCGGCTCCGTGTCCTCGGCTGACCCTGCCGGCTGAACACCGTGCAGAGTTGCACAAGGTCAGTGCTGAGTAATGCGCTCAGGGCACAAAGTCCCATTGTAATGGGGCCGCTGACTTCCTGCCCGCGGCGGTGGGACGGGCGCAGGGAAGTCCCTGGCCCCGCAGCAGGACAGGGGCCGGTTCCTCCTCGTGCAGCCCAACCGGGCATGGACGGTGCCGCTCACGTGACAACCCCGGGGCACGTGCTGGGCCACGAGGCAGAGCCCAGGCACGGGCAGGCACCGGCACTGCCCATCGGGGCAGCCGCAGGCAGGGCAGGGCAGGCCAGAGCGCATCATGGAGCACCGGGACAGGAGACGGCAGCTAAAAATAGTGCCAGGGAGGGGGGAGCCGCTGCAGGTACAGCTGAGCCAGGGCATTAAGGGCACTTGTTGCATGGGGACAGCGGCTGTCCTGCTGCGGAGGACCCCTCAAGCTGCTGCATGGCTGTAGGCACCAAGACAGGCCCAGCTCCTTACCCCCGGGAGGATGAGGCCATGGCAGCTCCTTGTCAGGGATATAAATAACCAGGAGCGGAGCCGGTGGCAGGGTAGGGGTAACTGCTCCCACGCTCCCAGGAAGGGGCAGCCCTGGCCACGGTGATGGGCTCCCTGAGGAGCCAGCGTCACAGCCGCCCCCGCCAGCCCCGGCCCATGGGAAGCGGGAAGCCCAAAGACAGCTCCTGCCATTGCCGTGCCCTTGGCACTGCCACCGGTGTCACCGGGCCCAGCTCCAGCCCTGCCGCTGTCCCCTGTCCCTGTGGGACTGGCAGAAGGGGACCCGTTGGCAGGGGACAGGCGGGGGGGTGGGGGGGTCAGGCCCGCACAGCACGAGCCGGGAAAGGGGCCGCAGCAACCGGGAGAGCTTCACCACCCCCAGACGGTGCAGACGGCAGCGGGACGGGCAGGAGCAGCGCCGGGAGCCGGGCTCCCCCCGCACTCTCGCCGTTCCCCACGCAGCCCGGCCGGAGGAAGCGCCGGTTTCCGCCGCTCCGCTTCCCTAAACAGAGGAAGAGACCGGAGCGAGGAGATCCAGGCCCGTTCCCCGCACGTGCTCCCGGGGTGCTGCGGGCCGGGAACGGCCGCGGCCGCTCCAGCAGCTCTGTGCGGAGCCGGTTCCGCGCACCTCAGGCAGGCCCGGCCGCCGCACGGGGCAGGCTCGGCCCCGGTGCGGATCCGACGCGGCCGATCCCTCGGGCTGCCCCGCCAGCGCCCCGGTTCCCCCGCACCCCTGCACCCGACGGGGGCACCAGGAAGGGCCCCGCACCAGGACCCAACCGGCCTCGGTGCTCGCTCCCCTCGGCTCTGCCCTCGGGCTCCGGGACCCCCCGCGCCCCGCGGGGACGCGCCAAGGGCAGCCCGGGCGGCGGAACCGGCGGGGACGTGCACGGGCAGGCACGGGGCCCGGGCCGAGCCGCGCACTCCCGGTGCCGCCTCACCGTGCCCCGCCGAGGCTCCGGTGCGTGTCCCGGCGCCGGTACCGCTCCCACCTGGTCTCCCTGCGTGCGGAGCTCGAAGGACGCTTCCTCCTCCTCCTCCTCGCCGTCCGCCTCCCGGTCCGCGTCGCCGTAGTCCCGCCGCAGCAGCGTGAAGCCCTGCCGGCAGCACAGCAGCCACCACAGCCCGCCCGGGAACGGCATCACCCCGCCGGCACCGGACGGCACCGGGACGGGACCGGCCCCGCCGCGCACCGGCCGCCACAACCGGGACCGGCCCCGCCGCCGCCCCGGGCGGGCCGGACCGGGCACGTCACCGGCAGCCGCCAATCGCCGTGCGCGGCCCGGGGCGGAGTCAGCGCGCCCGGGGCGGCGGGGCCGCCGCTTGCGTCATCTGCCGGGCGGGGGCGCGCGCAGAACGGGGGGAGCACCGGGAGCTGCACCGGGGCCGGTGCTGGGGGCACCAGGCACTGCCTGAGCCCGGTGTGAGCCCCGGCACCGCGACCTGTGCCAGGCAGAGCGCACAGAGGGGGCTCCTTGCAGCACCCCCAGGGTTTCACTCTCTGCACGTCGAGCCCCGCGGCACCAGCGCCGTGCGCTGCCCCTCATGCCCCAGCACCGACACCGGTCCCGGGATGGCAGCTCAGCCGGGGTGGTGACAGTGCCAAGCGTGTGCCAGGGGCAGCTCATGGGCTGGAGGGCCCCATACTTGGCCTGGTGCTGCCACCATGGGGAGCGGGTAGAGGGGGGTTGTGGTGGGGTCACACCAGTGCCGCAGCAAAGCAGCACAGCTCAGCTTGGCCCTGGGCCCTGCCTGGCAGCAGAGGGGCCGTGGGTGCTGGTGCCGTGGGTGCTGTGCCTGAGCCATGGCCCTGCTCTCAGAGCCCCAGAAGGGGTTAAGCACAGCCCGGCTCTGGCTGTGCTACAGCTGCTGGGTCACCACGGTCTGTGGGAGCCGGGTGCTGGGATGCGCACGCAGGAAGCGCCGCTGCCAGATCTCCTCCCACACAGCCTGCGCTGTTCTGAGCCCTGCTGCGGGGCCTTTGGGGCAGGCAGGGCAGGCAGCAGCACCACGGCACAGCTGTGCTGGGGGACACAGCAATGGGAGGAGATGGTGGCACCACCAAACCCAGCACTGCAGTGGGGCCACTGCAGGGAGATAGTGCCTGAATCTGGCCCCACCATCAGCAGGGTCAGCTGAGGGCGGTGGGAATGAGGGCCCATCACCCAGGCCCTTCACTGTAGGGATGCGGATGCTGAGTCAGCAGTAAAGGTGTTTCCGGCCCAGCAGGAGGTGAAGGGTCCAGGACAGCTTCTCCCATCGGAATGCTGGGCTGATCCCGAGTGGGACCTGGGGGTGAGCAGGAAGCAGCCTCCAGCCCGGCAGGACCAGGAGCTGCTCCCCCCATGCCTGGCTCCTCCATGGACACCGCATGGGCGGCTGTGCCAAAGCCAGGCCCCATCCCGGCACCCTGGTGCAGCCGGACGGTACCGGGGCTCGGTGCCCTCGCAGGGTGCCAGCCCCGGGGCTCCAGCCCCTCCGGCACCGCGGGGGCAGCGGCTGCAGCTGAGCAAGGGGCTGCGCTGGGGGTGACCCCGCTCCCCCCTAGGTGCACCCCGCGGGTCCCCCCCCGCTCCACGGCTGCCGGAGAGCCCAGGCAGGGAGCTCGGGAACGGGCAGGGAGCGGCAGGGAGCGCGAGGTTCTGCTGCCGCCTGCAGGCACCCCCGGGCAGCACCGGTGGGCACGGCCTGAGCCCCCCCCCGGGCAGCACCGGTGGGCACGGACTGAGCCCCCCCACGGAGCCCCCCCCCCCCGGCCAGCAACGGTGAGCACAGCCTGAGAACCCCCCGGGCAGCCCCGGCTCACACGGAGGCAGCGCTCACCCATCGGGATCAGACCGGGGTTTATTGAGAGGGTGGGAACCAGCCTGGGCCCACCGGAACCACACAGCCCCATGGCACGTATGGCACAGCACCGCACCGCAGAGCACGTGTGACACCTCATCATCCCCGGGAGCACGTGTGACATTGCACGGCACCCCAGACCACGTGTGACATGACATGATCCCCTGAAGCACATACGACATTACGTGGTCCCCTGGAGCACGTGTGACATTGCAGGGTCCCCAGCACCCAGCAGTTCACTGCACAGCAGAGGCACTTGCAGGGCTCACGGGCTCTGTGGGGCTGCTCTTCCCTCTGCTGTGTGTGCACAGGCACTGTGTGGGACATCGGTTCTGCTATGCACAGACGGGGCTGTCCCAAGAGGTTCTGAGCCCTGCCTTGCTGGTCCCTGTCCCAGCCATGGGCACCGCGTCCCTACACCACATCAGGGCATGTGGAGATCGACGTGCGCCGGCGGGGACTGGGACAGCTGGGGCAGCGTGGGTCAAGGGGCCCCACGCAGCCGGCATCACTGGCCAGCAGCCACAGCTCATGGCGGAAGCGCTGGCCCAGGAAGGCATAGAGCAGGGGGTTGAGGCAGCAGCGCAGGTTTGCCAGCCCACCGGTGACCAGCAGCGCCAGGTCCTTGCGGCGGCTCTGGGCACAGCTCACCTCCCAGCTGGCCAACAGCTCGGCCGCATCCAGCAGCACCATCAGGCTGTGGGGCAGCTGCAGGGCCACGAACACCAGCACGAGGGCCAGCAGCACCCGCAGCGCGCGGTGGGGCTGAGCACCACGGGCCGCCAGCAGTGTCCGCGCCACGGCCGCATAGCAGCTCACCATCACGAGGAAGGGCACCGCGAAGCCCAGCACCACCTGCACCAGGTTGGTGGCCCCTCGTGCCGCCCGCGAGACTGCGCGGGGGAAGACAACGCGGCAGAGCCGGAGGTCCTGGTGCTGCTCTGCTCTGCCATAGATGAACTGTGGCAGTGCCAGCAGCGTGGCCAGCAGCCAGGCCAGCCCTGCCGTCAGCCAGCCGTGGCGGCGAGCCCGCGGGCGCAGGCGGCAGGCAGCCGGCACCTGCACGATGGCCACATAGCGGTCCACGCTGATGCAGGTGAGGAAGAGGAAGCCGCTGTAGAAGTTGAGGGCATAGAGGCCCTGCAGGGCCTTGCAGGTGGCTGTGCCGGGGGACCAGCCCTGCAGCGTGTCGGTGACAGCGAAGGGCAGTGTCAGGAGCAGCAGGAGGTCGGACAGGGCAAGGTGCAGGAGGCAGACGTCGGTGATGCTGTGTGCCCGGCGGTACCGGGTGTGCGTGAGCAGCACCAGCCCGTTCCCCACCGTGCCCAGCAGTGAGAGCAGCAGGTAGACTGCAGGCTGGTAGGTGCGGGCAAAGCTCTGCACCGCCTGCTTCTCACAGAGCTCGGGCAGGATGCCACCTTCCCAGGAGTCCCCATCCTCCCATGGGTAGAAGTCGGTGGTGGCCGTCAGCTCCATGGGGACGGGGCTGGGGGTCACCTGCGCAGAGGAGGGTGTCAGGGATGCTCACACCCAGGGAGCCTCCTCCACCCGGCCCTGCACTCAGGCAGTTTCCATCTCACACCCACCCAGAGCAGACAGAGGTTCACCGTGTGCTCAGTCATTGTGAGAGCAACCACAAGCTTCAGGAGCGGCCGCTGGTGGAGACGTGACCTCGGCCATGGCATCCCCAGTGCAGCTCCACATCCCACAAACAAAACATGCTGCTCCCCAGGGGCCCAGCCCACAGCCCCTGCTGCCCTGTGCAGATGGACCTGCCCAGAGCACCCATGCAGCACCCTGGGGACCCCAGTGCTGACAGCCCCACAAGTGCCCAGTCCTGCTCCCAGCCAGGGAGGTCTCGGGGGTCCCACTGCCTTGCCCAGCCTGCAGGCAGCTGTGCACAGTGCTCCCAGCTCCCTGCCTCTTGGCCCTGCTCCAGGCAGAGGGGCAGCACTGCTCCTGGGACCCCATTGCATGGAGGTCAGGATCCAGCATGGCTCTGGCTCAGAGCAGCCTCATGACAGCAGTTTCACCCCAGCTCCCACCAGTAAGTCTGACTTCCCTCCCCATTCCAGGGCCGCAGGTGGGATGTGAACTCAGTGCCACATGAGGTTCACTCCCCAGAAGCTCCTGCAGCCCATTCCATGCTCCAGGCCCTGGGGACCTGGGGCACTGGGCACTGCCCTCCATTCCTGGGGCTTTGCCTTTCAGCCCAAACCCACACAGCTCACGAGAGCCATTTAAACACAACGAATAAAGCCAGTGAAGGGGGTGTCCCCCCGGCTCCAGCCAGCCCCGCTCCCCACAGCCCTCACCTGCTCCTGCATGGCGCAATGGGACCCTTGCCCTGGCTGGTGGGTCTGGAGCCCTCCGTGTCTCGCACTCTGCAGGCTGTGGTTTGACCACGTGCAGCTCCCGATACTGAGAGCTCGCAGGCCCAGCCCCAGGGAGGAAGGTGGGGAGACAAACGTGACCCTGCTCTGGAGCACATCCTGCATCTTTTACTGTGCAGCTACCACCTGAGCTAGCAGCACTGCTCAGCCCCAGTCCCGTGGGGCTGGGGGACAAACTGGGACAGTGTGGTCTGCTGGGAGCATCCAGTGTTGGGAGACCCCGACCCTACTGGGCCTGTTTGTGGGTCCTGCCCCACAAGGGCTGCCTGGCTCCCTGCTGGAGGGCAAGGGCCATGGAGCTGAGCTGAGCACCAGCCCAGCCCTGCACTGGACCCCACAGCCCTGCAGCACTGGGTTATTCTGTTCCTGGTTCTTGACAACAAAATTCCCAGCTCCTCATTAAGGAGCAGCTTAGTTCTTGTAGGGCACAGGCCCCACTTTCCTCTCTCCAGGGAGGAACAAACTGATCCCCAGCTTTAACGGGCTTCCATCCATTTGCTGTGGTAATCCCTCAATCCCCCTTTCTCCCTGCTGCAGCCGCCTCTGTCGTGGCTTATCCCAGCTCTGCCTTCATCCCTCCTGCCGCTGCAGCCGGGCAGGGTCCCTGCCAGCCCCGGCCCTGCCTCGCTCCACCTGCGGGTTTCTGTTCCCTCTTTCTCCTGCCAGCCCAGGCTCGGCTCTGCCTGCGGAGGAAGCGGCGCCGGCACCCGCAGCCCTGCCCCGCGGTGCCCAGGACGGGCGGGCAGCAGCCGGCGCCAGCGGTGGGGAGCTCCGGTGCACCCCATCCTCGGGGCTGAGTTTGTGGGGCTCGCTGCGGAGCAGGGGAGCACAGAGCACGGTCTGTGGGGCAGGCAGCATAAGTAGGACACGCGGCTGCCACCCCCCCCCCCCCGTCCCCTCTGTGGGTGTCTGGGGATGTTTGGGAACAGACAGGATAAATCCCATCTTCTGCACCACTGGAGAGAGACAGGCGGCCCCGAGACCCGCAGACCTTAATCTGCGGCTTCATTACAAACTGCTGCCACATCTGCTGCGGGTGGGCTGGGGGTGCCGCTCCAGCCCCCCCTTCCCGGCTGCCGCGGGCTCTGGGTACCGACACCAGGACCCGGTAACACCCGGAGCTCCCTGCACGTCCTTATTGGCATCCCCAACCTGAACCCCGAGGAGCATCCCTCGGGGCCGCGGCACAAGGGACAGCGTGGGGGGGCCGTGGCTCTGCGCTGCGCAGCATCCCGGTGCCGGGGACGCCCCCCCCCCCCCCCTCCACCGTGGGCGGAGCCGCCGGCCCCGCTCCGCCGCTCGGCTGCAGCACCGGGAGCGGCGGCGCCGAGGGCGCTCGGGGCGCTCCAGCAATGAGCGCTCGCCGCCTCCTCGGACTCCTGCTCGCCGCCTGCACCGGCCTCCTGCGCCCCGGGCCCGGCTGCCTCGCACGTAAGTGGGGCCGCAGCCCCGGGAGCGGCCGCTCCGCACTGCGGGACCGCACCCGTTGCCTGGCCCCGCACCCCTGAGCCGCACCGTTCCCCTCACCTCCGTTCTCACGGGCATCCCCCCTTCTCCCCCCGGCATCCCCCGTTGCCCCACGACGCCCCGGTCCGCATCGTCCCCAAGGTCACCCCCGGACACGGGCGCCCGTGCGCCCTCCCCCCCGCCCTTCCCCGGTCCGCTCCTCCGCAGCCGCCCGCTGGTGGCACCGCACCGGTCCGGAGCCTGCGGGGATGCCCCAAGCACCCGGCCCGCTGCGGCGCATCCCCGGGCTCCGCCAGCACCGCCAGCACCTTGGCCATTGCCGCCGCCGGTACCGGTGCCCAGGACGGGTCCCTGCGGCCCCTCGGAGCCGAAGCCGTTGGCCCCTTCCCCAAGGGCCCGGGTGGCGTGAGGACAAGAGGGCTGCGGGGGGTGGAGGCGAGGGACAGTGCAGGCAAAGGATGCTGCAGGCAGAGACGGTGCAGGCAGGGACGGTGCAGGCAGGGATGCTGCAGGCAGGGACGGTGCACGCAGGGACGGTGCAGGCAGGGACGGTACAGGCAGGGGTGATGCAGCATTGGGCGCAGCGCCGCTGCCCTGGCCCCGCAGTGAGGTCGGGGGTGCAGCAAACGCTCCTGGGCTCCCCGGTTCCATCCGGCCCGGCCGGGGGGGGCCCTGCTCGGGGCTCTGGGCCCCGCTGGAGCAGTCTCGGGGGGGGTTGCCCGGGGCGGGGCGGGGCGGGGGGGTCCCGGCGCTCACGTCAGTGCAGGGCGGCCGGTGCGGGCGCAGGGCCCGCAGGGGTGTGTCAGCTCCGCTGCAGTGGGAGGGCAGAGCGGGAGCTGCTCCCGAGGGGTCCCGGGGGTCCCAGAACTGTAGAGGTCACCCCCGGGCCCCGAGCCCGGCCCCAGCGCCGCTCTCCCCGCAGGACCCTGCTACGATGAGCTCGTCTCTCCCCTGTACTCCTGGTCCCTCGGAGCCTCCTCCAGATACAACATCTTCTACTCGCCCACCTTTGCACGGCTGCACAGTGAGTGCCCAGGGCCCGGGGTGCAGATGGTGTCGGGGGCAGGGGGTGTCCCCTGCAAGGTCTTGCCTCGCGTGGGGCTGAGGGTCCTCGGATGCTCAGCCAGGGTGGGGTGAGCCCCGCAGGCCTCCAGCTCCCACCCACAGCCGGGTGCTGCAGTGGGGCTGAGCCGCTCCCCCTGCAGGCACCAGCGGCTGGTCCCCTGACCCCCGGGACAAGCAACCCTGGCTCCAGATCGACCTGATGCAAAAGCACCGGATCAATGCAGTGGCCACGCAGGGGACCTTCAACACCTACGACTGGCTGACGCGCTACATCGTGCTCTATGGAGACCACCCCACCAGCTGGAAACCCTTCTTCCAGCAGGGCAGCAACTGGGTAAGGGCTGCCCGGGGTCCCTGAGGGAGGGAGATCCCTGAGAGGAGCCTGGAGCGAGGTGCTGATGGTGACCCTTCATCCCCAGACGTTCTTTGGGAACGTGAATGAGAGTGGGGTGGTGCGGCACGACCTGCACTACCCCATCCTCGCGCGCTACATCCGCATCATCCCAGTGGCCTGGAACCCACGCGGGAAGATTGGGCTGCGCTTGGGCCTCTACGGCTGCCCCTACCGTGAGTACCGAGCTGGGGCTCCAGCAGCCCTCCATGGGGGGGCTCCACTTGGCCCCTGGCTCCAGCACATCTGGAGAACCCTTGCCCAGAGGGGTTGTGTCCAAGCCGTCTGCAGCCATCAGCTCTGGCATGAAATGTAAGAGGCTGGAGCATTCCCCATGCCAGGCGCCTGCTGCTGTGGGCAGTGACATGACCAGGGCCACTCTGCTCTCCCCAGGGTCCCACGTGCTCTACTTTGATGGGGATGATGCCATCTCCTACCGCTTCCGGGCCAAGAGGATCAGCACCATGGAGGATGACATCTCCTTCAACTTCAAGACGCTGGAGCAGGATGGGGTGCTGATGCACAGTGAGGGTGCGCAGGGCGACTACATCACAGTGGAGCTCAAACAGGCTCAGCTCTTCCTGCACATCAGCTTAGGTGAGCTGGGGCTGGGGGCTGTGGGGCTGGGGGATATGGGGCTGGGGAGCCACCAGCTGAGGCTGCCCATCCCCAGGCAGCAGCCCGGTGCATGCCTCCGAGGGCCACACGACGGTGACGGTCGGCAGCCTCCTGGACGACCAGCACTGGCACTCACTGCACATCGAGCGCTACGGCCGCCACGTCAACCTCACGCTAGACGGGGAGGTCAAGCGCTTCCGCTGCCATGGCACCTTCGACCAGCTCGACCTCGACACGGAGGTGGGAGCAGTGGGCGCGGAGCTGCCGGGATGCTGGTGCACACAACCCAGCAAGGGGCTGAGCCTCCCCCTCTGCCTCCCAGCTCTTCTTTGGGGGCGTCATTGACCAGGACAAGCAGCACCTCACCTACCGGCAAAACTTCCGGGGCTGTGTGGAGAACATCATCTTCAATGGGGTCAACATTGCCGAGCTGGCCCGGCACCGGAGACCCAACATCCGCTTCGAGGTCCAACCCTGAGTGGTAGCCCCTGCCCGGGGGCCCTATCCCTGCTGTGGGGGGACCCTTTTCCTGGTCCTCAGCCCCACTGTGGGGTGATGTGAGGACAGGCAGCAGCTGTGCTCAGCCGAGCGGCACTGCATTGACCATGGGAGGTTATTCCTGGCCTGGGGCATCTGCCTGGTTCTGCCAGGCAATGGGATTGATTGGGAACGATTGGGGCCAGGGCTGTGGGGTGATTTGAGATGGGATGAGATGGGAGGGGAAGGGATGGGATGGGAAGGGGGCATCCCGCTGCTCACCACCTCCTGTGGTCGCCCCCAGGGTAACGTGGGCCACTACTGCCGGGACCAGCTGTACAACCCCATCACCTTCGCCGGCATCAACAACTACGTGCGGGTGCCGGGGATCCCGCGGAGGAACCGCCTGTCCGTCAGCTTCCGCTTCCGCTCCTGGGACACCGCCGGGCTCCTGCTCTACACCAGCTTCGCCGACCGCCTGGGCTCCCTTGAGGTGGTGCTGAGCGAGGGGCAGATCAACGTCTCCATTGCCCAGCCCGGCAAGAAGAAGCTGGAGTTTGCCGCAGGTGGGCTGTGGAGCCAGCATGGGGCCGGTGCCAGGCTGATGGCAGCACCTCTGATGCACTCCCCTGTCCCTGCACAGGGCATCGCCTGAACGACGGCTTCTGGCACTCGGTGCAGCTGGTGGCACGGGATGGATCAGCCGTGGTGACCATCGACGATGATGATGGGGCCGAGTTCCGGGTGGCGCATCCCTTCCAGCTCCGCACCGGCAGCCAGTACTTCTTTGGAGGTGGGTGGCAGGGGGCACCGGGGCGATGGGTGCCTGGGGACTGCTCACCTCACTGTGCCTTGCAGGCTGCCCCAAGCCGGCCTCGGTTACTGGCTGCCGCTCGAACCAGACGGCCTTCCACGGCTGCCTGCAGATGCTGAACGTGGACATGCAGCCCGTGGACATGGAGCTGCTGGAGCAGCACCGGCTGGGGCAGTACTTCAATGTGTTCTTCAACGTCTGTGGCATCACAGACAGGTATCAACAGAGGCAGGGGTGCTGGCTGGGCACAGGCGGGCACTGGGGGCTGCGCTGGTGCCAGGACAGGAGCCTTCTGCGCCCTCAGGTGTACCCCCAACCTGTGCGAGCACGACAGCCGCTGCATCCAGTCCTGGGATGACTTCATGTGCATCTGCGACCTGACAGGGTACAAGGGAGAGACCTGCCACAAATGTGAGCCTGGGGTGTCGGGGGGGGCAGCACGGGCCCCTGCAGGCCCCCCACTGCCCCCACGCTGACTGTTTCCCTCTTGCAGCCCTTTACAAGGAGTCGTGCGATGCTTACCGTGTCAGTGGGAAAACCTCAGGGAACTACACCATTGACCCGGATGGCAGCGGGCCGCTCAAGCCCTTCACCGTGTACTGCGACATCCGAGGTGAGGGCAGAGGGAGGTGCCCCCAGGGCCCAGCCTCTGCCTGTGTACTGGGGCTGGAGCAGGATGGAGGGAGCAGGGGGTCCTGGACCCAGCATCCTCCTGCCTCCACAGAGGACCGAGCATGGACCATCATCCGGCACAACCGGCACTACGCCACGCGGGTGACAGGCTCCAGCGTGGACCAGCCCTACCTGGGCATTGTGGAGTACTGGAACGCGTCCTGGGCCGAGGTCTCGGCACTGGCAAACGCCTCCGAGTACTGCGAGCAGCGCATCGAGCTCCACTGCTACAGCTCCCGCCTGCTCAACACCCCCTGTGAGCAGTGGGGCTGTAGTGTGGGGCTGTGCTGCGGGGCCGTACGGTGGGACCACAGTGTGGGACCACGTCCTCACCCCCCCTGTGCCCCCAGCCGGGCTGCCCTACAGCTTCTGGATGGGTCGTCACGACGAGCGGCACTACTACTGGGGGGGCTCCCGGCCGGGCATCCAGCGCTGCGCCTGTGGCCTGGACAAGAACTGCGCTGACCCCAAGTACTTCTGCAACTGTGATGCTGACCATGCGCTGTGGTGAGCGCTGGTGCGGTGGGATGGGGGCACAGGCACTGGGGTTAAGGCAGGAGCAGGGTGGGGAGGGGGCAGAAGCCCCTCGTGCCCCTCTGACACGTGTGCTGTGCGCAGGAGGACGGACAAGGGTCTGCTGACCTTCGTGGACCACCTGCCTGTCACACAGGTTGTGGTTGGGGACACCAACCGCACCGGCTCCGAAGCCCAGTTCCTGTTGGGACCCCTGCGGTGCTACGGAGACCGTGAGTGACCGGATCCAGAGCGGGTCCCGGGGGTGCCGTGACTGGGGTGGTCCATGCCCATCCCTCACCGCTCCTGCTCCCCACAGGCAACACCTGGAACACCATCTCCTTCAACAAGGGCACAGCCCTGCTCTTCCCCACCTTCCAGGCCAACCACAGCCTCGACATCTCCTTCTACTTCAAGACCACCGCCCAGTCTGGCGTCTTCCTGGAGAATCCCGGCTCCCGGAGCTACATCCGCGTGGAGCTCAACAGTATGGGCAGGCAGGGGGGCGAGAGGTGGCGCGAGCGGGAGCTCCTCCCAACGCCGTGTCCCTACAGCCACCAGGGACGTGGTGTTTGCCTACGACATCGGCAACGGGGATGAGAACCTGACGGTGCGCTCGGCCGTGCCCTGGAATGACGACGAGTGGCACCAGGTGAAGGCTGAGCTCAACGTGAAGCTGGCGCGGCTGCGGGTGGACAAAGTGCCGTGGGTGGTGCGGCAGGCTCCGCCGCAGAGCTTCGTGCGCCTGGACTTTGACAGACCCCTCTATGTCGGTGAGAGCCGCGGCCCCATCCCCGCTGCCCGGTGCCCGTGTGCCGCCGGTGCTGACTCTTGGCCCCGCTGCAGGTGCGGCGGAGCACAAGATGCGCCCGTTCCTGGGGTGCCTGCGGGCACTGCGGATGAATGGGGTGACGCTCAACTTGGAGGGCAAAGCCAACGAGACCGAGGGCGTGCGGGTCAACTGCACCGGGCACTGCCAGGACCCCCCCGTGCCCTGCCAGAACAGCGGGCTCTGCGTCGAGCGCTACAGCCACTACAGCTGCAACTGCAGCGTCTCTGCCTTCGATGGGCCCTTCTGCAACCACGGTGAGCGCGGGGTCCTCCCCGGGGCTGGGGCTCCCTGGTGTGCCCCCGGTGCCCCCATCACCCTGTGCGTGCCCCGCAGACATCGGTGGGTACTTCGAGGAGGGCACCTGGGTGCGGTACAACATCCTGCCCATGTCGCTGTACGCTGCCCGTGAGTTTGCCAGCATCATCAGCAGCCCCTGGCAGCCCCTGCCCGGCTACAACCTCACCAGCGAGGAGGTGAGCTTCAGCTTCAGCACCACCGCAGCACCCGCTGTGCTGCTCTATGTCAGCACCTTCGTCAAGGACTACATGGCCGTGCTCATCAAGGATGATGGTGAGGGAACCTGCGGGGACCTCCCTGGGTACCGCGGCCGCACGGGACCCTCCTCCCTTCCAGTGCCAGCCACTAGTGCTGCGGAGGGGTTGGACCCACTGCCCAGAGCCCCAGCCCCACTGATGGCCCCACTCTGCCCACAGGGAGCCTGCAGCTGCGTTACCAGTTGGGCACCAGCCCCTACGTCTTCGCTCTCACCACCAAGCCAGTGACAGACGGGAGGCCCCATAGAGTGAACATCACCCGCCTGCACCGCACGCTGTACACGCAGGTATAGGTATGGGGGGCTGTGGGGCTCAGGTGAGGCTGGGAGGGGGCACAAGCAGGGTGTGGGAGGCAGAGGAGGCTCGGCAGGAGCTGGCACCATCCCTGTCCCCAGGTGGATTATCTCCCGGTGATGGAGCAGCAGTTCTCCCTCTTCGTGGACAGCAAGCTGGACTCACCCAAAAACCTGTACCTGGGGCGCGTGATGGGTGAGCTGGGTCCTGCCCTCGGCTGCCCACTCCCATGCTGGGTTCTGGGGTCTTCTCTACCCAGCACCATCCTTGCTGTCTGCAGGGGATGAGCCTTCTCCTTCTGTGCCCCCACAGAGACCGGTGTGATCGACCCCGAGATCCAGCGCTACAACACACCCGGCTTCTCAGGCTGCCTCTCAGGAGTGAAGTTCAACACTCTCGTCCCCCTCAAAGCCATCTTCCACCCCACCAGTGTCCTGAAGCCCTACAGCATCCGTGGGGAGCTGGTGGAGTCCAACTGTGCCTCCATGCTCCCCCTTACCACCATCCTCATCCCTCCCGAGATGGACCCCTGGTACATGGACATAGGTAGGTGCTGTGGTGAGCCCCTCCAGCAAGCATCAGCTGTGGAGGGGATGCTGCAGCCCAAGGCCCCACTGCAGTGGGGCTCAGCCTCTCTGCCTCTGCAGATTTCCCCCACGTGCACGATGATGGATGGATTGGGATCATCATCGGGTGTAAGTGAAGCACTTACTGGTGCCCCCACCTCTGCCCTGGGTGCCCCCCCAGCCCCTCACCAATGCCTCTTCCCTGCAGTTGTGATCTTCCTGCTCCTGCTGCTCGGGGGGCTGCTGGGGCTGCTGTACTTCTACCACCACCGCTACAAGGGCTCCTACCACACCAACGAGCCCAAAGCCATCCAGGACTACGGCAGCGCTGCCAGGCCACCACCGGCACGCAAGGACCAGAACCTGCCCCAGATCCTGGAGGAGCCCAAAGGGGATTAGCGGTGCCCGGGGGTGGGACGCGCTCGCAGCCCCACAGCCCTGGGACCGAGCGAGCATCGCGGGACCAAAGGGGCCGAGCGCTCCTGAACTGCCAACACCGCCGCGGGGCAGGACCGGCCCCAGCCCCGGAGCACGGCCGGGCCCCAGTGCCCAGCCCCGGGACCCCGCTCACACGTAGCTGAGCAGCCGCTTTGCTCGCTTAAGCCAGAGCCACGAGGACCCCGGCCCAGCCCCGCACCCAGCAATAGCCGCCGCTCCGGCCCCCCCGCTGCCGCGCATGCTGCCTCCGCCGCCGCGCATGCTGCCACCGCCTCTCGCTGCTGCTCCGGGAACGGATCCGCTCCGATGCTCTCCTCTGCAGACCCGGTTTTTGTATTCTCCGTTTGTATAAAATCCAACGGGAAGCTGCTCCCGGCCAGCCCGGGCGCTCCCGTTCACTCGCTGTGTTGGGGTAAGGCGACGGGACAGAAACACATTTACCCACCCAAAGGCCGAGCTCCACTGGGCACTTTCTGTTTACAACACCCGTTTTGTTGACCGAGATGTGAAGATACTCAAATAAAGGCAGAATGACAGCGGGTGATGCTCCCCAGCCTTCCCCTCGGCAGCTGGGACCTCCTCGCCCCCCCCCCCCCCCATGGCTCGGCTGCATGGACAACAGCAGTTCCCATGCCCAGAGTGGGATGCGGGATGGAAGGAGCAGAGGCTGGCGGCAGCTCAGGCTTCTGCTGTGCCCCTGCACACACAGACTCTGCTCTCCCACCTCTGCCTCCTCCCACCTGAGCCAGTGGTGGCACCGGGAGCTGCTCACAAGCCCCGCTGGGCTGCAGGTGCCACCTGCCACCGAGGGGGCCCAGGGAGGCAGAGGAGGGGCAGGGACACAGACACCACCAGTAGCTGTCCCCCAGGGTAACAGAGGACAGAGAGCCCTGGGGGGGGGGGGGCTCTGCTCCCACAGCCGAAGAGCCAGGAGGGAATGCTGGTGCTGGGCCTCTTCTGCACAGTCAGCATCGCAACGGTGCCACCCACATTGCTGTCACTCCTCGTTTTCCACCTAAAAGTCCATTTCAAGCCCAAATCCTTGGTGCCCACTATTGGCTGCCCAGCAGCAGAGCGAGTAGAGCACAATCATTTGGGTTCGCTACCACTTTATTATGACAAAGGCTACAAGCCACAGTATTTGTAAAGTGCATCATTGTTATCCACTGTCAACAAACCACAGACACAAGCCTGGCCTAGTGCAGATGTGGCCAAAGTGGCGAGGGCGCTGAGCTGAGAGCAGAGTCGGGGGGAGCCAGGCAGGCCAGGCTCTACTGGCATCTACAAGCACAGCTCCAGACAGACCCAGAGCCCTCCGAGCCTCAGGAGGGCAGCGTGGACAGCACAAGGATGGACGGACAGACAGACAGACAACCTGCAGTGCAGGGCTTGGCGCCTGGGGCAGACCCAACACTTCGCTCCATCCATGGGCCAGCAGGGATGAGCTGCGCCATGGGGATTCCAGGGCTCCCCCAAGGAACCAGGAAAGGACCCAGCAAGCCCCCAAGTGCTACCCCCACAAAGGGACAGGGGGCTCTGCCCAATACCCCATCCCAACATCCCTGCAATGGAGCTGCAGAGCAGCAATCTCAGCCCTCTGTGGTCCCCACACCCCCAGAGCACAGACAGGATATATCTGCTGGCCGAGAGGAGCAGTTTAAAGTGCTTTGCTTTTTCTTTTTGCATGTGGTGCTAAGGCCAAACCTCACCCTGCAGAGAACGTTTCCCCTTTATCCCCAGGGCCAGGCCCATGCTCCTCCAACAGCAACTGTCCACCAGAGGAGGGCAGAGGCATCTGTGCACAAGCCCCAGTATGAGCCAACAACCACACGGACATGCCCAAGGGTATCCTCAAGCTCGTGGGGCTCTGCTGCCTCCAGCCTCCTCTTGTGCTGGCAGCAGCATTCCCATAACATCATTCCCATAACATCATCTCCAACCAGCTCAGTGGTATTCCACTACCCAAAGTGACTTTTTGCATAGTGCTGCTCCCTGTCCCCCTGCATCACATCACCCGTGGTGAGGTGGTTCCTGTCCCCCAGCCAGCTGGGGCAGAGGGGAAACAGCCTCAGCCACAGCAGGCCAGCCCCTGCTGCAGCCACAGCTCTATGGCTTCAACCCGCTCGCTGTCCCCATCAACAGGACGGAAGAGCAGCGAGAGGAGGCACCTGAGACTGGAGCCTATCCAGGGGACAGGGCTGGGGGTACCACACTCGCTCTTGTGCTTCCAGCAGTCAATGGAAACCGGACAGAGAGCTTGTGGCTGTCTCTGCTCCTGCAGCACAGCTTTGCTTCCAGCCCCAGCCTCAGCCCATGGCTCCCTCCAGCCTGGGGGGGTAGAGCAGAGCTCCAGTGCCTGCCCAGTGCTGGCAAAGCTGCCCCTGGCAGCAGCCACTCACCCTCCTGCCCCAAGTCCTTCTCTGGGTGGGAAGTAGCATTTGTGACACACTCAGCAAGGGGAAGAGCAGCAGTCATGTCGGCGTGAAGCAAACATGGCATTGCTTACGGGGTGCAGCAGCAGGGTGTGCTAGGGACTGCCCCACATGGAGCCTAGATGACATCTGTCTCCCGCTCTATGCCGACGTACTTGAGGGCATCGGCCTGGCTGTACCTATGAGACAGGAAAGTCACAGCTGCTGCAGTGGCCCCCCCATGCTCCCCACAAGGAAGTGGGGCCAACCGTGCACCCCCATGCTCAGCAGCTGCTCCCCAGGTACCTGTAATCGAAGAAGAGCTCCTCTCCTGCCTGGATCGCCCTCTTGGCAAAGATCCCGATCCGATGGTCCCCATTTACCATCACCACTGCAACAAAGAGACACCAGAGACATGGGGCTGTGGCTGCAGTGCTGCAGCCCAGTCTGGCCACACCAGCAGGAATGGGACCCACAGCACAGAGGAACCCCTGTCCAGGGACCCCAGAGAATGCACTGCAACCCCAGAGCTGAACAGGCCCTCAGAGGTGGGACTGGGCTGGGATGTCTCACCTTTGGCATAGCAGTTGGGGTTCACCGAGTGATTGGCAAAGCGGATTTTATTGCCTTTGCGGGTGGCATCAACAACAAAATCTATAGAAACACCAGAAAAGCCCCAGGCTGTAGAATGGCCAGGCCTGTTTGCAGGGGCTGCCATGGCCACCCGGCCACCAGCCCCTGCCAGGCTGCCTGGGTCTCATCCAACCCTCACAGCCCCAGGCCAGTTACCGTTGTTGAGGTTGAAGAGGAAGCTGGACATGTACTTGTCATAGACCTTCCCTCGCCGGTCAGCCTCATCCTGGGAGATGAGCTGGGGAAGGAGAGCACCTTGAGACCCAGTGCCCCAGGCACAGCAAGAGGTGCTGTGAGGAGTGGGACTCATCTCCCTCCTGCCTCCCATCCCAGTGGCCAGAGCTCACCAGGGCTCCAGGGAGGGAGCAGAGAGAGGAGCTGGGGTCCCAAGGAGCAGCATGAACCTGACATGCTGCTCCATGGTGGAGGGCCCAAGGAACACTGCGATAGGCCCCAAACAGTGCAAGATTCAGCCTCCAAAGCTGGTCAGACACAGCACAGCCCCTGGCATGGGCAGGAGCACTGACCTCACCACAGTACTCGGAGATGAACTCGTTCTTCTGCACAGATTCCTTGATGAAGGTCCCCCAGCCAGCGACATCCGATGGTGCCAGCAGCAAATGCTGGAGCCAGGGAGGAAAGGAAGCAGTTAATGGTCAGCAGGCCCATGACTCCCAGCACACAGATCCCACCCTGCCCCGGCTCCCAGCACACACCAGGGAACAGCCAATGCCATGCTCAAGGTCCCAGCATCACAGAGTGAAGTGGGACCAGTCTCCATGCAGCATCCCCTGGTTTAAGGGGATGCACAGCTCCCTCCAGACTGAGGTGTCCCAGCACCACTAGACTGGAGCTGCACATTACCTGACACCCACCAGTCTGTACCTTTCTCTGAACTTTGGTGTTTTTTACATGCAGTCCCTTGTCCTCAATTCAGGACCAAGCCTTTCTCTGGAGTCACATTTACACTTCCTTGCTCTCAACCCTTCCTCATGCAATTCCCTTCTCTTGATTCCCATATCCATAGTCCCTACTGCAGGCTAAGTGCCACAGAAGCCTCAGAGCAGCTTCTGCTCCAGAGCTCCCCAGTGGCACAGAGCCGAGCTCTGCTGGTACCAGTGCCCCCTCAGCTGATGCTGGCAGTACCTTTTTGAGCCCGCGCTGGATGCTGCAGTTCTTGCAGGAGACCACCTTGCAGTCCCAGTGCTCTGAAGCCCCACAGGTCAGGCACAGGTCCGGGTCACACTCCCGCACAGCCAGGTAGCATGGACACTGCTTGGTGTTGCACTGGGTTTTACAGCGGCAGCCTGGGAAGCGGTTCTGACCTGCAGCAGCACAGCACAGGGCTCAGCACCCAGGGGCCATGCAGTGTCCCTGCCCCACAGGTCTCACCCTAGCAGCCCCAGGACTAAGCTTGCCTGTGACCAAGGGCCATGGTTCCTCCCTGCCCACCACTGTGCACACATTAAGGAAGGTGCCTTTGTGCTAATGAAGAGCACTACATCCACTGTGCTCTGGGCAGCAGCAGACAGGAGGCCCCAGCCTTCCTACCCCCAGAATGACCAGGACAGCACTTGCCAGGAGCACAAGGAGTCGAGGTGAATGTGAGGCAGCCTGGGCACCAGAGCTGGAAGTGAACCAGGTGTGCTCACACCATGCACAGGGTCCTTCCCATCTGCATGGCTGGTAATGCTGGTTCACCTCAGGGGACTACTTATGATGGTTGAAAGTAAACTGCTCTGATAATATCAACATAACAGAGCAGTAAAGGGAACCCTGGAGCCTAAGCTGGCTTCCTGTCCCCCTGTGGTCCTTCCAGCCCCAAGCTCTGCCATAACCCTTAACAGATCCACCCACAGAAGCCCCACTAATGTGGACAAGTGCAGTTATCTCCATTGCAGACCTTGGAATGCAAGCCCAGAGAAGAAAAATGACCATGGCAGAGCAGTGACCCAACTCCCACCCTAACTGCTGGCCACACATCCTGCTCGCAGGGACCACAGCATCACCCACGGTTCCTGATGCTGGATACAGGAACGCAGATGGGTGTTCCCTGACAAGAGGGTGAATCTCAGTTCAATCAGTGAATCAGCTGTTGTCCTGGGGCAGCACAGAACAGTTTCCCTTTGGATGCAGCAAACGGAGCTGCTGCAGATGGGCAGTGAGGGCAGGAATGAAGCCTCTGGCAAGCAGCA
The DNA here is from genome assembly GCF_012275295.1 of Melopsittacus undulatus. Lineage (NCBI taxonomy): Eukaryota > Metazoa > Chordata > Aves > Psittaciformes > Psittaculidae > Melopsittacus > Melopsittacus undulatus. The sequence goes on along the minus strand of NC_047543.1, from coordinate 213,214 downwards.
GCTCCGCACCCTCCCCTGGCAGTGCCTGGAGAGCCGGATGCTTTCCCACCCCCCCTCCCAGGCTGTTCCTTACAGTCAGGGTTGCACTGGCAGAACTTCTCACAGAAGTTCTGAGTCATGATGCAAGGGCAGGAGCTGTCACAGGGGTGCTCGGGGTGGTCGCAGGGCTGGTAGTTGTACACCTGGGTAGGCGAATTATCTAGAGCAAGAGGGGAAATGCCCCCATCAGAAGCTGCATGGCACAGGAAGGAGGACAAGCAGCAAATGCAGGGCTCTGGAGCAGGGAAGCTGCAACCTCCCCATGTGCCTGCAGAGGGCAGGGAGCCCAATGCCATCCGGCACCCACAGGCACACAGCTTGGAACACCAACACCCACAGGTGCTCTGCCCCTAAGAGCAGGGCCAGACACCAAACCTCAGCTCCACTGTGGTGGAAGCAAGGCCAGGAGAGGCTCTGGACAGGCTCAGGAGCCCCAGCACCACAGCAGCCCAAGGAGCAGGGCTGGGATGTGAGGCCATGGGGCTGTGTGACCAGGGAGCTCCCTGGGAACCCAGTGGGACACAGCCACAGCCAACGTTACCTTTCTTCAGCTGAATCTTCCTGCAGTGTGCAGCCCACAGCCTGCAAGAGAAGCACAGAGGGGCTGAGAGGACATGGAAGCCTCCATTGGGAAGAGCTGACACAAGCACTCAGCACAGCAGACAGGCAAGTCCAGCCTCAAGCATTAACAACCACCAGGCAGCCAGAAACAGGAGAAAGATGAGAATGATGCAGCTGCAGCTACTTAAGGCAAATGCTAGAGCCAGAATAATACTGGACACAGGGGGATCAGCACACACAAAGGAGATTATGAACCGGGGAGCTATGGCTGCTGGGAGGGCACAGCACCAGCCCTCCAGTGGCACTGCCTGCTCCTGTGGGGCTCCAGCCTGGGGCCACAGAGCCCCCAGCATCAGGGACAGCCTGGGGCCAGCAGCACCAGCAGCCCTGTGTGACAGCAGGATGTGTGCGCAGATGGGAGCCAGATGGGGATTACCAGGAATGCGTTGGCACAGAAAGCAGTGGATCTGGTTGCATTTTAAGAACAAAACAAGCATGTCCAACACTTGCCTGTGCTTCCTTTTCTTCTTCTGGGATGGATTCATTAATTCATTCGTTGGCAGCTTTGTTATAAGCGATTCTTTCACTGCAAACTGAAAGACCTGCAAGGGAACAGAAGGAGAAAGACAACTAAAGTTCAATGCACTCAAGTTGTTTTGATGTAAAGCACAAACAGGAGTGCAAGGACACACACAAGGGGGCTCCCAGCCCCAGTAAGCAGTGCCCAGTGCCACGGACCACGGGTGCCACTGCTTCTCTTGGCTGGGATTCAGGAGCACTCCTCCTGCCAGCACCCAACCCCCTGCAAGGAGCCAACCAGGCTGGTCCTGCCAAGGGCCAAGTAACACTGAGCTCCACCAAGGGTTGCTGCAACACCTCCCTCGGGGTGATGTACTGCACAGAAACAAACCAGCAGGGAAGCTGCGGTGCTGCTGCGCTCCCCAGGCCCCCACCTGCTTGCAGGTCTTGGTTCCCAGCAGCCTGGCAATGGAGCAGAAGTTGTTGAAGTAGGTCCCATGGAAGACACGGAAGAGAGATTCCTCTGCTCCCGTCCACTCCACCGGCTCCTGCGGCGTCTCCACCGCAAACAGCTGGGAGGAGGCCGGGCTCTGCTTCTGCTTGGTGGGCGTCTGGCAGCGGGAGTTTGCCTCTGGCAGGAATGGAAGATGTTGGACCGTGGGCAGCAGAGCTCAGCAGCGCCCGGTGCCTGCTGGCATGGGGGCACTGGCCCATTGCTGGCATTGCAGCACCGGAGCCACCGTCCCAGGACAGCCCCCGGGGCTGGTGTCATACCTGAGGAGCTGGAAGCCCACTCGTTGCCGGTGTCTCGGTCGCTGTCGCCCTCCTTGGCCTCGGTGACGGTGGAAGCTGGGGTGTTAGAACAGGAAGCACCCACCACGTGGTGCCTGCGGCGGCGCCGGCCCGAGCACTTGGACCTGGGGTTGTGCAGTGCAGCAAACTCCTTGGCTCCTTCCTGCAAGCAGAGCAGAAGACAAGGCGGGTGCCAGGTGAGCAGGGAACACAGAAAAGGCTTTGCCACAAGGCCTGGGACACCAAGGTGAAGACCTGCCCTCGTGCTCACTTCAGCAGCTGCCCACACTGCACCTTCCTGCTTCCTTCAGCATCGCAGCCTGGTTGGGAGAAATGCCCTGGCCCTACTCCCTCACCCCTTGCCCTGCAATGAAGCTCTCGTGGCCTCTCCCCTCTGTTCCAGCTCCGTGGCTGTCCAGAACAGCCCAGATCTTGGAGGTGACTTGACACCACCACGGGCACCCACATCCCTGCAGCTCTCACCCCATAACATGGCTGCGCTGCAGCTCTGAAAGAGCATTTCAAATAGCTTGAGCTTTCCCCCCCCACAGTCCTTTTAACCAGGGCTCCATTCTTCAAATGCCCCACAGGGCCCAGGAAAATCATTTGTCATCACAATTTCCCATCTGGTACCTACGAGCTTAGTCTTCATTGGAGATTTGCTAAGATAACACATCTGGTAAGGTCTGCATTTGGATTCCCGGAATCCAATGAGGATTAGAACTAATTCCAAAAGATCAGAGCTGTGAAAAGGAGCCAGAGGGCTCTGCAGGGCTGGGCTGGACAAGCCACTTCTCCTGGGGTTTCAAAAGCAGCAATGCAGAAACATACCAGCCAGAGGAAACAGTCTGCTCCGCAAGGATCTGGCTCGATCTTGGTCTCTCTATTCTTTCGTTTGTACACATTAGGAGTAGCATGAAAAGCTGAAAAAGTAATAGTTATCTTTATTATTAGCACCCTCCAAGAGTCTCCCCACACACTGCAAGGGACAGGGCAGCACGAGCTCAGCAAAGGGAAGTGGGAGCCGGAGGCAGGCAGCAACAGCCCCGAGCAGCTCTCCTGGCAGCGGGGAAGGAGGTGGCAGGGCTCCAACCCATGCTCCAACCCGTGATGGGGACTCGGCAGCAGTGGGGGAACACTTGGGAAGGAGAGGCCGTAGGAAAAAGATCGGCTTTCAGACTGAAACAAAAAGACCACATGATCTTAATATTACATCTTTTAATAAATAATTCACTGGAAAGAGTCCTGTGACTTTCCAAAGAAGCCCTTAGACCTGGGAAACAGCAGGTCCAACAGCATCCAAAAGGCTTTGGGCAGGACAAACCGCAGGAACATGACTAAGATGAAGCTGTAAGTTCCAGTGAAGCAACAAAACACAGGGGCATGTCCAGACTTTGGAAGCGAAACATTCACGGCCTTCCCTGATGAGCTTCTGCAAAGCAAGAGTGAGGTCTGGTCATGGCACAGATGCCCGGAGGCTCAAGCGTGGAGCAGTGCTGAAAGCGGGACGGCCACGCAGGTCAGTCCCGTCCGTCTGAGGAGCCAAGTGGAGCCGTCTGTGTAAAAGGCTTCTGGGCACCTGGAAGCTCCTAAGGCTTCACTGCAACCTCCGGGGAGGCACCACCCTCTAAAGCCTGCGGCACAGACACTAAGCACGGCGGGCAGAGCATGAAGCACTGAGGAAAACTGAGAAGGGCTCTAGGGAAGCGTCCGGCCCAGCCTGCACTTACGATGCAGAAAGCAGTCGTATTTGAAGCAGCGACGGCAGAAGAGGGTGTGGAAGGAGTGCAGGGACTGCTCCCGCTGCACCGACTTCGCGCAGGGCCCGTCTATGTTGGGAGTGCACTGCGGCGGCAGCACGTTCGGGTCCGACACCTCCGTGAGCTCCCGGTACCTGCGGACACACAGACACCCTGAGCTGCACCCCTGCCTCCTGTGGGACACATCACACAGCAGGGACCATCCGGGGCAGCAGCACCTTGAGCCAGAGCCCCGGAGGCTAAACCAAAGCCTCTAACACCTGAACGCTGCTCTGCTGGCGGTGCCTGCAGCCGGCTGAGCCCTGCTTCGGGATCAGGGCACAGCGCTGTTTGCTGACATGGTCATTCCAACTGACACCAAGGCAGGGAACAGACAAGTGCAGCACAGATCTACCTCTCTTTCATATCCTCTGGGAAGCCGTATTCAGGAAACATAGAAGAAATAGCAGTGAATATCATGTCATTTGGGAAGCGCTTCTTTGAACACTTCTTGTTACCTAAGAAGAGGAGGAGAGACAATTCCTCAGTTAAACCAGATGTGACCATGGCTTTCCTTCTTCTACAGTGATTCCAGTAGGTGTTCAGCATTGTATTTTAAGAGGCAGAAATGTAATCCCATATACAATGGATAAACCTCTCGTCCTGCAGCTAGGCCAAGGTACTTGCAGATGCACTTTAGAGCTGTAGCATCACTAGCAATTCCTTGAGCACTTAATGACTTCTTAAGGACTGTTATCAGTGCTTGTTTTTCCCAAAACAGGATTTGCAGACAATGCTTTTCTACTTTTAAAAAGGGTCCTGGTATTTGTGCTACCCACATTACTATAAACCAAAGACAAAAATAGCAGTCAGCATTCTTAAGGTCACACAGGACACAAGAAAAATCCCACAGACCAGAGCTATCTCTGTGCAACAAGAACTCCAGGTGGCACAGGAGAGGGAACAGGAACAAATACATGGAAAATGGGTCTGGAAGGGATCTGAAAGTGCCTGCCTTTGTCTGCAGCAGAATGGGATCTACCAACTCCCTGGCAGGTGCCTGCCAGGCCAGCACTTTGAGCTCCCACAGCCTGCTTGGATAACACCCACTGCTGCTCATCTCACCCCGACAGGGTTTTCCTGATGACTCATATTTTCCTCACCACACTCTAAACTGGCAACTTCTTATCCTGTCCAAGGGGATGGTGAGAACCAACTGCAACCACTGCTTTCAAGGACCAGAACCTGCCCAGCTGGTCACTACCCTCAGCAACATGTTAACCAGCAGGCAGGGCAGGATGGAAATGTGACCACAGGAACCCCAGTTACTGCAGCCAAACCCACCTTCCACTGCAATTCGCTTTCTTTTCCTTGTGACTGGCAGCTCCTCTTTCCCATCCTCCTGTTTAACCTCAGAATCATTGTGTCCTTCCTCCTCCTCGTCCGAGTACTGGTTGAGCGCATTCACCAGCTCCAGGAACACTGCATCGCTGATGAGGACTGACCCTGAAATCATTTCTGAAACACAGAGATGTCAGCCAGCTCGTGGCAGTGCCATCCTCTTCCACCATCCTCAAGGGGGTAAATCACAAGCCAGGACCACTCAGTTTTGAAGGGACAGGAGGGATGTTAACGCTAGAGAGTCACAAGAGCAGCGTGCATCATTTGTGCCATCTGAAGACAGGACACCCCAGCTTTCCACTGCTCTCCTCGCTCCACACAGTTTTATGATGGGGTAGGCAGCGCTGCCTTGCACTTCTGAAAAGCCTGAGTAGAGCCTTGACTGAGGGCACAAGCAAAGCAAAGCTCCTGAGCTCCTTCTACCAAATTGTTCAGCATCTCAGAGCCCATGAATTCCTGTGAACAACAGCTCCAGAAGAAGAGCCTAGAACAGTACAGGGTATTGAAAGGCAGGACCACATCCTTGCAAGCTAGAGCAGCAGGCATGCTCCTGGTTTTCTGCTCTACGAGCTCCCACAGCAATGCTGGTTACTGCTGCCACCTTTTGACTTCTTAACTACTTTGAGATGTTATTCACAGGAGACTGAACCGGCAGTGCTGACTGTTCTTACCTTCCTCTCCATGGACTTTCCCGTCATAGTTATTAATGAGTTCTTCAATGAAAGTTTCATCCTCTTCCTTCACCTCATCTCCCATGTAAGGGATATTGCACAGAACAGTTTCATCCTCCACCTGCAGAGGTCAGATACAACTCAGAGCAGCAGCACCTGCAGCCTGGTCAAGGCTCCTCCTGCCCATGCAGACCCACAGCACAAAGCAAAGCTTTACCCTCCCAAGCTGCAATTTCAGATGCCTCATCCCTGATATTTCATTGTTATCCCGTGCCAGCAGCATCAACCTGACCCCTGAAAGTGCTATTTGCCTTAAAAAAGAAGAGCAGTGCCTCCAGTGCTTGCAGAAACCCAGAACAACACACGCTGCCAGCAATAACAACCAAAAAATGCCAGAGAAATTGTGTTCAGGCAGAGCACAGAGCTGGAACAGCAAAAGGCAAACCGGTAACTCGCTCCCAGAGGAACACAGCCAAAGCTGAGGAGCTGTTCTCATGTTAACCACAGCAGCAAGGACACTGGCTCTCCATCACCATGGCACCACTGGCTGGCTCTGCGTTACAGTCACTGCTCTCACGCTGTGCCCTGGTGTGACAGCTGCACCGCAGGGTGCAGGAACACATCCACACCCCAGAGCAGGCAAAGAGCCAGGCTGGGCACAGGCCAACTGCTTGCTTAACAGGTAATCTTAACAACATCCCACCAAAACCTGCATTAAATCACTCGCCTTTCTTCCACCACAGAGGAGCTAACCCTCAGTAGCACCCTTACAATGAGACCAGCAGGGTAATCCAGCCACAAAGGGAAGGACCTGCCTAGGAAATAAACTCTTCATTGAGAAAGGAAGAAAAATCTTAAGGGGAACACAAAACCAAACCATCAAGCAACAAACCATATCTGCTCCGTGGATCCTCTGAAATAACAGTGACCCTACCAAGGAGTCAGGTAAGACAGCACAGATGCAAGGCTGTTTTATGGGACACAACAGAACAGACAGCCAAATGAACAGTTTCCATCATCTTTAGAACTTGTTTAAAACAAGTGGGTTGAAGAAGGCCCAATCACTCCACAGCCACATCACAACTACACACAAACTGTCCCAAGCCCTTGTGCCAGAGCCTCCCTACATACCATGAAGTTCTGCTGAAGAGGGGACCAGGAGTACATAATGGGCACCAGTGCCACCGTGTTCAGGGTCCTCATGTACAGCGTCTGGCTGGGAAACCCTGGGAAGATGCTCTCAACTGTACACTGGAACAGGAGGACAGAGAGGAGCAGTGAGGAAACAACCAACCCTGGGGGCACAGCTCCCTGCAGAGCCCTGCTTCCACTCCACACTCTGCTGCTGAGCCCCTTTGCCTCTCCACCTGCTTGAGGAAGGGGTGCCCACTGACAGGCTTCATCAGCTGCACCGGCTGCACACGGAGCTTCTTCCAGTCTTCATTCAGGATCTGAGTCTTCTCATGAACCTTTGCAAAGTTGGCCACAAACAGAGCCTGCAGTGAGGGAAAGCAGCACTCAGAGCTCAAGAAACCACACTGAGAACACAAAAACCCTTCACAAGCTATTGGTTTGAATATCAGACGCATGTACAAGGCAGAGCCTCTCAAACTGATGCTACCTGTTAGAAGGAATTCGAGTTAAACTCAGCATTGGTACAAAACCCTGCTGAAAACGCTCCCAACAACCAGCAGCGTTTGGTACCTCCTGATCCCAGCCGACCTCCTCTAAAACCCTGCCTGTGAGGAGAGGAGCAGCAGAACCCCCTGAACCCCCAGCAGGAACACTTTAAAGACCAAGTGGAGATGAGTCCCCTTTGCTGCAGCTGCACAAGGACCTCACCAGCACAACACACAACAGCGCACGAGGAGAGCAGGATCCCTTCCTGCCTCCCCAGCTTACAACTGGGGTACAGCTGAGCAATCCCCACCTGAGAGCTGCACCCAGCAGACTCCCCTTCAGCCAGAGCAGTCCTCACCTTAGCTCCCATGTTCGCCTGGAACCTCTTGAGCTGCCGGAGGCGCATGTATTCGGACTTGACTTTCCTCTTCCAGTAAATGATGCACTTGGACGTTGGAGGAGAAGCGATTTCCATTTTCCTGCAGAAGTGCGGAGGGAACGAGCATCAGATAACGGTGAGCTCACCCCGTCCGAGCGCTGCCGGCACGGACCCCACGGCACCGCGGACGGGAAGAGCCCGGTAACCCCGCACCAGTTCCTGTCTGCGCGCACGCAGAGCGCACCGAGGCCCCAGCAGCCCCGTGGGCGCCGTGCGCTGACCGAGCCCGGCCCCGGCTCCCGAGGAACCCCCGGCCTGGAGCGGCCCCCGCACCCGAGAACGGACGGGATGGACCGGACCGGACCGGACCCGGCCGGAGCCGGAGCCGCCGGTGCGCTGAGAGCCCGGCCTCGGGCCGCGCAGGTCTGAGCGCTCCCCCCGCCGGCCGGGCCCGAGCCGCTCCCCGCGGGGCCGCTCGGCTGCGGCAGTGACGAGCACCGGAGCGGACCGAGGCCTCCGGTGCCGGGGAGCGGGGATCGGGCCCCGGAGCACCCACTCCTACCGGTACCGCGGATCCCCTCGGGCCCCGCACTCACTCCTCGGCCATCCCGCCGCCCCTGCACGCCTGCGCATGCGCCGAGATGGCCCCGCCCACCGCTAGGTGCCCCGCCCCTGGATAGCTCCGCCCCTCACGATAGCCACGCCCCCCGCGCAGCGCCGCCGCCTCCGGTACTGGAGGGCTCGGGCACGCGGGCGTACGGGCACCGGAGTGGCAGGGCCGTGGGAGGGCTGTGGTTGTCCGGGTATGGCCCAGAGATCCCCAGCACCGGCTGCGGGGAACGGGCCGAGCCCGGCGCTTCCGAGCCCGGTGCCCGCACACGTTCGGGTCCGTCTGGCCCCGTCTCCCCCCGGGCTCTGCCAGGCCCTGTCCCCGTAGCTCCCGTCCCCGTCCCGACTCTGCCGCAGTCCCAGCACGGCGGGAGCCGGGACCGTCCTCCCCGAGAGGCAACCCCGGCTCCGGTGGCCCCAGCGGCCAGGGCCAGGCCCGGAGAGCCGGGGGACGTGGGTGCCGCATCCCTGTGCGGCTATGGCGGTGCTGGTCCCCGCGGCCGGGCGGGCCCCGGGCTTCCTGCAGCGGCGCCGGGCAGGAAGCGGCCGTTGGTGGCGGCTTTCCTGCTCCGGGGGCCCCTGCGGACGGAGCGGGTGGTGCTGGGCCCGGCCCCGGCAAGGGTCGCGTCCTCCCCCTTCTGCCCTGCTGGACGGGGACCGGAGGCTGCGTCCGCGGCCCCGCAGGGTGACCTCGGGGGACAAGCGGGACCGCCCCGCGCCCGCAGCCGCGCACCGGGCCCGTATCTGATGCCCTTGGAGCTTCGCTGAGTCAGACGGGGGGAAGCGCGGCGTCCCCCCGACCTTACCGGGCATTGGCTGGGAGCGGGCGGGCAGCCCCGGGGCGGGCCGGGCACCGGGATAAACCCCCGAGCACGGCCCCGGTCCGGGTGCCGAGGGCTCGGGGGCCGGAGGATGCTCCTCAGGGTGTGGATCCTCTGCTGCCTGCTCCTCACCCTGCTCCAGCGCGGTAAGAGCAGCCCGGAGCTGGGGCTGTGCGGTGCGGCGAGGGGGTAGCAGCCGGGTGGACTGCAGAGAGGTGCCCAAGAGGTCGGGCGCGGGGTCTGGCCTGGCAATGAGTCCCCACAGGCCCCCTGGCCCATCTCTTTCCTCCATTCCACCGTGTCCTCTCCTGCCCTTCCCTTGGAGGATGCTCTGGGCAGGGTTTGCCCACAGGGTTGGTGCTTGCTTGAAAACCATTCTGCTTCTTGCCAATGCCAAAGCAGAGCCAGGAGCCTCCTGCTCCCGTTCCCTACCCTCAGTACAGTCACCCCTGTTCTGCTCAGCTTGGTCTGGGAGGAGGAGGAGGTGGCATGTCTGAGGTGCTGGGAGCATCCCAGCTAATGCTCCAGTGCAGCCCTAGCACCCACTGTCTCTTTGCTGCAGGGTGTGGGGACACAGACTATGGGGACCTCGAGGATGAAGGTAAGACCCTGATGCCATAGTCCCAGCATGGTTGTGGCCCCAGCTGCCACAGCATCCTCACAGCCATGGATTCTGCTGCCCTCGCACAGTCCTGCAGGTCCTGCTGGTGCTGACAGCACTGTCTCTCCTTCCAGGTTACTACATGTACCTGGATGAGGATGGTGAGTAGAGCTGCCATCCTGCCAACCTGGCTGTCCTCCCCACCTGCCCACAGACCTCCTGTGATCTGTTCTGGGGCTCACAAGGGCCCAGGCCACAGGGCCCACATGGCCATAGACAACCCCAGTGGGGACCCTCCAGGGCCACGCATTGAACTCCCGTGTGGCAGATGAGCCCATAATAGGCAGAGCTGGGAGTGTTCCCCATGGGTGACCCCAAACATCCCCCTCAAAACCGAAATAGGAGGGAGAGGTGGGGGGACATGCTAGGATCTGGCCGGTGCTCTGCAGAACTGCCGGAGGTGCTGGGGGGGGCAGCCCGCTGCCAGGACACCTACCAGGACTGGATCTCTCTGTACTGCTGGGCTCCTCTCCATGCCACCCTCATGACCACCCCCGAGGGCAGCCGCTGCTGCTGGGACCAGATCAGCAGGTGGGTCCATGCCGGTCCCCGTGGTGCCAAATGCACACCCAGAGTGGGGCCACTGGAGTGGACGTGGCCTCACGGTGCCCCCCCCCCCCCTGCAGCACCTACAGTGAGCTCTCTGGCTGCACCCAGCTGCTGGCCCAGCTCCTCTCCTGCCCCTGGCCCAGCTCTGTCCTCGACGCCTTCTTCCTGCAGGTTCATGCTGAATACTTCATCAACTGTACAGGGGCTGAGCCCCCCCGGCCGAGCGTGATGCCCCCCAGGCTGGCTCTGGCTGTGGCCATGGGGCTCAGCTGCCTCGTGCCCCTTGCAGCAGCTGTCGTGCTCAGCAGAGCCCCAAAGGGGGCTCACACCCCGGCCCCTGCCTGCCCCCATGCCTGTGAGCAGCCAGCGGCTGCCCCCTCCATTCCCAGTCCTGGGAATTGAGGGGTGGGCCGGGGGTGCAGGGGACAGGGCAGAGCAGTGATGGGGGTCTGGGCATCCCTGGGAATGGAGTGGGTCCCGTGGCATTGGGGAGGGGGAAGCTGGGCCTGGGGCTCCGGATGCCTGCATCTGCCCCGAAAGCAGGGGAGAGTTAGGAGAAGGGGATTGGGGTCCTGACCCTGCATGGGATGACCCCTTTCCCAGCTGGCACGGAGCAATGGGGATGCCAGGCTGGGGATGGGGGAGCCTCAAGCTTTGGCTGGTAGCCACTGTCCTGTCCCTGCCCATCCCCTCCGGACACCTCAGGAGCAAGGCAGCCGTCCCAGCCCCGGGGCTGTGCTGAGATCATTGGGTGTCTCCCTGGCAGAGGCTCCTGCCGCCCAGCCGGAGGCTTCACCGGCTCCAACCAAGAGCAAGACCAGGGGGCTCCAACCCTGCGGCCCCCGGAGCGCCAGGGCCCTGATGGCTTCCAGATGCAGCCGCTCGCCCATGGGGGGTCCCGCATTGCTGCGGGGCGGTGGTGCAGGGTCAGGCTGCTCTGCAGGGAGCGCACAGCCAGGCAAGATCAGCTTCCTGCAGCAGGGAGGGTCCCTCCGAGTTGCGCTTCATCCCGGCCCGGTTCCACTCAGTGCATCCCATGGGCGGGTTGTTAAAGGGGAAGCTTTGGACGCACGCTCTGCCCTGGGCCGGGGGTGAAATGAGCTCACTCGGCCTCAGCCCGGTCCTGGGGTGGGAATGCCGAGGGCAGCGCTGCTGCGGGGGGATGCGGGCCCCAGGGGAAGGAGCGGAGCCAGGAGCGAAGGGCACGGGCAGGGCGGTGCGGGAGGACGGCGGCGTGGCCGGGGACTGGCAACGTCGGCCGAGCCTCTGCCCCGTCCTCACCTCCCCGCCTGCATCGGCCTCGCACCGGGGCAGGTCACGGCACCTCCCGACCCTCCTCGGCTGAGGCAGGGCCCGGGGCTGCCGCGGCCATGCCGGCCATGGGGCAGGTGCCCCGGGGGAGGCAGCAGCCGCAGTGTCGGGGCTGCGGGTCCGCGGAGCCCGAGCGGCAGCCCCCGTCCGGGGACACGGCGCTTCCCCATGCACTCCCCCCGCGGCCGGGCTGCCTGCCCTCCGCGCAGGGGACGAGGGATTTCACAACCCAGCCCAGACACGATTAAAGAGAAATACACAAGTAAACAAACAGCGGCCTCGTCAAACTGGACGTGCGGCGCGGGGAGCGGAGCCTCGGGCTGCCGGGTGAGGCTCGGGCTGCCCCGGTGCAGGCTTGCGGGAGCGATGCCCGCAGGGGCCGGTGGCCCCGCACGGCCGCGGGAGCCCGTCGGGAGAGCCGCTTTAAAGCAGCGCTGAGCAATCTCATTTTTCACACGTCTCCTGTAGTCAAACTGCCCCTGTCAGAGGAAAGGAGTTGCTTCCTGTTATTTCCATTGAAATACTTGTCCCGGTCGTCAGCCGCAGGCTTCTGCGGGATGGCACCGCGCACGCCGATGGGCTCCGGCCGGGTCTTTGGAGGGGTCCTGCTGCTCTGGGGTAAGTGTGAGGGGGACGGGAGGCTCCGGTGCCTTGCACCACCCCGGACGGGGGCCCGAAGCCAGGGTCTTGGCTCATCCCAGCCTGGGCAGTGGGGACAGCATTGCCTGCGTGGCCAGGGACCAGTGGCAGGCAATGGGGGCTGTGGGGCAGCCCCCACCACAATCACCCCCCAGCTTTTGGCAAATGACCCACAAGAGCGGTTGGAGAGCGCCGCTACACCCTGGGCTGGGACAGGAGCTGTGGCACCACCAGTGCTCGGGCAGAGACAGGCTGGACGGGGCTGTCAGGGACAAAGACCAGGATGTGGCAGTCTGCCCTTGTTGCTACCACTGTGCCAGCCCAGAATTACCCCATGGCTGTGACGGAGCTCCCTATGGCAGTGCCCACCAGGGCAGTTCACCACAAATCCGGCACTGCTGCCTCATGCCGTGAGCCCTAGGCCGAGGGCAGGAGATGGACGGGCTGTGGGGCTCTGGTGTTCCAGGCGGGATGTGCCCATGGCAGGCAGTGCTGTGTGTGAGCAGCCAGCGGGTGGAGGGGCTCTCCGGCAGTGCTGTGCTGCGGCCAGAGCTTCCTTTTCCTGCCCCAGCCCTGTCCAGCTGCAACGCAGCCACCAGGGGCAATGGGGTGGCCTCTGTGGTGGTTCCCCATGGGCAGGGGCATGGTCGCCCTCACACTGTGGCCCAGGGCCCACAGCCCCCTAACACCCCTCCAAGCCCTTGGGCAGCTGCCTGCAGGCCCTGCCTGTAGGGCTCTGGCAGCACGCTCCCTTGCAGCCCCAAGGGACACCCCAAACCAGTGCTCTCCTGCAGACCCAGCTCTGTCGGGTCCGTCTCCTGCTGACCCTGTCCCCCCACTCCACAGTGCTCCTGGGGACCAGGCTGTCCCCTGTGGTTGCCGAGGTGGAAGGCTTTGGCCAGGATGCCAGGACAAGCCCGCCCATGACCATGGCCATGTTCAACTGGACGGAGCAGCTCGTGGGTGAGTGCTGGGACTTAGCCAGGGCCGGGCAGTGGCGCAGGGCCAGCTCTGCACAGCAGGATGAACCCCGTCCTTCTGCCTGCAGAGGAGATGTACACCAACCTCACACAGAAGTGCTGGGATTTCTTTGTCGAAGTGATGAGGAACGTGACAGCATCAGAGCTGTGCGAGTGGAAAGTCATCAGCAGGTACGGGGTGGCTGGAGACCCCCCCAGGCAGCGCTGCAGGGGTCTGGGGGCCTCTGGCCAGCTCTGGGGATGGCCCTGGTGGGGGAAGGTGTATATGGGGACTCTTTGGTGAGTGTGTTGCCTGTGGTCCCTCCATCCCTGGAGCCACATGGTGGAACCAGCTCCCAGGACAGTGGGAAGGGTTTGATCGGGGCAAAGCCCTGGCCAAAGCACCCAGGGCCCCCTTCTTCTCCAGCAGCTCCTCTGTGTCCTGCAGCTACCTTGTGTCCCCATCCCCTCCCAGCACCCTGTGCTCTCTCCCCAGGCCCTACAGCTTGCTGCAGGCCTGCCTGGAGGACTGGGCTGACCACCTGCACTATGGCTACCCCAACGCGCTGGCAGAGCAGTACATCTTCCAGAGCCACCACCGCTACTTCCACAACTGCACCCTGGAGCACCAGGTCTACTTCGACCCACCCGAAGATGTGCTGCTGGCCATGATCATCGCCCCCATCTGCCTCATCCCCTTCCTCGTCACCCTTGTCATCTGGCGCAGCAAGGATGGCAAGGCCCAGCCCTAGCGCCGCAGCTTGGGCACCACGGCTCCAGCTTCCCCGTCCTCAGCGGGCAGAGACCGGGCAGCGGCCGTCCGTGTCCCGTGCACGTGCTGCCCGCCCAGGGGTTGAGGGGTGGTCTCCGCGGGGGGGTCCCGGGGCTACCGGCACCCGCTGCTGGGGCAGCCCCGCTGCTCCCGGATGGGGATTAAACGTTTCTTCCCCCCTACACGTGCTGCCGGTTCTTGCACCGCTCGTTGCCACCGGCCCTGACACAGCCCCGCGGGGCAGCGCTGGGAGCTGCTGGAGCCCGCAGCCCCGGGCGGGGAGCGCGCACGGCGCGGCACCGAGCACCGAGCACCGAGTACACGGCACTGAGCACTGGGCAGCGGCCACGTGGGGTGTGGCTCAGAGGGGGCGTGGCTTTGCGGTGGAGGCGTGGCTTCGAGGGGGCGGGGTTTCTCGGGCGCCGGGGCTCGACGGGGCGGGCCGGAAGCGCTCCTGGCCGGGCGGAAGACGGCGGCGGTTCCGGTGGCGGCGATGAGCTTCGCGTGGCCCTGGCAGTACAGCTTCCCCCCGTTCTTCACGTGAGCACCGGGAGCGGAGGGGGGGGGGGTACGGGGGGGGGCCGCGGAGCCGCTGACCGGAGTCCCCGCAGGCTGCAGCCCAACGGGGACACGCGGCAGAAGCAGCTGTCGGCCTGGTGCGCGCTGGCGCTCGCCTACAGCCAGCGGCACCGGCTGTCCGCCATGACGGTGCGGGAGGCGCAGGACAGCCCCCTCTTCGCCAACCACCGCCTGCAGCGTATCCTTTGGGGCCCCCCCCGCGCCCCCCCCGCAACCCCATTCCCGGTGCACGTGTCCTTAACCCGCGCGCAGGGAAGCTCCCGTTGGAATCCATCCAGGTGGTGCTGGAGGAGCTCCGCAAGAACGGTGGGTGCCGTCGGGCGGGGGGGGGGGGGGGGGGGGGGAAGGGGGGCCCGACGGCTCAGTTCCTTCCCATACACACAGAGTGCACGGAGCTGGGGTGGGGATGGGGAGAGGCTGCGGCTCCGGGGGGGCCATGGGCAGCGCATGTCACAGGACCTGGGGGTTTGAGCCTTGTCATAGGCCTGTGCCCTGGTTAAACCTCTTCTCCTTGTGGATTTTAGGGAACCTGGAATGGTTGGATAAGAACAAAACCAGTTTTCTGATCATGTGGAGGAGACCAGAAGAATGGGGGAAGCTCATCTATCAGTGGGTGAGGATGCAGATGTGGTGTGTGGGAGGGCTGGGACCACTGGAATCTGATTCTTTTGCTTCCTCGCTGCTTCTCCTGTTTCTGGCTGTAGCAGTGAAGCACAGAGACGTTAACAGTGCCTTACTTGCTGTAAGGTGCGGTTGTGTTCCTATGACACAAGTCCTTATTGTGAAATACTTGGCTGAGAGAGCAGAGGTGCAGGGAAAGGAACCTCCAGAGTTTCCTCAGCTGTTGTTTCTTGGCTCCCCAGTGCCCCAGGTGTTTCCAGGGTATTTCTGCTCATTGGGTGATGTCTGTGTCCCATTTTGTTTGCACTGAGAGGTTGTGCTGAGGGTATTAAATCACCCGGGTGAGATTTGGTATATTGCTTTTATGTTTCCAGGTGTCAAAGAACGGTTTGACCAACTCTGTGTTCACACTGTATGAATTAGTCAGTGGAGACGATACAGAGAATGAAGGTAAGATCGTGTGTCCTGTTTGGAGCAGGTTTTCAGAGCATGCTGATGGCAGTGAGATTGTAGTTTTATGGACTAAATGCTTTTGAATTGCTTATGCAAGTCCCCCACTTTTATTGCACACCACTGGCAAATGTCCCTCTGGAGACTCTTTTACAGCCCTGTATGAACATCTCCCTTTGTTCCCACTGTTTGCATTTACACCTTTCCACACCCCAGCTCTTATCTGGCCCAAGGTACCAGTGCTTTGGGTTTGTTGGGCTCCTGCGCTGCCTCTGGGACTGCTGTGACTCATTCCCTCCTCTCTGTTGACCTTCAGGCTTTGTTCCCGATGCAGCAGCATCAGGATGAGTGTGTAACTCCAGATTTGGGTAGTTACAGTGCTGGGGTCTGAGAGTGCTCCTCAGAGCCCTCTGCTTTGCTGCTGCCAGCCCCTGGTGGGCTTTGTAAGCCTCTTTGTTTCCTGATGGGGTTTTCTTCTCGCTGTTGATGGCATCTCTGTCCTTCCCTAGAGTTCCACGGCTTGGATGAGGCGATGCTGCTCCGTGCCCTGCAAGCCTTGCAGCAAGAGCACAAGGCTGAGATCATCACGCTGGACGATGGCCGAGGTGTCAAGTTCTTCTGATGGGAGTCCCCTGGCTCTGCCCTGGCTGCTGGAGCGGTTCTCTGTGAGGGGTTGCTCTCCTGGCCTGGGTGCAAGCCACGGCTGAAGCAGCTGCACACTCGGGACATCCTGGGGCAAGGAGAACCTTCGGAGCCTCCCAAAGACACAACTTAGAAACATTCAGAGATCCTCTTGTCTTGTCTCCCTGTTGATTGTGTTTGAGAGGCTAAAGCTGCTCTAGAGAGGGACTGCCCAGAAGGGAGATGCTTGGGCCTTGCTCCTGCTGCTGATCCCCGTTCCTGAGGGACACAGTGGCCTCTTCAGCTGCTCAGGCTGTGCCTTGCAGGGCAGCCCCTTCCCTCCTGCCCAGTGCGTGGGCTCTGCAGCCACACGGCATTGCCAAGGTGGGAGTGAGCACAAGGAGGTGGTTATCACTGTACTGTGGAAGCCCTCAACAGCAGGATGATCTGTGCTTGCTGCAGAGCAGGCTGTGCAGAGGGTGGGGTGGCTGCCAAGGAACTCATTTGGAGTAATTAAAATGAGTTGTATTTATAGAGCAGCCTGGATGGTTTAGTCTATCTTTATTTTAACATCAGGAACCAAACCGAGCAGCGTACCAGATTCCTGCCCTTCAGCCACGTTTTCTTCCTGCACCAGTGGAGCGCAGCAGCGTGCTGGGAACACTGCGCAGCATTCCCAAGTGGGAAGCAGACAGCACAAGTGCTTTTCTCCACATACCAGCGCTATGGGCTGTGTGGGCCCTTGCTGCCTGTCTTGAGGGCAGCATTTACTTTCATTTTCCATGTGCAGACTGCTGATAGCTGAGGGGATTGCTGCAGAGGTGTGTGGTAAAGCCTCTGCAACAGCGGCTGGTGCAGGATATGACTACAGTCTTAGATTCCCAGTGCTGATAACGAAGTGCCCAGCTTGTAAGAAGCCACCACCCAGTCCATGACCGGTAAATCCTGAATTGCTGATGGGGGAAGCTGTGCCAGGATCACACTTGGCTTCCCTGTCCTTCACCCAAGCCCTGGGTGCTGGCTGCAGGCACAGGTGGGGTTCTGTGCTGCAGCCACCTTTGGTCATTCCCAGTGTGGTGGCTCTCAGGATCCAGCTCCCCAGTATGCTGCATCTGTCTGTCCCAGCCGGTGCTGAGCAGCCTGTCTTGCCCTTGCAGGATGACTTGGCACTGGTTCAGCTGCAGCCCTCGTGGACAGTGGGTGATGCTCAGTGTAGACAGGATGCTGCAGTCAGGCTCAGTCTGTGGGGTGGTGACATGTGGAAATGTCCTGTTTGGAGCTGAGTCCATGGGGCTGAGCTTGGTGGGTGTCCTGGTTTCATGTGCCCAGGGTTCCTCTCTGCTGGTGAATTCCTGTGTGACAGCACATGTCCACTGGAGAAAGGCATCGGCAGCACTTGTCGTGAGCCACTGACACATTGGGCTAATGTGGAGGCTGATCCTTTCTGGAGACCATTGGCCCTGCGATGGCTGAGGTGAGTGAACAGGATGGCACAGGTTGTGCTGTGCTGAGAGCCCTGTGGTGTGTCCCACAGTGGGCATGGGGCTCCTGCCTCTGCAGCCAGCGAAGTCTCTGTAGGAACCATCAGCTACCACCGGCTGCCCTGAGCTTGTTCCCATGTCCAAGATCTGCCTCTTCCTCTCCATGCCACCCACACTGGACCCTTCCCTCTCTGGTTGCTGCACCTCCATGTATCCCTGCAGCGATCCCTGTTTCTGTGCTGGCTGCTCTAGGTTTGCTCCGGATGAGGAGCCTTTAGCAGCCAGGCTGGGGATGTTTGTGTTCCTTGCTCTCTGTATGCATGATGCCGATGCTCAGCATTGTGTTGCGTGTGCTGTGTGTAACCTGACTGTCCTTGAGTCAGTCTGTGTTCTTAATTAAATTTGCTCCCTTCCTAGGAAATGGCTGATGTGACATTAGATAAGCCCAAACCAGCCTTCTTTCCAATGCAGTCCTGGCAGTGATTCACTTGTCTCAGCTCCTTACTTAGTTGCTTACTTGGAGGAGAAAGAGCAAGTCCTCCCCTTCAGAACGGACACTGGGTAATCTTCCTTTTCCACACCCTCTTGGCTGGTTCCAAAGGGTCGCATCCGGCTGCACCCATAGGGTCCTGTGGGACCAGTTCCCAGTAGCAGCTGTTCCCTCTGCAGGGAACGGTGCAGCCTGTATCTGGGGGTGAGCTCAGCTCCTGCAGCAGGTAAAACAAGAGCCCTTTGAACCTGGTTTCCTTATCTTTATTCAGCACTTCATAATGGTTGATGGTGTAATCACAGCACGGGGACACCAGAGCCAGCCCAGAGATGCTGTGAGGCTGCTCTGGCGTCAAGCCCTCCGGTGCTGGGTAGAGATGGAAGAGTCATGATTAGACTGCTCAGAGGGAGTGTGGCAGCCTCCAACCACGACATTCCCATGACTGGGAGCAGGTTCACCTCTTCCTGGTGCTTCAGACACCGCGTGGGAGAAGGGAACTCTTGGGGCAAAGTGAAGGAGGAGCCGAGTATGGAGCTGGATATGGCTGGAACCCACCCAGGTGGCTCCGTGCCTGCCACTTCTTTGCCTCCACTGTGCTGCCAGGGCCTGGGGTCTGCACACCCCATCCCCACTGGTCCCTTTGCATAGGAGTTTGGTGTTGGAGAGTTTAATACCCAGCCCTAAATCTCCGTGTCCCCCCCATGCCCCACTGCAGGCACAGTCCAAGCTCTGTCCCCACCAAGGGCCTCACTGGAGAAGGTGCCTTTTCCATGGGGGGGCCAGCGCAGCCCCCGGCCTGTGGCCACTCTGGGGCCGTTGCCACGTCTGGCTGCAGTGATTAGGACTTGCTGCCCAGGGCGAGGCAGAGCCAGAGGGGTTGCTGCCAGATAAGGCACTATCGGGTCACGCACACTCGGATCCCACTGTCACGGGGGAGGAAAAGTGCCAAGAGGTTTTATTTAATGTGGCCAGTTTGAGACAAGATAAATGTGTATGTTAGGATGGATGTGCAGGTGGGTTCCAGTTGTAATTCTGGGCTAAGGAAATCCTCCGGAGTTATCAAGTTATCTGCCTGGGATTAAAGCTGCGACTGAGGTTTGGGTGACATCTCCCTGAACCCATGTGTCAGGGCAAGGTGGAGGCTGCGAGCCGTGGGGCTCTGCAGAGCTCTCATCCATTCAGATCCTACCCAAGATGGGTACCTTGTGCCTCACAGCCTGAGCTGTGCATCCCCCATCTGTGTTCAACCCTTCCTGCACCCCCTGTGATCTCCCCCCAAGCTCTGGAATCAGCATGGACAATTCCTGGCAGGTCTTGCTGGAGCAAGGAGCTGAGTAGGGCTTTGATTCACGATCTAATCCTGAGGAGGGCGATTACACAGTCCCCTGCTCCCTTCCTGGCAGACAAACGCAAGCAAGAAATGGGCTACGTTGCCTGATTGCAGCGGTTCCTCAAAGCAGAGGCCAATGCTGGCACTCGCAGCCCAGAAATGTCACCCTGATAAGAAGGGAGCTGTGGGCACCATCACAGGGCTGCAATGGGCACCTGACTGCCCAGCGGGAGCTTTTGTTTTCAGGCCAAGCTGACTCCAGCTTGGAGGGGTGGGAGGGCAGGAATCGGAGCTAACGTCTCCTGAATTTCCTTTCCTGCCTTCATGGGTCTCTCCTGGCTTTGGATCGCGCTGTGTCACCCTGCATGCGCCAGGTCTGCGTTTGGGGGGGACACGGCTGTGCTGTGTCCATCCCTTCCTGCACGTTTCCAGGATCGCTGAGTAGAAACAATCTGACCTTAGGGAAAAGAAATTAGCGCCTGACTCAATTGCTTTGTGTTTTGTGTAAACAGCCTCACCGGGTAGAACAGCCTCCTCCTTTCACCTGGAGAGACAACAAGCTCTTGTCCCAGCTGTTGGCTCGCCCAAGGCTGACACACGCGTTCGGATCTTCCTATTTGCAAGACCCTAATGCCAGGGTGGGGAGCGGTGGGGAGCAGGACGGGGCTGCTCCTGGACACGCTGCTCCGGAACCCCGAGTCAGAGCCCCGAGGTGTCCAAACCAGGCGCTTTCCTGCGCCCCGGCTTCGACTGCGCCGCCCCCCCGGGAGGGCTCCGGTTCAGCGGCCCCAGCGGCGAGAGAAGGGCTCCGAGTCCCCGGTGCCCGGGGAGCAGTGGCCCCGGCGGGGGGAGCAGCGGGAGGTGAATGCCTCCATCCCCGCGGGCAGCGCCGCTCGGAGCTGGTCCCGCACAGCTGCCCGTGCCCGGTGGCGCAGCGCAGGAGGGAGGCGGTGGCCGTGGGGGGCGGGCCCGGGCGGGGCGGGGGAGGTGCCTTCGGGCTGGGCCGGGGCCGGTGCTCGTCGGTAGCTGCGGGGCCACCGGGTGCGGAGCTGCTGCGGGAGCGCTCGGCCCGGGCCGGGCTGAGCCGATGCTCGTGGCAGCGGCCGCCGGAGCCATGTCCCAGCCCGAGGCGGAGCGGCCGGGAGGGGAGTCCGCACCGGAGCCGGGGCTCCCCGGGCGGGCCCCGCACCGCAACCGGCGGCTCTCGGGGCGCGACTCCCGGCGCGCCTCCTCCCGCTTCAACCGGCGGAGCTCGGCCGAGCTGGAGCTGCTGGGGTACCCGGCACCGGGCGAGGGGCGCGGGGGGTCCCCACCGCTGCTGCCGCCGCCGGGAGCTGCCGGGCACCGGGAGCCGGAGGAGACGGAAAGCGAGGAGGTGGAGACGCGCGCGGTCGCCACCTCCCCCGACGGCCGCTTCCTCAAGTTTGACATCGAGATCGGCCGCGGCTCCTTCAAGACCGTCTATAAGGGGCTGGACACGGAGACCACGGTGGAGGTTGCCTGGTGCGAGCTGCAGGTACGGCCGCTCTGCCCCGTCAGGTTCCCCATCATGGACAGCCCCCCCCTGCTCCCGAGCCCCTCTGCCTGCCGCTGCCGTGCGGGACCTTCCCGGCAGGGACCCGAGGTCCCTCGTTGGTGCCCCACACCTCGGTGCAGTGGGGCTGCAGCGGCAGAGAGGGCAGAGAGGACTGGGCCCAGACTCCCCTCACTTTCCCTCATCCTTCCCTGGAGCTGCAGGGGCTCTTGGCCCGGGCCTGGGCTCCCCGGGTAACACACTGCTCCTGGCCACCCTGCCCATCACATGCTCTTTGTCGTCTGCCTTCCCACTGCCTGTACTATGGAGTGCTCCAGGGGTATGGAGTGCCTGCACTCCTCGTGCCAGTCCCAGCTCTGGGGGTTTACAGGTGGATCCAGGACCTGCTGCAGGGACTGAGCACCCGCTGCCTTTTCACTGCCCACCAGCCTGCAGCTTTCCCTTTGGAAGGGCAGCAAGGGCAGGAGCCCTCTCTGGTGCTGTGCCTGTGCCAGTGCTGGAGGTTTGCTCTGATAGCCCTCGCTGTGTGCAGGGGCACGTGCTGCAGTGAGCCCGGGGCTGGGCGTCTGTTGGGAGCGACCTTGCTGTGCTCTGGCTGCTTGACCTTGGCTGAAGTGGTGTCTGTGGGCACCTACACGTGGTTTCTGTGGTGCTGCCAGGGGCTCTTTGCAGGCAGCACCAGAACCGGTGGTTTTCCAGGTCTCTGAGCATGCCCCCAGCTCCTCCTGCTGCCCTGCTCCTCCATCCCCTTTGCTGCCCTGCTCCTCCATCCCCTTTGCTGCCCTGCAGCCCTGCGGCAGGATGCTGACAGCAGGGCGCTGGTGGCAGCGGTGAAGGTGTTGCCAGGTTCCACAATGCCTGCTCCCACTTGTTGCTTTTGATGGGCCTGATCTTGTCCATGGAGCTGTGCAGGGAGAGCCATGCCATGGAGCTCTGCTTTCCCCATGGAGCTCCCCTTTCCTCATGGAGCTCCCCTTTCCCCATGGAGCCCCTGGGGAGGGGCATTGGTGAAGTCCAAAGTCTCCAACAGGCTCCTGATCCTGGGGTGGCTGCTGGGAGGTCCAAGTCCTTGTCAACACAGAAAAACGTGTCTTGCGAGTTTGTTGCCTTGTTCCGAGAACCCTGGTGCAGCTGCAGGCGGGTGCCGGGCTGGGCCCAGCACTGCAAGATCCTGCGATAGCAGTGGGTGATGCTGGAGGGGCTGCCTGTGGAAGGTGAGGTCTTGGGCCTATGCCTGCCTCTGGGTTGCACAATTGTCTCATCCGGCTCCGTTCTCCCCTTCCTTGTGCAGCTCTGTCCAAATGCTCCTGAGCCTCATTTGAGTCCTCTGGCAGGGAAGGGCTCTCTTTGGTGAGCCAAGTGCCTTCCCGGGATGAGTGAGCTGTGCCCAGTGCTTCCCACCAGCTGGCTCTATGAGTCTTATCCCCTCATCCACATGTGCCTCAGCTCCGTGCCCTCCTGCTGCTCATTCCTATGGGACCCCTATCCCCATACCATAGGGTCAGAGCAGCTCCTGTGTGTCCACTGGGTCTGGATGTGGCCCTGATGCTTGTCGTGCAGCCCAGGGCAGTGCCCACGGGCACACAGAGCTCTGTTTACCAAAGGGCTGGTCACGGAGCAGGCAGGGGAAGCTCTGGTGTCTTGTGAGAGGGTGAGGCTGCACCATCCCTGGTGCAGGGAATGGAGTTGGGAAGCAGCCGCTGTGCCCGAGCCCAGTGGGCATGTACTGGTGCCGGCCCTGAGCCTGCCGGGCTGCAGTGGGGCCGTGTGCCTGAGAGGCTGAGCTCTGGCTGGGGAGCATCCCATGGGTATCCCACAGTGCCTGGCAGACCTGGCTGCTTGGGCCACCACCATCACCTCCCAGGGGAGCCGCAGCCTGGCTGCACATATGAGCCTGTCAAGGGGCAGCCCCAGTGCTTGTCCCTGCTCTGTCCCTCTGCCCCAGCCCTTTCCCTTCCCCATCCCACTGACTGCTCTTCATCCAGTGTCTGTTGTCCCAAAATCCACGTCCCACAAGGGTCTGAGAGCACAGAAAAGGACTTTCAGCAGTTTGTTGTTTTTTCAGCAATCATGCAACAATCAGACTCTGTGACACAAATACGGGATTTGGAACCGCAAATAAAACTGGTTGTGGTTCTGCCCTTTTAAAAATAGCTTTGTCCTGGGTCTTTCACAGTTCTCCTTTTATTGCCTTTCAATTCTAAATGAATACCTGACCTCAGCCCTGACCTGTTCCGGTCCAGAGAGCCTTGTCCAGCTGCTCTGATGGCTCCTGATCCCACATCCCAGCTCTCTGTTCCATCCTTGCCCTGCCCTTCCCTCCCGGGTACCCGGTGACCTGGAGGATGTTTCTGCCTGTCCCCTGCCTTCCTGTGGGACCCCACTGGGGACCTGCCCGTCCCTGTCCCCCTGTGCCACTGCCCCCAGTCCTGAAGGCAGCATCTGTCTTTGCCTCCTGCCTGCATCCCACAGCCCCCAGTGACCTGTTTGTGCTTTCCAGCTTTAGCCTGGGGACTATTTCTGTTGATAGGTGCTGTGGGCAGTGGGAAGGAGGAAGCAGGGAGGAAGCTGGAGGCCCAGAGCAGGATCGAGCTGTAAATACCTGTCTGTGAGCGGTTTTCCTGTGGGTCCCCTTGGGCTCTCTGGGTGCTGCCGTGCCCCCCAACTCCTGCACTGCAGGGGCTGTGGGCACCTTCCCAAAGCCCTGCACCTCCTCAAACCCTGTCCATTGCGCACCAGCCTGTCCTGCCTGCGCTGTGCTTGGGAATCGTGCGGCCCTGGGACAGTGCCTGGGAGCTCTGCCCCTCCGTGGGATGAACTGAGCAGGGTGACAGGATTTGCGGGTTTAGGAACATGAGTGTGTGAGCTCACAAGCATGCACAAGGTTTCTGCTCAGCACGCAGTGGTGGCGGTGGTAGTGGTGATGCACAGGCACCCGCTGTGGTGCTGTGGCTGCAGGGAGGATGCTGGGCTGCCTCCAGTGCTCTGTGTCCCACCACAGCATCACTGTGAGCCTACATCCCCCCTTTCCAGGCACAGCTCTCACCCCCTGCCTGGGTCACTGCAGAGCCAGGGCACTGCGGGGGTGCAGCCCCCGAGGACAGCGCTGGGCAGATCCTCCTGCTGCAGAGCCGGAGCCGTCCTGGCCGTGCCCAGCGCTCCCTCCTCCCGCTGTTGGCCCCGACGGGCTCCCCAGCAGCCAGCTCCTGGCGCACGAGATGGGGCTGGACCGGAGCCACCCAGCTCCTCACCCGTCCCCAGCGTCCTCCGCTGCCCTGCCCGGCCCGAGCTGCTGCTGCGGGAGGACGCGGTGTCCCCGTGCGGGGCTGGCAGCGCTGCCCGGGGCTCAGCACCTCCTCTGCCCGCTCCAGCACCCGCTGGGTGCTCGGCAGGATGCCGGGGACAGGGACCCGCTGCTGCTTTTGTTGTGCGGGAGGAACGGAGCCGGGTGAGCCCTGGTGCAGGCTTGGGGACAAGCGCAGCTCCCCCAGGTTTGCCTCCAGGCACCCGGGCTGCGGGGACCCCTCTTGCCAAGCTGGGAGAGCCGTGGCTGCTGGGACTCCCTCCCTGCAGCTGTTCGTAGCCCCTCTTGGCTTCACCGTGCCGGGTTTGGGGCGCAGCGAACCCCCAGGCTCCTCGGTGAGGATGGGGCCGGGGTGTGAGGGCAAGCACGGCGCTGGGCAGGGCCGCCCCTGTGCCCTGGGCCATGCACAGGCTTCGGTTGCTGTTTTCCTCCTCCGGTATGAAAGGTCCCATTCATCGGCTGCAGCAGGGCTCAGGTTCTCATCTGGGCTGAGCCGGGTCCCCGAGCGTGTGTTAAAAGCGGAGGGGATTATGGAGCGGCTCCAGCCCGGGCGCGGGGCCGCTGTGATGCAATGGAGGTGTTGGGAAAGCTGCTTGTGCTGATGGAAGCGGCCACCGGCCAAGGAGCCGAGCTCGGCTCTGGCAGCGCTGGTGGTGGCAGCGCCGTGGCTGCCAGCAGCAGCCTGGGGGGTTTCCTTGGCCCCACAGGGTTGAATGGGGTTTCCTTGGCCCCACAGGGTTGAATGGGGGTCCTGGCTGGGGGCCCCGCTCGGCAGTGGCTGGGCCCTTTGGGGTCCCTCATTGTGGTGTTTGTTGCTGCTCCCGGTCCCTCTCCTGCCCCTGCCCTGCCTGCGGCTCAGGGTTTGCAGCTCTCTGGGCTTGGGGCAGGACCCGGCTCCTGCTGGGTCCGGCTGGTGGCTCCCCCCTTGTGGGGCCGTGTCCCTTGGGAAGAGGGGTCCATGTCCTCCCTGCTGGCCCCAGCCCCAGCTCTGCTCAGTGCCCTCAGCTTCGGTTTCCACTTTAATTAACTCGAGCAGGAGGAACATGGAAAAACCTGAGCTGGAGCCTCCCCCTCCTGCTCTCCCCAACAAAGGCCTCATTGAGGCTGGCCCAACACCGGCCATGCCGGTGCCCAGCGCTGGGAACTGGTGGTGCCCCGGTGAGGGGCTGTGCTGGGGGCAGCCATCGCAGAGCCCCTGCACATCCCCTGGGCTGGGTGCCTGCAGTGGGGGGTCCCCATCCTTTGATGGGGGATAAGAGCAATGGGGATGGGGACAGCAGGTCTGATCCCAGCTCTGCACTGGAGCCACAACAGCCCCTGGTACCTCATACGTAGGGATGAGGGCATCTGGGTCTCTTATAAAGCAGGGCATCCCCCTGTGCTTGCCATGGACCACGATGGCCCCATCACCTCTCCCCATTGCCCCCACAGACGCGGAAGCTGTCAAAGACAGAACGGCAGCGGTTCAGCGAGGAGGTGGAGATGCTGAAGGGGCTGCAGCATCCCAACATTGTCCGCTTCTATGACTCCTGGAAGTCGTCTATCAAAGGGCAGCTCTGCATCGTGCTGGTCACAGAGCTCATGACGTCTGGCACCCTGAAAACGTGAGCAGGACCCAGTGCAGTTTGGGGTGTTATGGGAGGGAATGGGGTCCCTGCAATGATGGGAGACATGGGTGCTGAGGTGGGACAACAGGCTCTGGTGGGCTCAGGTGGGATCTGGACACCCAGGAGCTTCCCTGGCACCACCCTGCATGGGGATGGGGTGGCCCCGGCACCCCAGCAGCACTGGCTGCTTCCTGGCACTGATGCTTGGAGCTCAGCTCCTCCTGAGCTGTTTCCTGTGCTGTGTCTGCAGAGTCCAGCCAAGATGCTCTTTGCTGCTGGCCCTGCCTGGGCTCCTGTGCCCGCATGGGCTCAGCGTGGCAGCAGGAGGAGGCTGGGCTGGGGCTGAGCCCCCTTGTGTCCCCCAACAGGTATCTGAAGCGGTTCAAGGAGATGAAGCTGAAGGTGCTGCAGCGCTGGAGCCGGCAGATCCTCAAGGGGCTGCACTTCCTGCACACCCGCTCGCCCCCCATCATCCACCGTGACCTCAAGTGCGACAACATTTTCATCACGGGTCCCACCGGCTCGGTCAAGATCGGGGACCTGGGGCTGGCCACGCTGAAGAGAGCTTCCTTCGCCAAGAGTGTCATAGGTGGGGTGCTGGTGGCACAGGGCTGGCGGCTGCCACAGTGGGGCGGTGATGGGGGTCACTGAGCCCCGCTCCTGCCCCCAGGTACCCCCGAGTTCATGGCACCGGAGATGTATGAGGAGAAGTACGACGAGGCGGTGGATGTCTATGCCTTCGGGATGTGCATGCTGGAGATGGCTACCTCGGAGTACCCCTACTCCGAGTGCCAGAACGCTGCCCAGATCTACCGCAAGGTCACCTCGGTGAGCTGGGCTGATGCTGGTGCTGAGCTGGGTGAGGGGGTGAGGGGGGCCTGGTCAGATGGGGCTGTTTGGCTTTGCTGCTCCCCAAAATGTGTCACTGTGCAGGTCCTGCAGCAGCTAAAACCAGTCTGGGTGGTGAGATGGGGCTGGGGGGTCGGTGGCTTGGCCAGGCCCCACATCCCTCACCCTGCGCCAGGCACTGCCAGCACGTTAATGGGGTGGAACGGGTGCAGGATTGCTCAGCCACCCCTCGCCTGGGGCACTGTGGCTGCTCCGCACAGTTCTGGCTGGCTCCTGCTCACTGGAGTGGAAACCCAGCACCCCGGGGCATGCAGGCTGGTGGGGCTGGGAGCCCTGTCCCCACATGTCCCTGCTGCCGGTGGGGCTGTGCCTGGTGGCATCATGGTCCTGCAGAGCCTGGCTTCAGTCCTGGGCCCTGGAAACCCAGCACCGTGGCAGGGTCCAGTACAGGAGATGCTGATGCACATCACCCCCAGGGCCTGAAGCCCAGCAGCTTCTACAAGGTGAAGGTGCCAGAGCTGAAGGAGATCATCGAGGGCTGCATCCGCATGGATAAGGACGAGAGGTAGCAGGGGACTGGGGCCTGGGTGGAAGAGCCCCCCCATTCTCTGCCCCCATGCTGAGCTGTGCTCCCCACAGGTACACCATCCAGGACCTGCTGGAGCACTCCTTCTTCCAGGAGGACACGGGGGTGCACGTGGAGCTGGCGGAGGAGGATGATGGCGTCAAGTCTGGGCTCAAGCTCTGGCTGCGCATGGACGACACGAAGAAGCTCCACGGCAAGTACAAGGACAACAACGCCATCGAGTTCCTCTTTGAGCTCTACAAGGATGTGGCGGAGGAGGTGGCCCAGGAGATGGTGGGTTCAAGGATGGAGGAGCCCTGGTCACTGCAGGGTCCCTCCACCCCAGCGTGACAAACCCTCCCGTACAGGTGGTCCTGGGCTTCATCTGCGAGGCTGACTACAAGCTGGTGGCCAAGGCTGTGCGGGACCGCGTGGTCGCCATCAAGCGCAAGCGGGAGAAGCTGAAGCGCTCCCGGGAGATGCTGTCACCTGCGGAGCCGGAGCAGCCGCCAGGGGTCCTGCGGATGCTGGAGGAGCTCAAGTCCCCTCTGCCGCCCGGAGCCCCAGTGCCCACCCTGCTCACACCCGGCTCTGGGGAGTCCATCTTCAGCAGCCCCTTCCCCCCCGAGCCTGAGGAGCCTGAGGCCGACCAGCACCAGCACTTCACTTACCAGCACACCAGCTACTCCTCGGCCACCTGTGAGTGGGGCAGCAACGTGGGCTGCGGTGGGGGGACCAGAGGCGTTGACCTGGGGTGGGAAGCGGGTGGGGGGGTCTCTCCCCACCTCCAGCTGTGCCGTGGCCGAGCCCCACAGCCCATGTGGGGCCGTTGCTCACGCGATGCTCCCGCAGCCGACGGTGAGACCGATGGGTACCTGAGCTCCTCCGGCTTCCTGGACTCCCCGGACCTGGCGCACAGCAGCCTCCCGGTGGGGGCCCCGTCGAGCCCTCCGCCCGCCCGCCCTGCGCGCTGCTTCCCCACGGTGAGCGTGGCCCCGCGGCGCTGAGGCCGGGGCGGGCGCGGCCTCGGCTGACACCGTCCTCTCCCCGCAGAGCATCGCGGTGCAGCTGCCCCCGGAGCGCCTGCCCTCGGCCAGCGGCTTCTCCTCCCCGGTGGACAGGTGAGGCCCCGGGGCCGGTGGGGCGGAGCGGGCGGCGGCTGCGAGCGGCGGCGCTGACGCTGCCCCTCGGGGCTTCCTGCAGCTACGCGTCCGATGTGGCCTCGGGCATGAGCGACGGCTGCGAGGGGCTGTCGGCCGGAGAGCAGAGCTCCAAGCTGCCCCCCAAGAGGGCTGCGGGGAAGCTGCTGCGGCGCAGGGCCCGCTCCCGGCTCCGCATTACCAATGTGAGTGCCGCGGGCAGCGGGCGGCTGGGCAGGATCGGACCCCGGGCTGAGCTGGCTGCGCTGCCCGCAGATCTCGGACAAGAACGACCGGGTGGTGGAGTGCCAGCTGCAGACCTACAACAACAAGATGGTGACCTTCAAGTTCGACCTGGACGGGGACAACCCAGAGGAGATTGCAGCCGTCATGGTGACTGTGGAGCAGGGGGAGGGCCGGAGCGTGCCCGGCCGGGCTGGGCGCTGACCACCCCTCTGCCCGCAGGTCCACAACGAGTTCATCCTCAAGTCGGAGCGGGATGGCTTCATCCACCGCATCCGGGACATCATCCACCGTGTGCAGACCCTGCTCCACAAGGATGGGAGCAGCGCTGCGGAGCTGCCCCAGACACCTGAGAATGAGCATAGCTCCGTGAGTGCCCAGGGTGGGCACCCACACTGAGTATAGGTGTGGGTGCTGCTGACCCCAGGGAGCCCAGCGGGAGAGGGCCAGGGTGCAGAGCCCTCTAGCCGTGGGTAGCAGCTGCCCCATGGCTGTGGCTCCAGGTCTCTTGCCTGCTCCTGCAATGGATTGTGGTGTACCCTGCCCAGTGCTGGGGCTGGGGAGGGAGCTTGGAGCAGCCTGTGAGGCCTCTGCCCCAGTGCTATCTCACTGCATCCCCTCAGCAGATGGACCTGCCGCTGCAGGAGCTGTCACGCTCCATCTCCTCGTCCTCACTCAGTGGTAGGTATCTGCCTTGTGCAGACCCTTCTCATCCCTCCCCACGACCCATGCAGGGTGGGTAATGGCCCTGGCCAAGCCCATGGAGCACATCCTTCCCTGGCTGAGTGCCGTCTGTCACCCCTGTGCCGCAGACCTGGGCTGCACCAGCCCCAGCCTCTCACTCCAGTCCCCAGTCCCACCGTTGCTGAGCAGCTCCCAATCAGAGAACAACCCCGGCAGCCCCATGGAGGCACCGGCAGCTGGTGAGCTGCAGCCAGCGCTGCTGGGCTCCCCTGCAGGTACCAACCTGCCCCGTCCATCCTGGCGCCTGGGCCGGTGCCCTCAGCAGCTCAGGGCTCCAAGGTGTCAGGGCAGAGACAGGAGGGGGCCTGTGGGGGCCGGGGTGCTCCTGATGCTCTTCTCTCTGCAGGCTCCGTGCAGACCTGGCCCCTTGTCTCGGTGGCTCCCTCCTGGCTGACAGCACCACCGGTGCTCCCACAGAGCCCCCCAGGCGGGCCCATCCCCACAACCCTGCCCCAACCCCTCCTGTCCCCTCTGCTGCTCCCCACATCCCCTGTCCCCAGCGAGCCCAGCAGCCCCCTCAGCCCCCCTGTGACCAGCACACCCTGGTCCCCCACCACCCCTTTCCTTTCTCTGGCCAATGTCTTCTCTCTGGCAGTGATGAGCGTGGCGCACACACTGCTGCCCAGTGTCTCCTCCATCGCCAGCTCCGGGGGGCACGTGTACCCACCGCTACTGCCACGGCCACAGAGCCTGGTCCTGGGGCCCCCGCGCTTTGTCTACCCGGACCCCACCAGCATGGCCAAGCCGGCGCCAGCCTCCAGAGGGACTCTGGTGTCAGCAGGGGCTGACGTCCCCCCTGTCAGAGGGCCTGTGCCATTCCCATCCCCGGCACCAGCCCCACTGCGCCCCACAAGCAGCAGTGCTGGGGGGAGTCCCCTGCCATCGCTGAGCACATCCACACCAGGGAGCCTGGAGGGCAGCGCGGTGAGTGCTGGGGTGGCAACGGCTCCTCAGGTGGGGCTCAGCTCCAGGGGGCTGGCTTGTCCCTGCAGATGCTGACCTGGGATGGGGTGGGGACCCCTGGGATGCAGGGAGGGCTGAGCAGGCAGTGGGTCTCAGGGCATGGGAACAGCAGTGGGGGCCAGGAAATGCAGGGGGACCCGGGTGGGGTGGTTGACAGTGTCTGAGTGCCTGCAGGTGCTGCCTGGCTCCCCCAGGCCCAGCCACTCGCTCATCATCTCAGCGTCACCAGCCCCTGGTGAGCCCAAGGCTCAGCTCTCACCCATCAATGAAGGTGAGGTGGGGAAGGGTCGAGGCTGCACAGGGCACTGTGAGACCCCCGACAACCCTCGTGCCCTGAACCCCACCAACTGCCCCTGTCCCCAGCAGAGGCCAAGCCCCAGATCCTGGGCCGGTTCCAGGTGACACCAACCAAGGACCTGGCAGTGACATCTCCGGTGCTGGGCAGCAGTGAGGGTGAGCAGCACGGCACAGAGCCGGGAGCCAGCGGCTCCCCCTTGCCTGCAGCCCCCGACACGAGGGGCAGCTCAAGCAGCAGCTCGGACTCAGTGCTGGAGATGGCGGAGCAGGACCGTGAGGCTGAGGAGGTGCTGGCTGAGGAGGGCACGGCAGCGGCAGCGGAGAGTGACCGGGAGGGTCCTGGCGAGGACGGTGGTGAGAGCGCGCCACAGGCGGTGATAAACCAGGTGTGGCTGAGCTACTCCCGCAGCTTGTCCTACCTGAGCAGCGACGACACCGAGAGCGAGGATGAGGAGATCTGGGAGGAGCTGCAGAACCTGCGCCAGAAGTGAGCAGAGCTGGGGGGGGCTGCAGCTGGGAGGCAGCACAGGGGTTGCTTGAGCTTGGCCGGGCACGATGCAGGGCTCGGCTGCCAGCTCCTGCCTCCTCCCCAGGCACCTGGCCGAGGTGCAGCTGCTGCAGAGCGCGCAGAAGAAGGAGATCGAGGAGCTGTACCTGCGCATGGGGAAGCAGCCGCCGCTGGGCATCGTGTCCCCTGCTGCCATGCTCTCCAGCCGCCAGCGCCGCCTCTCCAAGGGCAGCTTCAACCCCTCGCGCCGCAACAGCCTCCAGCGCCTGGAGCTGGCGCAGCCCCAAGGTGCCGACCCCTGCTCTCCTCCAGCCCCGGAGCCTGCGGGGGGGAGCTCGGGCGCTCAGGGGTTCCGTGTCCCCGCAGGCATCATGCGCCGGAACTCGCTGAGCGGCAGCAGCACGGGCTCGCAGGAGCAGCGCCTCAGCAAAGGGGTGACCTTCGCCGATGACTTCGGCCGTGTGGTGAGAGCCCAGCGCTGGTGCTGCCCCCGGCGGCCCCGCGGGGCTCCCGCTGCTCACGGCTGCTTCTCTCCCCAGTAAGCGCCCGGCCAGGAGCGACCTTGTGAACTACCTCAACCAAGTGCCTGCTGCCCCCGGGAGGGCAGTATCAGCCCTAGGAGCAGCCAGCGCCGTGGGACCGAGCCAGCCGGGTGCCTGCAGCCCCTCACTCCAGCCCTCTCTATCTGCCTCCCATCTCCTCCTTCCTTGTGCCCCCTGGGCCCCTCCCTGCCGTTCCCAGTCTGTTTCTCCAGCCCAATCCCTGCTGCAGGACATGTGCAAGGCGCTGCCATCCCTCATGGACCCCTGCAGGCAGAACCACCCTCTCCCCCAGTGATCTCAGTCCATCCCAGCTCTGCCCCGGGGCTGAGCCAGCCCTGCTCTGGGTGGGATGATGTGTGGGGCTGGACCCATGGCCCCCGGGCTGCCCTGCTTGCTGCCCCCCTCAGCTCATCCTGCACAGTGGAGCCAGAAGGAGCTTTCCTGGGCTCTGTAACGTGAGCAGGACCAGCAGCGGGTGCACCCAGTTATGAACTGATGCCTGGAAAGTGTTTCATAAATACAAATCAAACACGGCGCGGGTCTGGTTGTGTCTGTCTGGCGGCACTCGTGACCTTGCTCCTGTAAGAGCACAAACCGAGCTAAGATGATAAAGAGCAAAGCAGAAACTTGCCCCATCTCAGCAGACACCGGAGCCGGACTCTGACCAGCAGCGACTTCAGGAGGCACCGACGCAGGCTCCAGACGGGTGTTTATTAGTGGAAGTGATGGGCAGCGCTGCCCTTCCCAGGAGCAGGTCCCTGGCAAAGGCAGCCGCCTGCGGGGCTGCTCCGGGCGCCTCTCCCTGCACCGCACCGGGGGGTGCAGCCGCCGCCGTTCAGCGGGGCCGGGCCGGGCGCTCCGCGGTCAGCTCCCGGCGCTCTCAGCCCGTGCCCGGGCCCGGGCTCTCGCCGCCTCCGCCTCCTGCTCCAGATCGTCCAGGAACCGCTCCTGCGACACCGAGTAGAAGGTGTACG
This sequence comes from Melopsittacus undulatus, assembly GCF_012275295.1. NCBI lineage: Eukaryota > Metazoa > Chordata > Aves > Psittaciformes > Psittaculidae > Melopsittacus > Melopsittacus undulatus. The sequence goes on along the minus strand of NC_047543.1, from coordinate 180,331 downwards.
CGTCTGCGGGCCGCGTTAAGGACAAGAGCGGGCGCGGAGCGCTCCCGGCCCCTCCCCGCCCCGGCCCCGCAGGATACAGATGCCGGCCGTGACGGCGCCGATGCCCAACGCCAGCAGCACGTTGCGGCCGCGGAGCCGGCTCCGCAGGGTCCGCTCCACCTGCTCCATGTGCAGCCGCTGCTGCGGGCTCAGCCCCGGCTCCCGCCGGGGGTCGATCCGCCGAGCGAACGGCGCCTCCCGGCCCGGCTCCTGCGCCGCCATCTTCCCCGCCGCTTCCGTACGGCGTGCTGACGTCACATCCAGCAAGGGGTACGCGTCCAATCGGAAGTGGCTTTGGGAGAGGGGCTTCGAGTGGTTGGCTGCGGCACGGGCGCGCGCCCGGCCGGAGCCGGGGGTGGGCTCTGATTGGCGGAGCGGGGCCCCGTGACCGCGCGCGTGCTGAGGTGTGGCCCCGCTGAGGGGCCGCGGCGGTGCCGTTCACCGGAGCGGGCCATGGGCTCCGGGCCGCAAGCAGAGTCCCGGTACCGTGAGCCGGGGCCTGCCTTCGGCAGGGCGGGCCCGGAGGTCATCGGGGACACGCTGATCCGCCTGGCCACGGAGAACGAGTGGCACCTGAGGGAGCTGCCGGAGGGCACCGGGTGCTTCAAGGAGGAGCGCATCGTGGGTGAGCCCCAGCCCCGCGGCCTGTGCCGGGCAGGGCCGGGGCAGGGCTGACGCTGCTCATCTCTTGCAGAGTTCATCTTCCTCTTGGCTGAGGAGTGGCGCCTGGAGCAGCCGGCGCGGTACCAGGCGGTGGAGTTACTCGAAAGGTAGCGAGCATCCCGAGTGCTCAGTGTGTGCCTTGTCTCATGTGGTTCTGCTGGGTGTGCCCTGGACCACCCGCTCAACCAACCGGTGATGGGCTTTTCTCTTTATCTCTTTGTTCATTTAGCTCAATTTCGAGCTGACTACATTCAGAACTGCTGCTTTTCCTTTTGCTTATCAGAAGAGAACTGTTTTCTGAGCACTTTTGGGTTTTGTAGGTTTATGATCAAGCAGGTGGAACAGATCTCTAAGTCCTCTAGCAAGAGTGTTAAACACAGTGAGCAGAGGGGAGGCAGCAGCTGCAGCTCTCTGGAGGATCAGCTCTACAACACGTTTGTCCTGCGGCTCGTGTCATGTGTTCAGCTCGCGAGCAAACTGTCCCTGCACTATAACGTAAGCCAATGGACCTGATCTTGTCGTGGTTTTTAGCAGTGTAGTAAGCTGTGTGGTACATTTATGTCTCTTAAAAATAAGTTAGAAAGAAAGAGGGCCATGAGAGCAATCAGGGGCTGGAACACCTTCTGTATGGAGCCAGGCTGAGAACATTGGGGCTGTTCAGCCTGGAGAAGAGAAGGTGCATGGAGACCTCAGAGCAGCTTCCAGTGTCTGAAGGGGGCTACAAGGATGCTGGAGAGGGGCTCTGCATCAGGGACTGGAGCGATAGGACAAGGGGTGATGGATTCAGACTGAAACAGGGAAAGTTCAGGTTAGATATAAAGAAGTTGTTTACTGTGAGGGTGCTGAGGCACTGGAATGGGTTGCCCAGAGAAGTGGTGAATGCTCCATCCCTGGCAGTGTTCAAGGCCAGGCTGAACAGAGCCTTGGGTGACATGGTTTAGTGTGACGTGTCCCTGTCCATGGAACTGGATGATCTTAAGGTCCTTTCCAACCCACATTTATTTTCTATTCTATTATTTCCTCTTTGAAAGCCATTACTGATCCTAAAATGCAAAGTATATTGAAATGGAGATCTAAATTTAGGTTTAAACATGTAGGGCAGATGAATTGTCACTTGTCAAGTAGCAGTTTGTCAGGAAACATTCCCAATATTGGGGGGAAAAGTGCAGGCAATGGGGAAAAGTCAGTCTGTGGCTGTCGAAAGCTGTATGTCTGTAGGGGGAAAGATCATGGGGTAGAGGAAACCTTGGGGAGAGAAGGTCTGAACTGAAGTTTTAATTCCAGCTCAATAGAGGAGCTAGACACGGTTAGAGATCCATGGGAGCTGCAGTGGCTGCGGCTGAAATCCAGTGGGAGGAGTAAACCAAGGAGGTGCTTGCTTCTCCCCACTGCCCAGGAGCTCATTTGTCTTTTTCCCCCTTTTTCCTCCTCAGAGAGTTACCAGTGACGTAGCTTTAAAATTTCTGCAGTCCCTGAAGTACTCTTACACCAAACAGGAGCTGCTGGAGTCAGAACTTACTGTTCTAAAAACTCTGCACTTCCAGGTCAACGTCTCGACTCCTTTGGCTTACGTGGAATTGCTCCTGGAGGTTCTGGGTAAGAGGATTAAGAGGAGAGGATGGGAAAAGGATTTTCAAAAGGTGGAATAGAGCCATTGCTGGTTTGAACCAGAACTTCTCCTATTACAGATTTTGGCATATGGTGCATTCACGTTGTGCAGGGCTGTACTTTTTGGGTGAGAACTTTGTCCTTACTGGAATCTGATGAGTGCTGTTGGACAGCATGTTGAACATGATGTGTTCAGTAGAAGAGCTTAAAACCCCCAAAACCTAATGTAAGAACATGTTTTCTACAAGAGCCAAGGTCTAACAACCTGAATTTAGCTATCAGTGAGATGATAGTGAGCTTGAGAAAGTCTGTGGCACTCAGAAACAAGGGGCAGTTGGCACCAGGAATCTCAATCTGTGGCTCACAGCTTCTTTCTAATCCAGTGTCATGCCTTGGGATGTGGTGCTGATCCTGTGTGATCTCTGTGCTAGGGTACAACGGCTGCTTGCTTCCCACCAAGCCCTTACATCAGATGTGTATTGAGCTCCTTGACTTCTCCTACCTTGCACGAGATGCTATCTACGACACTCTGTTGAAGATGGCCATCGAAAACTCCACACCAAGCGAACTGCAAGTGTGAGTAGCTCCCTGCCTGATGCTTTGACTATTTGAAATGAAAACCCTAAAAAACACTTAAGAAATAGTAGCATAATTCCCATGATGTTAGTTTTGGGGGGTATATTTTTAAGAAACAATAATTTTGGGGGGTTTTCAGCATTTATTGAGCTTAATGTTCAGAGAAATGTGCTTCTACACAGGTGCTTTAGGGGTAAGCTAGGGAAATATTCAATGTAATCATAAACCCCCAGCTTTGTTATTGTCCATTGAAGTCAACAGCATCAGGCTCTGTTTGGACTGAGTAAGTGAACATGTGCTTTGTAGCCCTGCCATAAGCAGGTGCTTTTGAACTGCAAAGCTGGCATTGATGACACCAGGAGACACTTTTACTTCTGCAGAGCAAAGTTTTTGACAGTGAAGGAAGATTTCATGCTCTTGGCTGTAGGAATCATCAGCACAAGCGTGTTCGTACTAAACCGTGGGCACTGGAAGCAGGTACAGTCACTTCTAAAGGTGTTGGCTCTACGTGGGTTGTTGAAGTGCACCAGGAAGCATGTGTGAGGGTGTTGGAAGGCTCCTGCATGCACTAGTGTATGTCCTTGTGCTTCAGCGTCTCCGCAGCCAGAAAAAACCCCATACAGGTGAAGTAATCCCATGGGACTACTTCATAACCTGTAGCTTTTTCACTTCTTCAGTAGAAGTGATTAAAAAGGAAAATGCAAAATAAACATAAAACCCCCCAAACCCAAGCAAGCAAACCTCCATCCACATAGAAAACACACTGAGAGGCTTCACATTTGTTGAAGAGTGGCCATGGAGCAGTTATTCCCGTTATTCCCATTAGGTTTGCAGGATTAAGAAGTATGTCTGTAAAGGAACATCTCTTAGGCACTGTTAGTAAGTAGCTCTCTTGGGTTTTTTTTAAGGTTGTGGAGCATTTGAACTGTATCACTGGCATCACTTCACAGAGCATACAAGATTTTTCTTACGCAGTACTGGAACAGGTCATTGGCAGCACCACTCCGAGGCAGTGGTACAGGAGCTGTGGAACAAAAGCTCTGGAACACAGAACTGGGCCTCTTCAGTAGAGATGCCTGGCCCAGGGCAGCAAAGCACTGCCCAGAGCACCCCATGCAAGTTGGTTTGCTTTTGTTTGGAACACCAGTGTTAAGTTAGAAAAGCTCCTTTCAGGCAACATCCCAGTGTTGTGAAGGGAGGCACCTCTTTGAGCAGAAAAAGTCTGTATTGTGAGACTTACATCAGCTTAGTTATGAATAGAAGTTTCCTTGAACAAGGAGAAAGTTCTAAGGAGTCATGTGCTGAAAAGGCAGCGAGGCGCATGGTGCGGTAATGGCACTAGGAGCAGCTCACAACCCCATTACAAACAGAGCTGTACTTGCTTTCTCTATTTGCTGTTGCTTTAAAACTAACTCTTGTCTCAGGCAGCCAGGATGTTCCTGTGTCCCCCCTCTGCTCCCACCCCAGCAGGCAGTTGCCCACCTCTGTGGTCAAAGGGACAGCTCCCCCAGTCTGGAAAGCGATGTGACTGTTGCGATAGCAGGGGCTTGCTGAGCCTGTCGCTGGGAGCTGTGCCCATGTCACATGGAAGCGCTCTCTGTGTACAACAGTGTTTTATGATTTACTGGGTGCACCTCCAGTGAGAACAGGCTGCAGGAAGTATCATCCCAGCTAACAGTACTTGAAGCAGTGTCAAACCTTGCTACATTGAGTGGCACAGAGTACTGACATGACTTAGAATCCTTTATTTCAGACTGCAGCTACCGTGAGCTCCTCCATGTTCCTGTGTTTGTAGCATTTCACTTCTCTAACCTGTGTTCAGCTGTAAGAGTGGTACTGAACTCACCCGTTTGAAGTTCTGCAGTAATTTCAATCTATAAACCTCAAAGTACCAGTTTAGCATTGATTTAACAGCTTTTTATTCTGTTCAGCTCCATGACACAACTTTACATATTGCTTTTCTATATACTACTTGTAATAATGGTCTTTTAAATAAAGTGTCTTGTGGTTTTTTGGTATTGTAAACATTTTATACTGGTTAATATTAAGAGACATCTTAATGCGACTTTCTCTGACGGGACGCAGACATCCTGCAGCTGCCAGGACGAGTTCTTCCCATGGTTACTTGTTATAGAACTGGGATGAGACCCATGCAAGACCCCACTTCAGGTTAGTTAACATGAATTTCAGTGCTTTTGTCCATTGCTCTTCAGAGTTAAATTGTGTTTTAATAGAGTAAGAGCCACCACTGCCACCTGTGTCTTCAATCTTGCCTTTCTCCACATCCATCCTAGACCATACAAAGCTTCATTAGTATGTTACTAGTGCGAGCATTTCATTTCCATGTGACATTTCAACCTGACATTTATGTTATTTTATGTAAGAATACTTTGGTTTTAACTGAAATCTAGCAAGCCCTAGGTCTTCACCCGAGGAACAGGCTTTAAGTTCCAATTAAACTAAGAGAAAACTTGCTATGTTAGACAGCAGTACTCACCTGTAGGGCAAACAAAACCGGGTTTCCCCTTTCTCCACTTCCTCTTTAAACTGCTGCACGCAGTCCAGGAAAGCCACCATCGCATGGTCAAACTTATTGTCCCAGAAGAACCTCAGGCCTCCAGAACAGTACAAGGGAAGCTCCTGGAAAAGAGGTGGGTTTCAAGCACACCAAGCATTCCCATTTGGGTATAGTCATTGCAGCTCTTTAGTCCTCTTTAGTGTGAGACTTAAATTTGTGATGGGATCCTTAGAAATGGTTTGTGGCACATAGCAAGTGTGACTTGTTTTGTGGTTGGTGCCTGTTATGTGCAGGCTTGGGTTCCTAATCACCAACAATCAGCCCAAACCATCTTCCTCTGGCCAGTGTTTGGCTCCAGAGTCCTGTTGTTTTTAACCAGGTGGCAGGAAGAGCAGCTTGATACAAGATATGGAGTTACTAGATTAGATACTAGTTATTACATTAGCTACTTTGTTCGAGAAGCTGTAGCACACAGTTGTCCTGTGCCATGGATTCATAAAAAGCTAAGTTTGCCTTCTGTGACCAGGGCTCTGTGGCATTCGAGGTCAATGTGACTTGTGTGGGGTCTCTTACCTTTGATTTGTCTGTGAGGGACTCTAAATATGAGTGGTTGCCATAAGGTACAAGACGGTATCTGAAAGGAGATAGGATTCACAGGCAGATGAGCCCAACTGCCTCTGTCTGGGCCAGAAGCAAAAGGTTATATGGCACATACCTTTGAAACTTCAGGCCCATTTTGTTTGCAAGGGCATGGAGCAGCAGCACAGTCTGCCCCCAGGCAGCGTTGATCTCATTCCATTCTACAGGAACGCTGGGGAGACGGCCAAGTCTGAAGTTATTTATTGTGCCAAACTGACCACTGTGCCTGTGATAGGAGGAATGAGAAATAAACTGCTGGAGCAGGAACAGCTTCTGGCAGTAGTGTGATGGCTGTGGTGCACAAGGAGCTCAGCAAAGTGAGTTTGGGGCTCTGATAACAAAGTGTATGTAAATAGCAAACCCTTGTTATCTGTTTATTATGGAATCCCAGACTAGTTTGTGTTGGAAGGGACCCTGAAGCTTATCCAGTTCCAAACCCCTGCCACGAGCAGGGACCCCTCCCACTGGAGCAGCCTGCTCTACGCCCCTGTGTCCAACCTGGCCTTGAGCACTGCCAGGGATGGAGCAACCACAGCTTCTCTGGGCACCCTGTGCCAGCGCCTCAGCACCCTCACAGGGAAGAGATTCTGCCTAAGAGCTCATCTCAGTCTCCCTTCTGGCAGGTTAAAACCATTATTCCCCTTGTCCTGTCCCTACAGGCCCTTATCAACAGCCTCTCTGCAGCCTCCTTTAGGTACATGTGACCCCATTAGTGCTGTCCCTGCTCCGAGCAGTCCCACAGTACCAGATGTGGAAGGTGGCGTTGAACACGTTGGTTTTCTTCAGTTTATCCAGTTGCATCTGGGCATAGCGCATCTGGTTCTCCACACTCTTCAGCTCATCATCCAGCTCCAGCTGTTGCCTCTTGAATTCACAGTATTCCTTCTGATACCTTTGAACAAGAGCAAGATGGCAAATGTCAAGTGCTTTTACAGACAAACGATTGCTCTCCTGGTACTTCAGGGCTTATTTGGCCATGCCAGCTCCAGTTCTACAAAGACCAAGCCACCTGCATTTGACTGTTACTTACAGCTTCCTCTACATTATAATCCCATTTATCTATTACTTAAAATCCCTGCCCTAGGCTGAGCTGTGGGTCACTCACTGAGCTTCCTCCTGCTCCAGCCGCTCCGCCTCTGCCCGGACTCTCTCGAAGTCTTCAGCCACAACCTTGCGATTCTTCTCGACATCCTCCAGCTCCTGGATCAGCTGCTCTTCTTCCAGTGCAAGTTCCTTCAGTTCCATTTGCAGCTTTTCCTTATCATCCTCATTCATTTGTTCCAGGATCTCTAGACACCTCCTAAAGGAGAGCACCAGGATTACCAAACCAGGGATGCTGGGAGGCTTCTGCTCACAGCACTGCAGATGGGGACTGGGATCTCCCACTCTTGTTATTCCCAAGCTGTGTTGATCCTGCACCATGAGTGAGGAACACACAGAACAGGGGAGCAAGATGGTGACTGAGAGCTGCTGCTGCCTGACAGGAGCTGTCTCTGTGGAGCCCTGTGTTGCACTGGAATGCCACGGACCTCAGCTGGAGAAGCTGTTACCAAAGGACACTTGTAAGTGAAGGTTTCATGTCATTCAAAGAAAACTCCAAGTGCTCAAGTCAGGGATATCCCAATGGCCACTGGGCTTTCCCCATCCTACAGCTGCTTTGTCCTGGGTTGCCTTCACTTCACTCACTTGTAGTTCTGGCACTCATTCTCCGTGATGTTAAGCTGCGTGTCCAGCTGGTCCAGCAGCGTGTCTGTGCACTCCTCACACAGAGGGTGATCCACATCTGTCTGCCCGGACATGATGTCAAAGAGGTCACCGGTGACCTGCAGGAAGCATTTGCCATCAGGTTGGGTGAAGCTGCGGCTGCTGCTGGCTCCTCACCCAAAACTCACCACCAGTACCAGCAGGAGACCCGTGTTGGATCTCCCAGGGCATCCTGAACTAGCGTTGCTGTGGCTCGGAGGTGCCCACACTTACCAGCTCACACAACACTTGCCTTCAGCCTGCGGCTGAGGTTTTCCATGGTGCCGCCATCCGATGCCTCCCCGATCAGCGTGAAGCTGTTGGCACTTTCTGTCGACATCATTCTTGGAAAGAATTTAATGGAGAGCTGAGTGCTCAGGGGCCAGGCTTAAACCTGCGGCTGGGTTAAGAGGCAGAAGGGAGGAGCACAGGCCAGGAGGAGCTGGACTGTGGGTGAGCTCTAGGGGACGGTAGTTGGGTTCACCCGCAGGGAAGGGGCAGCTCCAGGCAGTGCCGGGGGAACAGAGGTCACACAGCTCTGGCTGCTACGTGCAGGGCCCCGCTGCGGAGGGGACCCCGTTTCCCGGGGCCTCCCCGCGGCTGCGCTAGGGACAGCTGGGGCCGTACCTGGCCGGTGGGATGAACCGCCTGGACACTCCATCCTGCCGGTTCTCCGCGAACGCTTCCTGCGGGACAAGCGGACACCGTCACCGGCCGTTGGGGGGGAGCCGTAAGCGGACACCCCCTCCGCTGCCCCCGCCCCCCCGTACCTCCGTCAGGGCGCTCTCTTCTTCGTGCGCGTCCCCGGGCCGGGCAGGGGCTGCGGCCAGCAGCGGGGCTGCGGGAGAGGAGGCGTTACCCGTGTGTGGGCCCGTCCCCCCGCCCCCCCCCCCGGCCCCGGCCCCGGTACCGGTGAGCTCCTGCACGGTGAGGCGGTCCAGGATCTTGAAGGAGGTGTCGAGCTTGAGCGGCTGTCCGCAGCGCTGGCACACGAAGCTGACCTGCGCCGTGCCGGCCGCGCGGCTGCCCTCCATGCCCGCTCAGCCCCGCGCCATCGCCGCCGCCGCGCAGGCGCGGGGCGGGGTCCTGGCAGGGGTGTAACGGAGGGGGGGGTGTGTGTGTGAGGCGTGCGGAAAGGGGCGGCCATTTTTCCCGTGAGCGGCCAGGACCTCGGGCGGCGGCGCGTGCGCGCGGCGGAGGGCAGGCGCGCCGCGTGAGGTCAGTTCCGGTGGTGGCGGCGACGCCGGTGTCGGGAGCGGCCCCCGCGGCATCACCCGGACCGGAGCTCCCCGCGCGCCGCCGCCATGGCCTCGCTGCTCAAGGTGGACCCGGAGGTGAAGCTCAAGGTGCGCGTCCCGCCCGCGGCCTCCCCCCCTCCCTTCAGGGCCCGGACCTCGGGGCGGGGCGGACCCGCTGCCTCCACCGCCGCCGTTGGATCCCTGAGCACGGCCCGGCCGCTGCACCGGGAGGGCCCCAGCGAGGCCTGGAACGTGCCCGTCCGCGCCCGGTGCCGCCGCCGGCCCGGGCGGAAGCTGCGCGGTGCTGGGCTCCCCTCGTGCTAACGGATGGGCCGCCGGGCCCGGCCCGCGCAGGCGCGGCTCGGGCTGCCCCCGGTGCGCGCCCGGTGTGCGGCGGCAGTGACTGAGCTCCGGTTTGTCTCCTTCCGCAGGTGGATTCCTTCCGGGAGCGGATCACGAGCGAGGTGAGGCCCCCCCTGCACCGACCCTGCTGCCGCAGGGAGGAGCACATCGGGTCCGTGCGGCCTGAGGGACCCGGCTGCGGCCTGAGGGACCCGCTGCGGTCTGAGCCTCTCCGGGGGCTCTGCAGCCCATCAGCCACGGCGAAGGCCTTGAGCCTCGTGCTCTCCCGGCCCGTTCGCACCCTGCCTTGGTGCGGCTGCAGCCACCGCACTCGTGTGCTCTGCTGCTCCTGCCTTCGGACAGTCGGTTCCTTGCTGTTCTCTAGCAGCGGGATCCTCTCAGTGCTGTTCACAGCATTGTCTGTTCTCTCTCTCTCAGGCTGAAGACCTGGTGGCAAACTTTTTCCCAAAGAAGCTGTTAGAACTCGATGGGTTCCTCAAGGTGAGGTTTTTCCCTCTCCTTTTCCATGTGCAAGCTGAGCGCTGGTAGCCCCGTGGCAGGTTCTGTCCTCTCGTGTCTTTCCCTGTGTTGCAGGGGGGTGAAGCTCAGTCGCTTGCATGCATTTGAGTGCTCTTGGCTCTAGAGGGGGTGCTTCCCCTTCCAGTTTTCTTTGTGCGATCACCACATTTATCTTTCTTACATGTTTTGCTATGTGGGGCTGTGCTGTGCTCTCACATGGCTCCAGCCCTGCAGGCAGTTGATAGCTTTGATCCAGGCTGGAGCTGGCACGCTGCTCCTGGGTGGAGGGAGGGCTCCTCACAGGCTTATTGTTAGACCCTTTCTGTTTCATTTGTCCTTATTTTATAGTCGGATATGAGAGAGAGCTGAATCTTTTGTCTTCTCATTGTGTTTGGTGGGACAGAAGTTCTTCACTCATCATTAAATAACAAATCTGCTTTATTTTCCAGGATCCTATCCTGAATATTCATGATCTCACTCAGATCCATTCGGACATGAATCTCCCAGTGCCTGACCCAATTCTTCTCACAAATAGCCACGATGGACTGGATGGGGTAAGGTTACTCACTTGGCTGGGCTCCCTGCTGCTCTTGATTAAAACTGCATGGCTTGCCCTGTGCTGGAGTAGGGTATATTCTCACTCAGTGAAAGGCTATGGCTCTCCCAAAGGCTTTTAGGAACTGGTCTCTCAAGCCTGGGGAGTCTGCTGAAGGCTGTCCTGTGCTCTGCAGACCTCCTTTGCTTTTAAAGAAGGATGCTTAGATCCAGGAGTGTAGCAGAGGCTCTGAAGTTTTCCTTGGTTCCTCTGGGACGCTGCTGTAGCTCCTGAGTAGTTTGTGAGTAAAACATTTTGTATGTTTTAGCCAAATATGAAAAAGAGGAAGCTGGAGGAGCGCGAGGAGACCTTTCAGGGTAAGAGTCCCCATGTCCCTTGTGTTGCTGCTTGCACCCTGAACCAGTTCGCCATGCCCTGGGGATATGAAATGGCATGAATCCCACTTGCCCTGCCCTGACAACAGCTGCTGCTCATGCAGGCCTGTCCCCACGACCTCTCCAAGCTTCTGTTGAGGAGGAGTCAGGTTCCAGCTCTCAGAAGCATAATTAGGACTTCTCTGATAGCCACAAGTAGTACTTGCTTGAGCTTCGCTTGCTGACAGAGGCAGCTCATCTCTCTGTGGCTCTCCTTGTCTGGAGGAAGATACCAGGCTTTGGCTTAAGCTGAGGCACAGAAAACACACGGGAGCAGGAAATCCCTTGTGCCCAGGCTCAGCAGCCTGGAGCTCTTCAGCTCCCCATTCTCTCACCTTCCCTTGTGGTAACTGCTGTCATCCCCTGTCAGATCTTCCCTTCCATGCGAGTTAGCTATAGCCTGACTCAGTGTCCACAAGCCTTTGCAGGAGATCAGATGCTCAGGTGGACCTTTGGTCTGATCTGCTGGTGCAGCTCTTCCTGGGTGTCCTGATGAGGTGTTTTTCTCCTCTGCTGGTAGGTACCAAAGTGTTTGTGATGCCCAATGGGATGCTGAAGAGCAACCAGCAGCTGGTGGACATCATTGAGAAAGTGAAACCAGAAATCAGGCTGCTTATTGAGAAGTGTAATACGGTGGGTATGAGCACTGGAGCAAGTGGAAGCAGGAGGATGGAGGCAAAGCTGCTCGGGGTGGAAGGAGCCGACCCCTCTGTACTCTGTGGATGAGGAAAGGCAGGATTTGTATTGCAGTGGCTGGGGGTGGGTGTAAGGAAATAGTCCTAGAATCCCAGCTTGGAAGAGACCTCAAGGATCATCTGGTGCAATGTTTCTAGGCAAAGCATGACCTACACTAGATATCCCAGCACTCTGACCAGCTGAATCTTAACAGTGTCCAGTAGTGAGGAATCCACCTCCCTGGGGGGATTATCCCAGCAGCTGATAGTTCCCATTGGGAAAAACTTTCCTGTGTCCAGCTGGAATCTCCCCAGGAATAATTTGTGCCCATCATCCCTCCTCTTCTCCATGTGAGTCCTTGGCAAAAGGGAGTCTCACTCTTCTTTGTAGCCACCCTTTAAACACCAGAACGTGGGGGTAAGGCCTTTCTGGAGCCTTCTCTTCCCTAGACTGAACAAGCCCAGCTCTCAGCTTTGGATCATCTTCGTGGCCCTTCCCTGGTCCCTCTCCACATCTTTTTGAGCACGGTCTCTGTGGAGATGTCGCTAGTGATCAGTGCTGTCATCTCTCCACCACAGGTCAAAATGTGGGTGCAGCTTCTCATTCCCAGGATAGAAGATGGAAACAACTTTGGTGTTTCTATTCAGGTGAGGCACTGCTGGCTCTACTCACTGCCCTGCTGCAGGAGGAGCTGTGCTCCAGGGACACGGATCTCTTGGTTTCCTCTGAATCTTTCATCTGATAGTGTTCACTCAAGTTTTAAAAGCCCAGCCTGAGCCTGACATGGTATTGCTGCTTGCAGAGCCCTAGTGAGCAGTCTCGTGAAGCTAATGGCTTCCTCCTCTTCTCTGCAGGAGGAAACAGTTGCTGAGCTTCGAACTGTGGAGAGTGAGGCAGCATCCTACCTGGACCAGATTTCTAGGTAGGCATGCAAGGATAGGCCTCGTCTGTGGGAGCCCCTTGGGAAAGGGAGGTGCTTGGGAAAGGTCCCTCAGCTTCCCTGGGGCACCTTGGGCCTCAAAAAGATGTCGGTGCTGTTAATCTGACCTTTAGTCTCTCCTTTTTCTTACCAGATATTATATCACAAGAGCAAAATTGGTTTCCAAAATAGCGAAGTACCCTCATGTGGTGAGTGGGGAAGTGGAGATGTACATGGTACATGCTGCTGCTTTCTGGGACTCTTTGGGCCACTTCACTGTCCTTTTTGGGCTGAGGGTTTTGAGGGTCAGGGAAGGACCATGCAGGGATGTGCAGGACATCTGCATTAGAGGAGAGCAGCTGAAGGGGGTGTTCCCTTGGTGCTGGGGAGGCAGCGCTGGGCTCAGCCTCTGCTCCCTGCAGGAGGACTATCGCCGCACCGTGACCGAGATCGACGAGAAGGAGTACATTAGTCTGCGCCTGATCATTTCAGAGCTGAGGAATCAATATGTAAGTGGAAAACTGGAGCTTGCCAACCGGAGAGAGCCCCAGTGACCCTCCTGCCCTTGGGGTGCACCCGCTCCTGCCTCCTCCCTGCTCTGCTCTGGCTCTGATGAGAGGAGCTGACTCTCACCTCTCCTGGGGGTGCTGGTGTCTAGTACAGGATACCCCTTCCGCCTCCTGGATTCTCCCTGCAGTCCAAGCTATCCCTGGGGTCCTTAGAGATGTTACATTTCTGTGTTACATGTAGTGACTTCTGCACAGTCTGGCTGCAGGAAGCCCCTACCTTAAACTAGGGGTGTGCTTGCATGCAAGGGATGAGGGTAGTGCCAGCGTGAGCTCTGCGGCTGATTTAACCAGGGCTCGTTGTGAAGGCTGAATGCTGCATCCCCTCACCCTCTCTGAGTCCTTCTCTTCTCCCTTTTTGCAGGTCACTTTGCATGACATGATCCTTAAAAACATCGAGAAGATCAAGAGGCCTCGGAGCAGCAATGCTGAGACCCTCTATTAAGTGTCAACGTTTGAACTTGAGAACTGTTCAGTCAGCTAAAGACCGTCATTGCCTTGGTTTGTTACGTGACTATCGAGATGGGAAACTGGCTGGAAATAGTATCGCATTCTTAGTTAAACTCTAAAGAAACTCTTGCCTAGTTTTGTGATTGGTTTTGTTCAGGTCTCAGGAGCTCTCCCTCCCTCTAGTAACTGGTACCGAGAAGGCTGTACTGCTTTGGGGTGCCCTAGAAGCTACTTCGGAGTGAGAGCACCAGCCAGGCAGGAACATTCCTTCATGCCTTTCTTCCTACCTGAGTAGGAGCGACACTAGAGACCAAGCCCCTGTCCTGCCCCATCTCTTAGCTGGGGTCTCTGGGAGTGGGGCAGACAGAGCATGCTGGGATGGTGGTGCTGTGAGGGAGAAGCTGGCTCTTTGCTGCTGGGTCCCTCTGCTGCTGGTGCTCTGCAAGGACAGGGGAGCCTGCCCCTCCTGGCCCTGGTGCTGCTGCCTGCTCTGCACTCCTGGCTCTTTCCTGACTCAGCAGAACCTGCCCCGTGTCCCTCTGCCTTGTCAGTTCTGGCTAGATCAGCGCAGAGCAGCACAAGGTGGTGCTTGAAACTCAGCTGGTCACTGTCCCAGCTGGTCAGGAGCACGGGTGGCTTCTGCCCCTGGTTGTGATTGGACTTAGAGCCACTTTCTTGGCTAAACCCAACGTTACTCACACGCATCCTGCTGCCCCTTCAGCATGAGAGGAGGGAGGGCCCAAGGTCTGATACTAACTCCTGGTAGTCTCCACATGTGCTCAGGCTGAGCCCCACTGTCCCCTGGCAGTGCTCCCGTGCAGCTGGTGCTTGGGGTGAGGATGGCTGGTGCCCACCTCCCTGGTTCCATGGCAGACCCTGTAGTCCTTCCCCTGCAGAGGACATGCTCGTGTGCCTGGGCACTCCGCCGGAACGTTTCATGGTCCATTACAAACCCCTTTGGGAATGACTGGTTGTGTTGCATCAGTTTCTGTGTGTGGCAAATGGGCCCAGAACACTGCAGGCTCCAAAATTTTTCTTATTTATAGTATTTCTACTTAAGTCCCCTCTTCAGGGAACGTGAAATCATTTGTTTCAGGAACCTCACTGTTGCCCAGGTCTCGCTGGTACACCTGTATATTCTCATTGTGCAGTAGCCTTAATAGTTGTGTTCCCCCCATTGTAACAACAGTGACAAATGGAATGAATTCCCTCCCTTTGTTTTTTACTTAGTTTCTTTGTTACTTCTGCTTCCACCTCTAAGAGCCATGGTGTCTCTTGCTGGTTTCCCAGGGATTTGCCCCCAGTGTGGAGGGCTGCTGGCCCTCGCTATAGACTCTTCTGTTGCTGTTTGTAGTAAGTCACCTCTTAGTCTTCCCGTTAATAAATGCTCAGTAACAAACCAACTGCATTCTGGCTGCTGTCTGGGAGCAGCACTTCCCCTTGTGTTTGTATTGATTCCTTTTCAGTTGTTGGGCTCTCTTTGCCAGGTGAACGTGTGTAAACTTTGACCATGTCAAGAAATTAAAATGAGGTACTTGGAATTCTTCTAAGGTAGCCCCTTGTGTGTGATGCTGAGCTCCCAGGCTGCGCAGGGCCAGTGGCTGTGCCCTTCTCACATCCAGTTGCTCCTTCCCTGCGTTCTCATTCCTCTCTGTTGTAAACTGCTCTGCACTGCTTTGTAGGTTGTTTCTACTGCAGCTTGCCTTTGAGCCCATGGTTTTGTGTTTGAGCTGCTCTGTCCCACCTCAGCCCAGTGCATGGGACTCGGGCACCAAGTGTGGTTTGTGTGGTGTCTCCTCGAGACTGCAGCATCCATTGCTGTGTGTGTTCCATTCCTCTCTTGCCTGCTCCCTGTGAGTGGTGCCAAGGGAAGGGCTGTCCCTGGCCTCTGTGTCTCGTGCTGGGGGAGGCTCAAGGACATGCTCCTGCCTTCCCTGTGCTGCTGGGGCTGGGAGAGCCCTGCTGGGGCCTGAGAGACAGGAGCTGGACTGGAAGCCAGGAGCAGGGGAGGGTTTCTTGTCCATGACCCTCACTCCTCAGTGCAGGGGTTTGTGCTCTGCTCTGCAGGTGGCACTGCACTGTTGGGGCCCTTCACGGTTGACATCCCAGCCCCTACCCGGGCACTGTTAAACTGGGAGTGGAGAACAAAGACACAGCAGTCGGGTGCAGATGCAGACGCTCCCATTCGCAGCCGCCGTTGGGAAGGGTCAGGCAATTCCTGCTGTTCTGTTGTCCAGGAGCTGACCCCGTGAGGTGAGGGAATGGGAGGTTTCCAAAGGCTGAGGTCTGGACTGGGCATGCTTCAGCCTTGCCTGTGTCGGGAGCATTGGCACAGGGTTTCCTGTGCTCTTCTCTCCCAGGTGTCTGCCCTGTCTCTGGGTTTGGTGTCTATAGTTGTGAGAGGCTGTTGTTTGCTCCCTCCACATCTCTGTGCGAGCAAACCCCAGCAAACTCTCTCCTTGCTTTGTCTGGGAGATGTCTGCAGTTCAGCAGAGGCACTGGTGGGCAGTGTCCAAAAGAACTGGGAGCCAAAACAGACACCAGGAGGAGGATGTGAATTCTCTCTATCAGGTGTGGGTCAGGGCAAAGGGCACCAAACACCATGAACCAAACAAGCCATGAACAAGTTATGCTGCTGTTTGAGAGACGTGGCTTAAGCTGCTCAGGCTCCTTTAGGAGAAGGTACACAAGCATCTCAGTGATGTGGCCCCTAAAGACCCGGGAGTGCTTCCATCAGGAAGGTATTGACACGGGTTTCCTGGCTCTGCAGGCTCCGTTAGTTACTCTGCTTCCTGGAATTCCTACAGCAAGCTGTAGATGCATTTAGGGCTGTTCTGTCCTAACCATTGCTCCCAGCAAGTGCAGGCTGATTCTTGTGTTGCTTGTCAGAAGCTTTGCAAGTCCTCATCTTGAGAAGTGGACAGTGTTTGATAGTGTGGTATCAGACACGCACCCACGGCACACACCCTGCGGCCCTGGGTGTGTGCTGAGCGTTGGTTTGTCGTGGGGATGTCATTCCAGGTCAGCGTTTCTTTTTCTTTTCCAAACCCCACCATGCACAGAACCAGGGCTGTTACTACACTGTATTTTCAGACGTCTCCCAGGCGAGCTGCAGGGTTGAGTTGTGATTTGTGGGGCACTAAAGCCTGTGGAGCTCGTCCAGGTCTTTAAAGTAGAAAATGACCGTCTGTAATTGCAGCCTCTGCCTTGACCTTTAGGGACTTGGGATGCAGAACCAAGAGGACAAGTGAAAACCGGAGGCTCTGCTCTGCGTGTCAGGGGGGTGTCAATGTGAGTGCTGTGCCTGCGGCCTCAGGGGCTTGTGCATCCTCTTGGCTCAGCTCTGTAGGTGTGTGTTGGTGCAGAGCACTTGTGGAATGCTGGGTGAAACAGATTCCCTGTTGCAGGCTAACATGAAAAGGGAATTCTTCTTTCAGGCCTAGCCTCAAGTAATCCTCAAAGCCTTGACATCCTCCACTGAAAGGTTGACTTGGACGTCAGCGCATCTTTGCTTCATTCGTGGCTGCTCAGAGCCATCCTGCCACTAGAGGCCAGTTGAGGAGAGCAGGGTACCTCTGATACCTGTACCTGCAGCATCCCATGTAGCCAAGGCTCTGTCCTCTGGTGTCCCATCTCTCCCCGTCCCTTGTGTCCATGCCCTCCTCTGGCACTGCCGCCACGTGAAGCAACAGCCATGGCTCTGCCGGTGCTGGCGCAGTGGGCTGTGAGGCAGCAATGACACATTGCTGGCAGGGAACAGGCATGCGTGTCCCTACCCTGCCCAGCTGCAGCCTGGGCTAAAGAAGGCTGAGGCTGCCTGTGGTGGTGAGGATAATGGAGTGTGTCCTATGGCAATGTGGCCTCCTGCCTGCGGCTGTGGTGTCTGGTGAGCACGGCCGGGAAGCGGTCGGGAGGAGGATGAGAAGGGCCAGGGTGAGGTGAGGTGAGGCTGGCAGCAGGAGTGGAAATGTTGGGTTGAATCTCCAGCCATGGCTCTCTTGGATGCCTTCTGCTTCCCAGCACCAGTGGGGAGAGGCAGGGATTGGAGCTGTCTGACCCCCAGCCTCTGCCGCATGGCAGGATTGAGCCCCAGCCCTGGATGCCACAGGTTGGGGTGGCTTTTGTCCACTTCTCAGGAGCTGTGCTTCAGTTGCCTGTGCACTGGAAGCAGAGACAAAGCTGCGAGGGCTTGATTCAGTGGAATGAATGAGTTCATGGCTGCTCGGAGGTGCAGACTGAGAGCCGGTTGTTCCCAGCGCACTGGTGCCTGGATCCCATCCTGAGCTACATCTCCCTGTGCCTGCCAGAGCTGCTCTAGCGCTACACAAGTGAGGTGTTCTCTGCAAAGGCTTCCGTGGGGAGGATTTCAGATAAACTAAATAAAAAGGCACTGCCAGCCTGGGACAATGTTTACAAGGAAGCAGCCTCATACACGAGGAAACACCGTGAGTTGCAGAGGTGGAATTGTACAGCATGGCAACAATTCCCAGCTTGTCAGAGCCTCAGAGGTTGCAGCCACCTCGGGCTGACGACAGGAGCTGCGCTTTTCCAGGCAGCCGCAGGAAGCGAGGTTGGACTGGACAAGTCCCGGAGTTCTGTGGAGCCTGTCTGAGTCACTGACCCTGCATCTCCACTGCTGCCTTCAGACACAGCCTGGGGAGGACAGAGGAGGCTGCAGTGAGAGATCTGCCCCTTCTGGTCACCACCAAGCTCAGATCTCCTCCCCTGGCCTCTCCCAGTCGTTCGTGCTCACCCTGCTCATCCATCCAGGGCAGCCTCAACGGACAGAGGAGCAGCTGGAAACGCCACTGCTGCGAGAGCACAGGGACCAGCAGAGCCATGAACGTGAGAACCGCGCTCGTGCTCCTCGCTCTGGCTTTAGCCACTATATTGGTGCTGGTCTGTGTGCTGCTGACCAGGGGCAGGGCCCCCGGTGCCTGCCTGCACCAGCCCCCGGCACAGGAGGATGCTGACAGCAGCCAGAGCCTGGTCTTTGCAGACCTGACCCCCGCAGAGCTGGCCCAAGTGGTGCGGTACCTGCAGGGACACCTGGGGCTGCCGCTGGTGGATGCTGCATGGGCAAAGCCCTCTGACAACTGCATTGCCTCCGTGGCCCTGCAGGTCCCAGCCAAGGCAGAGGTGCTGCGGTTCCTGGACGGGGCAGGGGCTCGTCCCCCCCGCGAGGCGCTGGCTGTGCTCTACTTTGGGGCCCAGGCAGAGCCCAACGTCACCGAGTACGTGGTGGGGCCGCTGCCGACACCGGTGTATCACCGGGACGTGACGGTGCGCAGGTACGGGGGGAAGGTGCCGTACCACCGCAGACCGACGCTGGCTGTCGAATACAAGCAGCTGGCTGGGTTTTTAAAAAGCCAAGTGTTCCCTGCAGCTCCATCCTTCATGCGGCAAGTGATGGAGTATGATGGAGGCAGCCTCGCAGCCCTGACGGCTGCTCCCCGCGGCTTCCGATCTGGAGATCGCATCACCTGGTTCGCCCTGTTTCAGAACGTGAGCGGGTTCTTCGTGCACCCGGTGGGGCTGGAGGTGCTGGTTGACCACAGCAGCTTGGACATCTCCCGCTGGGCGGTGAGCAGGGTCTTCTACAACGGGCAGTACTACAGGGACATGGTGCAGCTGGAGAGCAGCTACGTGCAGGGCCGCATCAGTGTGCAGAAGGTGAGGAGAGCGCCGCGGGACGGGGACTTCTCATCCATGAAGCCACGAGCGCCTTCGGCCGCACCGTTCCCTTTGCAGTATGAGCCGCAGGGTCCCCGCTACAGCGTCAGGAACAACCACGTCCTCTACCAGGCATGGAGCTTTGCCTTTGGGATGAGCGTGAGCACAGGCCTGCGCCTGTTTGACGTGCGGCACAAGGGGGAGAGGGTTGCCTATGAAATCAGCATCCAAGAGGCCATGTCCGTGTACGGCTCCAACTGCCCCGCAGGGATGTCCACCAGGTACATGGACGGCAGCTTCGGCATCGGGCGCTACAGCTCGCCCTTGGTGCGAGGGGTCGACTGCCCCTATTTAGCAACGTACCTGGATGTGCACTTCCTCGCTCAGTCCCAGGTGCCTCAAGTCACTAAAGGAGCCATCTGCATCTTCGAGCAGAACGTGGGGTCCCCGCTCAGGCGCCACTACTCCAACCTGCAGGCGCTGTACTACGGGGGGCTGGTCAACTCCGCTCTGGTCCTTCGCTCCATTGCGACCGTGGGCAACTACGACTACATCTGGGACTTCGTCTTCTACCAGAACGGGGCCATTGAAGGCAAGGTCCAGGCCACGGGGTACGCGAGCTCCTCCTTCTTCTATGGGGATGGCCTACGATACGGCAATAGGATTTGGGAGCACACTTTGGGTACGATACACACCCATTTCATCAACTATAAGGTGGACTTGGATGTAGGAGGTAGGTCTGGGTCTTCTTTTACTGCCTGCCATTGTTCTGGTGAACCCCAATGCTCCAGGGGGTTGCCTCCTGTTTGTTGAGCCCCTCATAAGTAACATCTGAACTCTCCTTTTTCATTCTTCCAACCTCTTCTTTCACTGCAAAGTCATTCCTATGCATAGAACGGCTGCTGTGGGGATGGAGTTGAAGGCAGTGGGAATTGTCTGGGAGCTCAGGGTCCAGGCCACGGAAAGTATGAAGGTAGCAGCTGCAAAATGTTTGTGTTTCCTGGAGGCCTCCGCCTGGCACAGGGCACGTTGCCATATGCACAGCCCCGGCTGCAGCACTGGAGGTGGGAACTGGCTCTTTGGTGCCCGATGCTGGTCCTGCTGCTCTGGTAACTTGGGACAGTCCCTTTTGTACCTTGACTGCCCAGCGTGAGCCAGGCAGCAGGACCGGTGCCCTGCAGGGCTGAGCTTGTACATCTCCATCCTGCCCTTCCTTTGGGCTCACACCGCTGAGCTGGATCCCAAGCTGCTGTACTGAGCCAGCGAATTCCCCCTGCTCCTGCTCCGAGTCACGGGGTTTGGCTGCGGATCCCTGTGGAATTACACGAGTGCAGAGCAGCCCCTTGCTGCTGCCGGGGCTGGGCAATGCTGGTGCCCTGCGAGCCTTCAAGGGCTCTGCTTCCCCTTAGCGGCCATGGCAGCGGCTGCAGCCTGGGGAGGTGCGAGGGCAGCGCTGGTGGTGTTCGGTGTTACTGAAACCTGCTCCTGTGGAGCTCGGGGGGAACGTTCTGCATCTGCCCAGCACCAGAGGCTGCGGCTGCAGCAGAGCGAGGGGAATGCAGCCCCAGTGACTGCTGCTGGGTGCGGGAGTGATGTGCATCCAGTGCAGTGAGTGATGTGCATCCAGTGCAGCTGCTCCAGCGGCCCCGCTGGTACCCGCCTGTGGTGCCATGGTTTGTGTGGCCTTGAAAGGTGCTGCTGCCGTCGTTACAGCCAGGAGCAGGCTGGATGCTGGTGCCCTTCCTGTGAGTGAGGCATGGGGACGTGCTAAGATCCAGTTCCTGCATGGTGGGATGCTCAGCTCCCTGCTCTGCTTCCAGACCCTGAGCCCCGGCTGCTGCAAAACGCTCTTGAGAAGAGGTGTGTGAGAGCCCAGACCCGTTCACCAGCGAGGGAGGGGAGCCCTTCCCCAGCAGCAGGGCTCAGCAGAACTGCACAGCAGCAATGGGGCATCTGCCACAGGGGCTGCTCGCATCCTCATCCGAGGCTGGTGTGGGACCTGCAGGGGAAAAGGGTGAGGATGGAAGTGAGAATGAAAACTGGAGCTCCGGAATGAACATGATCACAAGGCAGTGGCTGCAGCCTCAGCCTGACCCTCCCTTCTGTGCCTCAAACCGTCCCCACCGGAAGGCAGTGATATGGACCATGCTCCTGTGCTGCATCCTTGGCTCTGATGGAGCATCGCTGCCGCCTCGCACGGGGCCACAGTGGGAGCAGCCTTGCAGAAACTGGTGCCAGTGCAGGAGCAGCCTCCTCAGGCTGCAGTGGGGTGGCCCTGACCCCTGCTCGCTGCTCTCTATGGTGTGGTCAGGAATGTGGAGGTTTCCTGACATTGGCCATTTCTGTCCAGGACAGGCTCTGTCCCAGGGTCACGTCCTCCGGAGTGGGGCTGGGATGGCTGAATGGGGACAGCTTCATCCCGTTGGGCATCCTGTGGCCTCTGCTCTTCCTGGTGCAGCAGCTCCAGGCGCTGCCTCTCACTTGTGGTTGCTCCCAGGGGTTTGGCAGGCGCTGCCTGTTCTCACCAGGGAGCATCCTCCTGTCTCAGGTTGTCTGCCCATGGCTGGAGCAGCCGTGTCCCTTCCCTCGGGGCTGGGAGGGACAGGGAGCGGTGACTGGGAGAACTGGCCTGTGGAGGTGCTGAGGAGCTGCAGGTCCTGGGCTCTCCTGGAGCGCCCAGGGCAGCAGGGCTGCTCCCAGTGCACTGAGGGGCAGAAGGATGGACCTGGCTGAGCTTCCCCCCATGCTGTCGCTGCGCTCCCACAGGAGATGGGATGGGGTCCTATAGGAAATGCTGCATGAAGCAAATGGCCCTTGGGCAGGCAGAGGATGGGGCTCTGTGGTGTCAGCCTGCAGCAGAGAAACCCATTGGTACCTGGGGAGTGAGTCAGGCACCGGCTCTGTGGTGGCTTCCCCGGGGTGTCTGGGCTGGGAAGGAAACAGGATGAACTGGCTGGGACCTGTGATCTTCTCCCAGCCCCATGCAACCACCAGGCTCCATCCCCACCTCCTGAGTTGCCTTTACGCCCACAGATGGCAAAGGGATTAAGAGCCTGGTCTGCAGGAGAAGGACGTATTGTGGATGCTGCAGCCGAACCCTGCTCACGGGCTCTGCACTCGGAGAGATGAACCCTAAACTGCCCCATGTGCTGCTGGTGGGAGCTGCTGTGGTGATCCTGGCTCTGTCCTGCGTGCTGCTGACCAGGGGTAGGCGATCCCCCAGCTGTGAACCCCAGCCCCGCACCGAGGAGGAGACGGGATCCACGAGCCAGAGCCTGGTCTTTGCAGACCTGACCCCCATGGAGCTGACCCAAGTGGTGCGGTACCTGCAGGCACACCTGGGGCTGCCGCTGGTGGATGCTGCATGGGCAAAGCCCTCTGACAACTGCATTGCCTCCGTGGGCCTGCAGGTCCCGGCCAAGGCAGAGGTGCTGCGGTTCCTGGACGGGGCAGGGGCTCGTCCCCCCCGCGAGGCGCTGGCTGTGCTCTACTTTGGGGCCCAGGCAGAGCCCAACGTCACCGAGTACGTGGTGGGGCCGCTGCCGACGCCGGTGTATCACCGGGACGTGACGGTGCGCAGGTACGGGGGGAAGGTTCCGTACCACCGCAGACCGATGCTGCACAGTGAGTACAAGCAGGTGGAAGCTTTCCTGAAGACGGTGGCGTTTGCTGCAGCCCCAACCTTCCTGAAGGAAATCCTCGAATACGACAGCACCAATGTGGTGTTTGAGAGCGCAGCCCCTCGAGGATTCCAGTCTGGAGACCGCAAGTCCTGGTTCGCCCTGTTTCAGAACGTGAGCGGGTTCTTCGTGCACCCGGTGGGGCTGGAGGTGCTGGTTGACCACAGCAGCTTGGACATCTCCCGCTGGGCGGTGAGCAGGGTCTTCTACAACGGGCAGTACTACAGGGACATGGTGCAGCTGGAGAGCAGCTACGTGCAGGGCCGCATCAGTGTGCAGAAGGTGAGGAGAGCGCCGCGGGACGGGGACTTCTCATCCATGAAGCCACGAGCGCCTTCGGCCGCACCGTTCCCTTTGCAGTATGAGCCGCAGGGTCCCCGCTACAGCGTCAGGAACAACCACGTCCTCTACCAGGCATGGAGCTTTGCCTTTGGGATGAGCGTGAGCACAGGCCTGCGCCTGTTTGACGTGCGGCACAAGGGGGAGAGGGTTGCCTATGAAATCAGCATCCAAGAGGCCATGTCCGTGTACGGCTCCAACTGCCCCGCAGGGATGTCCACCAGGTACATGGACGGCAGCTTCGGCATCGGGCGCTACAGCTCGCCCTTGGTGCGAGGGGTCGACTGCCCCTATTTAGCAACGTACCTGGATGTGCACTTCCTCGCTCAGTCCCAGGTGCCTCAAGTCACTAAAGGAGCCATCTGCATCTTCGAGCAGAACGTGGGGTCCCCGCTCAGGCGCCACTACTCCAACCTGCAGGCGCTGTACTACGGGGGGCTGGTCAACTCCGCTCTGGTCCTTCGCTCCATTGTGACCGTGGGCAACTACGACTACATCTGGGACTTCATCTTCTACCAGAACGGGGCCATTGAAGGCAAGGTCCAGGCCACGGGGTACGCGAGCTCCTCCTTCTTCTATGGGGATGGCCTGCGATACGGCAACAGGGTTTGGGAGCACACGTTGGGTACGATACAGACCCATTTCATCAACTATAAAGTGGACTTGGATGTAGGAGGTAGGTCTGGGTCTCTTCTCTCCTTTGTGCCATCTCTGAGTACTTTTAGACTCCCAACACTTGGCACTTCTGGTCTTTACTCAGTTTTTTCTTTCCATGTGGATGGGGATGGTCTCACACAGACCTGCATCCCTTCTGCATTTAGGGCAGTGAAAAGGTGCTACGATGCAGGGGTGGGTTCCCCTTCTGTCCATTGCAGTCACCCCTCGGTGCTGCGCAGATCCAGTCATGCCAGTGCTGGTGCCTTCCCATTGTGGGATGGGTCCTTCCCTTCCTGCCCATGCACAGACCCTGCCCCAGTCCCGAGCCCCACATGATGGCAGTCAGGCCGGATCAAGCTGTTCTGTGGTTTCATTCCTGCTTCCTGTAGCTGCCTGGGGCTGTTTCTGCTGCTGGTGTGTGATGGGGCACAGGGACAGGCACTGGGTGTGCGGCTCTGCTGCTCAGAGCAGCAACCGGAGCAGCAGCTCCAGTTTGCTCTGTCTTTGCCCCCTTGGCCCTGCCTTTATTCGCTGCTGAGCTGCTGAGCTGCTCCTGTTGCCTCTGGCCCATCCCTTTTCTTGACCTGAGCTGTGCAGCAGTGCTCCAGTTCTGTGATGTGCAAATGTGCTTCAAGCCTGGGCTCTTCCTGGTGCTTTCCAGTGCACAGGACTCATGCTGATGAGCACAAACACAGCACCTGGATCATCAGGCACTTGACTTAATCAGAGTCTGCTTGCACTGGGAAGCAAACCTGTTCTTCTGCACTGGGATGGGCTCCGCTCTGTCTCTCGCAGAGGGTGAGAGTCCCCATGGGCTGGGGGGATGTCCATGGGGAGCAGAGGATGCTCCTCAGTGACTTTGCTTTGCTTCACAGGGGTGAAGAACTCCCTGGTGGCTCATGACATGGCCTTCGAGGTGGTGCGAGCTCCCTGGAACCCAGAGCAGCAGATAGAGCGGCCACGACTCACCAAGAAGGTCCTGGACACAGAGGACCAGGCTGCCTTCCGGCTCCAGGCTAAGATGCCCAGATACATCTACTTTGCAGCCAACAGCAAGAACAAGTGGGGCCACCAGCGTGGCTACAGGATCCAGGTCACCAGTTCTGCAGGGGACCATGTCCCCGAAGGCAGCTCCATGGAGAGGGCCATCAGCTGGACAAGGTCAGGCTGCTCTGAGCGGGGCAGCAGGTTCATGGAGGTGCCCCCAGCCCCACTGTCAGGGAAGGGTGTTCCTGGATGGGGAGGAACAGGGAAAATGCTCTCCTGGGCTGGGGTCGCTCCATGGGAGCAGGGGGGTGGCTTTAGCTCTGCCCTGTCCCAGGGCACTGCTCCCAGCTCTTGTCTTCTCCTCAGGTACCAGTTGGCTGTCACCCGCCGGAAGGAGGAGGAGCCCACCAGCACCAGCATCTACAACCAGAATGACCCCTGGACACCCACCGTTGCCTTCGCTGACTTCATCAACAATGAGACCATCACCAACGAGGTAAGCCCTTCCTGCTGGGGGAGCACCTACAGCCATGGCTGCGGGCAGGTCTTTGGGAAGGGAGGGCATCTTTCCTTGGAGAGGGGAGCTCGCGGTGTGGGAGCAGCCAGGCTGGGTCCCCTCCTGCTCTCCTGTGGTTTTCCATGGCCCCTGGGCAGGTTCTGGCTGTTGCTCTGCAGGGTTCGGATGTAACCATGGTCTTGTGGCTCTTCCCTGCCTAGGACCTGGTTGCCTGGATAACCGCTGGTTTCCTTCACATCCCGCACTCGGAGGATATTCCCAACACTGTGACAGTAGGAAACTCGGTTGGCTTTCTCCTGAGACCCTACAACTACTATGACCTGGACCCCTCCATATACTCGCATGATGGGGTGTTCTTCACCAGTGAGCAGGATTTCACGGCCTGTGAAGTCAACCCCATTGCGTGCCTGCCCCAAGCTGCCTCTTGCTTGCCAAGCTTCCCCCCATTCACCTATGATGGTTTCCAAAACACAAGCAGGCTTTAATGCCAGAGGACATGGGGGGGGGGCACAGAGAGCCCAGGCTGCCTGCTCTGTCTGTGTTTTGGTGGAGCTGTCTCAGTTGCAGTTGTGCAACAACTTCACTCTTTCCCATTGCTTTAAGGTAGTGCTCTGTAAAAGGGCAGCAGGATCCTCCCGGCGTGGTGCCACCCGGGAGGTCTGTGTGAGCTCTGTTACTGCTGCATTGGAGTCTGTGGCAGAGGGGAAGCCAGGACAAACCCTGTTCCTCTGCTGCAGAAGCAAGTGCTGTGTAGTGCCTGTGTCGGGTTAAGAGAATGAAAATGGTTCTGGCCCAGTGCTCTCTTGAGCGTCTCGTTCTTCTGCCCTACAGCAGTGTCTGCGGCAGGGGTGCTGCGGGGTCCCTGCTGTGTTTCCTTAACCCACAGACCAGGCTCTGGGTGTCCGGGCATGGGATGGTCCAGGGATGGGCTTGGGGAGGGGGGAGCCTGGCCCAGAGTCAGGGCCCGTTTGGGCTGCGGGTCCTGAGCTCTCAGTGCGGGGTGCACCGGCCATGCTCTTGGAGTGGGGCTGTTGGCTGGAGGCTGCTGCCAGGGAGCCTGGGACAAACAAGGAGTTAATGTGTAACCGGTCTGAGGTGCATGGGTCGGCTCTGGCCTTGGCTGCTGCCCAGTGTGCTCAGCCCCTGCAGGCACAGGGACCCTTGCTCCCACACCCCCATGGAATTCCACACTGTCCGAAGCTCATCCTCGCTCTGCCAGCCTGGGCTGGGGACACTGAGGAGCTTGGTGAGGGTCACTCAGCTCCAGCCTCATGTGGATGCAGATGTCAACGTGTCCCTGGGTGTGTGGTGGGCATCCAGCCCCTCTGCCCCCTCACTGTGGGAGCTGGGTCTGCACATGTGCAGCACCGTGTGTTAGAGATCCCGCATGCACAGCATCACCTATAGCTGCAGCCGGTGCCTTGGGGATCGTGGGGCACCGTGTCCCAGAGCAGCTGAGCACAGCTCCGGGTGCTGAGCCTGATCCAGAGCCGGCTGTCACAGAGCCCAGCACAGGGATAAAGCACAGCCGGGCCCTGCTCCTCCCATGGAAAAGCTGGAGCCAATTTGCGGCCAGGGATCTACCTGGAGAGCAGGGCACTTGGAAGCAGCACCCACAGCCTGGCTGGGGCTGCACCATGGGGAAGACGTGGCCTCTCCCTGCCATGGCCCCAGTTTTCCTGCAGGGATTCCTTCCAAGGGGTTGGGACTTGCTGATCCCCATCCCCCAGCACCTTTTGCCCCCCTTTTCTGCTGTGAAATCTCCCAGGGAGAATTTATTGCTGACTGTTCCAAAAGGTTCTTGACGCGGAAGCCAAGGCTGCTGCGTTCCTTTGCGCTGGGTTGGAGACCCGGAACGAGCTGTTGGGGGATTTGATTTGCTGGAGTAATCCCATTTCTGTGCACCCTTCGGCTTCATTGGGGTTTTGTGCCTGTATCCCAGGTAGGGAGGTTTGCAGCTGTTTTGCCTGTTTAGTCCCTGTGGCTCCCTGGGCTGTGTGCAGGCAAAGGGGGCAGGATGCTGCCCGCAGCAGTGCAGAGCCTGGGCACGACCTCTGCCTGCTCCATGCCATGGCAGACAGCACATGGGCAGCGGGTCAAGGATCTTGACCTGAACTTCCCGAGGAGGGAACATAAGTGATGTATTTTCACTGGCTGCTAATCATTAACACCTCTCACCTCTGCTGCAAGCACAGCAGCTGCCTCTGTCACTGCATGAGGCTCTGCTGGGGCACCCCATGCATGGGGCGGCCATGGGGCTGCCATGGGGCTGTGCGCCTGTGCCATCAGGGTTCTCTGTTGCTCAGTGCTCAGGCTCCTGGAACAGCTCCAGGTTCCTCATTCACCACCACCCCTCGGGGATGCTGGTCCCCAGGGGGATGAAGCTGCAGTGCCACTGTCACCGGTGGGATGAGTGACATGTTCAGCTCCATCCCTGCAGGCAAGGCAGTTGTGCAGGAGGGGTTAACCCAGAGGATCTGTGCTGGGAGGAATGTGGGTTAAGGACCCTTCTTTGCACCCTGTAACCCCACACCAGAGACCAGAACAAGTCACTGGCAGCCAGGAGCTCCCCATGACATCCAAGCAGCCTGGGTGGCAGCAAGGTGGCTCTTATCAGCTGGAGGTACCCGGCCCTCTGCTCTGCACAGAACCCAGTCCCCACTGCTGGGCATCCCTGCAGTGCTCTGGTGGTACTGGGGTGATGGCAGAGGGATGGGGAGCGTGCCACAGCTCTGCTCACACAGGGCACAGGCACCTGCATCTCCTCCCTGCTCACAGCGGAGGCTGCGGTTCAGTGGGAGCAGCTGATGGGGGCAGGAGGGGCAGGAGCCCCCAGCGCTGTGGGGAGGGCACAGTGTGGGAAGGGGTTAAGGAGCTGGAGCCGGAGCACCCCATGCGCCCTGGAGCCTGGTTTTACGTAAGCTGTTCCAAACATGTTTGTAACAACCCTTCGGTGATGCACCTTGGGCAAAAGTGGTTTTGGGTCCAAAGATCAGCGCTGGGACCGGTAACCTGCCCGCAGCAAACACAACCCTGCAGGGTATAAAACCCCAGCGGCGCAGGACAGCCCGAGCCAGGAAGGAGGATGGAATCCAGCATGAACCTGCTGCACGACGCAGGCATCCAGGCCACACACTGGCTGCAGGAACACTTCCATGGCTCCCAGGACTTGTTCCTCTTCATCTCCTTCGCTGCCGACCTCAGGAATGCTTTCTTTGTCCTCTTCCCTATCTGGTTCCACTCCAACGAGGCCGTGGGCATCAGGCTCATCTGGGTGGCTGTGATCGGTGACTGGCTCAACCTCGTCTTCAAGTGGTGAGTGGCCCCATGCCACAGCTCCCTCCACACGTGCTGGCACAGCTGGAGCAGTGAGGGCCAGATGTGCGCTCTCAGCCTTGACATGGGTATAAACCACAGAAAATAGGCCATGCCCCAGCCTGGCAGTGGCTGTGGTACCCAGGGTGCCATCCTTGCAGCAGCCTTTCAGCATCCCAAGGTTCTGGGGCTGCACCCCGTGTCCCTGCAGCAGGACCCAGTCCTCAAATCCCCCTGGATGCCCATGCTTGTCTGCAGGTGTGACAGGGATGGGTGGCCTCTGCCTTTGATGCCACCACCAGACGGTTGCTCTTGGCCTGAAAAGGACTGAAGTGGAGCAGACACCACTGTTCTCTTGCAGCCTGTTGACTTGCTCTCCCCTTTCAGGGGCCAGGGATGGGGACATGCACAGGCAGTGTTTGCTATTGGGACCAAGCAATCAGCTGGATGCTGTGTCTGTTGGACACCCTGGACCATTCCAAGGGTCCTTTGCCTCTTCCAGCTCCCAGGCCAGAGTGGGACCCACAGCTGTGCCACCAGTTCTGCTGCGCAGGACCCCTACAGCCCCTGTTCTTTCTTTGCAGGATCCTCTTTGGGGAAAGACCATACTGGTGGGTCCATGAGACAGATTATTACAGCAACGCCTCTGCCCCAGCCATCCAGCAGTTCCCACTCACCTGCGAGACTGGCCCTGGTGGGTCCCTGGAAGGGGCAGTGGGTGCTTGCCCAGGGCCCTGCACATGCACCCTATGGGGAGGGAGGTGTTGGCATGGCCATGGCTGTGGCTGCTGCCTGCTGTAACCCTGGGGAGGGCTGGAACCGCTGCTGGTGGAGGCAGGACAGCCCCTGTGTGGAGCAGACCTTGACCCTGGTGTAGACGTGGCGGTTCAGCACCAAGCCCTGCCTGTGCTCGGCTGCAGCCCTGTGCCAGGATCATGCTCTGCTCCAGCCCTGTGCCAGCATCATGCTCTGCTCCAGCCCCATGCCAGGACCATGGTCTGCTCCAGCCCCATGCCAGGGCCATGCTCTGCTCCAGCCCCATGCCAGGATCATGCTCTGCTCCAGCCCCATGTGCTGGCAGCCGCTCGGTGGGGAAGGAGCTTTCCCAGCTCCAGAGCAGCAGCCGCAGGGAGATTGGTGCTGAGCACCATGAGGTCGGTGCCTCTCTATGGGGGGGTCTGATGTGGGGCTCTCTTTGCACTCAGGGAGCCCCTCCGGACATGCCATGGGTGCAGCAGGTGTGTATTATGTCATGGTGACTGCCCTCCTCTCCTCTGCCATGGGGAAGAAGCAGAAGAAGACACTCAAATACTGGTGAGCTGGGGCTGCAAGTACCTGTGGTGGGCAGGGGCTGCTCCAGAGCCAGCTGGGCACAGGGCTGGGGGCAGCCCTGGCACTGACACGGGTGCCTGCCCCTTGCAGGGTGCTGTGGACGGTGCTGTGGATGGGGTTCTGGGCAGTCCAGGTCTGTGTCTGCCTGTCCAGAGTCTTCATTGCTGCTCACTTCCCCCATCAGGTCATCGCAGGGGTCATCTCAGGTGAGTGCATCTGACCCCATCCCCTTCCCCACAGCACTGGTCAGGAAGGGTGCCTGAGAGATGCATGGGAGCTGTGGATGCAAAGCTGCCCCTGTGGCTTTGCAGTCACTGCCTCTTCCTCATGGGCAGGATGCCCTCCAGGCCATGCCCCGTCTGAAGCAGGAGTCCCAGTGGGGCAGGCAGGGCACTGCTGGGCTCTGAGGGACCACGAACATAGCCCATGACAGGGGCTTGGGTGTGAGAGGCTCATTAGGGACAGTCAGGCTCTGTGAGCAGCAGTGGCTGCCAGGGCAGTGACCACCATGTGAGAGCATTGGGGAGCCCCAGCAACATGTTCCCTGCTCAGCTCCAGCACCTGAGGAGCAGGGATGGAGCAGGGATCCCTCACTGATTGGCACTGTCTCTCCTACTTCCTTACCGGTAGGGATGGCCGTGGCCAAGAGCTTCCAGCACATCCGCTTCATTTACCACGCCAGCCTTCGCCGCTACGTGGGCATCACCTTCTTCCTCTTCAGCTTCACCCTGGGCTTCTACCTGCTGCTGCGGGCGGTCGGCGTGGACCTGCTCTGGACACTGGAGAAGGCACAGAAGTGGTGCAAGCGCCCTGAGTGGGTCCATATCGACACCACCCCCTTCGCCAGCCTCCTCCGTAACCTGGGCATCCTCTTTGGGCTGGGGCTGGCCCTCAACTCCCACATGTACCTGGAGAGCTGCCGGGAGAAGCAGGGCCAGCGGCTGCCGTTCCGCCTGGGCTGTGCTGCTGCCTCCCTCCTCATCCTGCACCTCTTTGATGCCTTCAAGCTGCCCTCCCACATGCAGCTGCTCTTCTACATCCTCTCCTTCTGCAAGAGCGCAGCCGTGCCCCTGGCCACTGTCGGCCTCATCCCCTACTGCATCTCCCAGCTCCTGGCTGCACGGGACAAGAAGGCTGCATAGGAACGGCCCCGCAGGTAACAGTGTGCCCGGGCTCGGGGCACTCAGACCGTGGGTGCACCCAGCACTGTTTGCTCCCCTAAACCTGCACATACTGTGGACAGTGAAGGTGCTGCCGGGCAGCTCCTGCATGGACCATAGTGCTGGGCACAGCGTAGGCTCTGGTGGGCTGCGGCCAGCCCATGGCACGGGGCTGTCAGGGCTCTCCTGCCACCCTGCTCGCACCCAGGACCTGGTGCAGGTGGGGACAAGGCTGTGCCCCCCTGCAGCTCATGGGGCCGCACCACTGCCATGCTGCAGGGCTGGAGACGGCACCACCGGGAGCAGGGTGCTCGCCCATGGGTGCTCAGGGGCTGGAGACGGCACCACCGGGAGCAGGGTGCTCGCCCATGGGTGCTCAGGGGCTGGAGACGGCACCACCGGGAGCAGGGTGCTCGCCCATGGGTGCTCAGGGGCTGCTGGCGAGGCGGCTGTTACAGGAACAGCAGACTGTGATTTGGAGACAAAGCACTGGCTTGCAGGAGCCCCCCAGCCCTGTGGTGTCCGGTGCGATGTGAAGCAGCTCGGGGTACACGTATGCATGTGTGTGTACACATACGGGATGTGAGTCTGTACACACATAAGCAAGAGGTGTTTTATTAAAGCTGAAGGTATGTTTAGCTGCTGAGTGTGCCTATATTGCCGGATGGTGAGGTGGGATGGGTGACTGGCTCCGGGGCATAGGGCTGATGTGGGACTGGTGATGGATTAAACCACTGGGAAAGGCAGTGCTGGGCTTCCCTGTTCCTCATCGCTGTTCACCCCTGGGTGCAGTCAGATGCAGGCAGCACAGCAGGAGGGGATGAGCTGCTTTTTGTGCCGTTTATCCAGGGTTTCTGGGTACAGGCACAGGGATGTGCTTGTGTCACCTCACTGCTTATGGAGATAAGGACAGCTTTGGGACTGAGCGGCTCAGCTAAGGGCTGCGGGGCAGGCCCGGAAACTTGCGAGGTTCAAAACCGGACCAGTAACAACCAGTAACAACCGCACCCCTCCAAGGGAAAGGTTTGTGTGTGCCCGGGCGAGGTGTGAGCTGGGAACAAGCCCCAGGAACTGATGGATCCCTCGCAGCAAAGCATGGAGGGCAGATCCCCTTCCCCAGTGCTCTGTGAGCACCAAACCAGCTCACCCCTAGCACAGAACACCGGCTGCTGGGCTGATGTCTTTATTCCCTGGCACAGAAGGTGCTGTAGCTCATGCAAAGCAGGGGAGAGCAGCCCTGCTTTGAGAACCGTTCTTACGCTTCAGGGCTCCCACTGCTGGTGAACGCCTGGAGCAGAGCTTCCACTTCTCCTCGCCGACTCATGTTGGTGGCCTTGCCCTGAAAGCGGCCTCGCTTCCCAGCTCCTTTGCCCCCCAGCAGCTCTGCCACCCTGCAGGAACAGCAGTACAGGCTCCTTCTCACTTGCAGACCCGTTCCAGAGAGCCTCAATGATGCTGCTCAGGCTGCAACATCAGATTCTTACTCATTTTAACATGTTACCTGGGACCTAAATTCTCAACTGCTTCAACAGGTCCAGCTAGAAGAAAGAGTCCTGCTTCTTTGTCATCTCCCACAGTCAGGAACAGCAGGGTTTCCTGTGGACAGATGGATGTATCTTGCTCCAGGATACCCCTCCTGGCCACAGGACCCATCCATGCATGCCAATAATTCAGGAGTCTGTGCATTACTGAGGCAGAGACTCGAGTTGAAGGAAGTAAAATTGAGTTTCTTAACCTTAACCTCAGTCATATGTTGTGAGGAACAGAACAGGTACAGGGGTATCCACGTTCAAAGGATACAGCTGGCAGTTGGACTGGATGATCATTGTAGATCCCCTCCAACTGCAACAGTCTATTCCATTCCCTTCCAACTGCAGTATTTCATTCCATTCCCTTCCAACTGCAATATTCCATCCTATCCTCTTCCCAGTAAGGTTCTGTGCAGCTCTCTAGGCACAGGCTCTTCTACAGAGCTCTGGATTTTCCCTGTTGTATTCCCTGACTGTTGAGGATTCCCCTGCACACCCAGGCTGATGGGGACAATAATCTCAGGTAACTTTTGGAAGGAAACACACCTTGCTTGGGACTATGGGACAAACAGAAGCCCTGCCAGCCCCTGCTTGGGCTACAGCTTGAATGAAAGAGCCCATGGGGTCAGGTGAGTCTCCAACAGCCACTTACCTCTGTCCCAATCTCATTAGCGATGATGTTCATAAACTCAGAGTCACCTTCTTTCCTATGGGGATGGGTAAAAAAACACTTCAGAAAGAGGCAAAAATCCCCTCTAGAGTCCAAAATATCAAAGGTCTGATGAGGCCTGGGGTTCTGGCCTCTCGCTGTTAGGATGGAGACCAGGGGTTTTCTGTGTATCTAAACCCTCATTGTGCATTCCTATGGATATATGAGGAATTATTTGTGTTTAATAGAACTCTTCAGTTTTATCTGAAAATATCAATGGCAGAGAGAAACCAGACACGGTTATTTCATAGCTCTAAAAGCAGAACTCAATGACTGAATTACTAACACGTTCCTTTAATGACACAACCTTCCAGGAGACTGAGGCCGTTTAATCCTCTATTCACCTTGTTTATATTCTTGAGAAACAAGCCTGAAAAGGTGGCGGAGAGATTATAACATGTGTAAGATACCGTGATGCCATTTCCCCCTTTTCCCTGAACTCCTCTGTACCTGTGTAGCACAAAGAGCTGACTTGGAACAGGCTTGCTCTTGAAGTCCCGGGCTATCAGAACAGCCATGTCCCTGAGCAGGTTCAAGTTATTCTGCAAGAAAAGCAACCAAACAGTGCTGCAGATGGAGAAATCATGAACCCTCTGCTGTGTTCCCAGAGGCTGGAGCAGTTTTCCTGACATCCACAATTCAATTCCCAGTTCGGACTAAAGCTTGGCTCTACAGGAAGCCTTTCTCAGCCACCCTTGTACCTTCTGCAGCAGTTTCACTGAGCTCTGCAGTCTTTTCACAGCCTCTACGTGCTCCCCCGGTCCATTTCTGAAAGAACAAGGACTGCAATCACCATTCTGGAGGGCATGGTTTCTTAAAGGAGCAAGAGAAGGTAGCATCATAAAAAGCACAGCATAGGCGTTTGCTGAGGCTTATGTGCCATTTGTCAGAAGGAATCGTAAAGATGAAGTAATAGAAGTTACTTGAGCAGTGAAGTCAGAGCCTTCTCAGTACTGTGACTTTGTTCAAGTGACTTCAGTACTCTGTTTCCTGCCAGGAAAACCAAGTTGGTTTTGTTCTTTTTCCCTTTTTCTGTGCCAAGGAGTTTAATAACCTTAAAAAGAAAGCCACAATGGTCAGAAAAGAACAGTATTTTCCTTATACTCACACAGGTGGCCAGTTCCTATCAGGTTATGCCTTGTTGTGAGTATTGACTCTGCCAGTGATTAAAATCCACCATAAGGTCAACATACAAAACCCCCCAAAGGATGGTGACACAGTGGAATGAGTACGATTTGCTCATCCTGGGTTGCACTCTGCAGTGCACCTGGAGGTCTCTGGTGGGATACAGACTCCCACAGAAGCCTGAAAAGACAGAAACACATAAAAGCAGCTCTAGAATTTTCTCTCCACCTCCCTGCAGAGGATTTCTCTCTCATTCATGACAAGCACTCAAAAAGATCAGTGCTTTAAGCAGAGAACAAATGGCTGCAACCCAGCAGAGCACTGGCAGTTCAGATAACAGCATTGCTGCAGGTGAGGGCTGAGGGCAGGAGGGGCCTTTCCTGCATTCACCCGAGTGAGTGGATGCAGACTGCACCCTGTGCATGGTGCTGTTGAGTTCACCCAGCACAGGGGCTCCTGCTACCTCCTCTACCACTGGGGCAATGCCAACAGACCATGGATCTCAAGGACTTCCAAACGCTCTCGAGAGTAGCTCAGCACCTGCAGGTCACTCAGGTTGGAGACGTGGGTCCCACAGCACATGTTGGAGTCTATGCCTTCGATGTCAATAACTCGCACTGGCCCCACATGGTCATCCGGCAAACCACGGCTTCTCACCTAGCATGAGGACATTGGCACCACGGTGGCATCCATGCTGTGGTTACCTTGGCCTTGCAGATATCATCAGTTCTCTCCATCACTCACTGTTTCAATGTCAGGGTCATCTGCAGCCAGTTCCCTCACTGTCACAGGCACCCTCTCCCTGATTTTCTCATTCACACTCCTCTCCAGGGCCTCTATTTGCTCTGCTGTCATGGAGGGGGTGTCCAGCTCAATGATGCTTCGCTGGCGGCCCAGCTCCCTGCACCAGTGAACATCTGCTGCTGTAGTAAAACCTGCTGGCAGGCTCCTTTGAGCAGCACTAAGCACCATCCCACTGCTGGAAATGTGACTGAAACGCATTCCCTCCTCTCTGTTACTTACAGAGCACACAATGCATACCAAACACCCAGAGACAGAGCAAATGCTTTGCACAGCTTCTCCCCAAAACTTCTCTTTGGCTCATTCACCTCTCCCAGGCCCTCTGAGCCCAAGTGAAATGCCCCCAGGGAAACTGATATATTCATGCTCAGTTCTTCACATGGTAGCACACACTAAACAAGGTGAGACTGGGGCAAAAGGAGCCATTTCCCTGCTCACCAAGAAGTTGTTTTGAATCCAAACATCTGGTCTGCGATGGCAGTGATGAGATGCTGCCCTGCAAGACATGTGCAAGCCCCAGCTTTGAGCGCCACCGGCCCCCGGAGCAGGAGCATGCACGCTTCAAACCAGGCTGAACGCTTCCTTCCCGACCCGTCCACAGCGCAAGGGGAGCCCGGGTCGGGCAGAGCTGCGGGGCTGCCCCCTCCCCGTGGCCGGGCTCCCAGCTGAGCACTGCCCGCCCCAGGGCAGGCGTTAACGGGCACGCACCTGAATGCTGCTGCATGTGATCGAAGCGGCGCTCCCAGTCCAGCGACAGCAGCACCTCGGTGCCCGGCTCCAGCGCCGCCCGCACGAAGTGCACGGCCTCGGGGCCGCGCCGCGTCACCCGCAGCACCGGCACATCGCCGATGAGCCCGCGGTCATCCGGCTGCGGACACGGCCATCAGCGGCGCCGCCGCCGCGGCCCCGGCCCCCCCGTCCGGCCCAGCCCGGCCCCTACCTGCCCGCCGCCCTCGGGGAACAGGATGGTGTCCTCCAGCACCACCTGGAAGCCGCTCACCGGCCCCCCGCCGCCCTCGGGCCGCAGCTCCGCCGCCCGGCACGACACCACCCTGGTGGTGAACTGCAACGGGGCCGGTGGCTCCGTGAGAGCCCGGCCCTGCCCCGCGGCCCCGGCCCGCCCGGGCCGGCCCCGCCGCTACCTGCCGGGCCCAGCTGTCCCGCTGGCACTGGAACACCATCGCCGAGCCGGGGACACAGCGGCAATGGCGGCGGAGGAGAGGCGGCGCCTTCGGGGTGCGCGCTCCCGACGCCGCTGCTCTCGGGGGCGGTACACGAGGAGCGGACGGCAAACGGCGGCGGCGGCAGCTCACGTTTATTGTAAGTGCACGGGGAGGCCGCACGGCTCCGCAGCCACGGCTGGGGGTCTGCTGCCCCGAGCCCGGCCCGCGCTGCTCGTGCGTGCGCGCTCCCGACGCACCGGGAGGCCTCCTGCGGCGTGAGCGGGTCCTGAGCTTCACAGCTCGTCCTGCAGGAGGGAGCAGCGAGGAGCCAGGGAAGCAGCAGCGGCCGGTACCGGTCGGGCAGCCCCGGGAGCGTGTCCCGGTGCGCTCCGGGTCGGGCAGCCCCGGGAGCGTGTCCCCGGTGCGCTCCGGATCGGGCTGCCCGAGCAGAGCCTTGAGCCGCTGCTGGAACCATGGCAGGCCCGTGGGCAGTACTTACATCCAGGTCATCCATGGCGGGTGGGGGGGCTTTGTCCGTCACCTTCTCCAGGAGCTGGATGGGAAACCAGCGGCTGTGGGCACCCTGAACGCCCAGCTCCACCGTCCCTATCACCCACAGATGCCCCGGGACCCCGTAGCCAAGCTCACCTCTGCATACTCCTCCATCATGGCCCTTTCCAACTCCTCATCCCCTTCCCAGTCTCGCCAGTTGTCAAAGTCCACGGAGAGCCAGGCTGGCTGCGGGCAGAGGGAGCATCCCCTGAGGGAGGGCACCTGACAGCTCCCCCTCACAGCCTGGGGGTTACTCTGTGGGGCTGCTGCTGCACAGGGTGGGCTGGGGAAGGGCAGGAAGGGGAATGTGCCCCTCCTGACTCTGCCTGCATTGAGGGAAGGGGGTTCCGTGTCCTTCCTGCAGGGCAGAGTTCTCTGGACTAAGGCTGAGCTCCCTTTGGGGTCCCTGTGTGCAGCCCTCAGTTTCTGTCCCAGGGCAGGTTGGTCCCCAGGAGCCGTGAGGTGCTGCATGGAGACAGCGCAAGCGCTGAGGCTGGTCCTGGCATGCCGGGCACCACACGCACCTTGATGTTCTCCTTGGTGATGCGGGGCCAGGCCACTTTTTCCTTCCATTTTCTCATAAAGCAAGTGATGGAGCGGTCAGAGCGCTTCTCCCGCGAGTCCTGCCAAGACACCGGGGATACCTCACTCCTGTCTGTAACCCACCGCAGCCACGCACAGGCTGTGGGGGGACACAGAACCACAGAGACAGGTTTTCTGGCCCAAGGCAGCACTGGGAGTGCCAGATCCAGGCTCAAGGCTCCCGGGTTGGTGCTCACACCACTCAGGCTTTTGAAGAACGGGCAGGACTCAGTGTTAAGCAGCATTGCTCGAGGCTGGGTTTAAGTCTGAGCCTAATGCAGCTGTCTGAGAAGAGTTTGCTGGAGGGAAGCCTCACCTTGGAGTTGACCCTGGCGTACAGGTCGATCTCATTGTAGAACTCTACACCGTCTGCATTTTTGCAACTGGCAAAACACCACAACAGCCTCGCTTAGGGGAGTGAGGCCAGATGGGCCCTGCCCCTTCAGAGCCCCCCTGCATCCACACCACCCCCAGCCGAGGGATGCACCCCCGGCCCAGGGCAGCTCACCTGAACACCAACCGCTGCTCCTCAATGACCACCTGCACATCCCTGCTGTCCTCCACGCAGAACTCCAGGTACACGTACCGCGGACGGTCGTACCACAGTGTTCTTGCGGGTTGCCTTGGCAGAGAGCAGAGCAGTGGCTGCTTCCATGGTGCCCAGCAGGCACCGGCAGGGATCGGGGCAGGGAGGATGCGCCAGACACACGCGTGTTGCCCATCACGCGGTGGGCGCCGGGCCGGGCAGCGGCCGCTGGGCCGCAGCACTCCGCTCCCACGCCGCACACGGGCAGCAGCGAGGCCTCGGGCTACGAGCCCCGGGTGGTGCCAGACCCGGTACCGGGCACTGCCCGCCCGGGCCCGTCCGGTCCCCGCGGGCCGCACTCACCTCGCCATGGCCGGGCCGGCTCCGCCCCGCGCTATTTCGGGCTGGGGACGCGGCTGTCGCGGGGCCGGCGGCGGGGACCGGACCGGGACCCCCGGGCCTCTGGGGGGCGCGCTAGCCCCGCCCCGCCTCCGGCAGGCCCCGCCCCGCCCCCGACAGGCCCCGCCCCTCTTCCGGCAGGCCCCGCCCCGCCTCCGGCAGGCCCCGCCCCGCGCCGCGGCGGCAAGATGGCGGCGGAGCAGCGGAGCCGGTAACGGCAGCCATGGAGGCGGAGGGCGGCCCGCTGGGCCCGGGAGAGCGCTGGGCGCCGGTGGGCGCCGTGTCGGCTGCGGCGGAGGAGGAGGAGGAGGATGATGAGGAGGAGGAAGCTTCGGGCGGGTCACCGCAGTCGGTGCGGCGGCTGCGGGCGGAGCGGCGGCGGCTCCACGGGGCGCTGCTGGCGCTGGCCTCGCACTTCGCGCAGGTGCAGTTCCGGTTGCGGCAGGTGGCCCGGGCCGGGCCGGCCGAGCAGCGCCGCCTGCTCCGGGACCTGGAGGACTTCGCCTTCCGCGGCTGCCCCGCGCCCCTGGGCCTCGGCGGAGCACCGGTGAGTGCGGCCCGGGGCTGGGGCCGGGGCCGGGGCTGGGGCTGGGGCTGGGGCCGGGGCCGGGTCCTCGCCGCGATGGGCTCTGCTCGGGCCGCAGCTGAGGGAAGCTCCCCTCGCACCGCGGTCCTGGGGCCTCCGGGTCCGTGTGTCCTCAGTTCTGTTCACTGGGCCCTGTTCCTCAGGGGGAGCGGGAGAAGCAGGAGCAGACGGAGGTGCAGAAGGAGAAGCAGAGGGAGCTGATACTGCAGCTCAAGACACAGCTGGATGACCTGGAGACATTCGCATACCAAGAGGGCAGCTATGATTCTCTGCCACAGTCTGTGGTTATGGAAAGACAACGGGTAAGGCCTCTGGACTCCAAGCATGTGGGAGCTTTGTACAGACTGTAGGAGCTGGTGAGTGCTTATTTCACACCAGCAGCTGTAGTAAAGTATCGGTATCATAGAATCCCAGACTGGTTTGGGGTTGAAAGGGAGCTCAAACCTCATTCATTTCCAGCCCCCTGCCATGGGCAGGGACCCCTTCCACTAGAGCAGCTGCTGCAAGCCCCTGTGTCCAACCTGGCCTTGAGCACTGCCAGGGATGGGGCAGCCACAGCTTCTCTGGGCACCCTGTGCCAGTGCCTCAGCACCCTCACAGGGAACAGCTTCTGCCTAAGAGCTCAGCTCAGTCTCCCCTCAAGCAGGTTCAAGCCATTCCCCTTGACCTGCCCCTACAGGCCCTTGTCCAAAGCCCCTCTCCATCGAGGCAACAAATGTGTCAGGGAGGGTTGTGGAGCTCGTGGGTAGCGGTGCCACACAGGTTGTGCTGCTGATGTGTTTTGCAGATGATTATAAATGAGTTGATAAAGAAGCTGGACATGGACTTGAGTGAAGATTTTGCAACGCTCTCTCCAGAGGAATTGCGACAGCGTGTGGATGCTGCCATAGCGCAGATTGTGAATCCTGCCAGGGTGAAGGAGCAGCTGGTGGAGCAGCTGAAGACACAGATAAGGGACCTTGAAATGTTCATCAACTTCATTCAGGGTCAGTGCTGAGTTTTTAAATGAGCAGACACTCAAATGCTTCTGATTCCCTGAGAAAGTCATGAGGGGGGAGGTAATCAATGTCAGAGGATGCAGAAGGACGTTTTGAATCACAGGGAAGTACAAGTCTCTGAACTGATGGTAGGAAGAAGGCTGACCAAAAAGGTGCAGAGAGGTATAAGGGAATTTGTCCTTAATATTTGGGATCTGCAGCTTAAATTTACAAGTGTGAGCTAATAGTGTGAAATTCTCATTCTAGATGAAGTTGGAAGCTCTGGTAAGGCAGAAGATGGACACTGTGAATGTGCAGGCAGAAAAGATGGTGGTGGCTCCCACAAACCAAGTACATGTCCTCCTGGAAATAGAGGTGGGCACTGTGTGGCTTGGAGCTCCCGGCATGGCTCTTGCCAGCACTCACATGAGGTTCATGAGCAGGAACCAGCAGCCAGCCATGCCAGGCTGCTTTGCTGTGTTCCTGGCAGTTGGCATCTATGCTTGTTTGCTCCCTCTGACAGGAAGCCTGTGTTCCAGTTCCATTCCATTCCTCCATGGGCTCCCTGGAACCATCAGAGAACCCGAACATGTGGCACAGAGGGTGGGATTGGTCCTCAGGTGGAGATCAGGAAGAAAAGGGGTTTCTCAAGCAGACAGAGCTGTTGTCATGTACACACCATTGGGCAGCACTGTAATTAATGCTCTTTGAGCTCTTAGCTCTGTGAGTGGATACACTGAGCTGGATAGATCCAGAGCTCTTTATATAATTTGAGACTTCGCTACTTACACATGAATTTACTGGGGTTGCAATAGTGTACTAGAGAAATCCTGCAATACCTTTACCTTCAGTGATCTGTCAGAGGTGGCCCAGATGGAATTTGGGTCTTACCCAGCGTAGCTTCTCCTACAAATTGAATTTAATGGTGGCATCAGGAGTAATCACTGCATCTTAGCCTGCTGAAGCAAGGCACTGCTTGAAAATAGTGATCTCCATCAGCAAAGTTTTGGTATCTCCTAATTATCCCCCAAGGGATGGAGGAGGAGCAGACATTTGTACTGCCTTTGTGTGTCTGAAAGAGCAGAGCTGTTGATTCCTTGATGATAAAGTTTATTTTTCTCTTGTCTAACCTGATCAGTGAACCCAGAAGATGCCAGAAAGATGAGAGAAACAGGCCTGCACCTCATGCGTCGCATGCTTGCTGTGCTGCAGATATTTGCTGTCAGTCAGTTTGGTTGTGCTACGGGTCAGATTCCTCGCACCCTCTGGCAGAAGGACCAAGACAAGAAGGACTATGCCCCCTTAATCAAGAAACTGGAGCTGTCGGTAGAGCGGGTGAGGCAGCTGGCTATGAAGTACCAGCAGGAAGACCACGTTATCAGTTCCTTTGACCTGCAGGACATTCCCTTAGGAGGCAGGGATGAGCTGACTCTGGCTGTGCGGAAGGAGCTGACCATCGCTTTGCGAGACCTGATGGCTCACGGGCTCTACGCCTCTTCCCAAGGAATGAGCCTGGTACTGGCACCCATCGCGTGCTTGATTCCTGCCTTCATCTCCTCGCCGCAGACCATGCACCCCTGGGAGCTCTTTGTGAAGTATTACAATGCGAAGAACGGACAGGCCTTTGTGGAATCCCCAGCTCGCAAACTCTCCCAGTCCTTTGCATTGCCTGTGACAGGAGGTGTGGCTGTGACCCCCAAACAGAGCCTGCTGACAGCGATTCACACCGTCCTCACGGAGCATGACCCCTTCAAGCGAAGCGCGGACTCGGAGCTGAAGGCGCTGGTGTGTATGGCACTGAACGAGCAGCGCCTGGTCTCCTGGGTAAATCTCATCTGCAAATCTGGAGCTCTGGTACAGGCCCACTACCAGCCATGGAGCTACATGGCAGACACAGGCTTTGAGAGCGCGCTCAATGTTCTCAGTCGCCTGAGCAACTTGAAATTCAACCTCCCAGTAGACCTGGCTGTCCGGCAGCTGAAGAACATCAAAGACGCTTTTTGATGGATTTTTATTGTACATCGTCCCTTTTCCACAAGCAGGGCAGCTGCTGGGCTCAAAGCCTGGCTTTTTTAAGACCCAGTTTGGCTTTTTGAAATTGATACTTGCTTTTAGGGAAATCTCATGGTGTCTCAATACTGGAAATCTGTGTTTACAGGGCTGCTGCTGTACAGCACCTCACCCTGCCCCTTTTATGCGGCCCTGAAGGGCAAAACCGCTTTGCTGGTATGTGTTCAGTGTGTGGGGCTGGCAGTGGCCACAGAGCCCTCTGCAGCCACAGCTTGGCCCCTGTGCTGCCTCTGCCCTACAAGTCTCCTGGCCCGCAGACCGAGGCAGTGGCTTGCCCTCCCTGCTGTGACCGTGGGGGAGAACCGGGGCAGAGCTGCGGGGGGGGGGGGGAGGGGGGGGGGGCTGTGTCTCCTCCGGTACATTAAACCGCTTTAGCAAGTGTGGGTGTGTGAGACCCCGGTGCCCGTGTTGTGTGTCCGTCACCAGCCCCTGCGCAGTGGGTGCTCGGCGGTGTGAATACCGGGAGCGGGGACTCGGTGCTGGGGTGGATACCGGTGATCTCCCCCCCCCCCCCCCGCCCCGTTACCGCTGCCATCGGGACCGCAGTGTCACCGGACGGGGGGGGGAGCAGACACCGGCACCGCCGCTTGTTGCCCGGCAACGGCGGCGTCGTCAGCTCGCCCGGTTCCTAAAGGAAGCGGAAGTGACGCACGGTGAAAGGTGGGCGGTGCGGCTCCTCTTTCTCTTCCGGCCTGGGCGCCATCGCTGTGGTACCTCCGGTAAGTGGGGCCCGGACGCCGCATCCGCCGCCATCCGCGGCCGGGGCCGGGCCGGGGGCCGCGGGGCTCCGGCCGTGACTCCCGCTCGGTGTCTCCGCAGACATGGGCAAGTTCATGAAGCCGGGGAAGGTGGTGCTGGTGCTGGCCGGCCGCTACTCGGGCCGCAAGGCTGTCATCGTCAAGGTGAGAGCGGGGCCGCGGGGCGCTCCGGGGGTGTCCCCGCAGCGGCAGCTCCGCGGTGCCATCGTCCGCCGCTCCCGGTGTGTTACAGAACATCGATGACGGCACCTCGGACCGGCCCTACAGCCACGCCTTGGTGGCCGGCATCGACCGCTACCCGCGGAAGGTGACGGCCGCCATGGGCAAGAAGAAGATCGCGAAGAGGTCCAAGATTAAGTCCTTCGTGAAGGTTTACAACTACAACCACCTGATGCCCACCCGGTGAGTGCGGAGCTGCGGGAGCCGCGGGGCTGCGGGAGCCTCGGGGCTGCGGGAGCCGCGGGGCTGCGGGAGCCTCGGGGCTGCGGGAGCCTCGGCTGCTGCCGGCATCGCTGTTCTCCTGCGCTCCTTGCAGGGAACGTGGAGCTCTTGAGGCTTTTCGTTGTAGGACAGGGTAAAAGTGGGGCGCAGAACGGGCTGGGGTGTGAGGCTGAGGGGAAGTATTGGTGATCATCCAAAATAAAGCAGCCGGTTCCTTCCTCTGCCACAGGCAGAGCTGTCATGGCCTGGATGTGTTTCTTCCCATCCCCTTTGAGCTCAGCTGGAGCTGCCTGTCCCACACACAGCCTGAATTCCACATTACTGGGTGCTCGGGTGGCTTGGTGATTCCCTGACCTGAGAGGCTTTAGGAGCTGTGGTTGCTCATCCCAGCTCTTGTCCCTGCGCTGCCGTGTTCGGCTGTGTTCACCTCTGTGCTCAGTGCCATAACTTTTCCCAGCATTGCTGCTCTCTCATCCAGGTATTCCGTCGATATTCCACTGGACAAAACAGTGGTCAACAAGGATGTGTTCAGGGACCCTGCTCTAAAGCGCAAAGCAAGACGTGAAGCCAAGGTGAAGTTTGAGGAAAGGTGAGTTGGAAGTTCATCTCTTCATGGTGTCACCTCCCAGGCCCAGGTTGGACCCTTCTGCCCCAGCTTCCTTGGATATATGTTGGGTTGAGGGAATCTTTCTCTGTTCCATGAGCTTGTGGGGTGTCTGCCTGGGAGCTGCTGTGGTGGGGCAGGGAACACTTTGCTGGTGTTCGGGCAGTGCTGCAGCCTTGGGCCAGCACCAGCAGGGCCTTCAGGTGATGGTGTGTTGGCATTGCGGTGCAGGT
This sequence comes from Melopsittacus undulatus, assembly GCF_012275295.1. Taxonomy (NCBI): domain Eukaryota; kingdom Metazoa; phylum Chordata; class Aves; order Psittaciformes; family Psittaculidae; genus Melopsittacus; species Melopsittacus undulatus. Next base: position 136,152 of record NC_047543.1, on the reverse strand, counting down.
GTGCCAGGGCTTGGCCCAGGAGCGTTTGGGTTGATGATGCTTCTCAGTTTCTGTTCAGAGGCTCCTTCATCAGCAGGAGCAGCACTTTTAGGGGGGGACCTTCCAGAGCGTGGGCATCCTTCATGATGAGAACAAAGCTGGGAGCTGACCTCTTCCCTTGGGAGTTGGGATGTGCACAGCAGCTCTGGCTGTAGTCTGGCTGGAGGACATGGGCTGCATTGCCCCTGGGGGAGCCTTGGGGGCTGCGGACTGCTTGGTTGTGACTATGGGAGCATTTTGTGACCTCCGTGTCTTCCTGTTTCAGGTACAAGACAGGCAAGAACAAGTGGTTCTTCCAGAAGCTGCGATTCTAAAGGTGTGACCAGGTTGCATCAATAAATGTTTATTAAAATCCATTTTGTTTTGTTGCATAAAAGAAGCGGCAGTGTTGGGCCTTTTCCTCTGTGGTGCCAATCATAGAACAGGGTTGGAAAAGACCTTAAGATCATCTGGTTCCAACCCCCGTGCCATGGGCAGGGACACCTCACACCTAAACCATGTCACCCAAGGCTCTGTCCAACGTGGCCTTGAACACTGCCAGGGATGGGGCATTCACAGCTTCACTGAGCAACCCATTCCAGTGCCTCAGCACCCTCACAGTAAAGAATTTCTTCCTTATATTCAGTCTAAACTTTGCTTGTTTTAAGTTTTAACCCGTTATCCCTACAGTCCCTGATGAAGAGTCCCTCCCCAGCATCCTTACAGGCCCCCTTCAGATACTGGAGGGCTGCTACGAGGTCTTCATACAGGAGGTGCTCCAGTCCCCTGATCATCCTCGTGGCCTCCTCTGGACTTGTTCCAACAGTTCCATGTCCTTTTTATGTTGAGGGCACCAGAACTGCACACAATGCTCATTACTGGTCTCCATCTGGACACAGAGCCCTTGACCACAACTCTGCATGTGGCCATCCAGCCAGTTCTTTATCCACTGAGTGCTCCACCTATCAAATTGTTGTCTAATTTAGAGACAAAGATGTCATGCAGGATAGCGCTGAATGAATGCCTTGTACAGGGCCAGGTAGATGATGTCTACTGCTCTACCCCTGTCCATCAGTTCCATATCTCCATCATAGAAGATCCTCCTGCTCTGTGGTCGGGGAGAGCTTTGGAGCATTTAGGGTGTCTGTGGAAGGTGTGGGACTCTGCTGGAGCAGCTCTGCTCCTCTCCTGCCCAGGGGCGAGCAATGTCCTGCTGCTGCTGGGAATCCCCAGTGCCCAAACTGGTGTGCATGCGGATGCAGGGGCAGGCCAGACGGCTCCCGGTGTCTGTGTGATGTGATGCCATGTGCTGATGTGCGACTGGGGGTCCCGTTTCGGGCTGGCTCCGTGGGTGCCGTTTGCCGCACGGGCCGCGGGGAGGCGCCCGTCGGGGCTGCTGCGGGAAGCGGAAAGGCGGGGCCGGATACGAAAGTGAAAGTGAAAGTGAAGGGTCCTGGTCCCGGTCCCGGCCATGGAAGCGGAGGAGGTGAGGGCTGAGCCGCGGGGCTCGGCGCAGGGCCCCGGGCCCCCTCCCCTGACACCTCTCTTGCCTGTAGGAGTCCTTCGTGCAGCTGCCTTGCCCCTCGGGGTCCGTGGTCCTCAGCGCCGAGCACCTCCGGCAGGAGATAGAGCGCTGGAAGGTGCGTCCCGCTGCGAGCTCGGGGTCCCTCGGTAACCTGGGCTACGAGTCGGGAGTTAAGGGGGTGAAGGGAGGCGGGGCTGGGGCTGCCCGGAGCAGGGCTGCGGGCTCACTGATGGAACCGCTCCCAGGAGCTTTGCAGCGCTCTGGAGCAGGACCATGTGGAGCTGCAGACGGCAACGGCAGCTGTGAAGCAAAGGACGAGAGAGCTGAGGAAGGAGAGAGAACGGCTTTATGAAACCTTCAAGCAGCAACAGTATTTAGACAGAGAAGAAGAGATCTGCCTCCAGGTTGGGGACCAGAGGCAACGTGGGCTGGGGACGGTGGCACTTGGGTGGAGGGGACACGTCGCTGGGCACAATGCTCTGAGGTCACTTTGCACCCGGTGGAGGTTTCGCAGGGCACCACATCAGGCCTGTGCCATGCACTGGAGGGCTGTGACCCCCCAGGGTAGGGCTGCAGGTCATCAAGAGCAGAAAATCAGTGCAAGTGGAGCTGTGCCCAAGCGTAGGGCTGTGCTTAAGGGCAGCATGTGTGTCTGGGTCGTTCCCTTGCTGCCTCCTCTTTCCTTCATTGCAGGACAGCATTTTTCTAGCAAGGGAATTGAAGAACACGCTGACGAAGAGGCATCAGATTCTGACCAAGACACTGGAAGACAAAAGGAAGATGGTCTTCTGGAAGGATCCAGAGATGGTAACTGTGTGTGTGGGCACCCATGTCTGCTGGCACGGGGCTGGACTGGCTGCAAGCGAATGATGCTGGGCACCGTATGAGGACTGGCACAGCTCCTGCCAGCGGGTGGCTCCCGTGACAGGACCAGAAGCTCCACTGGCTTTGGGACTTCAGGCACAGCCAGACCCTGGGAGAGACTCTGTTGAAGCTCTTTTAGCTGTTTATAGGACAAGGGGTGTTGGGTTTACACTTAAACAGGGCAAGTTCAGATTAGAAATAAGGGAGAAGTCCTTCCCTGTGAGGGTGCTGAGGTGCTGGCACAGGGTGCTCAGAGAAGCTGTGGCTGCCCCATCCCTGGCAGTGCTCAAGGCCAGGTTGGACACAGGGGCTTGGAGCAGCTGCTCCAGTGGAAGGGGTCCCTGCCTGTGGCTTGGAACTGGGTGAGCTTTAAGGTCCCTTCCAATCCAAACTATTCTGTGATTTTGAGCCATGAGCTTGTCTCTAAGTCTGGATTGCCAGGGACAGGCCCTGTGCAGGGTCCAGTCTTCTGCAGGTGCTGTCTGTATGCTCAAACCTAGATGCTGCCTGTCTTGCCAGAGAAGAAGATGGCATTTAAGGGACTTGTGACAAACAAGGATCTGAACAAACTGAAGCTTACCCCACTGGTCCACTACCCTTTGCAGGGTGGCTCAGCTCTCATCACCTTTGAGGAGGCAGAGGGTAAGAGTGAGAAGAGCCCCACCAGAGCTGAGTGTTGTGGTTACTCGACTTTGGAGCCTGCCTTGCTTCCCTTCCATGGGCCAGGCTTTGGCGCTCTGTCCCCTCTGCCAGCATTGTGGAGGTTTTGCCCTTTCCCCACAGTGCTGCCCCATATCCCAGCCTATGGCGTGCTCGGGGCAGGCATCAATCCCCTGTGCTGGGGGCTCTCCCTGCTTGCAGTGGCTCAGAGGATTATAGAGGCAAAGGAGCACACGGTGCAGCTGAGCTGTGGGGAGGAGCTGGAGGAGCTGGAGCAGTGCAGAGTGCGGGTGCAGGCAGCGCCAGTGGATGTACTGCTGCCATCTGCCCTGGAGGTAGGTCCCAAGGGCCTGCAGCTCCCCGTTGAGCTGCCCAGGGCATGGACCAGCTCTGCTCTGTCACCATCATGCCTCTGCTGGGTCCCCAGCACCAGCCCAGTGCGTCGGTGTCACAGCTCTGACGAGTATGGGCTACCCACAGATCAGGCTCACTCAGAGCAGCAGGAGCATCATCCTGTCTGAGCTGCCAAGCGGGGACATCCCCGAGGAGGCACTGCTGGACAAGTTGGAGGTCTTCTTCGGCAAGGCAAAGAACGGGGGTGGTGAGGTGGAGAGCACGAAGCTCCTGAACAACTGTGGCCAGGCAGTGCTGACCTTCGCAGAGGACAGAGGTGCGTGGCTGAGGGCTGAGCACAGGTCATGTCCTGGCAGCAGATGGAGCTGTGTCTGTGGGGAGCCGGGAAGGCAGAGCAGGCTCCGGCTCCCCTGTCCCTCCTGAGGCTGCTGGTGCCGGTGAGCTGAGGCTTGGCAGTGCCTCAGTGTCTGTGCCAGGGCTGTCACCTCCCCAGGATCCCAGGGGGGCTTTGGGTTGATCCAGGGCTTTCCTCTCCCCTTTCCCCCCCCGGCAGTGGCAGAGCTGCTGATTGAGAGAGGCCGCATCCAGGTGCCCTTGGGGAAGCAAACATACGAGCTCAAAATATCCCCGTGCGTGAGTGGAGAGGTTTCGAACCTGCAGGTAAGAGCCCGACCCCTGGTGCCGGCTCAGGGCCAGGCAGAGCGGGGGGCTCCTGAAGCCCCACTCTTCACTCCGCTCTGCCCAGCTCCAGCCCTCCCGCTGTCCCCGGACCGTCCTGCTCTCGGGGATCCCGGACGTGCTGAGCGAGGAGCCCATGAGGGACATGCTGGAGATCCACTTCCAGAAGCCCAGCCGCGGCGGGGGGGAGGTGGATGCCCTCGGTTACATCCCTGCGGGCGGCCGCGGCGTGGCCGTGTTCACGGAGGACGCGGAGTAGCGGCGATTAAACCGTGTGCAGGCAGCGGCGTGTCCGTGTGCTGGGGCCGGGAGGGAGGTGCGGGCTCGGGGCGGAGCCGGGGCCGGGGCCGTTTCTCTTTCGCTTCCCGGAGCGGCGGGGCCGGAGCGGGGCTGGGGCCGGTGCGGGCGCTCGGCGCAGCCATGGTGAGCAGCACGGTGCGGGTCGGGGGGCTCCCCCCAGACCTGCCCCCCGACAGGATGGTTGACAAGCTGACCATCCACTTCCTGCGCTCCCGCAACGGCGGCGCAGAGATCACCGACGTGCAGGTGGTGCCGGGCGGGCGCCAGGCTTGTGCCCTCGTCACCTTCGAGACACCGGAAGGTAACGGCCCCCCGAGGGACCGGCCCTGGGCTCTGCCCGCTGCCGGACCCCCCTGCCCCGTGTGGTCCTGGCAGGGGCGGTGCTGCTGTGCCTCAGCACGGGGCTGGGCTGACGCTGGTGCTTTTCCCACCCAGTGGCCCAGAGGATCCTGAAGGTAAAGAATCACATCCTGTCCATCGGAGGGGAGAATTACCCGCTGGAAGTGACGGCGCACACCGCAGAGCTGAGCCTCGATGAGGTAGCACAGAGCAGACGTGGCCATGGCATCCCCACTGCTGCTGGGCCTGTGCTCGGGAAAGGGAGACCTCGTGCCCTCCTTTAACCTTAATTAGACTTAAGGCAAATCCACTTTTAACCCTAGGCAAAGGAGGAATCTTTTCCATGCTGGTAGCACAGGGACAGTGGGACAGGCTGGACATGTGCTCCTTGGTGTTTGTGCCTGTTAAAGTGAGGGTGAACAGTCAGGTTGGAGGGAAGGAGCACTTCTCCCTAGCCCATCTGGTGACAAGTGGGGGATCCTGTTAGTGCCCTTGTGTATTGCTCCTGTGTCCTGTTCAGCACAGCTTTGGAGAGGGATTGGTGCTAGGAGGCGCTGGGGAGTTCTTCCCTCTGTCTGCAGTTTCAGCAGAGAACGGCAGTAACCTCATCTTGAGCACTGACAACAGGGGCATGGGAGTCAGCCTAGCACTGCAGACCTTTCTGCAAGCCCGTGGTGCTTGAGGGTCTGCATCTGAAGCTCGGGGAGAGAAGGAGAGCAGCTGCATTCCAGAGGCAGGAGGGACAATGGGGTTGTTGGGTGTGAGCTGTGTGCAGAGCTGTCAGCATGCAGACGTGGAGCTGCAGCTCTCTGCGATTTGCCCCTCCTGTTCCTTGCTTGCAGAAAGCTTTTGACCGTGTGTACAAGGTCCAAGAGCTGCTTGGGCTCCCTGGGGCTCTCAGTCCTGCCTGTTGGCTCCCATCCCCTGTGAAAGCAGGATGCTGGGAGGTGTTTGGGTCATGTCATCTTTCTGCCATAACAACACAGGGGCTGTGGCAAGCAGCACTGGGTGCATCTGCCTTAGAAGGGGGTATTTTTCATCCTTCTTTCATTCCTTTGCTATCTACTTGCAGATCTTCTTATATGCTTCTGTGATAGTTGACTATGGCAAACTTCCTACTGGAAAAGCCCTCTTGAGGAACCTGTATAAAGGCTACAGCAATGTGCAGCTCAACTTTGACTCCAAGAATACCCACTGCATAGTCAAGGGGCCGTTCACTGAGCTGCAGGCCTTCAGCAGAGAGCTGCTGGGCAGCCTGAACCTCAAGAGCCAAGCTGCTGGAGAGATCCTCCTGCCAGATCCCAGCCATGTGGCCAAAGAGACCAGAATGGCTGATCCACAGCAAGAGCCCGACTCTGCTGAGTCAGCACAAGACACAGCAAAGCAGCCGAACTGGGACCAGGCATGTGAAGACGCAGGTACAGCTCCATCACCCTGGGGACCTGTGGATGGGAAAGCTGTGGAGCACCTGGAGGACTTTTCCCTAGTGATGGACTCAGACATTTACTTGTACATGCAGAGGTTCTGTGCTGCCAAGTACCAGGGTGTGCTACAGCAGCATCGGGTGGATGTGGTGGATGTCAGCAGTGATGGCATCACCACGCTGTACTTGCAGCCTGCTGCGGGGATGGCTGGGGACACGGCTGCCTTGCGAGAGGCCTGCTTGGCCCTGCAGGAGCTTTACCAGCAGCTGGAGGTGAGCTTGCGCAAGGAGAAGATCACCAAGGGAGGACTGGGTATGGACAGCCAGGCTCTGAGGGCACTGACACAAGAGCTGCAGCAGCTGTATCCCCAGTTGCTCTGCCATGAGGATGTGAAGCAGCTTTATCTTATTGGAAACCTTGTTGATGTTTCTGAGGCCAAGCAGTATCTTCAGGATTTCAGTGCCAGAAGAGGTGCTGCACAGGCCACGGCCAGCAGCTCCCTGCCCTCACAGCCAACAACCTCCCACACCACAGAGGATGCACTGCACAAGCCCAAGGAGCCTGCAGGCACCTCAGCCTCAAGGTTCAGCCCAGGCAGGCCAAAGCAGGGACGTGAGCTCAAGCTGCCTGCCGGCTTCAGCACCATGAAGGCTGAGAGGTCCCCTGACCCCCCACCGGTGGGGCAGGCACTGCCTTCTGGTAAACACCCACTGCAAACAGGTGCTCTAAGTCTAGGTGACCTAATGGCACGGACCCAGTGGTACCAGCCTGGTGGCTCTACAGCAGCTGTGGATTTGGGCTCAGCAGCAGAGTCTCAGCAGAAGGACCCCAAAGAATGGGAGCAGATGAAAGGAGGTGCCAGGCTTACAAGACACGAGGCTCTGTCTGCCTTTGGGGGCAAAGACAACAGAGACTCTAGAGGCTCAGGTCCCATCAAGCACCACTCACTTGCTGGCACATCCAGTGCCTTTGACACAAGGACCTCTAAACCCTCTGAACCCAAGGCTCTTCTGCAACATTCCAACAGCTTCTCCCTGCGAAGATTAAAGGAAGGAGAGAAGCCGCAGGACACACCCCGGGCAAGCAGGGGGGATGGAAGGGTGAGGGACTGGATGAGCCTGGACTCTCTGAAGCGGTCCTGCCTGAAGGATATCTTCCGCCCTGCTGTCACTGAGCTGTGCAGCAATGGGGGGGTGCAGCTCTCGGAGCATCGTGCTGGGGACTGCACTGTGCCGACGCTGCAGGCAGAGGACAGGGAGAAGCTCAAGGGAGAGCTGATGTTTGTCCAAGGAGCTCCTGTGGCCCCAGAGGCAGCCAGGAATCAGGTTAGTGACAGCAGCACCTCCATCCCCAGCCTCAGCATGGACCAGAGCTCCCCTGCAGATCCGGGATGCGCATCCTCAGCAGCCAGTTATGCAGCCCTGACGTGGATTTCAGCAGCACAACCCAAACCAGAGCAGGAGCTCGGGCAGATGGTGCAGTCCCAAAGCCTCCAGCACCTAGCCCCAGCCCTGCTCTGGGGCCAGCAGGAACCCCGCTGCTCTGCTGGGGAGCACCCACAGCACATGTGAGAGCTGCCTCCATGAGACCATAGAGCCTGTACCGGGAGGAACACAATAAACAACGTTTACCCCTACAGTTTTAGGGGTTGGTTATGCCTTGTTATCACCCCAGGCACCTGCTTCAACCTCAGCTGGCTACAGAGACAGCCAGACCCAGAGGAAAGGGCAGAGAGCAGCTAATGGCTTGCTACCCAAATATAGGTGCCCTCTAGACCAGGGTGTTAGAGCATCACTGCAACAATGAGTAACCAGTGAGCAGTCCTCCTTGAGAGGTGTGTTCTCTCCCTTGGGAAGTAAACTGACTGTACCCATTTGCTGCCTGCCTGGGGAAGGAAGAGGCAGAGGGGTCATTCCAGCAGCAGATTGAGCAGCAGACCATGGGCAGGGTGGGTTGTTATGCTTTTAATTAATATCTGAAACACATAAGGCATATGGTAACATCAGACAGAAGAGCATTACACAGCATAGTCATGTAAACAGCATTGGCACACTTGCTTTCTGTCCAACTTGGTTACACGCACAAAGCGGAATACAAAGATTTGCCATGTGGCTGTAGGATGAGTTTCACTCAGGTCACACTCCAAACCAACACAACTCGGACAGCACAGACCACACTGGATGGTGTGAGAGGCTCAGTCTAATGCATTTCACATCATGCTCGTGTAATACTCGCCAGTCCACTCGGCCATCACCAGGGCTTGGCACACTGGAGCCTTCATTAGACAACAAGTGTGGGTTCACACCTCTGACAGCAGCTGTAAGTGGGCCAGGATCCTGCACCAGTTAAAGCCTGAGGCCCATGGTGCTTCCTACTTCTCCCTGGTCAACCGATTCCAGTTTAATACCATTGTCCAAACCGGTACAGCTCAAAGGTATCTGGCAGGGGTCATGCTCCTCTATGCAAACAGAAGTTGCGACACAGGTGAGCTCGGGAGAATCCAGAGTCAGAAACATGGCAGAAGCAGCCTGGTGACAGCAAAGGGGTTGCACTTTGTCCCAGACCAGTCCGGGAAGGCACCTGCAGTAAAAGGCACTGCACAGGCACCCCTGCACTGAGCAGCCACAGCAGATAGGGCTGGGCACACTGCTCCTGCCATGAGCTGCTCACCTGGACTCTTCACCACAACCTCTGGATCAGGCAATCAGCAACAGAAACACTAAATGGCACTTGTTGGAGCTGGAATGTCACCCTGCTATTGAGCACAGCAAGCTCCTGTTTCCTCACTCTGCCCTAAGCAGTTAAGCAACAGTGAGGGGAATGATTCTGATCCTGGGGTTTCGTTTGGTTTTTGCTTTGGTCCTTAGTACACAAACCTGCTGGTTAACATTGAGTTAAGACACTTGGGGTTGTTGTACATCGGTTCTATACTTCTTAGCCCATAAAATGTCCATTTAAAAAAACAAGGTAAAAAAAAACCCCAAACAAACCCCACCTAAGAAGAACCAACCCCAACCCATAGAGGGGAGCAGTGGGAGTGAGGCGGTGGAGAGCAAGGTTACACTTAATCCTGGCTTTCTGTAGAAAACACTGTTGCTATCAAGGGACGTAAACCAGACAGTGCTAAACACAAACCAACAGTAACTGCTCAGCACTCCGGCCCTGATAAGGGCTTCAGGAATGCGCAGGGAGAGCACATGAGCAGCTACAGGAAGGGAGTCGAGAGCTGGAATTGATTCCAAGGCAGCAGATAAAGCCTTGCTCAAGGACTGCCTAAAGCCGAGCAGCTGCCCTGGGGGAGACAAGGGCTCGATGGAGCTCCTCTGGACTGGGGAGCAGGGAACCACAGCCTGGGAAGGCTGTAACACACGAAAAGGGAGCGTCTCATTCACGGCAAGTCAGACTACATCACTAGTGTTCACAAAAGAGAGCTAGCAAAAGTCGTAACTGGTTTTTGGCAATACTTTGAAAGGCCAGAATGGAAAAGGCTCCAGTGACTTCCTAGTCCTTACAGGCATGTAGAAGAAGGCACCGAGATACTGTTTTCTGAGGTGGAGCACAAGGCAGCACGGCAGAGGTGTCCTATGGGAAGCTGCATTGGGATGGACAGCCTGTGAGAGCCTTTCTATGCTGCCTGATCCAAGAGCATCCAAGTAAGGCACTGAGCACACGCTTGGCCAAGAGTAAAGCAAGGAGAGGATGTTACTAGGACAGACAGTGGGAGAGTGCTCCCCTATTCCAAGTGTGCAGCACCTGAAGGTGTGCAGGGCTGTGAGCACACCGCTCCTTCCTCAAGGTGAAGTCCAGTTTCTCAGAGGAACTCAGAGGTCCAGACTTCCCATTTGAGCAACTTAAGACAGTCCTTCTGTTGTCAGACCTGGTAAAGCAGCGTTAGGCTCTGCTGGACTGAACCTGAATTGGCACGAGAGGGCAGGCTCAAAGGAGAAGCAGCAGGATTTTGGATTCGGAAAGGTTCAAAGTTGTGCTTTTGAGTTTCATTAGACCATGTTTGTGAAGTTCACATATGGAGCACAAGAGATGGACTGACAAGGATGTGTGACAGGCTCCAGCCTCCTCTGAGCTCCAAGGGAATGGGCTTGGTTGAACACTTCATGGGCCAGATGCTCCCACCATGGCAGAGGCCAAACAAATCCCACGAAGCCTTCCCACCGCAGCTCCTGTCATGCCCCCATGATGATGGGCAGCAGGTACACAGTGGGGAAGGGGGGGTCCTCAGGCAAGGGGGGCTACCACAGATCAGATTTGACTGGGGTACAAATAGAGCCCTGCCAGAGAAGCATTCTGAGGTGGTCCTGCTCTGAGCAGCAAGCCTGCAGCCAAGGAGTCTCCCTAGGGTCAGGGTGCATCCAAGGAAGCTCCTCAAGGTCAAAGCCCTCCCTTTGTCAGGTGAGTGACTGCACGTTTTGGAGCACTGGCCACAACCTTAAGAATGAATTCTCGGGTCAGAAGCGCAGTGACAAATCCGTGGGACACCCAAATCTGCCCACGATGGAGCTTTAACTGAACAGCAGCTTTCATTTGGTCTCAATGTATTGAAAAGCAGCAGTAGAGCCAGAGCAGGGCCCCCAGAGGCTGTGTCTATGCTCTGCTAAAGAACTAGGGCCTAAGCACCTGGAACAGAACACTGACAGGATAGAGCTGGAGCCTCCTCACCTGCACAGGAACCCCAGCCCTGCACAGAGCTGCTCTTCAGCACATGGGGTCCTTCACCCCCTCCTTGGGGTTTGGGTAAGCAGGACTCCCAGTAGCAAGGGTTTGCCACAATAGGGAGCTCTTCTTGGTGCCCTCACGTTTACCTTTTCAAATCCGAAATGAAGCCTAAAAGCCTGCAGCACCCACAGCCCATGGCACAGCCTCAGGCAGGCACAGACTGCACCTCAGTCTGCTCAGGGCTGGAAACAGGGTCCAGCAGGAAGAGGAAGCACCACCAGGATAAGCGCTCACAGGACTGGGCTCGAGGCTCTGTACAGCTCCGCTTCCAAATGCACGGAAGAAAGAGAGGAGAAACTGGAGCTCTGGCCTGGGAGGAGCATCCCAGGCAGCTCCTGAGCCCTCGGTGTTGGAAGAGAGCCCACGAGTCCCATGACTTGCAGTTTCAGAGGAAGAAGAGTCAAGCCCTGCTGCAGCACTGAATCACGAGCTGAGAGCAGCTCCGAGTGGATACCTATCGAGCTAGCAAGAGGAGGATGGAAAGCACTGTTTCAACTGCTCAAGATGCCCAGGCCAAGAGGCTTGGCAGAGCTGAGCTCTTTACCATCTACAGCAATAACCTGGCAATAGCTCCAATGGGCAGGGCTCGCAGGCCTGGTTCTTGCAAGTTACTCCCCCAACTGCAGCCCCTCCACAGCACACACCGAAAAGCAAGCATTAACGGGCTTGGTTTGTTCCCATCCTGCTAAAGTCTGGTTCAACACTGCAGCCCTTGGAAACACAAACACGAGGGTGAACTTTAGCCTTAACAATACCAGCTTGGAGCCCAACATTACTAAAGCACAGAGCCAACATCAATTGTTCCAGTCATTTGAGACACAGTTGAGTCCTTATGGTCTCTAAAAATCAGACACAATTTAGATCTCCCTATGCAGTTTGGAATCAGAAAATGGACAAGATCAAGTTACCCAATTGGAACTTCTGTGTTCAGCCACAGACCAGCCTGTCAGGTTATCTGCTGACTGCGCAGAGAAGTGACTGCAAATGAAGTGTGAGATGCCCTAGACTCCAGGATGGTCATTTAGAAGGCAAAGACAACATGGGCTGTTATAAACTGACTGGTGTTAGAGGCCTATGAAAGCAGAGGGAAGAGTGTGGTTAGTGTAAAGAGAAGAGTAGCCAGTGCTAGAATGAAACTGGGGCAGCTCTGCTTTTGCTCTGGCTGTGGAGGAAACTTCCCAAGTCTGGCCCCATCTGTCAGCACAGGACCAGGTTCTGTGGAGAGCCTTGGCAGCTCCTACAGCATTTAACACCTTGTCTCTACAGTGATGGGCTGTGCAGTTCTTAACCACCAACTGCTGGAAGCTCCACCTGCACTGCCAGGGGAAAAGGAGGGGAGTTTGGGAACTTGGTAGAGAAACAAGTGATGAGTAAAGTGTATGAAAGAAGCAGGCTTCAAACCAGACAGCGAGGGCAAGGGGTCGGTCACAATGAAAGCATGCAAACCTCAGCTGAACATTAAGCACGATGTTCTGGTGAAGATGGAAGCTACTGATCTGTCCATTTCCAGGTCCCAAAGAGATCAAGGAGTTAACCCACGAATTCATGATCTGCACCCATCTCTTCTCCTTAGTTCTCTTCTTTTTTGGACTCTTCCTTGGGTGCTTCAGGAACCAGGATGACCTTCCCAACATTCTTCTTCTCTTGCATCTGCCTCATGGCATCTGCCACCTGGAAGCAACAGGAACCCTGTGAGACCCACACCCGCCATGCACTGGCCCTTCCTGGGTGCCTGGTCCACCCAGACTAGTCCAGGGGCCATCCAGGGGCAGCTTTCCTGGCAGGGTGCATCTTGGACAGAGTTGGGCAGCTCCCCCAGTCCAGGGACATGATGAATCCCCAGTGAGAAACTGTCCTCATGGATTCACAGAGACCAGCTCCAACAGGAAGAAGGATGCTCTGCAAACCATGAAGAGTGAAGTGCACGTCTTCACAGCTTCCTTTCCAGAGGGGGCACTGCAGAAACCCAGCCAACAGCCAGGCAGAGCCCCACAGAACAAACATGCACAGGGGTCTATTGTTATTAAGCAAAACAGCACCTGCGCCAGGCCTGGATTCATCAGTTTTCCTTAAGCACTTGTGCCAGACAATGGGTATAAACACTGATTGTTACTATGTCCTACCCCAGCATAGGATTCCCAAGGGGAGAATCTGCCTGGATACATGGATGCATCAGCACAGAGCAGAGCTGCTGAACACTGCCCCTCCCAACATCCTCATTCTGCTTCCCTGCCTGGGCTCTGTCTCCCTGGTGGAAGGGCAGTAGCATCATTCCCAGCTGTCTGCTCTGTTACAGGCTGCAGACTCAGGGCAGTTTCCAGTCTGATGCAGAACCCAGACCCTCTCTGGGCTGCTGCTGCCCATGGAGCACAGCTGAGCACCTGCCCTATTCCATAGGGATGCTGTCTGGTGCTGCCCAGATCTGTGCACTGGAGCACAAAGCCCAGCCCCTTTACTCCCCCTTAACATCTTAAGAGGACAAGAGCACTGAATACCCGAGGACAGATGGTTATTAAACATCTGCAACAGCTGAGCCCCCATGAGCAAGGTCTTCACACTGAACCAGAGCTCACTGTGCAGAATACACTCACCCAGTAATTTCTGGGTGCTGCAACCTATATGTTAACTCAGACTCACCTGATCAAAAGGCCATACAGAGTCTATTTTGGGCTTGATTTTCCCTTGACTGTAAAGGTTATCCAGCTTGGATAGAACACGTCCAATGAGCTCAAACTCTTCCTCCATGGAGCCCAGGTCATAGCCACACACAGCCTTGTTATGATGGAGGAGCTGCAAGGCATTGATACTGAACTGGTTCCACCAGGTTTTAGCCATAGCCACGAGGCTCTTCTTCTGCCCAGTGAGCAGGTTTGCTACCCCTAAAAAGAAAGGAAGCCACAGATGAGCTGGAATGACCACAACCCGAGAGGCAGCAGGCACCCCATGGAACAGCTCAGACTATATGCAGGGCAACAGCTAACCAGAGTGATGGAGGAGAGGCAAGGACTGGATCACACCAGGATCAGCCCATTTGACCTCCCATGGAAGCAGGAACCTGCCTCAGCCTCAGGGACACAGAACTTGGACCATAGGGCACCCATAAATACCAAAATCCAGAACAACTTCTCTCTTGGGAGGGCAGCAGCAGCACAGTGGGACTGGCAGAGGCAAGAGAGGGTCACAGGTCACATCCAGCCAGGCTGGCAGGACAGCACCCCCTTCTAGAGCCAGGCTTCCTCAGGGGAGCCACACGCTGCAGCAGCAGGGACAGAAGCCGTACACTGGTGCATGTGTCTGGAATCCCACTGGGGGTTGTGTGAGGGCTTTGTCTAGGGGACAAAATCACAGTGTTCCAGGCCTGGGGAATGGAGAGATAAGTATTCAGTAGCCTCAAACCTCATCACCCACACATCCTCTGGCAGAAAAGCAAGGCTCTATTAGTGCTGTGCATTAAGTCAGCCTGGACAAAGCAGCTGTGCCAGCATTCCTCCTGAGGACATTCCAGCTTCCCCTGCAGGCACTGGCTCGTCCTTGGAGAGACATCTCAGCATGGGAGGGAAGAGCCTGTGAGCAAAGCTCTGAGAACACAGCACAAACCTCACTCCCCTCAGGCAAAGCTTCCTAAAGACCTTTGTGAAATCCCAGCACTACACGCAGCAGTGAGCAACAGGCACAGAGCATCCCGAGCATCCCATGCAGATCCACAGCACGCTGCCATCACACACTCCCCCTGGGGCAGGAGCAGGGCTTGGGGCACACTCTGCTCACACTCACCGTAAGTGATGAGTTTGCCCATCGGCTTCAAGAGGTTAAATGCTTTGGATGTATCAGATCCTCCCAGGGGATCCAGGACAATGTCAACACCTAGAAGGAATCGAGAGTAACCGGGAGTTTCTTTGCACTGGAGACACACGCAGGACGGGTGTACGAGTCCTCCAGCACCCAGTACCTTTGGGAGAGATTTTCCGGACCTCCTCTGCGTAATCCATCGTTCTGTAGTCAATGGGGTGAGCGACTCCGCTGCTCCGGAGTACGTCGTGCTTGGAGGCAGATGCTGTGCCAAAAATGGTGACGTTTTCTACAGTCTTGCACAGCTGGATGGCAGCAGTTCCCACACCACCTGAGAACAGCAGTGAGAAACACTTAGAGGCAACATCCCCAGCTGGCAGGAAAACCCCTGGAGAGGTAAATTATCCCTGCTTGGACTGACGGCACAGCACCAGGAGGGTATGGAACAACCCGATGCCTGTGACACACCGGTGGAGACTGACCCCAGCTGCTGGGAAATGGGGTCAGTCCTGCCCTGTTCTGATTGCTTCCTCCCTATAGGACCTGTTCAGAGGCTGTACACTGAAGCCAAGAGTCTCAGCATGGGCTGGCAAGGACTATTTACCTGCAGCCATGTGGATGAGGACACTTTGGTTGGGTCTCAGGTTTCCAAAGTCAAACAGGATCATGTAGGCAGTGATGTAGTTGACAGGAAGAGCAGCCGCTTCCTCGAAGCTCATCCCTGCAGGCATCAGGAAAGTCTGACGGGCTGGAACGTTCACCACTTCTTGCCAGAGCCCTGACTTAGCCAGGACCATCACCTTATCACCAACCTACAGTCAAACAGAGGACAAGGTGGTCTGAAACAAGGCCAGGCTTGCAGAAGACATCACACATCAGGGCCAGGCACACACGTGTCTGTGGGCACTGCAGCACCCCGTGGTCCACTCCCTGGGCACCAACACCAGGGCACCTCCTGCCATGGACCCGCATGTAGCAACAGACCCCCAAGGAGTTCAGATGGGGCCTGTGTCCTGCCCTGGGAGCAGGAGTCTGAGCACTGAAACATCACTGCTGCCCCTTGTAAAGGATCATTCTGCCAACAGGCAGGAGGCCTGGGGGATGCTTAACAGGAAGAACCCTGCAAAACGCATGTCCAAGCTTAGAAAAACCTCTCAGGTCTAAACCTCAAGCCTGGAGTCTGAGGCATCCCCAAACATCTGCTCTTAATGCCACTGGGCAAGAAACATCTGCTCACTCTGCGACTGGAAAGATACAGCAAACACAGCAAGCAGACAAGAGGCAGAGCCACAGCAGTGAGCAGAAAGGCTCCTCAGCTTGTGGGGCTGGCATTTCCACTTCAGTCAACCCAGACATTTTCCTGGAGGGAAGGGAATCACCTCTGAGCATCGGGTTTTTGAGACACTTCATTTTCCTCACTGTTCACGGCAGAATCGTTTTAAAGCACAACTGCAGGACCCTGAGAGACGAAGGTCTGGGATGTGCAGAGCCAACCCTCCTGTCCCCTGAGGTGCTGGAAATGCAGCAGCCAGAGCCTCGCAGACCACAAACCCAGCACCAAGAGCAGCCAACCTGCTCCTGCCTGCACCTCAGCACCCTCGGAAGGCTCTTGACAGCCCTGCAGCAGCTTGAGGTTTCCTTCCACATTTGTGGAGTTTAAAAGGATGTTCACAATGTGTTCCGGAGCACCACAGTCCTGCTCTAGCTCAACATCCTCCCAGTGCTTGCCACCAAGAACGGTTTGTACAGAGAATTATGGAAAGCTTTGGGTTGGAAGGAGCCTTAAAGCTCATCCATCTGCAATGGGCAGGGACACCTCACACCAGAGCAGCTGCTCCAAGCCCCTGTGCCATGAGCACTGCCAGGGATGGGGCAGCCACAGCTTCTCTGGGCACCCGGTGCCAGCGCCTCAGCACCCTCCCAGGGAACAGCTTCTGCCTCAGAGCTCATCTCAGCCTCCCCTCGGGCAGGTTCAAGCCATTCCCCTTGGCCTGTCCCTGCATCCCTTGTCCCAAGCCCCTCTCCAGCTTCCTTCAGGCTCTGCCGCCCTTTGTCCCGGGGCTTTGTCTGCTGCGGGGCTGCGCGGCCGGGGAACCGCGCCCCCACCCCCGCCGGGACCGGGACCTCTCGGGGCCACCGGGGCCGCACCTGCGGGCGGTGGGGCGGGGCCACCGCAGTGCGGCGGGGAGAGCCGAGCCCCTCCGAACCGAACCGAACCGAGCCTCCCCCCCCTCACCTGCCGGTCCTGGACGCCGTCCCCGAGGGCGCGGACGACGCCGGCGCACTCCATGCCGGGGCAGACGGGCGGCGGCGGCAGGCGCTCGTACAGCCCCTGCCTCGCCAGCAGGTCCGCGAAGTTGAGGCCGCAGGCGTGAACACGCACCGAGACCTCCCCCGGCCCCGGGCCGGTGCTGCGCCGAGGCTGCACCTTCAGCTTCTCGTAGCCACCGAAGCCCGTCAGCACCAGCGCCCGGTGCTCGGCCGCTCCATCGGCGGCCGCCGGCGGCTCGGGGCCGGGGGCCGGCTCGGGGGCGGCGGCAGCGGCGGCAGCCGGGGCCGGTGCGGCGGACATGGCGGAGCGGAGCTGCGGGAGCGGATGCGGGAGTGAGGCGGCGGCGGGCGGCGAAGAGCCGGGGCCCGGCCGAGGGCGGGGTGGGGCGGAGCGTGCGGTTGTGCTGGTGGAGCAGCCCAAGGGCCGGATTCCTCTGGGACACCCGTTCAGATGCGGCGGCGTCTGCCCGAGATGCTGCAATTACTGTAACTGCTGCCACTGGTGCGGAGGGGTCATAAACATCGCTCCTGGGAGCCCTGAAATGGCTGCGGGAGTGGGAGCGGACGAGAGGGAGGAGTGGAGCTCCAGTCCGCAGGAGCTCGAGCAGAGCTTTGGAATAGAGCTCTAGGAACTAAAGACTGATAAATAGGATGTGGAGCGGTTGGAGTGAGTCCTGAGGGGGCCACGGGGGTGCTGCGAGGGCTGGAGCAGCTCTGCTCTGGAGCCAGGCTGAGAGAGCTGGGCTGGGGCAGCCTGGACAAGAGAAGGCTCCTGAAGGGGAGAGCTGAAAGCAGATCCAGGGCCTAAAGGGGCTGCAGGAAACCTGGAGAGGGGCCTGGGACAAGGGATGTAGGGACAGGCCAAAGGGAATGGCTTTAACCTGACACAGGGGAGCCTCTGGCTTTGGGATGCACCCTGTGCTGGCCACCCTGCCTAGGGCTTTGTTCCACCTCCCTTTACTTTCATGCAGGACTCTCCTCTCCTCTGCTCTCAAGAAACTGAACAAGGAACAGGCAGGAGATAACAAAGCCGTGGTGGGTCCGCAGACAGCTGCCTGTGAGAGCTTGGCCTTTGCCCCTGAGCTCATTCACGATGGACCCCCAGCAGGGCCAAGCCCACAAAAGCCTCCCCTCATCTGTTGAGTCAGCCTGGGTCCCCCCTGGGCCAGGGGCTGAAAGTGCCTTGATCCATCTATCTGGGTTCATGTGAACTCAAGAGTCCTCCTGCCTTTGTTTTGCCTTTGCCTCACCTGTGTTGGCAGCATTGGGATGCACACAGATGAGATCTCCCAGCTGTATCACACATACAAGGATGCTGTGCCTCCTGGGTGACACTGTGCCTGTATCACAGTAAATTACATTTAGATTTGACAGGTAGAGCAGCAGGTAGAAGAAATGTGACACAACCCCTCAGACGTTCCTGCCACTCACAGCCACGGTTCCCTGCGCTGCTGTTTTGACCACAGAGACAATGGAGGTGATTGCCAAGTGGTAACTGATGCTCAGTGAATGTGTCCTCATGATGACAGCAGACTGAAGAAACCCTTCCAGCACAGCCTATCATTGCCACAAAGAGCACTGCTGAGGATGCTTCAGCATCTTCCCCTCCACAAACCCAAGCTGCAGAGGCTGAGGATGTGCAGCACAAGCAAGCAGTACGGCTGGCAGGAGGCTGGTTTCCTGGTGTGCACAGAACAGCATCCCACCATGTCCTCCTCTGGAGGCAGGCACCTTTTCCACTGCGGTCCTTGCAGAAATCCTGTGCAATGAGAATCCCTCTCCTTAACTTCAACCTTCCACCGCAGCATCAATAATTTACTGACAATGGCAGTCCCAAAATTACAGGCTTAGCGCATCCACATGCTGTGCACCCGTGAGGAGCCGATCGTTTGGCCAGCATGTCTTCCCTTGCTGAAAATGCACAACCTCCTTCCCCTCAGTGTGCTCATTGCAGCTTGCAGGGACGGGGTAACCATAGGACATGGTGTGTGTCTTGTGAAGGGAGATGGTTTTCTCTGCACCACGGAGAACTGCTGCATCTCAGGGGCTGTGCCACACACACGGCATTCCCTGGGCTCACCCCAGGGATGTGGGCTGCTCTACA
Source organism: Melopsittacus undulatus (assembly GCF_012275295.1). Lineage (NCBI taxonomy): Eukaryota > Metazoa > Chordata > Aves > Psittaciformes > Psittaculidae > Melopsittacus > Melopsittacus undulatus. The sequence goes on along the minus strand of NC_047543.1, from coordinate 117,095 downwards.
AGGAAAAGCAAGCGTGGTGCTGAGGCACAGCAGGGTGCAGAGCCCTCACCCAGCTGCTGCTGCACTGTGCTGGGCCTGCTGGAAGGAGGACTAAAAAGGAACGCCCAGTTTGTGTTCATGATGTGCAGTTCATGTGTGACATAAATGGAAAAGAAGCTGAAGTTTTGCGAGTTCATTTCGGTTCATTCCCACCCTCCACCACTCTCCATGTGAAAAAGAACTGCAAAACTAAAAATACTTCATTTTGACGAGTGCTTTCAAACACAAAGGTGATGGACATCACTCCTACTGCTGGAGAAGCTGTTCCCTCTGAGCCCCTCAGCCAGGCTCCCCTGTAACCCACAGCAGCAGTGCTGGGAGCCACTGGCTCTGGCTTAAGGAGCACAATGGGCAGGACCGTGCACATCCTGCACCCAGGGCAAGGCCAGTGCTGGCTGGAAGCTGCATTTCAAGTAGCCAGATGCAGTGTGGGAGGGGATGTGTGTGATGAGGAGGTTTCCACACCCAAGGGGACAGAATCACAGAATCAGCCGTTTCCCTCCTCCCACCCTGACCCTCTTTATTTGCCTTTGGTGCTGCCCATCCCTGCACAGGGATCAGTCCGCAGCCAACCTCTGGAGTCCCCCAGACCCTCCCATGTCCTTCAGCTGCTGCTGGGCCTGATGGATCCTAAGAAGTGTCCAGAGAGCAGGGGAGAAGGGAGCCGCTCACCTCCAGAGGTGCTGCAGAGGCTCCACATCACTCTCCATAGAGAGAAATCCGCAGCTGTAACTGAGGTATTGTGCTTCCCACCCCATGTGTGCGCCGACTGCAGTCCTGCCAGCGGAAGTCTTGTCAGCTGAATGCCTCCTTGCTTTAATCCCTGAGATTGCTGAAGGATGCTGCTTTCATCTGATACCATTTATGGACTCTTATAATGAGTTTTGGCTTGCTGAGATAAATTAATGTGCTCAACCAGAGGTGTAAACTTCATTAATGGCAGCAGTGAGTCAGATCAGCGTTATTCTAGCACAGAATGTAAACAGGCTGGACACATGAAAGGGGATTTGGCTGTTGGGTTGGCTTTTTTCTCTCTCTTCCTTTTAACCTTCCTAATTGCTGTTGATTTGTATCTTTTCTGCTCTGTGTGTGTGTTCAAACTCCACTGCTTTGCCACCTCTTCATCTTGCAGTGGAAACCATCAAATAACACACCATTCAGGACTGAATGATGTAACTGCTGCGTGTTAACAGCTACACGCTGCAGTTCTGCCTGGCACGTTTCTAGCTCTTTCACATATTTGACAAGTCAGACAAAAAGATACTTAAGATCTGACGAGAAATTACAGTGTGTCCCTTATTCCTGTCCCAGGTTTTTGGCTTACCAGTGGAAATAGGATGTTGCAGTGGTTGTCAAGGACCAGGCTTTGAGACTGTGCGAGCATGAGAACAAGATGTCACAGGCTCCACGTTTCAGGCTGTAGGTCCTCAGTAAAGGTTGCCTTCCCCCGGTACATTTCCCTATTACAGATCCTGAGGATGTTTTCTGGTTCCTTTGTGTAGGGAATAACACAAACATAACACAATAAAGCTAATTCCTCATGGCAATTAGAATCCCAGAGAGCATGGATCAGCGAGGGATGGGCTAGCCACTGGAGAAGCGTTTTGAGGAGCAGACATGCGAGAGCCATCTGTCGCCTCACCAGACGTGGTGACAGTCACAGCACGTCTCTCTCTGCATCCTACTCGGAGCATTTACACCGTGACTGAAGGTTGCCAGGATTCAGCAAGTGGCGCCTGCCAAAAGGTGCATTGCACCAAATGGAGCACAGGGCTCGGCACTGACAGTGCCCCAAGTGGCTCCAAGCAAAAGGCGCTCGCAGCTGCTTTCCGTCCCCGAGGAAAGCCCCATGTGGCTGGCAGATTTACAGCGCTCTGGAGTGTTGTATTGATGTATGGATCACTGTGATATATATTAATAGAATTTAATACATATTTTATGTACTGAGAGCAGTCCTGAGGAGAAGGAGTTGCGGGTGTTCGGTGATGGGAAGCTCCCCATGACCTGGTTTCAGTGTGCACTTGAGCCCAGAACCCCCCCGTGTGCTGGGCTGCACCCCCAGAGCGTGAGCAGCAGCTCAGGGAGGGGATCCTGCCCCTCTGCTGCGCTCTGAGGACCCCCCCCCCCCCCCCCCCCCCCCCGCAGCCCTGATCCAGCTCTGGGGCAGCAGCACAAGAGGGACAGGAGGCCACAGGAATGGCTTGAACCTGCTTGAGGGGAGACTGAGCTGAGCTCTTAGGCAGAAGCTGTTCCCTGTGAGGGTGCTGAGGCGCTGGCACAGGGTGCCCAGAGAAGCTGTGGCTGCCCCATCCCTGGCAGTGCTCAAGGCCAGGTTGGACACAGGGTCTTGGAGCAGCTGCTCCAGTGGAAGGGGTCCCTGCCCGAACTGGATGAGCTTTGAGCTCCCTTCAACACAAACCAGTCTGGATTTCTATGATTCACTACAGAGTTTCCTGCTTCCTCTGAAGCAGGGTCACAATAATCTGTTGGTTGAAAGCAAAACTCTAATTCCTTTTGAGAAACACAGTGAAAAGCTTTCCCAAGAAAGGGTGTTGTCCAGGGCAGCAGCTTGTTCCAGGTGACAGTGATGGCCACCGGGCACTCCTTTACCCACAGTAGCAAGCACAGTGAACTTCTCTTGCTGTTTCTCCACAGGAAAGCCGGGTGACACACACACACACATACAAGAAGGCAAAAAACCCTACAGGGCTTCACAAAACATGACACAGTGGAGCACAAGCTTCTTTCCCTGGGGAGGGTGGAAGGAAACAAGCATGTGACGGTTACTCATCACATTGCTTAAGGCAAGGTTGGGAGGCACAGAGATGCGGCAGCAACACACAGGGGAGGCGGAATCGACTGACAACAGTTTCCTGGCCCATATAATGTAGGAGTCAGACTGGGTGAGCTACACCACCATGATCCCAGGGCAGCCTTATCCCTCTGTCTTGTCTGGTCTTGTCTTAGGTCTTGTCTGGTATGTGATGATAGGATGGATGTGGGGGGCCTGAATTCTCGTTTGACCAGCTGGATGTGCTCAGGACACACCTCCAGCCCCGCCTGCACTTGGCCCTAAGACATGGGGCAGTTCTGCCAAGTGCACACTGGCCCAGGCTGATGTGTCCCAGCAGAAAGCAAAGCAGTGCTGGAAGCCATGGGGTGCCTTCATGGCCCCGTGCCCTGCCCTGTGTCCGCGGGCGTTCCTCATCCCGGCTCCACGCACAGCACCAGTATTTATACAAGACAAGAGACTGTGATTTCCACAGAAACAAACTGCCCCCTCAGTCCATTAATAAATCCAGTTTCACTGCCAAAACATTTCAGTTTCCGTTCCTTAAGACTTGCTTTGTTTTCATTGTCTCTGTTTTCACTGCATTTTGTGACAGCTTGTCTCTAGCAAATGAAAGTTTGCTATTATGGGAAATCTTCCTGCAGCGTGGCCAGCAAAGCAGCAGCAGTAACTACAGGAGCCTTTGCTTCCTCAATGATTCTGTTTCAAATGGCTGGCTGTGATTTCCAGCCGCACTGCCTGGACCTGGGGGGATGGAAGGCACAAGGTGCTGCTCTCCCTGCACAAAGCCGTGAGCCAGGCCCCGGCTGGTGCAGCCTCCACACGGCCACTGACTCACGGGCACCGGCTGAAGCTCGTGTGGAGCGGGATGAAATGCCGGCAGTTCCCGTTCCGCCGGACTCCTCGGGGGAACGAGCCCCATTCCTTGCGCTGGGCCACGACGGGAGGACCCCGGGGCCGGGACAGCTCCGGCGCAGGGACCGGGGCGATCGCGGCCCCTCGGTCCCCGCTGTGCCCTCCCGCAGCGCTCGGCAGCGCGGTGCTGGGGAGCCGGGGCCGGACGTGGGGAGCCCCCTCGGGGCAGTGCCCGACCCCCGGCTCTGGCCCCTGCTCCGAGCCTGGGGGGGGGGCAGCGGAGGGCGGAGGGGAGGGGGGGGGGCGGTACATCCCTGCCCAGCGCCGGCTCCGCTCCGCTCCTGGTTGGTGCGGCCGGGGCCGGGGGCGCGGCCAGGCTGGGGCCGTCCCGGTAAAGCGACGGCGCGGCCGGCGCGGTCCCGCACCATGGAGGGGCACCTGGCGCGCTGCAAGATCGTGGTGGTGGGGGACACGCAGTGCGGCAAGACCGCTCTGCTGCACGTCTTCGCCAAGGACTGCTACCCCGAGGTGTGCGCGGCCGGGCGGCGCGGGGGGCCGGGCTCGCTTGCGCTCGGCTGGGCTCACCTCTGCTCACCTCTGCTCTCCCTCCGTCCCCCAGAGCTACGTGCCCACCGTCTTCGAGAACTACACGGCCAGCTTCGAGATCGACAAGCAGCGCACCGAGCTCAACATGTGGGACACCTCAGGTGGGCCGGGGGGGGCGCGGTGGGACCGGGACGGGGTCTCCCCCTCCCTGAGCTCCAGCAGCCGGTGAGCCCCCGGCCGGGGCCCGGGCAGCCTCCGCCGCCGCGCTGGGGCGGCTCCGATGCCGCATCCGTGTCCGCGCAAGGATGAACCGAGCGAGAGGCGAGGAGCGGGTGAGGCGCAGGCAGAGCAGAGCCCTCGCCGTGGGGAGCAATGCGCTGCCCTTCACTGCCCTCTGCGCGGAGCCCCTGGGATTCTTGGCCGGGTTTTTGGTCTGGTTTGGTTGTGCTTCTTCATGTCCTGTTGTGATGCTGCATGAAGCCTTGTCCCAGCAGCCTCAGCCCATCGGAGCCCTTCCCAAACTTCGTGCTGCTTTGTATGGAGGGGCAAATTAAACCGAATCGCACAACGGTTTGGTTTGGAAGGGACTGTAAAGCTCATCGAGCTCCAACCCCATGACACAGGCAGGGACCCCTTCCCCTAGACCAGGTTGCTCCAAACCCCATCCAGGGATGGGGCAAGGGAGTTGCAAACGAAGTGCTTGATGCAAAGCTAATAAAAATGCTGGCATCCAGCAAAGTTCACGTGCACTTTTTGATTTGCCCCTGACAAGCTTTTTAGGCTGTTCTATACACATGGTGCAGCTGAATGCTGAGCTATGTTAATGTGCATACATCAGAGACTTGCTGATGCTTTCCCTGTAATTTCTGGAGTCCTTATGTCCTCTCAATGTCCAATAGCAATAGCAAATTAAAACGTGACCTAGGACTTTCTTGGCTCTTGTACACTCAAATTCCTTGCTCTGATCGTACATCCATCAGATTACAGCTGTAGTATGCACACAGCTTTACCTGGAGTAGCAGCTTTACTGAGGCTTGGACTAGCTTTAGCATGTAAAATGTGTTTGAGTCTGCTCTGGGCCTTTCTGAACCTTGAGATCTTGCTTTTGCTGCTTTTTATTCCCTGAGATGAAAATGGGTCTTTTGCTTTGCCCACACGATGTGTGCTGGGATGCGAGCCACAAAGATGCTGGCTCTTAGGGCAGCTTTTGGTACTGGGGCTATGGATGAAGCATTGGCTCTCAGCATTTGACTGGGAGCTGTGCCCGAAGTGCAGAGCAGTGGCTGTGACTTGGGAATCATTCCGTGGTGAATGGTGCTGGGCTGGCGTGTCTGTGTCAAGTCCCATGGGAACAGCAAAGCCACCCTGGTCCCTCAGGGCCTTCCCACAGAAGCTGGCGCTGCTCCAGTGGGGTGAGTGCTATCGGGGTGCATGGGAGTGAGGGTGACCCCGTGTGTCACCCGCAGCGCGATGCCCCATAGCTTGGGGACTTCTGCAGCCTGCCAAAGGGGCTGCGAGGAGCATCTTTGTTAGGGTGGCTGTGCTCCAAGTGTCTGTTTGACACGAAAAACTTCCCTGTGTGTGTCGAAGTGCGTGTGATGACTTGTCTGCTTTTCAGGAATTCTCCAGAATGCTTGGCTTTGATCTTACAAATGTCAAAAGAAAAGGCTATGATAGAAAGTCTTTAAAGCTGTATAGGAGTATCTGATACCTGCATCTGATGCTGTCACAAAATTCAACAAAAGACGTAAGTTTGTCTAATATTTATCTCTACAGCCAAGACAAAATGGACTTTGATTTTTTTTCCCTTCTCCTTATGGAAAAGTGCAAGACCTTTTTAACAGCTTTGTTGTAGTTTTGCAGATAAGTTCCTTTCTGTTGTAGCTTTGATTTGCACTACATAGGAGCCAGTTCTTCACATAATGGTCATACAAAGCAATGCACCCTCATAATCAAACTGGTGTTTGCAGCTGTAGACTGCAAGCTGCTATTGGTACCCTTTGGAGACACTTGTGAGCAGGAGCTTTGGTAAAAGCACTTTGCCACAACAGTGAACCAGCTGAGCTGAGGAGCTTGAGAGGAGCTCATTGCCCTCATGCAGGATGACAGGCGCTGGGATGCACTTTCCCTTGTCCCTCTGCTACCTCCTGTCCGTTTTTAGCAGCTTTGCACACAGGGGGTTCTTGTTCTTGCTGAATTCCATCCCAGCAAGAGAGGGAAGGGAGGTGCTGGGAATCTTCTCCCCCCTCCTATCAGGATCACCCTGGTTCAATTGCTTTACTTTAAACACTTGCCACCTCTTTGCTGAGTGACTGGAGCTGAAGGGCTCCTCCAAAACCAGACCTGGGCAGAGGAGCTGGCTATGAGTTAATTCATTTAAGCTCCTCCTGCTCCATAGTTGTGGAGGTGGTTGGAGGCTCTGGAAGCTGTGCAGGGTGAGCTGAGCATCGTCCAGCAGCAGTGCTAGGGCAAGGACAGGCTGCGTGCAAAACTCCCTTCCTTGGGACCAAGCATGGCCATGGCCTGCCTGGAGTCCTGCTGCTGACCCCATACAAACGGGAATGTTTCTGCTCCCTGGGGCTGATAGAGGTGTGCTGGAAAACACTTTCAGACGGAATGTGCCCCTCCTGCTAAGTGGCAAATGCAGATTCTGACATCAGCAGCTGCCAGGCAGTAAATCTGGTTAGAGAAACGCTACCATAGGGTGAACAGAAGTGATGGAGAAGTGAATGGCTCCCAAATGGCTCTGTTTTCCTTTAAAAGGCACACAGCATAGATAGGTGTTTTGCTCCAAGCCTTACAGGGGACACGGTGCTTTGCTGCTCCTCCTGCTCTTGCTATGGCAAATTCTTTCTTTGCTGCCTGTTGGCCAAACGTGCTCAGTGCAGAAGTGGCGCGGTGCTGGTATCTTGTGGCATGGTGAAACTCCTGTTTGACAGGATGCCTGGTGGCTTTGGGAGTGCTGCTCCCAAAGGGCTGGGTGCCTTCCAGACCCGCAGTGCTGGTCCCAGCCCCGGCCAGGTGGAGGGAGGATGGATGGTTTTGATCACCAGCGCTGCTTTACAAGGAGTAGGCGAGTTTCATTTCTGTGCTTCAGAGGTGTAAAAGGGGGAGCAGTTACCAGTAGGTGTGCACTGGGCGGGTTCGTTTTCACCATGCAGTACCTGTGTTCCCTGTGGGGCTGGGGACAGCAGGTGTCCAGTGCTCCTGAGCTCCCTCCTTCCCAGGGATCAGCTCTTGATGCTTTCCCAGAGGGATTCAGGCATTGCCCATGGATGCACTGCCACAGCCCCAGGCCAACCCGGTGCCTTGCTGGGGAGAGATGGGCACAGCCAGGGTGCTCCAGCACCAGAGCTGGCAGGTCTGAGGCTTTGCTCTCTACCTGGGTAGGGGGTTGGTTTGTTTCCAGTAATGATGGGGAAGAAGCTGCTCTCTGCTTGGCAGCCTGGGCTCAGTTCTGTGCTTTTGGTTCACGGCCCTTTGTGCCCAGAGGCTCTTGTCCACCTTCTGTGTCCTCAGAGTGCAGGCAGGCAAGGCAGTGATGTGACTTGAGGCCATGTAGCTGCTTTGCTGATGCAGATCCTGATGCAGGGTTAAGCTGCCTGGTTCTGGTAGGGGCATCTGTGCCAGTGGCTCAGGGTGAGGGGGACCAGGCCTTGCACATTATCACTGTTGCCTTGGAAAGCTGCTGGAGAGGCCATTCCTGTCCTTTTGTGGACCAGCAGGATGCACTGCTGCCAATAGCCACAGTGTCTGCCACAGCCTGTGCCACTGCAGAGATCAGTGCCCATGGGTTCAGCAGTGCTGCAGCTCACAACAGGGGACTTGCACGGCTGCCAGGTCTTTGCCAGAGCTTCTGTCTCTCAAGCAGATGTGCTTTCAAGTCAAGAATAACACAGTGAGTTGCAAATCCCCCTCCACCTCCCTCTTTGCCTGTGCTCAGCAAACAGTCTGCCTTCATATGGCCTGTGTGGGAACCTACAGACTGTGATAACAGATCCTTCTTTAGGGGAACTACCCAGGAATGTTGATTAGATTAGAGCTGAAAGGGGCCGAGTTTAGCAATGGCATCTCCATGGATGCTGAGGCTGTGCCTGGATTCCCAGCGTGGGGCTCGGGGATTGCCATGGCTGCCTCTTCCAGTGTGCAAGAGTGAATTCTCTCTTGGGAAGGAGTTCAATGCCACTTGCACTCTGAGGCAGAGAAAAACATGTGGAGCTGCCCTTTCCATACCAAAATAGCTCCTCCCATGCTCCGGGTTGAGGCTGGGAGCCCGAAACCAGCAGAGTTCTGTTCTGCCTCAGCACAAATCCATGCTTAAACCTAAACATATGTGCAGCTGGGTCACGTTCCCAGGCAGGTCAGGAACCACGCACAGGCTCACAGAGCTGCAGCAGAAGCAATGCTTGTGCTGGAATGGGAGGAGGATGCCCCTGAGGGTCCAGGACAGGACAGTCCCTGGGCAGGGAGTGGGGCCCAGCTGGAGGCTGCTGCTCCTGCACTGCCTTGCACAAGGGCAGCCTCGTCCTTCATCCCTTATGGATATGGGAGGCTTGGCCTCCGTGGGGTATCCTGGTGAGGTGCCATAGTGACAACGTGCAGGCAGGAATGGGCTGACTTGGGGGTGGGTTGTCTCCCGGCTCTGAATGCAGCCCCTTTCCCACAGCACAGAGCTGATCTATGCTCTCCCGTGGGCAAGGACAGCACTGCTGGGCTCTCCCTATTCCTTCTGTCAGCCCTGTGGCTCCTGATGCTGCTTTAACACTGATTTAATGAATGTTTAGGGTAAGTGGAAGCCTCTTATCGAGGAAGTCACACACACAGACCTGCAGAAACTCCCTGGAGCAGCGCAGTCACACCCTGGCCTCTGCTTGTGCTGACTTGCCTTTCCAATAGCCTTCACCCCGCCTGGTGCCAGGGATGCTCCTCCTGCCCCACCAGACTGTTCCAGTGGCCTTTGGGATGGCAGGAGGCTTTGTGGAAGGGAGAGCTGGGGAGGACCGGGCAGCATCCCCCTGCTGCCATGGGCAGTGAGGGCATGGGCGCAGCTTTCATCTTGCCCCATGCTCTGAAGATTGCATCTCCTCTGGATTGAACTTCAGGAGTGCACAGGCCCAGCCTTTGCTGCGGGGAAAAGCCTTATCTGGGAGCTGAGCAGTCAGGGAGGGGTCTGCTGCTTACACACAGCAGACCTGGAACATGCAACCTTGCATAAGGATAATTGTGTCTGTGCAGCCCTCGGATGCGTTCCCCAAAGCCAAAGCTCTGCTGTGGGAATCTGTTGCCACTCCTAGGGCTTGCTGTACCCAGGGAAAGGGTGACAGGCAGGTTGTGGCAATGCCGGCTGCCCTTGTGACATGGCAAGAGTGCCAGGAAGGGGCTTCTGGCTCCCATTTGTCTCCCTTGTCCCCTGCCTCAGGGATGACTTCCAGCATGGGAGTGAGAAGCCTGGATGAGCTGCTCAGGCTGCCTCTGCAGCCCCAGAGATGCCAGTGGGGATTTCCTCAAGGAGCTTCCAGAGCTTCCTTCAGTTACCAGAGTGAAGTTTGTGTCTGAGTAAGCTCCTTGAACCTTAAGGTAGAAGAGGGGAGACTGAGCTGAGCTCTTAGGCAGAAGCTGTTCCCTGTGAGGGTGCTGAGGCGCTGGCACAGGGTGCTCAGAGAAGCTGTGGCTGCCCCATCCCTGGCAGTGCTCAAGGCCAGGTTGGACACAGGGTCTTGGAGCAGCTGCTCCAGTGGAAGGGGTCCCTGCCCATTGCAGGGGTTGGAGCTGGAGGAGTTTTAGGGTCCCTTTGAACCCAAACCAGGCTGGGATTCTAAGAACCTGCGTATGTGAGATAGGGCACAGGATCCGGATGAGGCAGAAGGACCCTGTGCCTGCCTGGGCTGGGAATTCCCCTGCCAGGGAATCCAGCAGAACAGCCTCCTCCTGAGAGACAGGTTTCCAGTAATAAGCTCTGGAGAGGGGCCTGGGAATGCCACCTCAGCCCATGCTAATACTGTTCCCTTCATCCCGATCATGTCCATCCTGCATCCATGCCAGCTGGGCTCTTGGGGAGTTTACTCATTTTCATATGGGCACTGTAAGAGCTGGGAGCAGAGGTTGATGGTCCAAGATGAGGACCAGTTGTTTCAGTCATGCATTTTCTAGGTGATTGCTTGCTCCAGGGCATGGAACAACCTCCTTCTTCCCCACACTTGAGGGGTTTGTGGGGATGCTGTGCAAGAGAAATGCCATGGTCCAGCCATGAGAGAAGCTTGTGCATGCCCATGTACATACATGGCACATGGCTGTGCCTTGCTCAGTGTCCCATGGAAGCCTGCACTAGGGGTAGTTGCAGTTCCCTCTGCTGCTCTCTCCCTCGCTCCAGCTTTGCTGGATGCCTTGTCTTTGGACTCGGTACAGCCAGAACCTGTCACTACCAGTGTCTCTGTCACCAGTGCTTTGGTGTTTTAATTCCCATCTCTGCCGCTTGTCCCTCTTCCAAGCTGGCCTCTAATGAGCACTGTACCCGTGTCACAAATGTGTTTGACACCAGTGGGATCTGCACGATCCTCCCCTTCCAGACAATACAGCCAGGGGGGATTGGGGATCTTTAAGCTGCTCTGAGTGTGGCTGAGCTGGGACCTGCAGGGTGCTCAGCAATATTGCAGCAGTTTATCAATCTTCAGACAAAGAAACCTTCTGCTTTGCTTTCTGAAGAGAGGGTCTGGTTCACACTGAGGATAAAGCCGCTCTCTGGACTCGGGGTGCTTCAGATCTTTGTGGTGTGCATCCATTGCAGTCTGGAAGGCTGCAGTGGCTTGCTGCTTGGCCTCCATCAGCACTGATGACACAGGGAGGGAGGAGGGTATTTGCATACCCTGCTCTGTCATGTGCCAGGCATGCAGAGCCATTCTCTTTCAAATCTTGCCTTCTGCCTTTATAAAGGCAACTGAAGCATTCAGGCAGGGCCCTGCATCCGCAGCGCTGCCCCTGCCTGTGGGCCATGGGGAGCTGCTTGTCAGCTTGGGTAAAAGGATCATGGAAGAAAAATGCCTTTCATAGTCTGTCCCCAGCAGGATAAAGGGACCGGGCATGACCTCTGGGGCTGTTTAACTCTGATCTCCAGTGTTCCCTGGGGTGAATTCCTCCTCTCCCTCTGCTGTAGACTCTACCATTGTTTCCCTGCACCCATTTCCCCTTTTCGAGCAGTGGGAAGTATTTTCGGATGACTCTGTGCCCTCTGGTTGCATCTGCAGAGGAAACGGGAGCTCTGGAGCATCCTGGATGGCCTGGAACAGCAGCTGAGATTCCTGCGGGCTCTCCATAGGGACTGGCCCCGCTGGGCTGGGCTGGCCGGGGTCTGTGCCTGCACTGGGGAGCCCTGGAGCTGGGTGAAGGATGGGGGCACCCACCAGAAGCTGCAGCCCCATTGCGGAGCAGCCGGGTGTGTTGTTCCTGCCCTGGGAATTGCACAGAGGACTCATTTTCCGTCTTAATGGTGTGCTATAAATGAAATATGTTGTTATTATTATTAACACCTTCATCATCATCTGCCTTGGCAGAGGAATGAGTAATGGTGTTCATTGACACCTCATGTAATATTAACCAGGTCTTGAGCACTCAGGTGTGGAAAGTGTGCAGTGATTGAATGTGAGCATCCTCCTCACACATTAGAGCTCTGCTGCAGCTGCCCAGCGTGGGGAGGTGGGAAGGGGGCTCAGAGCTGTGCCTCTGCATGCGGAGCCTTTGCTTCTAGTAAGCAGTTGCTCAGATGAATTCCTCTTACGACTGAAAGCTGTGAATTCAGCTCCAGAAAGTCCTGCATAACCTCAGGAAACCCTGAGCATGTGTGCTGGTGCTGAGCAGCTCCCAGGGACCTGAGCCCTGACTGGGAAGCACTGGAGGACCATGTGGCTGGTGAAGCTCAGTGAAGGGTGATTTGGACCCATGGCAGTGGAGGAGGTAGTCTTGTGTTTGATGCTGGCTGAGAAGTGGTGCAGGCTTCTTGCCATGCATGGGGAGAGGATACCAAGAGAGCTTTGCCTTGCCTCTGCTTTGGCAGAGGACAAAGGCCTGGCTGAGCTGGCAGTGGGATTTGCCTAGCAAAGAAGACATCCCATGTAGTCTCTGAAGCCACAGGTATTGCTGCCCAGGGAGGTAACCTGGAGCTCTTTGGGCTCGTTGATGCAGCAGCCAATAGAGCTGGGATGTATTTCTGCTTCATTCTGTGAAGGATGCTCTTGGCTGTTCCTGCAGAAAGCCGCATGTGCCACAGCATCACTGGCTCTATGGGGAGGGTTCACAGCGGGTCCTCCAAGGCAAGTGCATGTCTTGGCAGTGCTCATCTCTGTTCCAAGCCAGAGCTGGCTGGGGCTGCAGGAGCCCCTCACGGAGCAGAGCATGGCTCTGCATGTGTATTTGCTTTCCTGGTTTGTAATATGCTATTGTTGGAAGGAGGGTGCCCATGGGAGGAGGCTCATTATCTCTCAGGACAGCTAATAGGGAACAAATGTAGCTTAACGCTGCTGGTAGAGATGAAACAGCACATTGCAGTCCCCTGCCCGTGAGTGGCATCTCTGAGTGGCAGTGCCAGGCATTGAGGAGCTGCTCCTGGTGCACCCGCCCTGGATTTCAGACTACAACTGCGTGGGTTTATGTTTAAGCTGGGTTTTGGTTGCTCCAATTTAATCACAAACAGATGCTCACAGGGTCTGTTTCTTGCAAACCTGGGTGCCAAGTGGGAGAGTGACTCATGCAGTGGAGGAAGGTTGGATCCCGGGTTCCTGTGTATTCGGAAGTGCCTCTGCAGGGTCTTGCTTGGAGGATCTGGGAGGTGTCAAGTGCTCAGAAGCAATAGAACTGCAGACCTGGAGCTGAGGGCACTGGGGCCTTGGGAGGCTTTTGTGTTTTGGGGTGGCTCTTTTTAGCTGTTGTCCTCAACGAAAAAGCAACAGATGCAAAAACTGGAGGAATAATCTCCCAAGAGGGATTTCCTGATTCAATAAAGACCCAGCAGCATCAAGTCCCAGGTTGGATGCTGGCACCGTTCCTGGCACTGGGGTGGGGATGGCGGTGGCTCTGCAGGGTGACAGAGGGGCTGCGGGCTCTGTGCCGAGGAGCTGGCTGGCTGCTGAGGGAGCAGCAAGTTGCTATGATACAGTTTGCTGTGGCAATGTCTGTGCTGAATGGAGCCAGAAGCACCTCTACAAAAGGAGCATTCCTGGGCTGGGAGGGGGCAGATTTATCTGCAGTGTTTATGTAAAGCGGAGGAGCTGCAGGGAGAGGATGTGTGTGGGAATGCTTTCCTGCAGCATGCGCTGGGGCCCCAGTCTGGAGGCAGATCCCCAAATGTGCGCTGGGGAGAGGGCATGGCTCAGATGAAGGACTCCGCAAATCCAAGTGCAGATCAGTGCTGGATCTCGCATCCCATCCTGTAAACCCGCAGCAGGCAGGAGCCCGACAGCTCGGTTCAAAGGGGAGCTCGGTGCTGCCTGGGGGGGAGCTGGGTCACCTTGCAGGGCTGCAGCAGCTCCCCGGGGCCAGCTCTGCCCCTCATGCTCGGGAGCAGCTTGAGCCTGAAGCGAGGGCAGAGATCGCTGGGCCTGGGATGTGGAGTCACCTCGCTGGGTACCAGCCTGGGGCCTGGCTGCTTTCCATGCAGGGAACGTGACTTTCCCTCTAGGAACACGGCTGCGCTTTGCACAGGTCAGGGTCTGCTTCTTCTGTGCTGCATCCCAACTGCTGCCCCTCCCGGTGCCTTTGCAGGGACACAGACCCACGCTGTGGCTTATCACAATGGGAGCAGGGATGTGCCAGGTGCCTTTGCTCCTGGGGGCTGGCAGCAGTGTGGTGTCTGGAGATACCTGTAGCTGGTTTTGCTGTGGATCCAAATGCTCTGGAGCTTGGGAAGGGCTTGGGAAGACACAAAGCAGCCCTCAGCCTGCCCTGTGCCATCACGGCCGGCTCTGCTCCCCTGGCAGAGCTTTGCAGAGGTATCTGGGGTGTTTGCAGGGCACACACGGCATCTTTTGCTGTGCTGGAGGGGCTGTACCCTGCTGTGATGGGTGCAGTTGTGTGCCCCTGTGCAGACAAGAGCCAGGGTGGGAGCTCCCACAGTGGATCAGCCTGTTCTGCTCTCAGCTCATCCCAGGCAGATTCCCGGGATACACCAGCCACCATGGTCCGTAATTCATCAAGGAGCCACCTGACACCTGCTCTGGGTGCTCCACCTCTTCCCAGGGTGGGAAAGTGCCTTGGGCCGAGCATCCTGAGGGGCCATGGCAGGAAGCACATCCGGTTCCCTTGGCCTTGGGGTGGGCGATCCTTTGGGAGGAGCAGATTCAACAAGGACTCTGGTGTCTCTGCTTCCCCTTTGCATAAACAAACATCTGCTTCTCATCCCTCCAGGAAGCTGAAGCCCATTGTAAAGCCCAATGCAAACCCGAATCAGTGTTTTTAAGTAGCAATGAGCCGATTGCTCCGTTGCTGTTGGCTGAGGCATCTGCAGTTGCACACAGACCACACTTCAAACAATATCATTGTGGGGCAATGACTTGAATGCCTGGAATGTTCATTGAAGGTGTGTGTGTGGCAGAAGCTGGGCAGGATTCAGGCTGAGCTTTCTGCCTGCTCACTGAGAAATCCCACAGAATACATCATCCCCTCCAATTTACAGCTTGTTCACCAAAACCTGCCACATCTTTTATGTACCAGAAAGAATCTGCCTGACTTTTCCCAGCACAAATCCAGAGTACAAGGCAGTTCTTTTTATACTTGACTTCAGTTCTCACCATCCATGTGAGCAGGCTCTCGTGTATAAAGATAGCTAGAGAGGATAAAAAATAGCACAGTGTTCCCTGTCTTCTCTCAGCTGCACTTTTCCACCATTAGTAGTGCAGCAACTGCATGACAATAGGATCCATACACACAACAGCAGTGGTGGAGAGGCATGTGCTGCTCTTCAGCCTTGCAGCCCTTCCAAGCTCTGGCATCTCAGCATGCTCTGGCATCACAACTCCATCACTTCTTCCTTGCCAGATGTTTATTAGGGAGGGAGAGGGATGCGAACCTTGCCTTTATTTCCACTCTGCAAAGGGATAAATGCAAGAGCACAAAACCTCTGACTTCCGCACCTAAACAAAGGGACCACGTCCTCTGCAGAGCCCAACAGTGCTTGGTCACTGAGGGAAAGTTTGGGTCAATGTCCTCTGGCTCTTGGCAGAGCAGTTTGCACCCTGTGGCAGTGCCTGCAGTGCCTGGCAGAGGGCTGGGGGTCCCAGCCTGCCCATTCAGGCAGCAGCATCAGTGGGGTGGGATGTTCTGCTCACAGGCTGCTCCTCTCCTCAGGCTCAGCATACTATGATAACGTCCGTCCCTTGGCCTACCCAGACTCGGATGCTGTGCTCATCTGCTTTGACATCAGCCGCCCGGAGACTCTCGACAGTGTGCTCAAGAAGGTGAGTGTCCAACGTGCTTCTGCCTGGTGAGATGGGGCCTCTGCAGCAGCACCAGTCCTGCTTCCTGGGACTGCCATCAGGGCTAAAAAGCTTGGCTGGATTTAAGGTCCTCAGATGAGGATGGCTGTGCTCAGATGAGGATGGTTGTGCTCAGATGAGGATGGCTGTGCTCAGATGAGGATGGCTGTGCTCAGATGAGGATGGTTGTGCTCAGATGAGGATGCTGCTGATCCCTCCATGGTCTGTGCAGAAAGCCGATATTTCCATTTGAAAGGAGCCCAGTGAATGGGAGCTTGCAGCATGGAGAGGGGGAGATCTGTGTGTATGCATACATACAAATGTGTGGACAGAGAAGTGCAGGGCATTTGTTCTGTTTTTCATGAAGACCTTGGAAGGTGTTGTGCATCTCTTGTTAGTGTAACCACCAATGGGTATGCTCTGGGTTGCTTGCAGCAGTAGGGAAGTGGCCCCTGGTGCTGTTTCCATGCAAGCAGAGAGCTCAGGTTTTCAGCTGTCCCCTCAGCTCAGTGTCTGCACAGTAAGAAAGGCATCAGTCACTTTCCTGTAGCCTGACGACAAGAAGGGTCCAGAGCTGTGGTGCTGAATCTCAAAGCTGTGAATGAATAAAACGAGATGGCCCAGTGCCACTGGGCTGCATGGCCATGGGGCATGGAGCATCCTCTGCCCTCACAGAGCTCAGTGGCATCTCATTTGTGAGGCTCTGAGACACGAGGTGTGACAAGCACGACAGAGCAGGGATGCTGAGGCTGCTCCCAGTGGGTCCCAGGCTGCTGGGCTGGGTGGCCACTGTCCGAACCAGTCCCATTGTACTGACTGCCCCTTTCGGCCTCTCCACATCTTGCCAGACGTTGTGCTGGAGCAAGTGCCTCTTATTCAGTCGCTGGGAGGGCTGAGCAGTGGGTCTGTGTCTCCGAAGTGTCCTGGTGAGGGGACAAAGACCCTTCAGATAACTCGGTCAATGGCTCAGTGTTCGTTCCTGAAGCAGGGCTGGGGTGCTGAGCGTGCTGGGTGGAAGGAGGCGTTTCATGTGGACTCAAAGAATTCCCAGCTCAGCTTGGCAGTCAGCAGAATAATAATGCAAGCAAATCACTTGGACCTTAATGAGATGCAAACCCATCAATAATTAGCTGGGGTTGGGATTTATTTATGTCTCTCTTCACACTCTTCATGTGAGTCCACAGTGCTCAGTGCTTGGCCTTCCCTGAGCAGCCTCGCAGATGCTTTGAGTGCTGTTAGGCTATGTCTTTTTGATACGATGACTTAGAATAAAACCTAATTCACAGGGGATTTCTTAAGTGAGCAGATGCCTCATTTCCTTTGGTGCAGCCTATGAGGGTGAGGAAAATTCCGAAGACACCAGGAAGCTGAAATGGGTTTTAGCTTTTGATATCAGGCGAAGCAGGGAAGTGAGGCTCCCTATGCAAGCCTTAGGCAAAACTGTTAATTCAGCAGAGGACATCTTTATTCCTCTCGCTGCCCTTGTGGTGCCCAGGCTGCCTGTGCAGCGTGTACGTCTGAAGGGAAGGAGAAGGCAAACAAGCAGCTCTTCATTCTATACAAAGCAGGTTTCTGTGGGGTGGTGCCCTCATTCTCACAACTCTCCATAGCGCAGCAAATCTCTGGCTCCCTCGAGTCAATCATGTGAGAGGAGGGAGCCTGCATCATCCCAGAGAGCCCTGACCCCTGCCTGCTGAGAACAGACCCCATAGCTCAGTCCCTTTGAGAGTTTCCATCCTTCAGGTAAATGAGGGTGCTTGAATTCCTGCTCTGAAAGAGCCACATCCTCCTCTTCTTGTGGCTGTGTTGGCTCTTGGCACCAGAAGCTGTGCTGGGGATGTGGGGATGGATGTCCCTGGCAGCAGGGGATTTGGGTTCATGGTGAAGACACTTGAGCCCATCTCCTGGTATTTTGCAGTTGCTTTGGTTTGATACTGGTTGAATGAAACTTGGGTCCTTCTTAGCACTGCCTCTCCCCACCAGTTTATGGACACTGGGCTGTGGGCTTGGTTTTCTTTCCCCTTCTAATTGCCTAGAGCATATGCTTAACCATCAGTCAGTGCAGCAGGGAATCGCTGTTTCCAAGTGACATCCTTAGCCAGGGGTAATCTGCCTTTATCATCTGCCTCCTCCTTTGGAAACACTGCATCAGTAAGCAGGATGTTGACAGGCTGATGGGTTCTGCCCTGGGGGAGGTCATAGGTGATGGTTTGATTTACTGCTGCAGCCACTTAGCTGCAAATTGGGCATTAACTTTTGGAACTCTGAAAGGAGCCGTTGGTGCGAAGGAAGTGGATGTTTGGTGTGGCCTTCTCCTGCCATTGCTTCAATCCTCCATCTCCCTGGCTGTAGTTATGCCCTAAATATTGTAATGTCTTTAACGTGTGGCTTCCAGTACCAAGCAAATGATGGGTGTGCTGAGCAAAGAGCTCCCTGGGACTGTGACCTCTTCCAGTGTCTCATCCCTGTGCACCTTCTCCCTCTTGTCTCCTCTGCAGTGGCAAGGGGAGACTCAGGAGTTCTGCCCCAATGCAAAGATTGTGCTGGTGGGCTGCAAGCTGGACATGCGGACGGACCTGAACACGCTGCGAGAGCTCTCCAAGCAGCGCCTCATCCCTGTCACACACGAGCAGGTACGTTCAGCAGCTGCCCCACTGCATGGGGAAGCTCAGCAGCAACTGACCCACTGTGCCCAGGTCTTGGTCTGAAGCTGGTTTATATTGGCTCGTGGGTGCTGAGCTGCTCATGCTAACAGCACCCTTCCCCAGCTCTGGCAGCCCTTGGCCTATTCCTGGTGCTCTGCACAACAGCCTCCTTGTTAGTAGCTGACAAGTCTTCCCTCGGATGCAGTGGGGATGCCTGGTTTGACAAGTTGGACTGGCTAAAGGGGAGCCTTGTGCTCCTGCAGCCTCTTCAGCTCCAAGTGACTGCTGCTGGGGAGCACTGCTGGGGGTGGGGGAACCACAGCCAGGAGGTCTGGGATGTGCTGTGGCTCTCAGTGGACCCAGCAGTGTCTATGGGCTGGCTGCAGCCCCAGCATTTGGTGCACTCTGGGTTGCTCTGCACTGTACACAGCAGGTCCCAGGTAACTGCCCTAGGAAGCAGGGCTGTCCAGGACCCTGCTGCAGGGCTGGCACTGCCTTGGTGACAGGCACTTGGTAGCACCGTCTGCTGGGGAGGCCACCCTTGTGTCTGCTGCTCTCACAGCACTTTAGAGGTGATGAGCAAACACCGTGGGCACTCTGACAGCGCTGCCCTGCTGTGTAAAGGATGCTCCTGCAGAGCGCTGCTGTCCTAACCCTAACCCTCTCCCTCCGGAGCACAGGGCAGTGCGCTGGCGCGGCAGATCGGGGCCGTGGCCTATGCAGAATGCTCCTCCAAGGTGTCCGAGAACAGCGTGCGGGATGTGTTCCACGTGACCACGCTCGCCTCCGTCAACAGGGTGCACAAGAACTTGAAGCGCAGCAACTCCAAACGGGGACTGAAGCGGGTGTCTCAGATGCCTGGCAGGACGGACTTCCTGAGCGACACCGAGATCAGGAAAGACCGCGCCAAGAGCTGCTCCATCATGTGAAACCCCATGTAAATAGCGCGTGTGTGTTGTCCATTTGTACAGGAACTGGTGGAGACGAGGCTGCGTTGCCAGCCTGCCTTTCCAAAGCCTTTCAAGTCCCTAGGGCTGAGCAAAGGTCCCAGCTGCAAACAGGGGTGCACAAGTTGCCCCTTACCATGGAGACTTCTGGGTTGGCTGCTGCTGCGTGGGTTGCTTGGGGGGAAGGAGACACTTGGCAGAGGAGTATTCGGGTGCTGGCAGGTCTGTGACTGGGTGAAACGGAGTGAGAAGGAGTGATGCTGTGTGTGCCACCCCTCCTGTTGCCATGGCCCAGCCTCCGGTGTGCAGCTAAAACACACCTGTAGCGTGGTGCTGCATGGGACCTGGGCTGGAGGGTGGGAGGTGGGTGCTGTTGCCAGCAGCAGAGTGCAATCAGAAGGTATTCTTCCAACCTCCCTTCAGAAGAGAAATGATGTTTGAGGTGATGCTGCCTTGAGCTAGGCTGGGCAGCAAATCACCATGGAAGGTGCAGGTTTGGGCCGGAGCTGGGAGGGATGGGATGTCCTGGGAAGGAACCTTAACCCGACAAGGCACCACAGCAGCCCACCTCCTGCTGTAGGTGCTATTTTAGGTACTTGAACTCCATATGAAATGCAGCAAGAGTGGATCTGGCTCCAGGGCAGAGGTGCATCCCAGTAGCTGCATCCTACAAGTTGTGGTTCCCTTCAGCAAGCAGATGCCGCTCAGGAGCTGGTGTCCCTGCTGCTGACAGCCTGGTTACTCATCAGCCTGCTCCTGCCACGCTTCCGAGGCAGCAGACTGCCATCACCATCCCTATCCTGCTCTCCACCCATTCCCAGCTGCAGCTTGTGTTGCATGGTGCTGTGTTTGTCTGGTCCAGGTAACCAAAAGGATTACACCCTGTCTCCACTGTGGCTGTGGGAGGGAAGGTGCTTGTTCCCCTCCTGCCTGCTGGAAGCCTCCTCCCACACCTCCCATTGCTTCTGCTGCTGTCCTCTCTAAATGCCTTTGACTACAGTGTTCGCCTTGACTTCATGTCACATAGACACTTTAAGGAATAAAGAATCTGCTCCATTGCCAGGTCCAGCTGTGTCAGTGGGTTCAGAAAACAAATAAACCTTGTTGGAAAATGCACAGCTCTTGACTCTGTTCATTTGTCATAGCCAGAACCAGGCATCCTCTCATGATCTCTTGCTGCACAGCTGCTATTTGTGGCCTAATGCATCTTTCTAGCTCTTGAAATACACTTGCACACCTGAGAGAAGAGCAGAGGACTTTGCTGCATGTATTCATTTGGAGGCTGAAACACCTGCCTTGAATAACCTTACTCCATCCTGCATCCTCAAATGCTGTGGAGCATTTGCAGGTTGCCTGTGCCTGTCTTGGGTGGATGATCACAGCTGTGACCCTGCAGCCTGTCCTTTCACACCCACTGAGAAAGGCAGAGAACAAAGGATGCTGATGGTCCTTCAAACCTAGCAGCAAGCAGTCAGTTCTCTGCTGCTTCCATCTGCAGTGCACATGGTGCCAATATGGCTCTAGGTTGGAGGTATCAGGCAGGAGGAATGTGGAGCTGTGCAGGAGGGCCTCAAGCATCCCCATCTTCAGTTTAGGGACTGTTTGTGCTGTGTTGGATGCTGTGCTGATGCAGACACACGCAGCAAGCTGGCGCAGTGCTGTTGAGGCTAGAGGAAGCACAACGTGTGTGTGTATCAAGCCTTGCAGCTCAGAAGCAGTGGGCTGCATGAACACTGTTCATTACAGTGGGCTGGTGGGGCTGGGTGTTAGCTAGGGGATGGGTACCCTTGACTCCTGCATCGCCAATGGAGGGAATCAGGTTCCCCCAAATGAATGACTCCAGTCACTACCAGTAGCTTCTGGTCTAAATCACAGCCTTGAGAGCTCTTGCTCAACTGGGAGTGCTGGATCTTGCTTCTAGCTTACATGGTGTGAACTCAGCTTTCTCTGTGCTGCTGAATGCCAGCTCGCCACGGTGCCCATCCTGGTGCAGTGCACATCTCCAGCTCGATTGCATGGGACATGAGGAGGCTCCACACACATGGGCTGCCTGTGGCAGATGAGTCAGCGCAGAGAAGAGAGGAACAAAACCGTGCAGATGGAAGAAGTGGAACTGACACATAAAAGACAAGTGGGGAGGACTTGAGGCCTCTAATTACTGCCTACAGAAAAGTCGATGAGCAGCACTGCCAGTGCAGGTGTCCTGCTAGGAAAACATTCTGTCTCCATGGGGCCGGATGAGCAGCTCGCTGGGTGGGACAGAGAGCCCCTTCAGTCTGCATCACTGCAGGAAACAGTCTGCTCCTGAGTGTGGGACCTTGGTAACCCTCTTAAAGGCCAGAGCTCCCCCAGGAGAGCTCTGCACCTGCTGCTCCTGCAGGGATAGTTCCCCATCAGGATGCCTGGAAACCCTCAGCTTCTGAGGAAGGATGCGAGCAGCAGGACCAGTAGCGATGCCCCACTGCAGGAGAAGTCTGGGGAGGTGAGGGCTGACACCAGGGCTGCACCATCCTGGGCTGGGCTCATGAGGGGTCACTCAAGCAACAGAAGCAAAGCAAAGGTGCAAGAACTGGGCCTCTCAGGTCCTGAATGGGGTTTACCCACCTTACTCCTGTCTCCTGTGGCCCCAGCATCACTTGGCATTTGCCAGCTCTTTGCAGCAATCTCGGTGCTCGAGCCAAAAGCAGCCTGGAGCAATCCCAACGTTTCAGCACACTGGAGCACAGGTTTCCAGGAGGAATCTGGACACGAGTCCAAGCTGGGTTGGTGAGGACACAGACACACACTACTGAAAGGTTAGACCCTCAGACAACTCTACCAGGCTGCTCATGCCCTTTAGATGATCCTATCCCTACCTCAGCAACATTCCCCAGCTATTACTGAAGCAGATACTAAGCATGGGACTGGTTTCAGCTATTTTGTGCTCAGAGGTTTGGAAAGAGCACCAGGAGGTGCCACAGGGAGGAAGGCAGATGCATGAGGACACAGCCTGGTGTGACACTGCAGCAGAGCCAGTGTCAGTGCTGCAATTTGTGCCTGTGCATCGATGGGAAGAGGTGAACACAGGAACCTGACTGTGCTCAGCTCTAACCAGCACCATTAACCCCTCACAGTCATGGCAAATGGATAATGTGGAAAAGAGATGCCAGGCTCAGCGCATGGATCAGACACCAGGAGAAGCACAGAGAGTCTGGGGTTCCTGGCTCTCCTTTGGTTTTCAGGGCTAAACCCCCCTATATCTAAGAAGTGACTGAGAACCACCAAAGTGAAAATGGAATTGTAAGTGAACCACTTGCCTTTGCTATGTGTTTCCTCTGACCCCGGCTGATTCCTACAACTGTCACTTAATTAATCATCTGATTTCATTTCATCAATCAGCCCATTGTAATTCATTGAAATGTATGCATGCAAACCGGCAAACGCTTCCTCGAGGGAATGTGCTGTCAGCAGCAGCGCTCTGGGAAGCTTGTTCCATTTATATAAAGGAATAAATACAAATGCTGATGACTTCATGGCCTGAATATTAACACAGATGATGAAACACATTTTCTGCAGGTACCAGCCGGCCAGGCCTTGGCTGGGGAGGCTCTTAAACAGAACCTCCTCCCTGAGCCTCTTGCTATTGCCTGTGCTGCACAAATGCATTCTTGGCTCTTGTTTATCGCCATAGAAAGGCGGAAGGGGAGGCACAAAGGCAGATAGGAAAGATAATGATGTACAAGATGCAGCTGAAGTTTCCTCCTCCTCTTTGAGTCAGCTTGTTGACAGCCAGGTAGTGGAACAAGCCTGGCCTGTTGCTTTGACATCAGAACCGAGATTGAAGAGTGGCTCCTGCATGGATCCTTCATGACTGACTACTAGTAGAGCTCTTTGTAGTACACGGGCTCTGTCTATGCTTTAGGCTGTTGAACCAGGCTGTGTTGCTGCAGTTGCCTTTTCCTTCAGGCCCACTTAGGCACCTTCACACCATGCTGTGGTCTGCAGCAGGGAGGGCTCCAGCACCTCATCAGGCACCTCTGTCTCTGTCTCCTTTGTCCCTGATGCTCCCATCGGTTAGCTCTAGGTCCGGCTGCTCTGTACACAGTTCATTTGGAGTTATGAGCTTTATAAGTTTTGGGTATTTCAGAGAAAGGAAAACCCTTTTAAGCAGTTGGCAAACCTCTTTGCCTTAGGAAAACCATGTCTCAGGAGCACATTTCTGTCCCATCACAAGAATTGAAGGGTTTCTACTTGAATTCAAGACTAAGAAGTATGCCCAGGACATGTTGCAAGAAAAAGGTCACCTATATCCCATAGTGCTGACATAATTCCAGTCAGTGGCTACCCTTTCCCAGCCTTCTGCCTCCATTTACAGGATCAGTTAGAGATATTTCATGCAAAGATGTTGGTTTCCAGATTTTACCGGCTGGAAGCATGAGGAAGTGACACTGTGCCTCCCTGCACGGTGACCCCCAGCACTGCAGCTCAGCCTTGCCTTTTACAGCTGTTCTTGTTACAATCCTCTGTAATTGTGGGGATCTGAAGAACCACTCTGCAGGTCAGGTGTAAGCCACATCTTTACCTGTTCACCCATGAAGAGCTCTCCGCACACCCAGCTCCATTCTCAGCTCCTGTTTTTCATGTACAGCAGCAGGAATCCTTGTCCTTGCTCTGGTACCATGCAGGCAAACAGCAACCCCGGAGCCTGGTTGTCAGAGTGAGCTGAAGATCAGGAAAGGGTCAGTGGTTTCTAGAGAGCTGCTGGTGGTGAGCAGCAAAACAAGGAGCTGCTGCTGTACAGCGGAGCGGCTGCATTAGCATTGCCAGCACACACTTGCACAGATGCATGTCTGGTTGCTTGGTGAGGGTAGAGTCAGCTCAGCCTTCCCTCCCCTCCCCTGCAGCTCTCAAGAGGGGCATTATCTGCAGGACACACCACACAAAACTGCCCCCAGTTCAGCGACCCTAGGAAAAATAAGGTTAGGAATTAAAAGATGCATAATCCTGTGCTCAGCAGCTCTCAAGAATTGATGCTTTTCAAGCCTAAGTTGCTGGTAGGCACATAACAAATAGCACATCCTTTCAAATAGAGATGAACCTGCATAGAGAATGAGTTGAGTCTAATGTGTGTTTGACTTGAGAGCAACTGTACCAGCCTCCTCTAGTTCTGTAACCTCCTGGTAATACATTAAACATGCAGCAAAGAATGGCACATAGTGCAACTTGCACTAAAGCATCCCTGCACAAACCCTGCAGGGTCTGAGCAGTGCTTTCGCAGTGTTGGGATCACAGCTGAGATTCTAATGGAGAGACAGCAAATACCCAGAACAACATAGGGAGAAGACGAAGCCCTGCAGTGCTTAGCCCCAGCTTGCATCATCTGGCCTGTGAAGCAGGTGAGCTCATGGGCGTTTTCTACCACGATGGATCATTACAGATTATGCAAAAGGTTTTTATTCATAATATCAGCAACAGAAAACCAGACCCAAGATGAGACATTCCAGCAGATCCCCCAGAATAATTATAGGTACAGACTGAATATTTCTTTGATTTACCATTAGCTCTAGTGATGAGTCAGACAAGTGCTCTAATTACATCCCTGAATAAGCTGCTTCCTTATAAATGGCTTCAGATCTGCAAGGAAATAACTCTCTGTGTATGGATCCAAATGTAGAGGAAGGATTTAAAAGAGTAAACTCCTTCAGCAAAAAGCTATGCAGTAGTCACTCACCAATGGTAGGCCAGGGACCAAAACGTGCCCAACCTTCCAGAATTCAACGGAGCACTATTTTAATGTTAAGGCACCCACAGAGAAGCCACAGAATGGAGCTGTTGCAAGATACCCTTGCTGAGCAAATCCCTACCATCCCAAACCACAGACAAGCTCTTGCCAAGCTCCTGGCAAACAGACACTGCTAGGACTGGGATGCCTCCAGCAGCAGAGGGGTATGCACACTGAACAGTAACAGAGCTCAGGTTCCTTGGAAGCTGACCCAGCTCCAGAAAAGCTCCTGTTCAGTTACAAAAGCAGAGCAGTTCTAATTACAAATACATCACTTGCCTGATGGCAGAGCCTCAGGCAAACCTCCAACCAGCACCAGCCTATACTTTGTTCCTTCCCTCACTTTAGGGAGTAGTATAAAAGGCACATGCTGCTGACTAGGATAGTTTGTATGCAGCTGCTTTAACTACCTGTCTGGTCCTTTCATGGTGTTTGATTCTGCTACTTGTTACCCTGAGGTAACTACTGCAAAAGGCACAGCCTGGCCTAGGCATGTCTCAGAACTGCATTCCCAGTGTAGGAAAGCTTTGAGGTGAGGTGCCATGAAGTTGCACATGAGCAAACAGGGAGGAATTGCAGCTTGACCCTCATGTATAAAATGGCATTTCCAATCCGCAGAGTGGCTGTGAAGCTCCAAGTGCTGGGCTTTATTACTTAAGCTGGAAGGCAAATTAGAGAAGTCAATATGGGTTTGATCAAGGCCACATCAGCTCCCCTTAAACCATCTACTTCTCTGAAAACATGGCCCTTCTTTAGCTGGCTATCTGCTTAGTCAAACCCTTTCCCTTGGTTCACATCTATATGAGACACAGATCACGCCAGGAATTCACAGATGATAGCTGCTTTATCAGAAACAGGGTTTCCACAGCTCCAGACACCTCCAAGGAGGAAGGGCAATATCCCAGGCATTATTCCAACAACAACACAACAACCCTTTGAGCAATGTGGGCTCTAGAGATAAGAGAAGCATCACTCTGAAGGGGAAGCTGGTACAACAGCCTCAATAGTTAAGAAATATTTTCACACAGAAGCATGGCAGCTGAGCAAATGCTTCCAGCACTTACACTACCAGTAGCAACGCCTCATTAAAAGAACATTTGCTTCTACTTGGCAACTGCACTTGATAACACATTAACTTCTCAGGTCAATGGAAACTACAGTTCTGATTGCAGCCCCCAAATTGTAATTTACATTTTTGGCCTCCTCCAGTCAATCCCCACTTGCAGGAGGCTGGCTCCAGATACGATTCATATTCACCTCATTGCAGAGACTGAGAGATCCACATCACAGACTGAACAAATAAGGAAATCACTTTCCAAACTCATTTTATTTCCTTTGAGCATTCAGCATTTCTCAACAGACTTTCTGTACTTCCCAAGACAACCCAGCAGCATTCCAGCACCCAACAATTCTCTGAACTTAGCTACATTTTTCTTTAAACAACAACTTTCTGAAAACAAGTTCTCTTTCTGCTTTGAAGTCCAAGATCATCTGTGAGGTGAATTGCTTGGCAACAGAATCAAGCAATTTATTTTCTTTGCAGCCTCATTTTGCAGGCAGGGGCTATTAAGAAGTAGCTTCTTAGAGGGCTTATGATAGGTCAACTGGGATACTAAAGTGCATCTGTTTGTTATCTCTCCATTGGTGCCTAATACACTTCTCAGAAATAAGACTGACACAACACTGGTAAAGGCTGGTGGTTTTAAGGCTTGGTTGATGCTGAAAATCAAGTGCTGGTTTTCCTGTACTTGGCGATAATTTTCTTGGTTAGGGCAGGTTGTCACTTCCCTATACAAGGTAGCTGTTTGTACAGTTTTCAACACAACTATAACTCCTGGCCTGAGATTAACCAGGCTGCTGCATTAGTAATCACAAAACAGTACTCCATCATATCAGTATAAACCCTCATTCAGGGCATTTATGCAAAATCAAAAGATGGAGGTTACTTGGGAGTGGAAATATGTTTTCATTCAAGCCCTGAGACCAATATTACTCTTTTAAATTACTGTCTCCAAGATGTCCTCAGGTAAGAAACAGGAACTTAATGCAATGGTAAATAATACTTGACCATTTCTCTGAGGAGGCCATTCTACAGTTTCTAACTTTGCAAATCTGTTTTCCATTAATTTAAAGGACTATGTTAAAATTGGAAATGTTAATCTTTAAAACAGTGGGTAATTCCATCTTTATATGGTAATGTTGTTCAAGTAACTTTGTTAATACAAATGGAGTTATCTTACTCTGAACAAGACCATTACATACACATAATCTCTGCACAAGTGACTTCAAAATCTCCAGTCCTTAAGTAATTACCAAGCCATAAGCACTGGTGAGAATTTCTCAGCCTTAGGACACAAGGTAAGCATCAAACTCCTGGCACTCATAGCAAGCAACGCTGTCTAGTACCCACTCGCGAGTCACCATGGCAACATTGTGTTTTTGCTGGATTGCTGTAAGACAAAGACACAAACCATAAATCTGTTATCAGTGAGTCAAAGCAAGCTTAAGGTAAACTTATTGATGTCTTTCAGGTTAAGCCATTTGCTTTATCATCGACATTTTAAAGGCCTTGATAAAAAACCCTCAAGTTTCAAGCCAGTGATGTTGCACTACTCCTCCTGTAAACAACACAGGTAATAGTGCTGCTCCAAAGAGTAGCTGTTGGGCAAATGGTGAGGCAGGAAGATGTGAACACCACAGAATAAATACCAATAGCAAAGAGCTATCTTTTCATTGAGGATTGGTGACAGAGCCTCAGGTCCTGTCTGCTCAAGCATATGGAGTATGTGACAAGCAATAAGTCTCATGGAGAGAAGCAACAGAAGATCACTGAAGTGCTCCCTGCCTGTACTTCACCAATTCAGGATCTTTTTCTTTGTTTTCTCATTTTTCCTCGTGCCATGGAAATAGCTGTTGGTTTTACATCATCCTACTGCTTCTCTTTTTTGTTGAGCTTCGCTGTAGCCTAACTAGCTCCCATTCATCCCATAACTCCCACTATCTCATGCAGAAGTCACTCTGGACCATGTGCACTGGCAAAGTCTGATGGTTTCTCTAGAGCATTTTTATTAAAAAAGTAGGAAAAATAATAACAAAAATAAAAAGGCAAAGCTACATCCTGCTCTGCAGTTTGATATTCTTTCCAGACCAAGAGAGTCTGAGGCTCCAAGGGCACGCTTCCACCTTTTAGAAACTATCTCCAGTGAGAAACGTTTCTGTAAGACTGCTACTGAGCCAAGGATAGGATTTGCCTGCCATGCTACCTTAAGACCTATCTATTGCTGATTCTTGAGATAATATACCTAGTTCTTCCAGAGTTTTCTGAGACATACCTCCATCTCCAGATACAGCAGGATTTTATTTTGATTCCTCTACAAACCTCTCTGATGCTTAACTATTAAAAGGGCTGAGATGAGGAAGACACTCAATGTGTACCACAAAACAGTCCATGACAGTTGTTTTACCTCTATAATCTGTGTTTTCCATCCAAGCATCTGGCTGCACAACCACGACAGCAGTAGAATTCTAGGATTGCAAGATAGGAAAATACAAATGGTGCTGTTATCTGTGTGTCATTAAATGACTCTCACACCCATCTGCAGAGAGTGATAACTGGGCTAACTCTGCTTCAGCACATCACTTCAGAGAGAACTTGAAGAACTGGTAGTCAAGGGAGAAAGATACAAGTTCCTAAGAACTGTCTGTGATTTCTATGATTTTCTGTGACTAAGCACTGAAGGCTTTTTGTGCTGGAAAGTGAAGCTCAGTGCTGGTTTCAGAGAGTACTCTGATCAGTTTTCCTCTCCAAGCTTGCTTGTCTTCCAACAGAGCCTAGAACACAAGAACTGTTGCTGTGCAGTTTGGCATCACTGTGCAGCCACTTCTCTACCATACCTGTACATATTAGCCTTTGACAAGCCCATGAAGGCCACGTAATCTTTCAACATGTTGTGTATTACACAACTATAGACTCTTCACAATGTCAAGTGTAACATTCAGTAACACTTACTGGGGGGTGTGTGAACAGATGAAGCTGCTTCACGACAGAGGCACCACAAAGCTCCACCATCCATTCGAGATGTTCTGAAGAAAATCAGACAAACAGCCTATTACTTCAATGTTTTCTATCACATTGAAACTGATACTAATCCCTAAGCCCTCATGTCTTTGTTCCAAGATATAAAAAAACATAATTTGAAAGAAATTTAAGCCTTAGTAGAGAATAAGTCCCTTCAGATTCTAGCCTGCTGAGGAACAACTCACTCTCTTCCTTCAGTCAGGACTAAAAAAAATCAAACCCCTGATGCAGCACAACAGTGCACACACAAACTAAAGAGAAAGTCATTGACAATTTATTTCCTTTTATCATGAGGATGAAAACCATGAAATTCAAATTCAAACCCATAAGCCAGAACTGCAATTCTCTCTCATTAACAGAAGTATTGAGTGTTTAATTTCACCAATCTGTTGAACTGATAGTGAAGAAGAGAAATAAGACTCTCAAGTCTAAGAGCCAGAACTGATGATCACTGCAGCAGGTGAAAGCACTGCATCCTCTGCTGTAATTACTGTAAATGTCAAGAGATGTGAGGATATTTCACCCAGTCAAAAATGAAGTTAAATGGGACAAATCAGAAAGGAACTGCTGAATAAGCTACAAAAATGGGAAGAGAGGTACAAATATTTTTAGGTAACAAAATTTGAGCTGAAATTTTCAAGTTTAACAAAAAGCAGCTTTTGCTTTGCATGGAAACTTGTGCTTTGTTGTGTGTTTCAGTTTTAACATCTGCTCCCAGAGAGAAGATTACACTGAGGATGTGTCAACTGCTACAAAAATGATACTTGGGTAGGTTTTGCTAGAAAAATGTTAACTAAGAAGGAAAAAAAATGCTTAAATACAAGTTCAATAGCATGTAAAGCAACTGCCAGACAGCATGATATTAATGCTGTTCCTTCACTGCTAGAAACTAGATAAAAGGCTTGCTTTGAAATAGAGTGAAATTGCCAGAGCAGTTCTCTGAGGACAGCCAAATAGAAGAGAACACCACTTTGTTCTACCTGGAGATAGAACTGGGTAAAGTTCTTTACCTTTGCCTCATGGAGGTGTTTTGAAAATGTCAGAGTAAGAAGGACAAAAGTATCCAAGAAGAGGTCAAATACAAACCTCTGGTGAATGGCCACAACCCCTTTCCAAATATTTCTTATACTAAGAGTTTAATTCCACTCAACTGACACACCTGTAGTCATGTCAGTGAAAGGGCCGTAGCAACAGATCTCAAAGTCTTCAAAGATCTGAAAAACAAGGAACATGTTAGCAGAGTACATATGGTGTCTTTATAGGACAACACTTCACATGCTTGTTTCATTGCACTTCTAGGACTGGTTACTAAGCTATCTCTGTTTCACAAAACAGATCTTAAGCTCTTTGTAACCTACAAAACTTCACCAGTACCCCTGTTTCAACCCCCTAAACCTGTGCTATCCTAAACCAGCTATAAAAAGGATAGCATTCACTTTAAGCATAGTGAGCCAGGACCTTATCTCCCCTCCTCTGCTGCTGACAGAGCTCACTTTCATCTCTAGAAATGCTGAATTTGTACAACTCTCTGTATAGAGAATAGCAGAGGAATGGGAAAAGGTTCTAGATGTTCAGTTGGCATAGCCACACGTCTGTAACAGTCACAGCAGGATAGGGTTTTCATCCCCAGCATGCTCATACCTTTTTAGTCAGAGACTGCCTAGCCCTCTTAGGACCTTGGTGGTTTCTCCCATTGATTACATCTCCTCTAACTTCAAAGTTCTCCTACAACATAACAAACAAAAAGTTTAGTCTTCATTATAATTAGAATTGAATCTATGATCTATGATAACTGAAGGCTCTTCTCCTTGCTTCTGTGAGAGTGTATGACAATGTGTCCCATGTTCCAGCACTTCCAGTCAATGCTATAGCAACTTCCCCTTTTCACCCAAGCACAGGAGGGCTTTTAATACCCCTTCCTAGAGCCTTTTTGGGGCCAAGGCTTTTCTTCTTGGCTTGCCAAAAGGGCATATGGATTTTCTACCTGAAAGTGGCATGCCTGCTCATTAGACACATGAAATCCATCCTGTGTCACTATGACATTCTCCAAAAATATGCACTAGAGGATGAAAACCCAAATACCACCCAGGAATACAAAAATCCACCTAATTCAGGGTCATAGCAAATAAACCATTGCTACCAGGAGAGGCAGTAAATGCTGGAATGAATTTTCAGTAGTTGGGTATTCTAAAGTTTAAAAATAAACCAAAACTATGTGTGTAGCTCTGTCCCGACAGTATTTCCTTTAACAAACAATAGATCTTTTCCTCTAGGCTGTCATCCATCACTTAGAAAAAAATATGCCTAACTTGTTCCAAAAAACTGTTAAAGACCCATTATACCTTCAGTAACAATGAAGACACATAGCCCAAGAGTGGCTTTTGGTCTTAGCATATGCTAAGGTTTACAAAGCCAAATTTCCATATATTAAATATATAGACAATATCTGAGGTTACTCTAATAAATCTCTCAATGTGATAGCATTAGGCATTTGAGATTTCACTCTTAAGCTAAAAGACCTACCTCATTCAATAGCCTTCCTTCTTCAAAAGACTGAATTACCCCTAAAGAAAAAGACCAGAACAGAATGAGTCATTTTATGCAGCAAAATTGTTCTTCCACTGCTAAGAGTTTGATTTTCAAGTATTTAGAAGAAATCCTGCAACATGAAGAGACATGAAGAGATCCTTTTTTGGAACAAGTGAAGAGTACATATCTGGTAGAAGGGCAGAGACCATGCAGCTCCAAACCAAGTTATACTTACACTGATAACTAACCACCCATTTTCTTCCTGCAATACCCAGGAAGTACTTTAGTGTCCGTTCACACACCAGCTCTTTATCTGCAGAGCAAAAAAGAGAGAGTTCTTTCAGCTTGTCAATAGTGAAAAAAACCCTCAAAACAGTTCAGGTTATTTGTACCTAAAATCGAAACATTCCCAGATTCTTGTGTCCCGATTCTACTAAACTGAAGGAGATGAATGGAAGCAAATCACATACACAACTTCTGAACTCTGTTTTTGTCATTCAGCAAAGACAAAAGACAAAACAAGCAAATATTAATCGAGAGAGAGAACAGCAACAGCAGGATTCAGTGCTAATGTCAGCAGGAACTTTCAGATGACTAGCCATGTAAGATCATCTTTTACTCTACCAGAACAAGTACAACTTCAAGAGGCAGTTTATCTTATTTGAATTTGTATCAAGACAAAACCATATACTTCTCCAAAAGCATATGGTCATGGTCCCGAAGAAAAGGGCAAAAATTGAGTTCATATATTTGGAGTAACTGGAATTTCTGGCTCCTTTCCTCTGTTGGTTTTCAAAAGCAAGAAAGGCTTAAGTAGCAGATTGTATCCAAATATGAGCCAGCTACAAGTGCTTCTACGAAGCTAAATGCAAGCATAGCATAGAACATCCCTACATCCAGATCTGGCTCAAAATAGCTTGCTTTTAAAAACATTGGTTAAAAGCTATGCCTAGATGCAGCAATAAAGTAACTTAATTTTCCTGATTAATGTTTTGCTTTGCTCAAGTCAACATAATGCTGTTTCAGAATACATTTGTCAAATGTAGTATTGTACCAAATTCCTTCCAACTTCTTACAATAGGATTCTTGAGCTCTACCGAAAGCAAAGCCCAACTTGAGTACCTTAACTAAGCACACAAATAATAGGATGAAATAGTGCTACTTTGTTGCTATGGAAGCACAACTTCACTAACAACTACCAGCAGTTATACACAGCAAAGTTCCACTTCCAGTTTTCTATCAAAACAATACCTTCTCCTCAAGCTTACTCAGATATACTGCTGAGCTGTCTTGCTTGGTGGTTAGCTTAGAGTTAACATTCTACACAGTGTATATATTCAGGATTAGCTCACACAGCTCCCAACAAACCTGTTTTCATTATGATGTGGGTGGTTCCTTCAGTAATGTGATTAGATAAAGTGCTCTGAGTTTTTCTCGCAAACTTCTGGACCACCAACTGAAAAGTAGTTAAGAAAATAAGCAGTTAGCAAAACAGATTAAACCCCCCAACTACTCCAGTTTATTGGAGTACTACATAGTACGACAGTTACTTTAAAGTCCTAGATTTATTTGTGTTGGCACACAGAACATACATTTCTTCACAAGTCAGTAACTTTGGCACCATTCAAAGTGCTACAGCAAAGAGCTCTGGGTCAGTAGTTTCTAAACCAAAAGCCATATCCTCCTGGACATGGAGGTTTATTAATGAAAGAGGTTTATTAGCAACTCAGAATTGATTAAT
Organism: Melopsittacus undulatus; assembly: GCF_012275295.1. NCBI lineage: Eukaryota > Metazoa > Chordata > Aves > Psittaciformes > Psittaculidae > Melopsittacus > Melopsittacus undulatus. The sequence goes on along the minus strand of NC_047543.1, from coordinate 83,704 downwards.
TACAGAAACTCTCACTTTGGATCAGAATTTGAGTAACAAAGCAGCATCTGAGAACATTCAGGGAACCAACCACAAGCCCCCTCCCTTCCAAGCCACAAGGCTTTCTAGAAATGAAAGCCTCTTCATTTGGAATAACTGGATTTTCCAATAGGCACTCATTTAAAAAGTTCAAATTTCACTAAGCTGAACATTCATTTACAAGAAGCATTCTCAGACTTTTAGGAGTGAAAAAGTTTGACCTGAGTTGCTGTATTGCTGGATCTGCAGGTCCTGCAAGATTAGTTTCCATTATACTTCCTATTTTCTCTTTATGTTGAGGAGTATAATAATCAGGAATGCTTAACACGTGATCTCAAACTTCTTGAATATACTTACATGTTCACTTTGACTCAGGCCTGATGCTACAATTGACATTGCTTTCCTATTAGTCACAACTGGACTTGTAAGATTTTCTTTCCCAGCTGTATTGTGCAGAGCAGATAGAGGAAAACACATGCTTCTTTCTGACTTGCTTTCTTGAGCACAGCTTTTATTAGCTTTCTGAGTCACTACAGAGCTATTTGTTGCTTCTGCAGTTCGAGGGTTAAGAAGTCTTAGAGAGGAGGAAGAGTTACTTGAACTCTTGGTCACATTTCCAGAGAGATTTGATAAGACAGATGCATTGCTTAACCTGGTCCCACATTTCTGCTCATCTGCATTTTCTAAAGGAAAAGAGAAATTACTCGTTGAAACAATTTTGTCTTCCTTTTAGTCATGGGAGAAGGCTGTTGCTCTGCCTTGAAGTCTATATGCTGCAGTCACTTCCTCTCCTTATTTGTGTATTACTTCACCTTTGCCTCCATCATTACTTTTGCCTGATCTATACCTGAGACACAAGACCTGCGAAACTTTTAGTAGTGTATCTGTCAAGAAGTACTAATTTAAATGTGGGAATCACTCCCATTAATGTATAAATGTTGTCCAACCCCACCCTGATGGGCAGCTACAGTTGGGCTACAAACCAAAACGAACTAAACAAGAACTAACATCTTTTTAAATTGGCCAGGAATATATAAATTATAATCCTTGATTTACAACAAAAAGTTGCATCTTGCTGATATAGAAAAACTGTTACAAAGCGGGAAAAAGCAGAAATCAAAATGTACTGGATCCATCTTCAAGGTTACCTGCTGCAAGCTGATGCTGACTATGTTCCTGCACCACTTCCTTCACAGGTTTTCTCTTTTCTGAAGCAGCTTTGTTCTGTTGACCACTGTCACACTGAAGAACTTGCTCCAAACCTGGTCTCTTTAACAAATGGTGCTTAGAAGATGGAAGGCACAATTCTGGAGACCTTCAGAGAGGAAAATTGGTTTTAATAGGGTTTTTTTTGTTGTTACTCTTTTAAGCATCACAGCTGAGTTATGGCAAAAGCTCAAAAATTTCAAGGCTTTTCCTCACCCCTCAATTTTGTTAAACTACAAGACTAGAAGTAACACCTCTCCCCCCTACCAACACAAAGGAAACCCAAACCACTTACCTTTCTTTCCCTAGTTCTTTCATTTTACTGTTGAGAGAATCATTTGGCAAGACTTGGAAATCATTGGCTGAAAATCCCTTTGAATTGCTGCCTCTGTGATTTTCAAAATTGACTTCTGAGGTTGACCCTGACCCTGGAAGAAAAATACTTCTTAAATAAGCACAATAAAAGCAACAATTCTTAGTTGTTCCGGTAAGAAGTCAAACACCCTCTAAAAATCTCTGTCCAGATTCATTTCAGAGAGGCAAGAGTCCCGAAACAGACAGCTACACAAAGTACAAAGCCACCTGAAGCAGGCTAACAATTAAATCTTATTTTATTTATTAAAGCATCTCTGAAACTAAGATGCTCAGCTTCATATTATATGGAAAAGTAGGATATAAAACAGGCCAAAGGCAAATTTACACTACTGAGTGCAGTTTATGAATCCCTCAACACATTCCCATATCTCTGTTCACAAGCAGCAGAAGCATTTACTCACTAGCTAAAGATGCCAATTACACTGTATCAAACCATCAAGAACTCTAATCACAACTGTCTGTGAGAAAGCTAGGAAAGGTTTTCACTGCTATTTACCTCCTTGTCTCATCTGTTCCATTCCAGGTGTTTCTTCACTGCTGGAATGCGGCAGCTCCCTCTGGATAGGTAAAAGTTCACAGTCCTGACTTCCATGCTGCTTCAGCACTGCCTCAAGTACAGCCATTTCTTGCTGAAGTTTCTTTAGGTTATTTTGCATTATATTCTTCTGCTGCAAAGGATACACAATGTGGCATCATTCCTGAAAGCCCCAAAGACTGTTTAAAAGGAATAAAGTATTTCATTCTTATTTCATTACTTTCTCAAAAATTCCAATACCCTCTACTAAAATCATGCCATATACACCTTCCCATGAAAGCAGCTCAGAGCTTCAGGGATCCTTTTAAAAACCTAAAACCTTCACCCTATAGGATAAAGTAGTTGACACAGCACTGGGTACATTTCTAGCTCCAGCACTGACACCATGTGGAACTTCTTTTCACTGAATCAGTAAAATAACCTTAACCAGACAGAAAACCCCCATCCCACAACAAACCTAAAAGCTCCCCATCAAACCACACTGCCACCATTCCATCCAGCCCGGGCATAGCATAGAACCCCTGTCAGTGGAGCTACATCAGGGAGCAACGTAGCTCCAACACAAAACAGTTTTTGAATTTAGTGCAAAAGCTCACTTACCTGTGTAGTAAGGATTTCATCCTGAGAGAATGCTTCACACGAATCCTCTGCATTACTTGTTTCACTGTTGTATGCAGATGATTCACCTTGAAGAACACAGAAGAAAAATCTTAGTTATAAAACCCACATCAAACCAACCCAACAACCATGGCTCTTACCACACAGCCCCTGCAGCCAACTCTTAACTATCATGACAAAGTGACAAGTTTTGAAAACACTGGAGTTAGAAGCACAGATCTACTTTAACTGAACATTTCAAAGAACATCATGTCACACTCCCAGTGTTTCAATGGCAGTGGGAGAGTCCCAGCTACTTACAGAAGCTGTAAGGTCAAAATAAGCACTACAGAATTCTAGAGTCAAGTTCAACAAACATTTCAGGAGGGGAAACAACTCTGTGGGCTTTATGGCTATCACATCACAGGAAGAAATTGGCATTTCACACAAACATCAGTTCCAGCCAGACTCAGCCTGGTCTCCAGTGCCCACTCTATTCATTTTTGCTCTGAACAAAAAATATTGGAAGAACTTAATTTTCAGGAAATAACCCCCTGAGGGCTTTTTGGTCGATTGTTCAGGGCTGATACACTCCTTTAAAAGAGCAAGAACCACATAAAAACAGAACTAAGCTCCTGTCAAACACCTAGGTGCAATGACATGACACACACAGCTGCAGAGATAGAAACCTTGGTTTGTACCTAGGATTGCTGCCATGCTTGGGTCTTCTTGGCACTCATCTTTGGAGCTAATTTTGCTTCTCTTCAGCCCTCCATTACCACTTCGGAAAGCTTCTTTACTCTTTATCACATCGTTCACTTGTTTAGATGTATGAGCTTGTCCTGAAGGAATCTTGAGCTTCTGTGCTACTTCAACTAACTCTTCAGATGTGTTGGATTGGGAAGAAAACAAGTTGACAGAGCATTCGGACTCCTGGCTTGGGGAAATGCATTCATTGCTTAGGGCAGCTTCAGGCACCTTCTGCATGTTACAGTCCCTGTGACTTCCAGTGTGAGGCAATGTGATGGGACTCACTGAAACCTCTGCTACAGACGTTGCTGGTTTACTGCTTTGCAAAGGTGTGCTCACTGATTTGCCAAATATTAATGCCTGAAAACACGGTAAATCCTCATCCTCACTAGATTCTTCATCTGAAGATTGCAGTTTCTGTGCTCTTCTTCGAGGTCTTTGAATATGTTGAGATCCTGACTTAGAACTACTGCTTCTATTGTGTAGCTCTTGCTCCAGAGCATTGTCACCTCTTTTTGCAAACACAGCAGATCTCTCTCTCCCATGAGCCTCAGAAAAGCTGATGTTCTCTCCAATCTCATCATCAGAGCACAGTAAGCCATGAGGGGTTTCAGACAAACATGTAAAATCACTATTCCTTTTACAAGATTCTGCTGAAGCTTCTGTAAGTGAAAACTTTGGCATCCCTGTGCTGGCAGCCTGGCTTGCTTCTTCTTCATTCTCCTTTACTGGTTTGATTTCTCTTTCGCTACTTTTTTCCCCAGTGACTTCACAGCTGAATTCAGCAGCCCTTTGCTGACAAGGTGTAGGACAAATCATTGAGCCAGAATGAAAAGGTTCTATTGGTCCTTTGTCATCAACAACTTTGGCCTTTCCTGCTCGACTGTTCTCTGAACTGAAGCATATTTCACCATCTGTGTTTGTATCAGTTCTTGTATCAGCCTGATCACTTTGCCTTACATTACTTTTAGTTGGATTCTGTCTCAACCTGCTTTTTATTCCTGTGTCAGTTGACAATGTCTTGTCCTTCCCTTGCTCTCCTTGCAATCTGCTTTTGTCTTCAGTCCCAGCAGTGCCCATCCCTACTGATGTCGGAGTCCCTCGATTTGCAACCTGTGAAACATCTTTCTCTTCCTCACAAACCCTACTCAAGCTTCCAGCAGTTGTTTTCTCTCCTTTTAGGTTTTCTGGTTTTAAATAGTTGCTCTGCTTATTTTCTACCTGATCAGTGCATGATGTCTTAGAAGTTTCAGAAGCAGAATCTTCTACTGCACACACTTTCTTGGGAATGGAATGAAGGCTGAATGACAGGCGTTTTGAATGCCTGAATATATTTTGCACAAATGGTATGTCCACCTCACTCCCTTCAGCATCCTTGGTCAATTCCAAAACATTTTCAGCCATTGGCAACTTTTCAGTTCTCAAGTGCCCTGGAACATTTGGTGTATCACGTCCAGTACATGATTCAGTCACCTCTTCAGTTGGGTGGGAAGCAGGTTGCACAACAGCCGTTGAAGAAAACTGTAGAAGAGGGCTACCTTGAACTTCACCTTCTTGAGAACCTGTATCAGGCACAAAGGAACTACAAGTTGAATGCTGACAGGAAGATGTAGGATTGAAGACAGCTTTACCAATTTCTGCAGTATTAGATGAATTCTTTAGACTAATCTGTATTTCATTTGCTTCCAGATCACTATCCTTGAGATTAGTAAGTGATTTGGAACTCGACATAACCCAGGGCTTGTCCAGATCTTTGCATGCAGAAGTGTGAACTAATGTATTTGTTTGGACTCTAAAGGTAGCCCCTTCAGGATCGCTATCATACCTTCTTGCTCCTTTCATTTCAACTCCTTTTCCTGTCTCTTTTGTCATTTCTTCAGAAAGTAACTGCAGCCTCCTGCTGCGCCTGATTTGTCTTTGCTCAGAATCAGTTTTCCTGGGTTCTTCACTGCTTGGGTAGCTATCGATCTGTGGCTCAGCCAGGTCAGCAGAATCAGAGCTTCTATCCACTACTAACTGTAGGGCACACACAGATCTAGTAGAACGCCTGCATCTTTTTGCTGCAGAACTTTTCTTGGTGCTTTTCTGTTCACAGTCACTCAGTTTCAGCTCCCCAGCACTGGGCTTGCCAGGCACCTTTTCAGTAGCTGTTTTCCATACAGATTCCCCTGGTTCCTCAAGTTCCGCCAATGTATTATGCTCCCGATTCTCAGAGAGCTGACCCTCATTAACAGCAGAACTTTCATCACATCTTTTGTTTTCAGCATCTCCAAGGCACCAATTAACACTTTGAGGGGACCCATTTGCCTCTTCGTCCTTTTTCCTGATGAAATCCTCAGGCTGCAGGACACGAGGAATCCTCCTTTTTCGCTTTAGTCTGTCTTTGCTTGAATGATCCAAGAATTTATCAGCAGCCACATCTTCCTTTTTTGCAGGAGGTAAAATGTCTCTGAAGATAACAGAAGGATTTGATTTCCTCTCTCTCTTATACGTTTTCCCAAATATTTTATCTTTGATGCTATCTGCTGTTTGTTTTGATGATCTCTCATTTCCTTGCACCACTGCAATTTCCACACAACCCACTGCAGGGTCAGTCTTCTCTGAAATACAGGAATCTTTATCTGATAAGCATGCATCTCTTTCTTCGGAAATGTCAGCTGCTCCAGTAGAATCCCCCTGGGGAGAACTGGAAGAGAGAATCTCATTGCTTTTTGAAAACCATTCATTGACTTTCTGAATGCTTCTCTTCAGTCTCTTCCTGGAAACTGGATTCAGGGCAGCACAGTGAGGCAGCTCTGGATGAAGCAGTTTCTCCACAGGAAGTTCTTTCTCATGGGAAGAATCATTCTCAGGTTCATCCATTTCCACAGCTTCGACACTTTGTGCAACATCTATTTCCTTGCTTTTATCCAACCTGCTCGCTGAGCTATCTTTTAAGTCATACTCTTTGCTTTTACTATTGCACTGAGTTTGCTCTGCATCCATTTCTTCTGTGTTCTTAAAGAAAGATGTGTCCCCACTCCTTAAGGGACTGGCATTACCTATTGTGTCACACTGCTCCGTGAGGAGGTTTCCTGCAAGAACATCGAGAGGAGAACTCTGGTATTCAGTCATAGTCACTCGGCCAGCTTGGGCACATTCAGTGATGTTCTGAGTGCTTTTCTTGCTCAAGACTGCCTTCGAGGAATTACTGTCACCTGAAGATTTAGAGGTATTAGAGATTATTAAACCCTATTTTACAAGCAGAGGCACAAGAACACACTTAATGGCTACTTTGTTTAAAAAGAACTCTTTTTATTTCCCCCAAACTAGAATTTTATGCTGCACTCATCTCCCTCTAGAGAAAAGGTGTTCATCCAACTTCTTACATGAATTAGCAGTCAGTACTAAGAGGCATAATATGGCTGATGGAGAATAGAGTAAATTTTGCAATTTGATTAAGGTCCTTTCTCTGCCTCTTCTGTTCCTGTGTATATACTTAAAATATTCACATTTTAAGTATTTAGTCTACAGGTACAGTTCTTGTATTATGGTGTCATTAGCTGTAGGCATCAACAAAATTACAACAGACAAGACTGCAAGTACACATATTTAATAATGTGAAATCAAAATGTTAACTTGTGGTCTTTTCTTTCAAGCTTAATCATTTTTGTCACCAACATAATGAACACACCTATGACATTTGGTAGAATTACTTCTTCAGCACCCAGCTTGTCATGCTGTGTATTGCAAGAATATTCATTCCCCATCTCAGCATTCTGAAGTTCTAACTTCTCTTGAGCTGAAATCTGAAGTGCTTCTTTGTCTTTTAACCTGTTGGGAAGCAAAATCTACTTTTATAGCAGAGAAAGAAACAACAGACATAATAAAAGATGATACTTCATCTTCCCTTTTTGCTCTCTGAAACAGTTATTGAAGAAGCCAGGCTGCTTGATTGACACTCGCCACAACTAGATCCCTTCAGAGTTTTGGGCCACTTCTTTTAAAGATCCTCTCCCCTTCCTGAAGGTAATATTGACATTCTAAAGCATAGGAGACATGCTCCTTTCTTGAAGATGTAATGTCTAGGTGAGCAATAAAACATTTATAAACCAGCTTTAAAGCATATTATATGACAAACTGCTGGGAGTCAGCCACCCATTCTGCCCTGGTGCCCCTGAAGTTGAAAATCACTTGACAGGTTAAGAATGCTCTTAATCCTGTGCTAAGAAATGAAAGCATAGAAATGAGACTACATCTTTAGAAAATATGAATTCCTGTATCACTATTACTTACCCAGTATTGCTTGACTGTTTGAAAACTTCTTCAGATGAATCAGAGCCTAAAACCAAAACAGCTGTTACTCTGGTTGAAATTATTTGGAGAAAGATGACTTGCCACATTCAGTGTTTAGCTTAGTTCCTTCTAAAAATAGATGCTTGCAATTTTGATAAGACAAATCAAGTTAAATTCTACAGTATTTTAACCTCTTGATAATAATTTCTACATATAAATATCCACATGGCTCCAGCATAAAATTGTTTAGAGTGACTGGTAACAGAGAGCTACTAAGGGTTAGTTAGCTAAGAGTTAAGTTTCTAACTTCTCAATTCCTACATAAAATAGTCACTAGTATTTAGAATTTTGAACTGGAAGACAGAGCAATATATTTGAGTATCTGCTTTGGGTCCTCTGACTGATGGTGACAGAAGCAATAAGGAAGAGAGAGGCGATGAACATGGCTGTTAAAAGGAGCAATTCCTTCCCTGAAGGAACAGGGAGAGAAGGAACTATGCACAGCAGTTTCTCACAGCAGTCAGCACCAGCTAGGAGAGAGAGAAAGGAAGTATTCTTTCCTTAATCAGGTTTCATGTTTACTTCTGGTTATTAACTAGAGCCTCAATCACTGATGACAAAGCTTAATATTCTTTAGTCGACAATAGTTATCATTAGTTATAACAACTTTCTTCACATCTGTAAGCATCTTCTTTGGATCTTGCACACTGAGCCTTAAAGGTTTACTACAGCAGCATTATTTTCTACAACAGAATAAATTATGGAAAAAGCCCTTTGATGTAACAACTTGGATTTGTCATAATTTGTCTTTATTTTGGGTGTTAATGGGAAATAAGTGTTTATACAGATTTTGAGCCTCATTACCTTTCATTACTATACATAAGCCCAACTACCGTAAATCAATAACAGCTCTTACCAAACTCTATGTAAATTCCTTTTTGAGAGCCACATTTCTGGGGTTTGTTTCCTAGGGACCTCCTTTTGACCCTACTATCTGTAAGCTGTGTATCCACATTAGCTTCCTGCTGACAGAATAGAAAGGAACAGTTAGTTATAACAGGAGGTTGTTTCCATAAAATAAATGGAGGTTACTTAAACTACAGCGGGTGGGGGCTGATATATATATGAACTAAGTATTTAAATTGGCAGTTTCTATACAAAAATCCAATACGTATAACTTATTGGACCAATATCAGTAATGGAATGTGTTAACAGGAGCAATTAACATGCATTTAACAGCTCAAATCATGAAGTTTTATCTTCCTTAACATTCTATTCAACATTAAGCAGCTGAGACTAGAAACCAATGCACCATGAAAAAAACTCCCACCTGCAGCAAACACACTGGATTGGTAATGGCTTAAGAAGTCTTAAGACATAATCATGGTCCTACCACAGAAAATATTTAGAGCTCATTAAATAGTAGTATGAAAAAGCTTTGGGTAACAGAATACTTAGTGACAGTATTTTCTTCAAGTTCAGGGCATTTCATGCAAAAACTTTTAAAAGTAGGTTAGAAAGACAAAAATATTTAGATGCTCTTGTCTGAAATAATATTCAAGTCAAAGAGTAATCTGCAAACAAAGCAAATTCTGCTATTTCATTCATTTATGTACCTGCACACATACACATTCCAAATAAAACACCATAAAATCCACCAAAAAAAAGGGTGAAAAAAAATAATACCAAGGTGCAGTTTTCTTGTCCATTTTCTTTAGTACTTTTCCTGTTCCTGAAGCCCTTACTTTGGATGACAGAACTCTCTTTGCATAGGAACTCAGCAGCAGTGGCTTCTGTGGATGGTTTAGGAAAGTGACGACTGTTTAAAACTGAAAAATGGCAACAAGAAATAAGAAGCAAAAATATTACCTTACACTGATCATGAGAACAAGTATTATATATTAATTGAACAGTCTTAAACAGACCAGATGCAACCAGCATACATACAGCTAAAACACAGCTGTCAGAGAAAGAAATCCAATTGAGTTAGTGGTCTGATTGTTGTTTAGGAGTTCTCTTCAAGTATTATGCAAAATATTGATCTTACCAAAGAATTTTGCCAAGCAGTTTTGCTTCTATGGATAATCCAGCAAGAGTAGGATCTACCACTGGTCATTTCAGAATGATGGAACAAGTTGAAAAGAATTTGGTTGGAGTCAAAGGCACAGTAAAAACCCTTTACACTGTGCAAGAGATTATTGTAGAAAAATTGTGAAAACTTAATGGAATATATGTTTCTACATCCAAGAAAAAAAAACTTCTGATAGTTCTTCCCATATTGAAAACTGCACAGAAAATGAGATACCCTGCAAATAGTGATGATACAACTTACATTTTATTCCAGTGTCAAGCTCAAACGCATGGATAGTTTCCAACAATCCTTCAATTAGTTGCTTAAATCTGGAATTTTCTCTCAGACTTCTGAAATAACATTACCACAGAAGTTGTTTTAAGACAAATGTATGGCAACAGTTCTCCTACAATTCTGGCTGAACAAAAAAGGTGTAAAACTCCAAAGTGGAAAATGGGACAATGAGAAATTGATGCCAAGGAATAACAACACAATACCCCAAAACAACTCTTACTGTAGGAGTTAAAACTGTCACAAAATGAAGGTGTCATAGTTTTCCTCATGTAGGTTTAGCACACAGAAACCTGTTGTAATGACTGAACAGTAACACAGCCTATCCCTGACAGTGCAAACATTTGCTAAGAACAGTGTCTTCACCTGCATATAAACCTGAAACAGGTTTATACTGGGGGAAGGCACAGAGTTACTCCTTTAGAAGGTAACAGCTACCTTAAGAAAACCCAACTTTTCCTGATTATTTCAGTCATTTTTAGGACAACGATTAAGTTTTCCTTCGAGTTCAAACTTCTTATCCTCAAGCCCAATTGCAAAAAGTTACCTTTTGGTAACTTCAGTCTTACACAGTGGACACTTTGTCACACTTCTCTTCTTTCTGCTGAAGAGTTCGAACATGCAGAACCTGGGGGAAAAGAGAATAATCACGACGGTAACAAAAGGGAATAATTTCATTTGTTTTAAACCTGATCCTAGGCATACAGCACTTAGTAAATACCCTTCATTATCAAGTTGAATGTGTGCATTCTTGTTCTAGTGTTCTTATGAATTAACCAGTTGTGTTTGACACATATAAAACTGCAGTTGTTTCTCATTCAGAATGGATTTTCCCCCTCAAACAGCTACATATTACATTACCAAAACACAAAACACATTAGCACTAAACAAATCTATTTAGAGATTTAAGAACAGATGGGCCAAGCATTGCAATCCTACCTGCAGAATATGTGATCGCATTTTGTTGAGACTGGCTCTTTCATCACCTCCAAGCTACAAAGAGAAAAATGAAGGAAAACGAGAGCACAAAGTTACATATAAACCAGGAACAACAAAAGAAGATTCAGAAATAGTCACTTGCCTGATCTTAAGAAGAAAAAATCATAGTGGGGAAGAGAATTAGGAAACATTTGACAGTTTTGCCTTTGAAAACAAGGCATGGTAACAAATACTGTTATTATGTGATATACAGGGATCTGCCAGCACTTCCCAGTCTTTGCCACTGCAGAAAGACTGCATTTTCATAAACTGCCAGTTCAGCAGGGCAGGAAACTTGGTGTTAGAACACCAACACCTTCTTCAACTCTTGTGGCAAGAGCAAAAGACAGTGCAGTTCTGGTGGGTTCAGGAGCCCACAGGACTCTTGAAATTCAATTCTCTTTATTTTCTGATAACCCATCAATCTTCCAAAGCATTTAAAAAGAAAGAAACAAAAGCCTCAAACTCTAGCAACACAGATTCATGTTATTCTCCTGACATACCATATTGGGCACTCCAAGTTCTTCTGCATAGCAGAAAGCACATTTTGCACATCTCCAACAGCAATCATCGAGAAGTCCATCTCTCACAGCCAAAAATATTCTACAGAAAAAAGTAAACAGCTTTGTTTCTGATTTGTTGCATCCCATGGACAATGTTTTGCACCGTCCAACTCTTCTATAACATGCTAATCAATACTGAATGCTTGGCTGCTATTTCTTGAGCAAGGCTTTACAGCATCTGTGTTCTTGCTCTGAATGTTCAGTTTTAACCTGCCAAGTCTCTTGCAGTCAAAGCAACAAACAGAACGAGTTCACAGCCGCAGAGACACAGCAATGAGCGGAACAGCACACCCCCAAAGCTTTCTATGTGGAAAAGGATGCAAAGAAGAAAGAAGCCATACTCCTGAAAGAACCCGAGAACTCCCCACCCTGACCAGCACAACCCAGGCCCTACGGCGAGTACCACAAGCCCTCAGTACAACCAAAGCCCGCCTGACCGCGGCTGTCCGCAGGCGCAAGGACCGCTGCCCAGCGCTCTGCTCGCGTGCTCCCGGTGCTCCCCGTCCCTCCGCCGTCCCCGGTCCCTGCCGAGGACCGAGAGGCACCGGCCGCTGCCCGGAGCGGCTCCGCCACCTTCCTCAGGAGCCGCCCCACAGCAGCGCATTTCGCGCCCTTTCCGCCACCCCGTGACGCCACAACACCTGAGCAGCCAATCCCGTGCAGAACACACTGCACGTGGGGTCAAAACATCCTCTTATTAGCTTCTTCCGGGAGCGGGGGCGGGGCGGAGCGGCGGAGCGTGAAGCTGATTGGCTGAGCTGCTGTCCCTCGACCCCGCCTCAGGGGCTTTAGCCCAGTGCGCAGGGGCAGGCGCGCTGCATTGTGGGAGCTGCGGCTCCCCCTTCGGAAGTGCGTGTCGCCCCCCCCCCGTGCGCGCCCGGCTCTGTTTGTTGTTGTGGTCCCGCAGCGCCTGGCCCCGCCCTCTTCCCGCTACCAGCCAATCACAGTGCGGAGGAGGATGATTGATAGGAGGAGCAGCCAGTAGCGCGGCGCGGAGGGCGGGGGGCTGGCCGCTTTCGGGCCGCCATGTTAGGGTCGTCGGGCCGAGGGGCAGCGTGCGGCTCGGCGCCCATGGAGCCGCCGGTGGAGCTCCGCGTTACCTGCCGCGGTGACACCCGCAGCTTCCTCGTGTCGGACCCGCTGCTCACGACGTGGGCCGACGTGGAGGCCATGGTGAGCGCTTCGGGGTCCCGGTGCCTCCGCTCTCGGCTGCCAGAGCCGTGTGCACCGCTCCACAGGCTGGTGCTGTTTCTGCTGCGGCCTCGGTTTTGCTCTTGGCATTAACGCTGACTTTTGTATTTATTGCGTACGTGAGGGTGTTTTGAAGCCTTTTTGGGCTAAAGCTCTTTATGGGTCACTTGTGTTTTCCTTGCGAGTTGTGGCTTTAGCTGTGTGCTCTTCTCCACAGTTACGGATTCTTGGCGTTGTACCCCTATACAGTGCAGTGTGGTCTTCTTATTCCCGTTCTGTTACTCATGGAAGTAAATCTGGTAAAATAACACCCTTCTGGTACTTACAGAAGAGTTTCCGGAGGGCTCTCATTGCTTTCTGGGTACTGAGACACTGCCAGGTTTTGGCTTCTTGCTTTCTGGTGCCTTGTGTGTGCTAATCTGGAAATAACTGTTACTGGCTCATGTGTGCATAGATAGTTGCTCATGGAGGTTTGTGTGTCATGTATTTGGTATCTTGAAGAGCTCTTGTTTGGTTTTATTTGTAGTGTTAGTGAAAAGGCCTGTGTTGACTGAGGTTATGATTCCTTTATAATAAGGATTCCTTTATAATAAGGATGTAATAAGGATTCCTTTGGTTACAGTGAAACTGCATCAATTGAAAAGTTGCATCTTAAAGAGATGTTGGCAGTGTTCTGTTTTCTCTCTCTCAGTTCTTTGTATGTATCTAATGTGTTCCAGTGTACCTCATAGGAAGTGCTTGCATTGTGAATTACACATTCAAACCTTGAGTCGCATCATCTTCACTTGCTGTATTTCACTCTTCTGGAAGAGGTGATAGTTCAGGCTTAAAGTATGTGCTGGCAAATAAACCCTACAGGAATGGCTGAGCTGGTCAGAACCCTCCTTGCAGATGGCTCTGGAAGCCAAGTGTTGCTCTTAAGCTTGAGGGTGTGTTTGTGCAAGGTGTGGTGTTCCATGACAGTAATGTTTGTTATGGAAGCAAGGTGGTACCAGGAGGTGTCTCTGCACTTTGCTGTCTGAGTTACTATTTCAAGGTAGAATCAGTTAAACTGTTGCCTGTGTTTTTATACATTATTGAATGTCCCTTGTTCCTAAGGGGTAACCCAGTCTTTCAGTTTCAGGGGAACAGTCTATAGTACTAGCTAATGTAGATGCAGACCATGGTTGTTTCTTGACAAGCTGAGTTGATTCTCTTCATTCCGAAATGAACTGGGGATGTATCACTGGAAGAATATGTGTGTAGCACGTTCATTGCAGAATGTCTGTAGCTATGGCATTGAAGTGCTGTGTAGATCTCAACCATCTGCTGCCTTCTAAGGCTGGTGGTGTTCTTATGTGAGGTTCAGGCTAGCAGAACATGTCTCAGATATATCAAACTTTTAGAGAGTTTCTGTGGAGAAAAGTCCAACTTGGTAGGTAAATGATACCCAGATATATGTGAGCCTCAAAGGCTGTTATTCAACATAGGGGGATGAAAAGTGCCTTTGCTTATGGCTCATTTGAGACTGATCACCTGTATGAGCTGCCCTCTCGGTGCTTTTGAATGTACAAGTTAGGATGTAGTGGTTGTTGGCTTTAGGCACCTTTGGCATGATTGAGTTCCTAACCCTGAGCATGTCCTGTTGGAATGGAAAGATTGTTATTGTTTGTTTTGGGGTAAACATTAACTGGGAAGGGGAAATCATGAAAGAAATAAAGCTTTTTCTTTTCATTATAGGAGTTAGTTAAGGTTGGAGGCATTGGGAGAAGTTGTTCAGCTCCAGAATGGGTTTTGTAGGACAGTATTTGTTTCAATGGAGAAACTGAAGGGAGGTCTGGCAGGGTTAAAGCCTTAATCATGATTAACTGGGAACATCTGTAGTCCTTTCTCATTGTGTCTCACTGTGGTTTTGTCCTCCTTTATCCTTACAGGTTAAAGTTTCGTTTGACCTGGACAACATTCAGATCAAATACATTGATGAGGATAGTGATGAGGTAAATTACCTTCTACTCCACCCTCCCAGCACTGGTGTGAACCTTCCTGCATCGTGATAATGTGTAGTGGGTCTATCAGAAATGTATCTTATCCATCAGAGGTGGGGGGTTTTTTGCCCCTTTGATAAGAAAATAGCTGTCAGTCTTGTGGCTTCACTCATAATGTAGCATACTTATTTAAAATGCTTTTTTAGAAGCTGCTGCCTTTCTTTTTTCCATCCCATAGAAACAGCCTGTTCTATTCTGTGGGCTCTGGGGGAAAAAGCTTCTGTTGGGGAATTCTTCTTTGTCGTTTGATGAGAATAAAGTAGTGGTAACTGTGCCTACAGCCATGGGAAAGCCCTGTCTTTTCAATCTGTGTCCTTGCCTCTGAAAAATGTAGGTCCCCCGTCATGAGCATATGTTCAGCTCAGTGATCTGATGTACTCAAATCCTCTGCTTGTTTTATGCAAATGCTGTAATCTCCAAGCAGATTACTGACTCAGAAAACAAATTGGTTACTTCTGGATGTCTCTGTTGAGTAACTTCCTGCTTGGCAGAACCTCACCCTTTCATATTCTTTCTGGTTATCTAAAGAAGAATGTAGCTCTGGAACAGAATGTAACTGTTGTAAACTCTGTGTTCCATTACTTGGTTTGCAGCTCTACTAAATTGCAGAGATGGGATCTATGTTTTTATTTCTTTTTCCCCAAAGGGGAAATGTCAGAATACTTCCAGCAACACTTCAGGGAAAGGCTGTCCCCTTGTTTTCCAGCCTGTATCTATATAAAGATATAGATGCATCTGTTAAAGATGTTTTTAAAATACCAATAGAGTGAATCATGTAATGCTGTAGTGATTAAATAGCTTCTTGTATTAGTAACTTCTGTGTGCAGAGTGGATAAATGAGCACCTGTAGATGATGGGTTGGGCTTGTATCTAAATCATGAAACACTTCACAGCTGTGCATTAAAAGTAACTGGGTCCCCCCTTTGTGTACTTGTATAGCAGTACCAGTTTACTGCCAGTAGATGAGATCACATTTGTTCTGGCCTTTTCTTAGTGCACAGATCTAATTAAGAACATGCTCTGCTCCAGAACACTACAATGTTGATGAATGGTTAAAGGGGGCAGCAGTAACAAATATCTGAAGGAGTGGGTGCATTTATTCTGAAAGCATGTTAATGTTCAGAGAATTGTAGAAATACATTCATGTCTATTCCTGCTGTTTCTCTTTGCAGGTCTCTGTGAACAGCAAAGGTGAGCCACTACTTTATTGAAGTGAAATTGGTAACCAGACGCCAGCTGTTGTTGATGTTTCTGGAGAAGCAGTTGAGAAGACTTCTTGTTTGATTTCTGGGTTTTGTGTATGCTTAGGCATGAAATCCTTCCTGAGGGAAGGGAGGTTTCAATCCATAGGACCAAATTGGAAATGACTGAATTAATGGAATGTAAAATCTCTTTGCCGCTAGAATATGTTTGCTTGTTGGTGTATGTACAATTTCCAGTAGCACTAGTAAAAGGGTTTACACAAGGTATGGGAGATGCTTCTTAATGTAGGGGTCCCTAAATACTGTGTGCTAAACTTACATGCTGCTTGAGACAGGGAAAATTCACATTTCATTCTTTTTTTTTCTTTAGAGGAATATGAGGAAGCTCTAAAGGTAAATGCCTTCTTTGACTCTGGTCTTTGGTTTCCAACATATTCATCCTTCTGCAATTGGAATTGTTTAATTCTACATAGACAAAAAAATGCTTTCCTGTACATTTCAGCTGTGCTATATTAGTGCTTTCACCTTTTTGCTCATGGTCTGCTAATAATTTCAAAATAAGCATAAATTACAACTTGCTGTAAGCTCCTGGGCAGAATGTCTGTTGTTTACTGCTCATCTGAGCAACTTTATTGCAGAGTGAAATATTCCTGCAGTAATATCTGCATTCTCATCCTTTTGCTTATAATCAACTTTTTAATAAGCATATCAGACATCAGCTTACTGGGCCTTGGCATTTCACTGGGTTTTCCTTTGGTTTGGGTGTCAAGTCTTTCACCAACCTCTCCAGTGTAGTGTGGTGCTGTGTTTTACAGGATTTTCTGTGTTGGTTGTAAGTGCAGCAAATATGGTGATTTTATATACTGTTTATTTAGATTGCAGTTAAACAAGGAAATCAGCTCCAGATGAATGTGTATGAAGGAAACTCTACTCTGAAAGAAACTTCATATTCTTGTTCTTTGCAACCACATGAAAAAACTGGAACAGGAAAGTTGGCACCCCTTAAAGATGAGAAGAACCTTCCTTTGCATTATTCTCTGCTGGCTCAGGGGTTAGAGGAAGACTTAAAAAATGAAGAGCTGGCAACTCAGGTAGGAGGCAGAGCTGAATTATGTATGCATTAAAACAAAGAATTCACAAGTGTAAGTCACTTTATAGACTGATTGTCATCTTTACGCATGCATGAAATCTGTGAGTTTGAAAGCTGGTTTTCATTTTCAGCTACCTGCACCCATTGTAGCTTGTGAAAGTGTTTGAATGTCTTCTAGACATTTTGATGCTGCATTTAGAAATACAGATGCTTTCACGTTGACCATTCTTAACTATTTTGATAAACAAAGCAATTGGTCTCTTGAAGCCTGATTGCTATCTGGTAACTTCTGGTTGATTTGGTTTCGTTGGCACTGATGCAGAATTACACTTAAATGCTAACAATGCAGAAATCTCTCAGGAGAATGTCAGGTGTTTGTTGTGTTGCTTTCCCACTGTTTTCCAAATAAGTTGATCTCTTTTTTCTAAAGCCACGTAAGAGCTGTTCCCAATTGTTTGACTTGCTGAGGTGAGGGGTTTTGCAGCTTTGTGTACTTGAGGTTGGTGAATTATTTTTGTGGGTTTTCTTTCCCCAGCGAAATGTAAGCCACAGTAGAACAGGAAGAACAAATGAAAAACCTCCAGAATGGTTTACTAGCTACCTGGAAACAGTAAGTGTATTTTCTCATTAATTTAGTATTAAAGGAATACATAAGAGGCTGTGGGTAGAAAAGATCCCTATGATGGCAAACTATTCATCTGATCACACTTGCTCTCAGTACTTGTGACTAGGAATCTTAAAGGGCATTTAGGCATTTAATCCTTTTGCTTTTGTGGTGATAAATGGAAGGTAGATGTCTGTATGACTGTGCAGTGTAGCTGTTACCTTAAAGAGTTTGATATATGCCACTTCTTGTGCAAAGTGGATTGCTTGGTTTATGCACTTGATGAGTTTAAGTGTAGGTTTAAGTAGCTCCCATGATAGAACCTTTGTTGTGCTCCTGGTAGTTGTAGGAGCTTCACTTGTGATGAGAGCATGAAATTCTGTGTTGCTGTTGGATGCTCTGGTTTAACCAGTTTCAGTAGGGTGATACTTAGTTTCCTAGACTTGGAGCAGAGCTTTTGATGACCTTGCTTTTCTTGATTGTTCAGTTTAAGAAAATACTTTCAGAAGACCATTTAATATAACCTATAGGTAAGTTGTGGGTGTTAACTTGTTTTGAACAGCTAATAAGCATAACTGAGAGGCAGTTAGATATGAATGCTTAGAATAACTTAGCCAGTGAGTTCTTGAAACTAAAAGGTGGAGTATACAATAGTATGTGTGCTTTAATTTAAGCTTTTTTCTCAGTCTCCCTTCCTTTGCCACCTTTTTATACAAACAAAAGATGGGGGACTTAGTGCCTGTATTTAAAACATCCCTGGTGGACCAAACCTAATTCAAGTGACTCCAGAGGGGTTTGTTGGGGTTAATGTCTCAGCAGTCGGTTTCCTTCCCTTTATGTGAAGCTATGGAAGAACCTGAATATTGTAAGCCAGAGTATAGGATTTCTGAATTTTTCTTGTGAAAAGCTCTGGGCTGGTATTTTCTAAAACTCAAATCCCCTTTGAGGAATGCAATGCTTGTTTAATTTAATCTGGAATGTGCTGGGGGGATGGGAAGTGGATTATGAACTGCTTTATGGTTTATGTATTAGGAGACTTGGGACAGTATAATCTAACTTTTGAAGCTGTGTAGGTGGGTTTTATTCCTGACTCCTTTGTTTCCAGTTCAGGGAACAAGTAGTTAAGGAAACTGTTGAGAAGCTGGAGCAGAAGCTGTATGAGAAGCTTGTTCAGCAGAATCAGCCTCCGGATTTTCCAGAGAGCACTATTACAGCAGAACCTCCAGTGTCAGAGATCCAGTCAGAGGATGGTAACCAGTGTGACTGGCTCATCTCCTGCTGCAACTGCCAGGCCCGGATTGTTGGAGTTCGTTACCAGTGCAGGTAGAATACCATGAGAGATGAGAGTGTGGGAAACCTGACATGGGAGTGAGTCTGAGAAGCTGTCTTGCTGTTGTAGACCTATAGGTTTCTAAGCTGCAGCATGCTGTGCGTCTCATATCATGTAATACGTGTCTCAGAAAGCTTATGTGCTCTGTTGTGGCTAGACCTTACCTGCATAATAACAAGATTAATACTGTTTTGAGAAAATGTGATTGTTAAAACAGTGAGAGAACTTTAATAACACTTGCTATATTCTCAAACACTTATTACATTTTCTGCATTTAACATGCAATAATGGTAAGGAAAATGTTCAGTTAACTAAACAGAAAAGCAAACAAAAAAGGGCAGAACTTACATCCACCAGTGTACAATAGTCTGCTAGTTCCGTCAGTCAGTGAGGCTAAGGCAGGTCATGTCTCTTTAAAGATCTCATTATTGTCAGTTTAATATGAAATTGGTTCTGACAAGTGTCTTAAGTGAGGTGTCAGAAGTGAGGGCTTTATTTGAATGAGGCAGTTGCTGTAGAGGTCAGCACTTTAGAACTAGGCAGCAGCAGTGAATGGAATGCCAGTAGGAGGTTGGATGTTTGTTTTCCTTGCTGGCAGGAAATGCCAGTCTGTTTTTCACCAGTCCTGCAGGACCAATCTGCTTTGCATCCCTGAATGCTTTGGTTGACTTATTCTCTGTGTTTTCAGAAATATGATGCTGTTTCTGGCATTGGATTTCAGTAGAATGTTTTATCCTTCATAGCAACAATTGTTAATAGCGTGTGCTAAAGGAAGCATTGATTTTTTCAATGTGTATTCAAGAAGGAAGTGGGAGCTGTGTTGCAGTTTTGCCAGGAAGAGAGATCTATGTATTCCAGATGGCTCCAAATATTGATGTATAAGTGAGAAAACCAGCTTCTGTGTCCCTCAGGCACTGCTTCCAATGGCAGCATGTTACAGAGTTGTTGCTCTGCAGAAATTTAAGCCTTAATTATCCTTCAGTGTCTTTTCCTGTGCATTAATTCTTTGCTTCTTGGTAACCTTCTGCATCTTCTGCTTTGCAGCCTTTGCCCAGCCTACAATATCTGTGAACAGTGCGAAGCAGGAACATATGCACATGATCCTAATCATGTCTTGCTGAAGCTGCGGAGACCTGTGCTATGTGTTGCTGAGAATTACAGCCTTGCAGAATTCTCCCCTCGCCTGCCTACTACTCTGGAGCAAGTTAGGTAAATGGTGGCACCTCTCAGTACCTGACAGGATTATCCTGACTTCAAAGTGTGGTTGATGTTCAGCTTTTAGTGTAGATTTAGTGATGATGAGAAATGGAAATTGTACTTGGACTTCATTGTGAGTGGCAGAAAATAACTGTAGACTTACAAATGGCCTAAGTCATGAATCTCACAGCATTTTTAATAACATAGAAAAGACAGAATGTTGTCATAGGTGGGCAGCAAGCTCTGAGAGCTTGCTTTTTCTTTGAGCATACTCTAATCTGCCTTCAAGTTTGTTCTTTCACTGAAGCCATTCAAAATATCTTCACAAGCAACTATGAAGATGTTCTTTTAAAATCATCTGGTATCCAGTCTAGAAGCATGAGGCATTTCCTGAAGTGTTCCCTTGGAGACTAAAGCTGTGTTGGCTAGAGCTGAATTCTAATCAGCTTAATGTATTGTAACAAGGTGGCTTATTCTCTCTGCAGGCTCCAGAAACAGATGGACAAAAGATTTCTGAAGGCAGAAAAGCAAAGATTGCGAGCAGAGAAGAAACAGCGAAAAGCTGAGGTCCGAGAGCTGAAAAAGCAGCTCAAATTGCATAGGAAGATTCATCTGTGGAACTCTGTCCATGTACTGGAAACGAGTGGCTCACCTACTCTGAAACCTGAGAGTTTCCAGCCTAACACTTTCCTGTAAGAGATGTTGTTAGCTGGGCATTTATTAGTTGTGCTGTGTGACCTTTTGTGGTGAGGCCAATATAAAGCAACAGCAGGAGCTTATGTGAAAGTGTTACTTGTCAGTGGACCCTCTGAGAGTTTTGCCTCAATGGAATTGGCAAGGTGGAGGGTTCTTACTGGTTTTACCTGGGAGGAGAGTAGGAGAATTAGGAACCCAGCTGCTGGTTATTACCAGAAACATACATATTGATACCAACCTAGGAGCAAGGGTATATATCCCAGGCATGTGCATATGATGTAAAGGA
Organism: Melopsittacus undulatus; assembly: GCF_012275295.1. NCBI lineage: Eukaryota > Metazoa > Chordata > Aves > Psittaciformes > Psittaculidae > Melopsittacus > Melopsittacus undulatus. The sequence continues at coordinate 62,425 of NC_047543.1, read as the reverse complement.
ATGTTACTGTCAGTCTATCTTCCTGCTGTATTGGCTTTGGATAAAGTACATGGTATGTGTTCATGTGCAGTAACCTTAGTTTCTTTTTCTGTGGTCTTAGGCTGAGGCTCATGAGCAGCCTTTACATTCCCCATCCCCTTTGCTTTTAGGAATGCACAGCTGTAAAACTGTTTAGATTTCATCTGAAAACAGTAGCTGCAATGTTAGAATTTTGCAACACTTCTAGAGCTAGCAGGAGGAATTGAGCTAAATGGCCTCCTCTTGTCTTAGCCAGTGGAATAGTTGAATGGCTTTCTCAATTTTGGTGGTGTTTTGCTGTATTTTCTGTTTATTTCTTCCCCCAATCCCAGGAGTCCTACTCAACCCTTCCAAGCAGTTGTCCCAGTACTAAGTGCAGTATTTGTGGATGAGAACTTGCCAGATGGGACTCACTTGAAACCAGGAACAAAGTTTATCAAACACTGGCGAATGAAGAATACTGGCAGTGTGGAATGGAGCTCAGACACAAAGGTATCCTGCTTTTGCTATTACTTGTACACACTAAAATAGTTCTTGAAGATAATATTTGCATGCATTAGGAATTTGAATTCTCTGTCAAAACCTGTTTAGGATTTTGTTTGGCCTCTTAGTTCACAAGCTGGAAATTCTGGGACAGAAAGCTGTCTGGGTACTCTTTACAACTGCAGACAACAGGAGGAGAGCAATTAACATCCTAGAACACATCTTCCAGTGCTGTTATGTTACAGTTCAGCCTTGTTTACAACATGTGTTGCTTTTCTGACTTCAGAAAGCCTTTCTTCTGTGAGGGCATTCATGTTGAATTTCATCTTACTTTGTGGTGACAGTGACTAATGTCAGAATGTTTCCTAGCAGCCTCTCTTCTCCATGGCATTATCCACAAGGTCTTTCAGAAGAAGAACTTTGAGTGCTCCTTCCTGCCCAGTGTGTAGAGAAGCTTGTGAAGTTAACTTTTGCTTTTCCTATTGTATATTTCAGTTGAAACTGATGTGGGGAAACCTGACCTTGGCATCTTCTGAAAAAAAAGATGTGTTGGTGCCATCCCTTCCCTCGGGACAAGTAGGAACTGTTTCAGTTGAGTTCGTAGCTCCTAATATAGAAGGAACTTACACCTCTCACTGGAGATTGTCGCACAGAGGGGAACAGTTTGGGCCCAGGATCTGGTGCAGTATTGTTGTGGATCCTTCCCCAGCTGGTGAATGTCTAGAAGGTAATGGGAAGGATGCTGACTCCTGCCAGAAGGCTAAAACTTCCAGCACCAAAAAGGCAAGTACCTCATCCAGTGTTTGGGGTGGTTCTGAATTGCCTAGGAGAAGGAGCAATATATCTTGTTCAGTGCAGTGGTGTAGTGTCCCTAGCTATATTGATTTCCAGGGGATTCTTTTAGCTGTTTGCTTCTAACTTGTGTCTTTAATAGAAGCAGAACTTCTATGTAAGGTCTTTTTGACAGACATGTGATTAGTTATCAGTCTGTTGCAGATATTTGTCTAGTTCTTTTAACTGAAACACTACAGAATTCTCTTTATATTAGATCTTATTCTCTTGGCTCTAAAATGAGTTGATTAAAATATCTTTCAAGTTACTTGTGTTCCTACACACAGAATTCAGGCTTTATGTTTCATGTAACTGTTATTTGCTGCATGAGGTGCTTCTGGGACATCTCTGGTTTTTCCTTTTGCAGGATGCTTCCTTTAAGACAGAAACTGGTGCTCAAGTGATGGGTGAAATCATGGAGCAGGTTGAAATACCTCTGCCAACTATTCCTTTAAAGGTCAAAAACCTCCCAAGTGAGAGAGAATTTTATATCCCATCTGTTGACCTCCTCACTGCACAGGTAAAGTGCTTAAATCTGCATAGATATAAAGCAAAGCACCTTGGGCTTCATCTCTAGGTACATAAATGTCTGTAAGAATAAAACCCTTCTGAAATCTGAAAGAACCACTTTGTTTTCAGGAAGTCTATATTGCATTTGATATTGCAGAGCTACTTTCTTAGCTTGGTCTTTGGGACTGTCACTATGTGGAAGGGACAGACTAAGAGTCAGTGGGGCCTTTCTCTGGCCCCTGACAAAGGAGGGGCCTCTTGTTCCCCTCAATTGTGTGCCACGTTCTATGATGTGGATGTTATGGGAAAACTGCTCTCTGGAGATCATGCTGAGTAACAAAGTGAGTTCTTTTTAAGTTAATGGGATTTGGTGCTGGGAAGTATGGTGTAGGATTTCATTCAGGGTTTGCTGATGAGAACTCTGGCGTTTCTTTTCATAGGACTTGTTATCCTTTGAGCTGTTGGACATAAACATTGTGCAGGAGTTGGAGCGAGTCCCACACAATACTCCTGTTGGTAAGGTTCTTGTAGTCTGTTTGCTGTCTAGCACAGACAGTTATGCTTTGTAGTTTTCAGTCTCAACTTGTTTTCACATTCCCAAGGCCATAAGATTCCAGAACCTGAAGGCTGCTGTTTGCTTTCTTTACCTAGTGCCAGTGTACTGCAAAGTTAGTGATTAACTTCACTAACTGATCTTGTGTAAGATAACTGAGTTTCTTCTGTCTTGGAAGAATATCCCTTAAAAAAGGATTGCTTCTTATAGGGTTGCCACCTGGAGGAAGGAAGGTTCCTACTCTCTTTGCTACTTTTGTTTTTCAGACATGACTCCCTGCATGTCCCCTTTGCCACATGATAGCCCTTTGGTGGAGAAGCCTGGCTTAGGTCAGATAGAGGAGGAGAACGAGGGGAGTGGATTCAAACCAGTGCCTGGTAAGCAGGAGTCGCAGGGAGCTTGGGCGTGAGGGGAGGAGGGTATTGTCACTTGTGTGCAGTCAGCAGACAGTGTCTCAGAGGGGCTCCACCTCCTGTCTTCTGTGGAAAACCAAAGCAGTTGTTTGCTTATAAACCTGTGGTCTGATGCTGTTCTCTGATTGTAGAAGTTGGAGCATAATACATGTAGAATTCAGAAATACGAATGTTTCCCTTCATTTGTCTAACCACTAGAATTGTCAGGAGAATGAACAATTTGCCCTGTATAGAGTAGCTTATACTCAGACATGCTGGGTGTTGCCTCCATGCTTCTCAATCTCTTTCACATTCAACTTGAGCTGAATTCCATAATCTTTCCATTTTTGAGAAGCATTAATAGAGGGTCAGTGTTAGTCTTGGTGAGCCTAAAAAGTCCTTCTTGCACTCAGCATTTCCCTGAAGTGGTATTAGAATAACCTGTTGTTTCCCTTTGGAAGGAGTGAGGGAAGCCTGCTTTCCTGCAGATACCTGTCTGGTGAAAACAAAAGCTGAACATCCATTGAACCAGGAGGAAGGGGAAGAAGATATGAGTGGGACTCAGTTTGTGTGTGAAACTGTCATTCGTTCCCTAACCCTGGATGCTGCACCTGACCATAAGCCCCCCCAAAAGAAGAAAGTTCTCCAGAGTAAGTTCTGTCTCTGCTGCCTTCTGTGGCTTTACTGTTGTGCAGTCAGCTATTGGCTACAAATGGCTCTGCAGTGCAGGTGGTGATCCTGCTTTGCTTGTCTTGCTTGTTTTATTAGACTCTTCACAAACACTGCAAGATACCTTCAGTTGTAATACAATAAATGCAGAATCTTCTGGGATCAAAGCTAATTCCACTTTCAAAAAGGCAGCGAAGATTCATCAGTCAGAGGCAAAGACAGAAAATGTCTGTGGTAAGTAAAATAGGTTTGATTTTAAGATAAAGGTGTAAAAAGGGCTAAACAAAAGAAAATGAGGTATAAAACCATCTGACACTGTTCTAGGACATCAGGAAATGGGTGCCAGTATTTGGTACAAGCAGCTGGTTTAACTGCTGCTTAAAAAACTCAGTGAAATTTCCAGGACAATACTGACCTTGTGCTAGTCTTACAAAATGGACAACTGTTAGTATTCTACTGTCCTTTGTTTTTCTTTCCTCTATTAGGTGACCTACCACTACCTGATGAGAGAGCAGGTCCCTGTAGTGATACTGGCAATTCTGATGATGTTGAAGATAAGGATGATATTCAAAGTCAGGGCTCCTCTGCTTCATCCGAGGATTATATCATTATTCTCCCTGAGTGCTTTGACACCAGCCGTCCTTTAGGGGAGTCTATGTATAGTTCAGCTCTTTCCCAGCCCAGTTTGGAGAAGACAGGAGAACCTGAAACAGGAGCAGAGAATCCAGAAGGGGGAAGCCAGCCACAGATCCACAGTGTCACCAATATGTTGACAGCTTCACAAACACTGGATGCCGAACTGTTAACCCCAGAGGCTGCAGACACCTTAACCCAGACACAAAGGTATGCTTCTCGGACAGGAACAAAATGGTTATGTTAATGGTGCTGTAGAGTCTGCAGGTGTTGTGCTTGAGTGACCAAACAAATAGTTGTAACCAATGTTTTTATCTTGTACTGGAGGTAAATCCTGCATCTTTTTACATAGCCTGTGCTCACTGCTGAGGGGGGTACAAGAGGCATGGGAAACTTGATCCTGACTTATCTTCCTGTCTGCATGTAGAATTAAAGTAGTAAAAGCAATTTTTTTTTCCTTATGTTCTCAGGAATCTTGCATCTCCTCAGTGTCATATCTTCCAAGAGCCAAACCTACCAGCTTCAGAGAATCTCTCCTCCACTCATAATCAAATAAGAGAAGGTACTGATAGTGCTTTGATGAAGGATGCATCTTATTGTTATCACCTATTCCTTATGCCAAGTATTGCATTGGGTACCTTGTTATGCTTGAGAGCAAAAATCTACCAAGTAATGATTGGTTTTTTTTTTTTCCTCTGGCTGCTGAAAATTTACCATGTAGAAGATTTGAATAAAGAAATAAGTGGGTTTGTGGATCAGTGAAGAAATGGAAAGAAATGGTAGGATGGGACTTGGAAGTGTTTGTAGATACCTGGAAAATTACCGTGCTCTGAAACTAATGAGCTGTATATTTAAGCTGCTATTACAGTCACTGAGAGCTCAGGCTTGTCTCTTGTTGAAGTAAACACCCACCGACTTATCAGCCAAGTGACTTCTGAAACTTTGCTTATTTTGACTGCAGTGAGAGTTCAGTTAGAATCTGGATAACTAAATGTTAACATGTTAAGTTTGGATTGAATACCACTCCTTTCCGTTTATCTGCATATTGTGTCTCTTCAGTTTCCCATTTACTGGACATGTTGACAATGATATTTGCTTCTTCCTCTTCCAGAACCCAGTGGTGAAGACAATCACGGGCTAGGATCTTCTGGATTTCTAGCTAGTAAACAGAAGCGCTCAGAATACCCAAGGTAATGAAGCTGTGACTTCACAAATACTGTTTGAAGCTGAGAACTGCTAAATTAGGCACCTAGTTAACACACTGACTGACAGGTTTCACTTAGTGTTTTCCAGAAAGGCCTCACTTCTTTAAGGAAACATATGCTGGATTGGATATACTGTATTGTTGGAAGATCTTGGTGTCTACTTAGACAGAAGGGTAAAGGATGTAGAGGTGGCAGGTAGAAGTGTATGAAGAGGTCAAACTGAACTCTTCTAGAAGTCTGGATTTTTTATGGAATATCTTGGGATTCTTAAAATGTAGATTTTATAAATTGCCTCCATTAAGCACCTGAAGATACACTGGAAGAGTAATAAAACACTGAGTGGAATATTAAATAACTTGAATAATGTGGCATTTAAGTCAGTCCTCAGACAGGAGTAATTCCTCTGGATCACAGGTTTTTCTCTCCCCAAGAACTAAATCTTTGGCACATCAACAGGGAAGAGCCTTGCATTTCACATGAAGCACATACTTTATTGACCCTGAAGTAATGGCTGATTTCTTTCTCTCTAGGTACCCTCAAGGAAGTAGCATTGCAGGAGAACTTGTTAAAGGTGCTTTGTCGGTTGCTGCTTCTGCCTACAAAGCACTGTTTGCTGGACCACCCACTATAGAACAGGTAAATACCTTCCCTGTATGCTAGGGGAGTTTCATAGAATGCCAACCTTAAAGTTATAGGTGTATGTTTTATAAATGTATAGAGATTGTATATAGGACTTCATTCAACAGTAGAATGATCAACTCAGTGGCATCCTTTTGAAATATGCTGCTTCATGAGGAGGCAGGGAAATCCATACTGTGGGGACATATCTCTTGCAGCCTCATGGAAGAGTAGTAATTCACCTTTTTGCAAGTTAACAGTGAACATCAACAGCTTAATTGTGGACAAAAGGATCTCTGTGCTTTAATTATATTCCAGAATAATGCTTCAAATGGGAAAAACTCTTTTTATAGCTTATCTTCCTTTTGTTTCCAGCAGTCTGCAGCTACAGAAGAGCAAACTGCCACTCTTCTTTCCAGTCTGTGTGAGATGGGGTTCTGTGACAGGCAGTTAAACCTCCGACTGCTGAAGAAACATAACAATAACATGGTTCAAGTGGTAACTGAATTGCTTCAGCTTGGGAACAGTGACTGGTACAGTGGTAGGTGCTGAATCTTCCTGGTAGAGGGAAGAGTCATCTTCATTGAATAAACTGTCCCAGAACACCACAGCAGTACCATGCTGTGCCTCAGCTGTGTTCTTTTTGGAGCTGTGACTACAACTTTGGCTTTTCTTTGAGCTTTTGACTTTGTTTTTCTCATGGAAATGTCAAACAATGCTTGTCACAGCATCTTGGGAATTGGAGACCAGAATTTCACCTTTGATTTGGACCTCACAGTTAGACCTCATGAGTAGCTTTGTAAATCTAATTTAATACCAAATCCTTTTATGAGGGAACCCTGTAGAATTCCTTAAACTTCCACCTGGATGAGAACTTCCCCTCTTACCACATGTAAGATGTTTTTCTTTTAGGCAGCTGGAAACTTGTTTTGTTGACTTTTAACAAGCTTTGGACTAGCAGCCCATGTAAAATGCTGCTGTACAATGTAGTCTTGCCTAATTTACAAGAGATGCCCACAACTAGCAAGTTGTTTCTTCTGATATGATGTAGTAATTGAGTTGTCCAATGCATGGTAGTAATGTGACAGACTTAAACCTTACAAATGATTTCTAGAGAACAAGGTTGTTCAGACACAAAAGCCATCTTAAAGCATCAAACAGCTTCTGAAAAGTCTGAAACTGGAATCACTGTTAAACTAAGAATACCAGAATGTAGCAGCATGAAGCAGGAGAGTGAATTTACCAGCAGCAATAGAACCAGCTCTAGTACTGATAGCACAAAGCATATCTCTTAGGGGAAAGTACAGCTTACATAAAATGTTAAAGTGGAATGTGAGGGAAGGAAAGGCCTTCGGAAGAATCTTTTACTGGCTTATTGTGGAAATGTTAAAAGTCTTTCTTTAAGGGTAGTGCAAACTTCTCGTGTTTAATACCACATAGAAGAATTGAGGAAAGGATAGAAACCCAGAGCTGAGCTGGAGTACAAATTCTGGTGGTGTTTAGGAACGGGAAGAGTGCTTGAGGCAGGGACTGTGTGACTTGTGTTCAGTTGGAACAAGGCATTAACCGAAGCAGTTTTATGGGTGCAGTATCCTGTGGTGGTTCTAGGTGCTCCTGTGTTCCCACAGATGTGTCTGTAGGATCCAGTTTGCTCGCAAGATTTTGGTTTTAATTTGGAACTCTTCTAAATGTGTTGAGAGGTTTGATTCTGAAGCATCACAGGAGACCAGCAACATACACTGCTGTGCAGTGGTGTACCTGGAGCTAACTCCTCAGAGTCTGGTCCCTCTGGAGGTGACAGCAGTGCTGGCTACGTTCTTGCTTTCAAGCAGACTTTTCCTTGCTGCAGGAAAAGACCATTAATCCTAAACTACTTTATATTACTGCTACTTCAAATCAAGATGTTCCTGTTGTGTCCACTGTAGCTGAAGCACTATCAGGATTGTGGCTGACCAGGTTGATCAGTAGTAGTAAGTTTTTAAAAGACATAATACCCTTAGAGATAAGAGATGATTAAAATAAGTGAAGAAAATAAAATGTATCATACCATTTTTGTTTTAAACCTATTTTTATAGATTGTGGGGGAGATACTCTTAAATGTTTATTTTGAAATACAGTAGAACTATTTTGCAGTGTTTCCCATCTCTACACCAGTACAACTGTCTGCTGGGACCAGGTAAAGATCATTCTCTAACTTGGAACTACTGGTGTTTTTCTCACCTGCACTTATGCATATTGTTTGCTACCTACTCAAGAATGAGGAGGAGGAAGGATGTGGAGGAAGAGCAGTAGTTGATGATGTTTTGGAGTATGGAGTGGTTATCTGCTTTGATCTGGAGTGCCCAGCAGGACCCATGTTCTTTCTGTGTGTACCTTCATACTTGGCCTGTTGAAGTGTTCTGTAAATGAATGAAGCACTACAGCATTTGGGGAGGAGCATTTCATGGCAGAGTGAATTGTGAAGTGTGAAATGCTGGTTTTCCATATGTTAATTTTTAGTAGGGTTTAGATAATGAATGCTCAGGCTTAAGATAGAGATCTCTCTGTTGGTTTTGTATATTTTGTTAATGGATGCATGGTATAATTTATAATATATTCTATAGTACAGATGTGCCTTCTGTATCTTATTTGGGGTGAGCGCCTTCAACGTCAACCATGGTGAGAGGGAAGCAGGGACCAGAGATCCTTTGCCCTTACACCAGCCCTCTTGGCCTGCAGGCTTGTTCCAGGTAGGGATGCTGGCCAGAGTGCTCAGAAGCCTGTGCCCTGGCTGTGGCTGCTCTACCACTCACTGACCGAGCAGCTTCTGGATCAGCAGCTATTGGGCATGGAGGGGAAATGGGAGGCTTGGTGGGAGAAGGCGTTAAGGGAAGACCCATTGCTGTGAGCAGAAGGAATCAACCACATCAAGTTCAGCGGCACAGACACAAGCTCGGGGCGAGTGGATGGGGCAGCCCTGAGGCAAAGGCCTTGGGGGTGTCGGGTGAGAAGCTCCCATGGCCCCGCTTCATTGTTCTCTTGAGCCGAGAACCCCTCCGTGTGCTGGGCTGCGCCCCCAGAGCGTGAGCAGCAGCTCGGGGAGGGGATCCTGCCCCTCCTGCAGTCCTGATGCAGCTCTGGGGCCGGAGCACGATGGGGACGTGGAGGCGATGGAGCGAGGCCAGAGGAGGGCAGGGGGATGCTCCGGGGGCCACAGCACCGCCCGGTGCCCGGGTCCGCACTGGCTGCGCTCCGCCCGCCCCACGCCACAACCATAGAGCCGCACGCACAGACAGGCCCGACAGCACCGGGAGGCTCCGCCCACTCCGTCCCCACAGCGCTTCCGCCGCGGCCCGGATGCGGAAGTGCGTCGCCGCCATGGCGGAGCTGGCGGTGGAGGAGCTCGCTCAGCTCGAGTACCTGTCGCTCGTGTCCAAGGTGTGCACGGAGCTGGACAATCACCTGGGCATCAACGACAAGGACCTGGGTGAGCGGCTATCACCGTGCGGCGGGGCTGGGACGGGGCTGTTGGAGCCGCTGCTGGCGGCCGCGGAGCGGCTTTCGGACTGGGGAAGAAAAGGGTTGTTTTACCTCACAAAACCGGCCATGAGGGGGAGGAAAAGCTTCTGTGGGGGCTGCTGCGGCAGGAACGGACCCGCTGCTGGTGGTAGCAGCGCTGCTGCTGCCCTGGGTGTAGGTAGAGCCGCGGAGCAGCTTCTACCCCAACGTGAAGCACTTACAAGGCCTCGCAATTATTTCTCCTAATTTCCTTCCTGTGTTTTCCTCGCAGCCGAGTTTGTGATAAGTCTCGCGGAGAAAAATACCACGTTTGAGACGTTTAAAGCAGTTCTGCTGAAGAATGGCGCTGAGTTTACTGTGAGTGAGAGCTGAGCACTTTCCTTAGCCTGGTTTATCTCATAAAGCTGCTTGTTTTAAAGAGAAAGGGCTGGGCTTAATGTCTGTTGTTGTTTTCAATAGGTGATCCCAAAGGTGATTGAAACTAGAAAAGTCACTTAAATGGAATAATCAGAATAGTTTTCAGATTCAGTTTATTACATATTTTTAGGATTTGCCCAGTGATATGTTTTAAAAATGAACCTACATCTTCAGAATTGCCCTTTTTCTGTGGTGCTGATAAGCCCTCACTGGTGCTTTCTCAGAATGGAAGCCAGGTTCCAGTTGTGCTTTAGACTAAAGCATTTTATTCCATTTTTCAGGATTCCCTTATTAGTAACTTGCTCCGTCTCATACAGACCATGCGGCCCCCACCAAAATCCTCTATGAGCAAAGGTATGGAAAACCAAAACTCTTGCTTGGTGGTCTTCTAGTTTGTGGCCATGCTTTGGGCAACTGGTGTAATACTGCTCGAGGCTTGCAAGGCTTTGTATCTTACTGTGGAGTGGGAGGCTCTCTGTTGTTAACAGTAGATTAGCAAATCTCTTTAGCCTCTAAAACCACTCTGAGTGTGCTATTGGAAGTATTTGTGTCTTTCACAGAATCACTGAAACAGAAGGCTGAAGCTTTTCTATTTTGGTTTTGGTTTTTCTTTTCTTTCTCAGACACAGTTGTCAAACCCAAGTCAGAGAAGGAGAAGCTGAAGGAATTGTTTCCAGCTCTTTGCAGGCCAGACAATCCCAATATCAGGGTACGGTCATGCTTTTAGATTTCCTTTGTATATGAAAACATTATTTATGATTGTGTTTCTTTTAGTTTTAAGTTGTCTCAAGTTTTTTTATGTTAGTGTGTTTCTTGCTGATGCATGGAGAGAAGCAGACTGTGAGAAATGAAATGCAGAAGGTTGATATTATTGCTTATAGTTTCCAAAAATGGTTGTTCCAGCAGTTGCCACGTGGAAGCTGTTTTGCAGGATATCTGGAAGATGAGGCTCTTGTGACATGGAAGTTGTAGTTGAATCCTTTGTTACATAGTGCTCAAACTCATGATGGATTACAAACTAGATACACCTTTTGGCCATTCAAATGCTCTGAGGGATTTGCATGTTCTATTTTTGTAATAATTTAATGTATTGAGGCAGAGCTTTTTGTATAAAGCAGAATCATCTCAATATTGTGCCTTTACTACTTTTATTCCCCTAGAACCTGTATTAGATCTTATCTTTTTTCCTCTTACATGCCTTCTAAATAGGCATGTGAGTGGTTATTCTTTCTGTAGACTGATTATCAGCCTTCTTACAGACCAGTTCTCTGTTCTCACAGACTATGCTAGATGAAGATGATGTAAAAGTGGCAGCTGATGCCCTTAAAGAACTTGAAGCTCTGATGCCCAGTGCAGACAGGCAAGGCAAGCAGAGGAGCAGTGACCACCGGTAGGTTTCTACCATGTGTCTGAGGAGTGGGTGGTGGCAGTTGGCATTTCCTGCTTTCTCTGTTCTTATGTGGGATTTCACTGCAAATATGTTCTGTTTGCTACTCAGGGCAAAGAAGAAGAGGAGGAGCCGGAGTCGTAGCAGGGACAGGAGGCGAAGGCACAGATCTCGCTCTAGGTCTCGTTCCAGAACTCGGGATAGGAACAGGGGAAAATCCAGATACCGGTCAAGGAGCAGAACTTGGAGTCCAAGTAGGGACCATAAAGATCGAGACAGATACGTTGAGAGGAGCAATGAGAGATGGAGAGACAAGCACATTGACCATCCCCCACCTGAGGAGCCTGCCATTGGAGACATCTACAATGGCAAAGTCACAAGTATAATGCAATTTGGATGTTTTGTGCAACTGGAAGGACTAAGGTACTTTCTGCTGTTCATGATAAGTCTGGTACTGTTCCATGTGAATTCCTTTTCCTTTTAGCATCTTAGAGGTTCTAAGGCTGCAGTAAGGAATGCTCAGCAGAGAATGTTCTTACAAAAGCTAATTTATGAACATGCACAGTCAGTTGACAACAAAATAATGCAGACTGAATCGGGACTATCAGAGTAATTTATTACATCTCAGGCCCCTCTGCTTCACCTGCAGGAAGCGTTGGGAGGGCTTGGTCCACATCTCAGAGCTTCGAAGAGAAGGACGTGTTGCCAATGTTGCTGATGTGGTGAGCAAAGGACAAAGAGTAAAAGTTAAAGTCTTATCCTTTACTGGATCCAAAACCAGCCTGAGCATGAAGGTATGGAAGACATTCTGTAGTGCTTATAATAAGTTTGTGGTGTCAGAATTTTTAAAGATTATCCCTTCTTTTGCCATTTTTAACTCTTTTTGATGAAAGCTAATGCATAACCCCTCAAGGAGGAGTTAAAAAACCTTGACCTACTGTTCCATATTTGTGGCCCATTACTTCTTACTCATTTCCTATATAGTCTCGTGATGTCATGTTCCTAACAAGTTTTTGACTTGATGTGGTAGCTAAGTGACAGCAAACCTCAAGTTGTTGCTGTGTTTGTCTTCCTTTTCTAGTATGAGAAACTAGCATTTTCTGTGTCTGGGTTGCTGTTGGCAGTAGTCTCTCTGAGAAATGTACTTGCCTTTTGTGTTAGAGGAAGCACTAACGTTAAAAGATGAGAAGCACAGCATAAATAGACTGATCAATTAATCTGATGTAGGATGTTGATCAAGACACTGGGGAAGACTTGAATCCAAACCGGAGGAGAAACCTGGTTGGAGAAACTAATGAAGAAACATCTATGAGAAACCCAGACAGACCCAGTCACCTGTCCCTGGTGAATGCCCCAGAGGTGGAGGATGACAGCCTTGAACGGAAGCGCCTCACCCGGATTTCAGACCCAGAGAAATGGGAAATAAAACAGGTGTGTTCTTGTATTCATAGGATCTCAGAATGGTTTGGGTGGCACCTTAAAGCTCATCCAGTTCCAACACCTTGCCACTAGAGCAGGTTGTTCCAAGCCCCATCCAACCTGGCCTTGAGCACTGCAAGGGATGGGGCAGCTACAGTTTCCCTGGGCACCCTGTGCCAGTGCCTCAGCACCCTCACAGGGAAGAGCTTCTGCCCAAGTTCTCATCTCAATCTCCCCTCTGGCAGTTTAAAGCCATTCCCCCTTGTCCTGTCCCTACAGGCCCTTATCAGAAGCCCCTCTCCAGGTTTCCTGTTGGTCCCTTTAGGCACTGGGAGCTGCTTTAAGGTCTCCCTGGAGCCTTCTCTTCTTTAGGCTGAATAAGCCCAGCTCTCTCAGCCTGTTTCCAGAGGTGTTTCCAGCCCTTGGACCATTCCTTTGTTCAGCAATCACAACATTCTCTTGTTCCTGTTTTACAAATCTAATTGTATTAGAACCGAGACCTCATAGACATGAGCTGTGTTTCTTCATGTTGTGTTCATTCTCTTCCCAGATGATTGCAGCTAATGTGCTTTCCAAGGAAGAGTTTCCTGATTTTGATGAGGAGACTGGGATTCTTCCTAAAGTTGATGATGAAGAAGGTACCATTTCCAAGTAGTCTTATTGTAAATTCCTTGTGTTTCTGGATGTGTTTTGATTCCGAAAGAGATAGTGATATAAGTGAATGTGAAGGATCTCACAGTTTGTTGTGATCTTAAACATCTGGAACTAGGGTTGCTCTAGCCTTGTTATTAGTGCCATTTGGATGTGTCCTGTCTGTGCATTCTTATTTGTGGTGTTTTCACAAACTTTGTAAGTACATCATAACCCAGAATATCCAGAAAGCATGGTTTGAGGAGGTGCTTTTATGTACCTGAAAGGTGTTTAACAATTCTCATTTGGATTTCAGATGAAGACCTGGAGATTGAATTAGTTGAAGAAGAGCCACCGTTCCTTCGAGGTCATACTAAACAGAGCATGGATATGAGTCCTATCAAGATAGTAAAGGTAAGAGATATCCAGCACTAAACCCAATGTACTTGATTTAATTAAATATATGGGAGTTTAACAACTGGTTTTCCACCTGGACATTACTGAGAGCCCAGAAGAACATGGTCACTGAACTGAAGATCCTTTCTTTACTTAACTGGTGACAGTGAAGTGAAATAATAGAACCAAAATGCATGTTAGACTGCAGCAGCAACCATTTCACATAAGTGTTTTAGAGCATTCTTTCTCTGCTGTGCTTTTTCTTACCCTCTGAAAGCAGAAGATGGTCTAGATATACTTATTTTTCTTCGGCTGTCCCATAATCCTTCTGATTTGACAATGTAGGGATGCTGCATATTAGTCATAACCATGGAAGTTCATGAGACCATGCTAATTGAGATATTCTGAAAGTTAAATAGATAAAAAGTTTAATATGTTTTAAAGCTTCTGAAGACCAGTGGTGACAGAGAATTGAAGGAGTGGGAGTGCCTGAAATCTTAGCTTCTTTCTTGCTTTTCAGAATCCGGATGGTTCCTTGTCCCAGGCTGCAATGATGCAGAGTGCCTTAGCTAAAGAAAGACGAGAACTTAAACAAGCCCAGAGAGAAGCAGAGATGGATTCCATCCCCATGGGGCTCAACACACACTGGGTGGATCCTCTCCCTGATGGTATGTCTGAATATGTGGAAGTGTGAACTGTGCCATGTTTGTGACAGTTGAGCAACCCAGGAGAAATATCTTGATGCTGTGTTTATCTGCTTCACTTGTCAAGTGAGGCAAAGAAACGCTTTGCTACTAAAGTGGAAATGGGAATGTCAATGGAAATGTACAGGTGTATCCTGCTATCCATGAAAAGCATGCTGTGGGTGGTGAAGCATGGGTTTCTTTTATATGGCAATTAATGTAATAGTGGGGGTATGCATGTAGGGAACTTAAATACTTAAATCCACAAGTATAGAATGCATGGGTGATGGGTAACAGGAGCAGGATCATCAGGGTCTCTGCTGTGTGAACCTAGATGTAATGGTGAGATTATTTCCTTCCTAGTGGATGGAAGACAAATTGCTGCAAACATGCGAGGTATTGGAATGATGCCCAATGATATCCCAGAGTGGAAGAAACATGCATTTGGTGGTAACAAAGCTTCTTATGGTAAGAAGACCCAACTTTCCATCATTGAGCAGAGAGAGAGTCTCCCAATCTTCAGACTGAAGGAGCAGCTGATACAAGTAAGGCTCTTGGAACAGCATTCTTGCTTGAGCAAGCAGGAACATCAAATCTTGGTTTGGCTTGTTGTCATGTGAATAGCCAGTTAATCATTTTAAGTGCAGAGCTGTAGCTTGGAATAATTGTTTTAAAGGATTATGTATCTGCATATTTTAACAAACATCCATGAATCTATTGACTGTAAGTCAAAACTGAAACTAGCATCATGTTGGCAGGGGATGAATGGTTAAGCAGTTTGCTGACTTGATCAGTAAGAATATGTGTGTGATTTTTTTGTCTGGGTCAGCAGCAGGTCTTAGTCGAGTCCTACATATACTGTGTTGAGTTGGTTTGGTTTGTGTTTTGTTCATAAATTTTGACAAGTGTCTCTTTTATGACCTTTTCTAGGCTGTGCATGACAACCAGATCTTGATTGTTATTGGAGAGACAGGATCTGGGAAAACAACCCAGATCACCCAGTACCTGGCGGAGGCAGGGTATACATCAAGAGGAAAGATTGGATGTACTCAGCCTCGCAGAGTGGCTGCAATGTCTGTTGCGAAGAGGGTGTCAGAGGAATTTGGTTGCTGCTTGGGACAAGAGGTAAATTTTCGTGCTGAAGATCATGTCAAAATAAGCATGAAGAAAAGTGGAAAAGATCAGTCCTAGAGCTAGTTTGTTTGTGTGCCTGTGTGTATCTGCCTGTGTAGGTAGTACAGTGAGCTTTAAAAATAATCAAACTGCGAATTAATGATGCTAAGAACTTAATTCTGGAGCTTCAGTTTCTGTGCACCTCCTCTTCCTAGGTTGGCTACACCATTCGATTTGAAGACTGCACTAGCCCTGAAACTGTTATCAAATACATGACAGATGGTATGTTACTGAGGGAGTGTTTGATAGATCCTGATCTGACCCAGTATGCCATTATCATGTTGGATGAAGCCCACGAGAGGACCATACACACAGATGTACTCTTTGGACTCCTGAAGAAGGTAATGCAACGTTTGATGTTCATTGCTTCGGTGTCCTCTTTGTGCTATGTAGGAGCTCACAGGAAAAGGCACACAAGTCAGGTTCATTCCTTTGCTCTAAGAGTCTCTTCTGAAGCAAAACAAATGCTCAGAAGGGTTTGTAGTCCAAACTTTCATAAGATGAGCCTCTGCGTGAAGACACAGTAAGTAAAATTTATCAGAAACAATAAGAATTGGCAGTCCAGGATGTTTGCAATGATAGATGAGCAGAGGAGTGTTCCTGCTGTGATTTTTCCTTATCTCACAAAGGCTTTCTGCAGTAGGTTTGAAATGTCACCTTAGCAGATGGTTTGTTTTGAAATTCTTGATACTGCAATGACCTGTCCCTCTACTCAGACCTTAGACTTGCTTTTACTGGTCATATTTTTCTGGCTTAAGTGCCATATGTTAATAGTCCCAGAGGCATTAAATAACTTGAGAATGTTTTTTGCTGCTACAGACAGTGCAGAAGCGGCAGGATATGAAGCTGATTGTGACATCAGCAACATTGGATGCTGTGAAGTTCTCTCAGTACTTCTATGAAGCACCAATCTTCACCATTCCTGGCAGAACGTACCCAGTGGAAATCTTGTACACAAAAGAGCCAGAGACAGATTATTTGGATGCCAGTTTGATTACAGTAATGCAGATCCATTTGACAGAGCCCCCAGGTGAGTAGAGAAGTGGTGGTCTAGGGTAATGGGTCATTCAAAGACACTAATCTATAGGCAAGGTCTTTCAAGTCATGGATCATGTATTAGTAACATGAGAAAAATGCTCTCAGCACTATGCTCTGTTATTTGAAAATACAGTAAATAAAATGCTGAGAAAATTGGGTGAAAGACTGAAGTAAGTTGCTTCTGGCTAAGTTGTTGCACAAGGGCTAGCAAAAGTTGGGGATACTCTGCTCTGAATGGAAAAGGTGAGGGATGGAAGGGTGGTCATGCAGGAGTTGTACTGAACAGTATTGATTCTATGGATGCTGTAATTTACTTCCTGTGTAGGTGACATTTTGGTGTTTCTGACTGGTCAGGAAGAGATTGACACTGCCTGTGAAATCCTCTATGAGAGGATGAAATCCCTAGGACCTGATGTTCCAGAGTTAATTATCCTTCCAGTCTATTCAGCTTTACCCAGTGAAATGCAGACCAGGATCTTTGACCCTGCCCCACCAGGAAGCAGAAAGGTAAGTTCAGCTTGGTGTGGCTTCAGTTTCTGCTGGTATGTTTTAATAGTGGAGTGTATTACACTGCTGATCATCTGATTGTTAGTTACAGCTTCAGACAAAGTAATGTAGTTTTGGAGAAGAGGTGGTTTATATGTAGTTTAGTGCATGTTTTCGCAAGTGTATAGGCATGTGTACATGTACATGTAGCATGTGTACATGCCTATACATGTTCTCTAAGCCTCTGAAAATGTATATTGAAACCTCTGATGCAGCAAAATTCTGGAATGTTCTCAGTCTGCTTTTTAATGCTGCATTTAAGGGATATTAACTTCAATGAAACCTAAATGCGGTTCCTGTTGGATGGTTGTAAATTTCCTATCAGCGAATAACAAGAGATACATTCTCTGGAGGATTCTTCTCTAAATATGGTCTGTGAGTGATAGGCAGGAATTCTCTCTGTAGTCAGTGCAGTGTGTTTACAAGCTTACAGTGGTCTTTCACTTGGTTTTATTTATAGATTATATCGTGCTTTTTCCCATATTACACAAATGTAAACCAAATGTAGATATACTTGAAACTTGTCCTTTGATTATAGGTAATGCTCCTTTCTGTTCTTCTGTGAACACATTTCTCCTTTAGATGATAAATGACAGCACTTTTAACTGCTTGTATCACATAGAATGGGTTGTTTAAGTTGAGCAGCAAGGTTGGCTTGGCAATCAGACACAGAACTGCTGCTAAATCACTGCTGTTTGCAGGTTGTCATTGCCACTAATATAGCTGAGACATCTTTGACTATTGATGGAATATATTACGTCGTTGATCCTGGCTTTGTGAAGCAGAAGGTTTATAACTCCAAGACTGGAATTGACCAGCTGGTTGTTACACCAATCTCACAGGTAGGCATTCTGTGTTTGAAATCCTTTTTTAACCCTGCTGGTCATGTGTATCATGATGATGTGGCACACAAGGACATGAAAGCAAAGTGAGGCAATAACAAAGCCATGTTTTTGGTAACAATCTGAGATTCCTTCAGGCTGTGCCTAAGGAATACATACTTTCCTGGTTTGTATTGGAAATCTCTTCCTATTAATACAAGAAAATTGTGATTAGTTGTTAATTTTATTTGGCTTGTGTTCACCTGTGCCTGTTTGATCACTGAGATGCCTTGCTCCCTTTAGGCTCAAGCAAAGCAGCGAGCAGGAAGGGCTGGGAGAACAGGACCAGGAAAATGCTATAGGCTATATACAGAGCGTGCTTACCGAGATGAAATGCTAACCACCAATGTGCCTGAAATCCAGAGAACAAATTTGGCCAGTACAGTACTTTCCCTGAAGGTGGGTATTTCCCCAGCTTGTAGCAAGCTAATGTGATCATAAGGATTTCAAGGAGCAAGTGTCTGCCTCACCGTGCAATGGTGCTGTGGCTGTGGCTGGAGTTTGGTGTCTTCCTTCTCAGTGTTTTAACTTGGGTTTTCTTCACTCCCTCTCCTCAGGCCATGGGAATCAATGATTTGCTCTCCTTTGACTTTATGGATGCTCCCCCAATGGAAACTCTCATAACCGCCATGGAGCAGCTGTACACTCTGGGAGCTCTGGATGATGAGGGACTGCTCACTCGACTTGGGCGCAGGGTAGGCAAAAGAGAATACTTCTTAGCACTGTCAGGGTTGTAAATATTCAGGGGGTGACATGAGAGTAGTTGTCTAAGGCCTTGCCTAGCACTATTGATTTCCTTTTGCTATTATTCTCTTGTGTTTTATGGGTAGCTTTTCACTTATTGTAGTTAATGTACCTTTTTCTGTTTAAGGAGCAGCTATTATTTCTCCTTATTCATAGGATTACTTTTATTAATGTCTAAAAATGCCTATAAGGTATTGGGATATTCTTGGAATAGTGAATATAGCCAAATAATTTGCTTCATGTTGAGTAAGGTTATTCTGGGTAAAGCACACTGCTTTGGAAAGGAAGCATGGAAGAAAGGGCCAGTGCTCTCTTTTGCACTGAGAGAACTCAAGGTTTTCCCAAGATGTTGCAGGGTAACTTGAAACAGGTTTCTTGCAGATGGCGGAATTCCCCTTGGAGCCTATGCTGTGTAAGATGTTGATCATGTCTGTACATCTGGGATGCAGCGAAGAGATGTTGACAATAGTCTCCATGCTGTCTGTACAGAACGTGTTCTACCGGCCAAAGGTAAGGAATTGGCAGTGTTACTGTTTGTATGGGTTTTCTGTCCCTGCTTCAGAGTGAGCATATTTGACACAGTAAATCTGTAGCTTTGTTAGACTATTTGCTCATTCATTACATTTCCAGTGTACCTTTTGGTTAAACATCCTGTAGCTGTGGATGCTGTGGTAGTTTCTTTACAGATGGGAAGATGGAAGTTAGAAATCCCATATTCTCTTTTGTGTTTTCCACTAAACACGTACAGCCTTAAACCAACCTTACATCTTAAATCAACCTTAGTCCTACCCTATGCTGGTTTCTTTTAAGGCAGCAAGCAGCAGCCTGTGCTGTGGTAGGATTTCTCAGTAGCAGACTCTTCTTGAATCCATTATTTCTTCATTATGATGAACTGCTGCAGTTGAGTCTAACTTCTATTTTGATCTGGGTAGCCACAGTATTTGATGAATGTTTTATCCGCACATTGGAGAAGTGGGGAGAGGTGGGTAGGTGAGCAGGGTCAGAGCTGCTGCTTCAGCTCCTTTGATGATGAGTAATTGAAGTTGCTTTTAGAGTGGTGAAAAAATAGCTAGTTCAGTGCATGCATAGGCTTCCTACTGTATGCATGAGCCACTTAGGTCCTTCATCTTTCTTCATTGCTCCCTTGTCACCCATAGGAAGCACTTTAGGGAGGTCTACTGGGGTCTCTCTTTGGCAAGAACAGTTCTGGGCTTTCTTTTCATACAGGCATGGTTTTGGCCTAGTGAGAGCCAGTGACCTTCAGGTTCTCATCTCTTTGGTGCTTAGCCACTCACCACTCCAAATTTTGTGTTGTCTTCTCAGTCTTACATCACCTATTTATTGGTGGATTTAAAATGTCAGGGTATGAGTGACAAGGAGCCCGTGTCCTTCATGTTGCATGGGGATTGTCTCGATGCTGATTGATAACTATTTTATATATTAGGATAAACAAGCACTTGCTGATCAAAAGAAAGCCAAGTTCCATCAGACAGAAGGTGACCACCTCACTCTACTGGCTGTCTACAATTCCTGGAAGAATAATAAGTTTTCAAATCCCTGGTGCTATGAAAACTTTATCCAGGCCCGATCCTTACGCAGAGCCCAGGACATCCGCAAGCAGATGCTGGGCATTATGGACAGGTGAGCATGGCAAGAAGCACAAGTGGTGACTTTGCTTTCTCGATGGTTTTACATTGTAGTAGACCTGAACAGCTCTAATTTCCTTTCTAACTCTTGTCTGGCAGGCACAAGCTGGATGTGGTATCCTGTGGCAAGGCAACAGTTCGGGTCCAGAAAGCCATCTGTAGTGGCTTCTTCCGAAATGCAGCAAAGAAGGATCCCCAGGAAGGCTATCGGACACTAATTGATCAACAAGTAGTCTATATCCACCCATCCAGTGCTCTCTTCAACAGGCAGCCAGAATGGTAAGGAAGGCAATATCATGTCATTTTCTGTTTCAGTTCAGACTTCATAAGTTAAAAGCTTGTGGTGTGCATTGCTTGTAGGGTACAGATCAAAGTATAGGCCTCTGCTTTTTAGCTCTTTCTGCAGTTAAAATTAGTGCCTGTGCAGAGGTGACATGGACTTTTTGAGCCAACGACAGGCCTGAAGCCTGCACTTCTGTGTTTCTGTATTGTGGAAGTGAGTTTAAAACACTGGGTGTTAGGGAGGGGGTAGAGAGGAAAATCGTTTTAAGTGGAACAAAGTAGCTCTGTACTGAAGAGTAATTGTGAGCTAGCAGAGGAAAAATAAGATAGTTCTTCTGGAGTGTTCTGAAGCATAAGGAACCTTATGCAGAAGGAGGGTGAAAGGGAGATAAAGGGCCAAGCTTAGATACTCCAGCCTTTGCCATCTTTCTCTTGTTGGGAAAAACTGAGTTCCAAAGTTGCTGTCCCTATTTACAGGGTGGTGTATCATGAGCTGGTGCTGACCACCAAGGAGTATATGCGTGAAGTGACAACTATTGATCCTCGCTGGCTGGTGGAATTTGCACCAGCTTTCTTCAAGGTTTCTGATCCAACCAAGCTGAGTAAGCAGAAAAAGCAGCAGCGACTGGAACCTCTCTACAACCGCTACGAGGAGCCCAATGCCTGGAGGATATCACGGGCATTCAGGCGGCGATGAGCCTGCTTCCCTCAGGAACTCTCACTGTGACTTCTGTACTGTTGCAAAGAGTCCTGAAAGGATGGACCTTGGGTTGAAGCTTAATTCCAACACGAACAGGAAACAAGTCTTTTCAGAGCAAAAGCACAAGGGGGCGATGTGTGTTAATGTCAACAGTTAATGTCAGATTCCCTAGCTGATATCAGTGTTGTGAAGTGGTCCTTGAACCATTGTTCCTTAATCATTCTCCTTTTAAGAGAGAAAACCCCAGGAGTCTGCAATCTGGGTGATGAGCTGAGCAACAGCAAAAGGATAATGAGCAGAAAATAGTTGTTCTCCAGCCTGTGTTCTGAATGAGCAGAAAAATGTGGGCTGGAATAGTTTATTTCTGTACCCTGCACAAAGGGATTTATATCTACTCACACTCTTATACAGTGGCTGGTTTGGAGGAGCTGCTTGGTCTCCATTTTTCCTGTTTTATGCATTTTCCTGTTCACTGTAACTGTCTCTTATGCAAGCCGTCTGTGGTGAGATATTTAGTATCTGTGGCTTTGGGATAAGGCAGAAACGATCCCTTGAAACCCAGCTAGGATGTCAGTCATACTTGGCCAATGGCACAGGTCAGACTGCAGGTCTTATCCTTCATCACCATCTTCTGTGTGCTGGAGGCTGATGTATTGAGCAGTAATTAACCACATCTACTCTGCAGCACGGCTCTGTCTGTGAGCATAAGTGCTTACAGATGTCTCGCCTTTCTCTACAATGCCTTGTGTTTTATTTCCACTTGCAGGGCTCGGTGACTTCACAACTGTTGGCTTTTTGACTACAATGTGCTCTTACAGCTCACTTGTCTATGAAACCAGTGTGTGCTGTGGCTGCTGATCCATCTGTGAATTACTGTTCCTGTTGGGAGCAGATGAAACTTAACTTGACTTCAGAGCTGCAGATTTGACCCAATCTTTATTTTTCTCCTTTCTAAAGCTGGGCCATTTGCTAAAATCATTGGTGAGTAGATTCTACACTCTGTGGATTGGAGAATGTTTCACATTAACAAATAGTTCAGTTGGAAACCTGTGTACAGAGGTGGGCAGGAATGTTGTATATACTGGTTTATTACGTTGTATAAATGCCCTGAGCTTTTTCATGCTTTTAGATCTTCATAAAGTTAAATAGAACTAGAAAGTTATTCTGCTTGGGGAGGTGTGGATCTGAATGATCAGTCTCTGTGGCCAATGTCCATGTGTCAGCTGGTTGTCACAAGCACCACATTCACAGCAGAATACCTCACATGTTCCCATGTACATGCACACGTCAAAACCCAACTGTTTGCTCTTCATACAAGAAAGAGAAGGACTTGTGGTGGTGCTGCCCTTGCTCCTGGCTCTGCGGCTGTTCCCCTGCCAGCAGGTACAGCAGAAGGTGCCAGTGTTCCATTGTGATCCTTCAGTCCTGGCTGTAGGACTGCTTGTGTTTGTTTATTGAACTCCACCATGGTTCAGAAGTAACCAGGCATCCCTCAGCTCTCTGCCTGGGCTACCCAAAGCTGCTGAGGAGCCAGGCAAAGCAAGCTCAGAAGGCAAGGGAGGACCAGCCAGGGGCTGAATGAAGCTGTACTTGGCCAAAGACATAAACCAATTTATTAATTACAGTATTTTTTACACTCATAAATAGTAAAGGCAGCTTATACCAATGGCAGGGTTCCCCTTCACCCTCACTTCTGGGACACCAGAGGAAGTGCTTGGCAGGGCAGGAGGGACTGGAGGTGACAGAACACCAAGTCCCTGGATTGCAGAGGGCATGCAAAGGCGTTGGGGTAGAAGGCTGCTCTGAGTCTCTGGCCTCAGAGCAGAGGGAGCTGCCTTTCCTGGGACAAGGCTGGGAGGGTTGGCATTAGCCATGCAGGGGGAGAGACTGAGGGGGAAATGAGGCTTTCAATCAATATACAGGATTTGCTCTACAGGCTGCCACAGTGGCAGGATTGGTAACGCAGTCCTGGCCAGTGCCTCCAGCTGTCCTGCTCAGACAGATAGCCTGGGCATGAAGTGTTATGAGCAAGGAGGTGACAAGGCAGGACTACGCATGGACAGGGCAAGTGTTCCCCATCCCCACGAAGCAGGTCACAGGGAAGGTTGTATGATCTGTGACTGCTGTGTTGCAGCCCTCCTGGGAAGAAGGCAAGCCTGGCCTTGCAGAGGTGAGTCCATGTGGGTCAGATACAGCCCTTACTGAGGACAGGTTATACAGAGGTGGAATACATGTAGGGGAGGAATGGAGTCAGCAGCAGCACTGTAGCACCCTTGTATCTGTAAGAGCCCTGGGGGATGGCAGCTCTGCTGCTCCGATGTCTGCTTCACTGAGCCCGAGCCCCATCCTGACCCATATGAGGGTCTTACCACAAGTGCACAAGAGCCCTGTCAGGTGCTTACCCACATGTGTACCTGAACGCTTTTCCTGACCGAAGCAGGTATCCATAGTTTAGTGCCATCCCAGGCTGGCTTATACTGATTGAACACTATCCAGACTTCTACTGTACACAAGCAGGGGTGGCAGTGTGCTCCCAGCACTGCTAGTACGTGTATCCCTTGCTGTAAAGCTGTGCAGGGAGGCTCCTAAGGTCCGGCAGATAAGCGGCACTCTCATCCAGGTGCGACAGAGGCACTGTGTCCTCCTCACTGACCTGCCGGTCCAGCTCTGCCTTCAGCGCTGGCCGCTGGTTATCGGGGAAGGCCAGAGAGAACAAGGCTTCGGGTTCACACACAAACTTGTACACGTAGCGCTCCCCAGCCACCTGCAGGGGAGAAGGGATGGATGCTGCAGGCCCACAGACAGCACCATGCGGTGCTCCTTGGCAGCAGGGAGGTTTGCAAACCCTCTGCCTGCTCCAGCACATCGCCCTGGGATGTGTCAGGGTTTTAAACTTCCCCTGGTGCTGTCCTCCTACTGCTCTGGGCTCCCCTGAAACAGCCCTTGGGCAGTGGGATGCTGCCAGCTGACTGTGCAGGTAGGAACAGCATCCACCGAGCCTGGCTGGTCTGTACTGGACAGGATTAGGCTCACAGCTATCCTCTCCAGTGCTCTGGATCTGGAAGACACCATCCCTGCCACAAAGGACCAACCCCAAGCAGTTCTTGGCTCACCAGCTGGAAGTCTAGACTGATTATACATCCTTGCAGCTGCATAAATGCCAGCTCTCCTGACTGCAGCCATATACAGAAGAAGAAAGACTTTCTATCTCAAACATGAGAAGCATCATTAAAGGCTTAAAACCCGCGTTTGCAAACTGACCTTCTGCATGATGCCTTTCTCATAGTAGTAACGAAGGGATCGGCTCAGCTTGTCATAGTTCATGGCTGGACGGTTCTTTTGGATACCCCACAGCCTGGCTACCTGGAGAATAAAGCAACCACATGCCTGAATGTCCATGAACCCAACCCAAGGGCAAAAGAACATTATCCAGCAGATTCTCTGGTACAATGGTACCACAACACATACAAACACACAATAATAGATTCAAACTAATTACTCAGCAGCTTTTCGACCAGAAGGGTAGAACTCAAACTGAAGAACCCTGCATGATGCAAATCATTCTCCTTTCCACTGCAGAGTTCATTGGCTGACTCCCTGCATGGTCTAGCAAGTACCACTGGTAGGCAGGAGCCTTCCCAGGGCAGAGGAAAAGCCAGGTGGAAACTTCCAGCTGCAGGAGCAGTGGCTGCTTCCCCTGAGCCTGTAGAGAAGCTAAATGGTTTGATGGTTTTACCTCTTCTGGCTCAATGAGCTTGAACTCCATCCCTCTACCAGTCCAGGCAATGAAGTGGGAATTGGTTGGATCATCTAATAGAGCCACGAGGAATTGCCAGAGCTGGAGAGATCCCCGTCGCTGGTATGGGGGCACTTCCCGGTACCCTCCAGCTTCATGCTTGATGTCTCCTGTGGAGAGAACGATGCAGATGTTGCTCAGGTAGTGCTGCAAAGGCAGTTACCAAACACAAAGCACGTTTCCCAGCTGTTTGCCCTGGAGTATTCCAGTTCAAGCACAGCAGAGCAGCCAATTCACCAGCAGCTCTGCCCCGAGGAGCTCTGGAGGACCTCACAATTAAGCTGCTTAAGGTAAAAGGCCTCTTTGCTGCTAAAAGAACTCAAGAAATGGGATCTCACAAAAGCAGGTTTGAACCCCTGCTACCACCGCTGCAGGAACACAGTAACCAGCTATGCAGACAGTGGGTAAGCAGTTGGCAGAGGTGCTGGATAACCCCATCTGTCACCCAAGCTCTGAGCCATTCTTTCCCAACCTTCAAATTTTTCAGGAACAACACAGACATCATCAGTGAAGGACCTCATCTGCTTGTCATAGCTGCAGCCTGCAAGAGGAAGCAACAGAGGCAATTGTAGAGGTAGTACAGAGGGCAATGAAGTGCAGGGAAAAGACAATAGTCACTGCGGTTCTTACCTAGTGTATCTTCTGTATTTGGATGGCTTGGGTAACTCTCCACATTTGTGTACATGGAAGGGCAGCCAGGAACATCTACAGAGCAAGTAATAAACTTGTTTCATTAAGAAGCACAGGAGCAGAAGGAGCTTGATCTCCAGAGGCAGGCAGGTAAGTGCCACTTTCTAACCAGCATCCTCCTAAGGCCCTCCTAAGAGGTTAGTGGCAGACTGATAACGTTTCATGTCTCAGCCATCCCACCACAACCTCGTCTTCATCACACTTCCAAGCATGAATCCCACTTGTACATTTCTGTAGCACTATCTCATAATGTCCTTCAGAGGAGCCAGGATCAGTCACCCGTGCACCACTCCATACAAAACCTTGGACAATGGGTTAAGTTTCTATGACACCTCTCCCTTATGTGAGTTTAAGATAACCACACTGCTGCTGTTTCCACAGGTGAGAAGGCAGCACCTTTCCCCAGGAATACTAAGATCATGTTAATGGAGAGTAGCAGCATCGCTTTGCTTTCTTGGTGGCCTTACATTGTGACAGACCTGAACGCAACAGCATCTGAATGTCTCCTGTAGCCAGTGCCTCACAACTATGACTGCAGATGCCTTCAGTCTCCCTGTCTCTTCCACATCATACACTCACAAACAGCTCAGAAAACATAAAGAACAGGCTGAATCTGAAAACAAGCAGCAAGTCTTCTCATGGTCTTTGTGCCTGAGCACTGCAGGGCCTGTGTTCTGTATCTTGTGTTTTCTGAATCTTGGCTTTCTGTTTCAAACCTGGTTTTCATTCCCACCTGAAACATGAGCTGTAACTGGGAGCTTTGGGAAGATTTACCTTCCATTTCCCTCGGATTCCTGTGTACAGCTAGTACTTACAGCAGACATTTGGCTGATGCTAAGGGCAAAGGCTGCTCTGGACTGAGACTGGATGTTATTACAATCATAAACTACTCTCACAAATGGCGTTCTTCTGGGTTTGCACATTTGCTTGCCCTGTCTGGACAGAAAGACCCAGTGAACGTGTAATATCAGTATAGCCCCAGTGGTGGATTCTGTACCCTCACAGGAGCTTTTGACTTATCTATTCCATTCTGCTAAAGAAAACAGTCTGCAATGTCCATTAAAACATCAGGAGACCACAAGTACCATTCCCTCTGGAAGAGGATGCTGTGATGTCAGGGTCTGATGGACAGATCTGCTGTAATAAGACTTATCCCTTGTGAAAAGATAAGAGGATAACTTCATCCTCTTAGAGGTATCTTAGGAAGAGGTTTCCAGAATTACAACCCTTTTCTCTTGTGCTCAGCCTGTCTCCCAGACCACACACATGCCTGAAGATGCCATAGTAGCGTTTCAAAGCCATCAGTGATGGATGTTCACCCAGGAGGTTGCTCACCCCTGCTGATGCCTGGTTTACCCAGCCAGAAAGAGCCAGTTCTTCCTACCTGAGTCGTACATGTAGTCTGCCTGCTCCTGCTTGATCACCAGAGCTGCTGGGTACTGGCGGCTGCTGCCCATCTGGCTGCCTTGCTCATACTGCAGGTCCTGGTACTCCCGTTTGAGGCCCTGATGAGGGTATGGGAGGCAGGGCTCAGACAGCTGGCGCTGGTAGGCAATAGGGTCTTCCTGGGCTATGCCCTGGGAGGAGGGGAAGGAACGGCACATCTCCACAGGTGGCTGGTACACAGAGCTAGAAGAGGGGAGAGGACATGGGCTGGCTGCTTGCTTGGCCCCGGTGCAGGGCTGGTTGAGGGACAGAAACTCAGCCTCAGCCTGTTACAAGGGCTCCAGGAGCTGCACACGTGGCTGGGGCAAGGAAGGGACCCTCATGAAAGATGTTTGCAATGGCACCTACAGAACCTGACAGGCTTATGCTTATAGACTTCTTCAAGCCCCAGACAGCAGTGGTGGGTCCCAGGTACTTTGGATGGGGGGGATTCCGTGATGGCTGGAAGCTGAGGGCTTTAATCTGGATGCTGCAGCCCCTCCTCCCTGAACCACTGAGCAGGGAAACCCTTCTTCCCAGCGGCTGCCTCCTCCTGGCAGTAACTCACCTGTTTTCATTGGAGTATCCACAGCTGGATGTGGGATGCGGTGGCCCTGGAGGGGTGAGGAAGCTTCTGTCCTGTCTAGGGAACTGTTGAAATGGTGACTGCAGTGGGGTTCCTGGGCTGGGGGACTTGATTCCAACTTGTCTGGGTTGATCATAGGCACTGGGGACAAACAGATATTGGAGCATTACAGCTCTCAGGGAGACACAGTGCCCCTCTGTGCTGCCAGCCAGGCCAAAACCCCCCAGCATAAACTCCTTCCTGTCTGATCACTGGTTACCCCATGCACGATAGCAATAACCCTTCAAAGAGAAAACTGGATGTGTCTGTACTGAAGAACCCATATAAAAGCTCAGGCAAGCAGCTGGGACTGTGGGCAATGGTGCCAGGGAGTTCTGATCCCACTGCAGCACGTGTATGCTGCTCTTACTCAGCAGACAAACCAGATTGTTGTCATGACACCTCTTTATTACAGGATGCAGTAGTGCTTGAGTTCAGAGCAGCTCCTGCCTCTCCCCTGTGTAAGCTGTGTTACCTGGTGTAAAGGCACTGCTCGCCATTGTGGTACTGGAACAGCTGCTTATGGGTGCAGGACAGCACGGGGTCCGAGGAGGGACTCTGCGGCTCCTGTTTAATCTTAGCAGGAGGGCTGTGAAAAGCTACTGTAGGAGAGAAATGAAAGACCAGGTTGAGACTTTGCTTGGTTATAGAGAGAGAAATACGCTTACATTTATATCTATCAGCCAGGAAAAGGTTGGTTGAGATTCCACCACCTTGTGCTTGTTCAGGTGGCTCAGAGGACCAACGAGATGCACAAGTGATTGCTGGATGCACCTGAGCTCTGCCCTCAGTTTAGGAGGATTTGGATGCTACACCAACCTTACAAGAGCAAATTGAAGGTACGTGTTAACCTGGCCTGTGATCATTCAAGCACTCTGGAAAGGATCTGAAGGGGGTATTTCCTAAGCTGCACAGGCTGGGACAGTTTGCAAATACTCTTGGTTTTAACCACATAAAAACCAAGTTTTGCTTGGCATCAAGCCCAATGCTCTTTCACTGGCATCCCTGGTGAGCATGTCTTGGGAGTAGCATTCAACGATAATGCACTAGCATGATATCCTGATAGTTTCGTTTGTCCAATAGACAATAAATGTCCAGGGTTTTGTAGACACAGCTAAAAAGCTGAAGGTTTTCGGAGCAAAAATAAACACTATTGCTTGTATTGCATTCTATTGCAACACAATACAAGTGAAAACCAGTTGTCTGACTTCCACGGCCCTGCTTTCACTGTGATATCCCTCAAAGGTGGAAGAGCAGCTTCCATCCCTTTCAGTACCTGATGTCATCAATTGTACCAGGTTAATACTGGTGCTTCCCTGGCAGGAGGCTGCCACACAGGCACTTTGCAGCTACCTGTGTCATTTCCTAATGCAGGTTTCCTTGTGCTAAACCCCTTCTATGCTGACACTCCAATAGGCCTGAATGTGGGACTGGGGGAATCCCTGAATGGCTCTGCTCAGCCAGAACATCAGGGACAATCCAGGCACAAAGGAAAAGGGTTTCTTTGCATTTCCAGCCCAGTGGTTTGTGCTTGTGGCCTAATGCAAACAAGAAGGGATATTCGGGCTGGTTAGAATTTCATGAATAACAAATGTGGGTTGCAGTTTACAGCACCAGGGAGTAAGATGTGGGTATTGTTACTTTTTATGCTTGATTAAATCCAGCAGGGAGTAGAACTGCCCTCACGAGTTCCTCAGAAAAGCTGATCCCGGTGGAAGGACACAGTCAAGCATCTTCTGCCTTTGCCTCTGGGCTCTGCTGATGCTGATAGGAGCTCACTGATACTTAGGAAGGGAAGAAAAGTGACCCCAGGAAGGTACATGGCTCTAGATCTCCCTCCCCATCAACTGTGAACTTTCCATAAGCTACAGTCCTTCCCCATGAGCTCCCTCCCACCTCTTCAAGCTGACGTGATGCTGCTTCCAAAGCCTGGGATGTTCAGAGCTGTGATGATTGTTTCCAGGATGGGAAGAAACAGCCCAACCTCATCTTTTTGCTGCATTCATTTCAGGACTGACCTGAGCTCTGTGTGCACCAACCAGCCTCAAGCCAGCTCTCCCTCACAGAAGGGACCCATTGTCCCTTCAGAAGTGCTGCACAAGTGGCTATGGGGATGCCTGGAGGGATGGCTGCTGTCTCTAAGCACAAGAGATTCAGGCCACTTTCTGCTGCAAACACCCCTCTCCAGAATTAACTTTCTCAGCAAGAGGGGAAAACCAACCCCAACCTGGCTTCCTTTGCCTGCTTTGGTTTCAGCCTGGGCCGGAATAGCCCATCCTTACACGCTACCAGCACCCAAAGGGATCCAGCCAGCTTGACAGCAATAGAAACAAATGAATTCATAAGGTACCAGAGCCTCAGATTGTTTGCTTCTGAGGGACAAGTGGATCCCACGGCCACTCCTGGGGCTGCCATCAAACATCAATCCTGGCACAAACAGCTCTTGGCACTGGCCAAGCTGCTGCAGGTGAGTGCTGCCTTGGGCTGGATTCTGTACCCCAGACATGACCCCCCCTGCATTGATGCAAACACCCCAGGCCCAGGCAGGGGTGGAAAGAGAAAAGGGTCTTTCTATGCCTGAGGCATCCATTCCCTTCCTGTCTCCAGCAGCTCTTTCCAATGCATGGCGTAAACAGATGTATAGAACCCATCTAAAAGTGCTGATGTGTCAGCTGAGTCTGATGGGGGGGGGGGGGGGGGAAGGAAGGATGGACAAAACCAAACCGCTTTGCCCAGTACACTGCACTCCATTGAAGTGTCAAGAAGCTGGCTGTGCTAGGAGCAGCCAATTCTTTCCGGCCCCTATTAGCTGGAACAGGCTATTGCATTACAACCAGCTCATTCATTCATTCAGTGTGAAACATTGGACCAGCCCTCTCCTCAGTTCTGGGTCAAAAAGAGGAAGAAACAAGATACATGACTCAGAGAGCAAACCCGGCTGTGCTGCAGGGCCAGTGGGAGGAAAGCAGAAAGAGCTGCATGTACCATTGTGTGCAAGGTTCCTCTACGTACACTTGGACCTGTGCAACGTTCAGCTCCATTGTAACCTGAAGTGCTTTGCCCAGTTCTCAGAGCACACATCTGTGATACAGTCTCTACACTCCTGTGTGAGTACAGGCAATCTGCTCATAAGAACAGAGAGCAAGCAAGCCGGCAAGCACATCTCCAGGGATACTGTGTCCTCATGCAGCAGACAGGACCACTACCTCACAGAGGCCATGCTGGCAGCAGATGCTCAGGCAGGGGCCACACAGGTGAGCAGAGCCCCCCAAAAGCACCTGCAGGGGTCACAGCACCACAATTCCATGCTGATTTCTTTTGCTTTGGGAGGAGGAATAGCACAAATCTAACATCTGATTGTCACAGTGATGCATTTCCTCAGCTATTCAGGGGGGGCTAATTCTTCACACCTACCCCAACTAAAACACGTATCTGTTGAAATCACTCTGCATAAGGGACTATGCAACTCCCACTGCATGAAGATACTTGTGCATTGTGCAGATGCAGACAGTTAGCATGGGGGTTTTTTGTCACCATCACAACAGTCTATTCCACAACAATGCAGAAATAAAACGAGTCCTTTCGCCTCAATGCCCGTGTGTTGCATTTGTGGGTTTGGTTGAAGTGTATCCTGCCCTTCTCCCCTGAGATGTGTGATCACCCCCGTGCTACTTACAGTTTTCTGAATGAAAGTCAGGCACAAATTGCTCATCACTGTCTGGAACCTGAGCTGCCAGGGGAGGGAGAGAGGGAGAGGAGAATTAGATTTGGCTCTTTGTATGGTATAATTAACAGTAAGGCAGAAATAAGCCTATGCTGAAAAGATCTGAGCTTTCTGCTGGGATGCACTTTAGTGACTAAGGCAAGTTTCCCTTTGGGATTAATGAATACAGTTATTTAGCCTGCAAGATTTGCCCCTTAAATCTGCCAGCTTCTTTCTCCCTTACCTTGGAAATAAGGACAACAGCAAGTTTATTAGCTCAGGGTTCACAGTTTTCATTAGAAACAAAACACACAGGGATTTTTAAGCATTTAGCATAGGAAAAGCAACTACCAACTAATACATTTGCAGGAGAATATTTCAGAGGAATAAAATGAATATCTGGTAGCAGGAAGGGGAAATGGTGAATAGTGTGGATAATGTTAATAGTATGTGTGGTTTGCCATGGGAAATGCTGGTGTAGTCAAAGAGGTCCTGACAGCAACCGGTTGTTCTTTCCCCACATATCAGCGCAGTAAAGCTCATTTTGAGGCATCTGCCCCATGGACAGCATTGTTAGGACAAGTCCAAGAACAACAGCAAGGTTTGGGATATTTGAGTGTGTCAAAGGTTGTCTAACAAAGACATCTGCAAATCTGTAAGGGCCTCATTGCCCTCAGAACAGCCAATCCCATTGGAACGAGATGCTGCTGAATGCAGTGAGCAGGGAAACAGTTAACAACATTAGCATAGAATCATAGAACGGTTTGTGTTGAAAGGGACCTTAAAGCTCATCCAGTTCCAACCCCTTGCCATGTGCAGGGACACCTTCCAGTAGAGCAGGTGGCCTCAGTCCACCTCCTGAGCTGTGCTCCATTATCCAGAGGCAGAAACCAATGTGGTAAAGACCTAAGCTTTGGGATGTGCTTTGGGAGAACCTTAACCACAGCACATGTTGTGTTAGAATATTTTATTACTTCTAATAATTACTTTTCCATCCCTTTTACTGCAGGGGATTGCCTGCAGCAGGTCGATATTTCACTGAACCTCTCACAAAACACTGCTGAAAGAAATGCTGCTGCTGGTACAGAACAGACCAACGGAGTTTGGGATGTTGCAGCGTGCGCCCCCTCAGCTCTAAAGCAAAGGTGATGTAGTCCAAGTAAAGGGACATGGGCAATGGAAACCCACTAATCTCAGTCACTTGAAGCTAAGCTAGACAAGACGTGCCAAAAATAAACCTTAGGGAATAACACCGCATTAACAACAGGCAGTGGATTTGAATGGCTGGAGTGAGGGCACACAGCCCCACTGCTGCACAGTGCTACTTGCAGTGCTGTAGTAGAAGGCTACAAGGCCAAGTTGCCAGGAGAAAATATGTATTTTTGTATTATCATAGAATGATTTTGGTTGGAAGGGACCTTAAAGAAGGTTTAGTTCCAACCCATAATATTCACTATCTACTTCACATAGTTGCAATACAGATAGACATTTTCTTGCTTTCCCCAAACCTGCATCTATACTTATAGTTATATATATATATCTTCTTATAATCCAACCATATCCATGCAATAGAGTTTGCATGAACATTTACTGATCATGTATAGCAGCAGATCCCTCTTTCTGTGCAGTGCTTTGAGACCATGTGTGACTCTCCCTTCATCCCAGGATACTTGTGAATCCCTCCTGCAAACACCCTGCTGCTCACAAACGTATTGTATGAGATTCTATGTGAATTATGTAGATTAGTGAGCTAAAAATATTACCAACCATTAGAAATCAGTTCTGAAGCAAACTCAGCAGCTCCAGACTGGTGAACAGTTAAGAGAAACCAGTCTCGAGCCTGTGTGCCCATTCAAGAGATCTAGGACATGAGCAGCAGCTCATTTTTCAGCCCTGATGCAAGTTCAGTGAGGGCTTCAATCCTGAACAGCCTCCCAGTCCTGAACGCTGCCTGATCAGCTTCATTTCAGCTTGACATGAACATGAAATATCTGATTTGGGGTTTTTTTTTCCACCCTTAATCTTTCTTAGTTGACAAAAACCTTTTTGGAGACTTAAAAACCCCTTTTTCACCGGTATGTGTATTTTTATAGTATTGTTGAGAAATATTTGTTATAATAAGCACTAATAAGCGCTTTTGTCTTTAGCAAGAGGCTGTGCTTGACGATCTGGTTTAAATGTTTATTAATCAAATCAAAATCAATCATTCATAGCACTGGAATTAAGCAAATTCAGTGCACGGTGTTAAAGCCGTTTCACTTTGCATTAATGGGACTTCCTGGGATTTGAAGTTTGCTCTTTCTTGAAGTCAAAACACAGAACAATTTAGACACCAAACTGAGCAGTGTCCATTCCAGGAACGTCCCTTTCAAAGAGGTCCCTTCCAACCCAAACCAGACTCTGATTTTACGGAATTAGCATGAAACAGAACCAGTTACAAGGATCCTGAAGCGAAAATTGTAACCAGGGAAATAAGTGGCCAACTGCCAAGCTCCATTCACCAGCAAACTCCCTGCACCATAGCGCGGTTCACGCGTCCTGGTTCGCGCAAGCCAGAGGCTAGCAAGTGTGGATAAAGCGAGTACAGCATGAAGCTGGGCAAACAGAGCACGGGAACGGCAAGAGACAGAAGGGAGTGAGGGAAGCACCTACCTTCTGTCAGCCAGGTCTCCTGGAGCCTGCCCAAGTCCTGGAAGAGCTCTGCGCGGAAAGCGAGAGGTTTCCTCAGCGGAGCGCTGGGGAGGGACGGCGGAGCCGCTCCTCGTCCAGTCGGCTTCACCTTCACTGTCACCATCCCCTCCTGCTCCCCCTTACCTTCCGAGTCCTGAGCCGGCAGCAAGCCCTGGTCCGCGGGGCTCTTCCCAACGCCCATGGGAGCTCCGCCGGGAGCCGCCTGGCCCGGAGGCTGCTGCGGGAGGAGCGGATCAGCGCGGGGTACCCGGCCGAAGGGGTCCCGCTCCTCTGCCCCTGACCCCTTCCCGCTCACCTGCGGGAGCGTGAACGGCACCCGCTGGTCCAGGTACGCCTTCATCCCGGCGCCTCCGCGGGGCTGCCGGCTCTCGGCGAGCCGGTCTGGTCCCTGCTCCGGGGCCCGTCGGGGGGCAGCGCTCCCGGCAGCTCCGCGGCTGCCGCAACCTGGGCACCGAGGCAGGAACGAGCTCGTCAGCTCCGGCCGGGACCAGCGCCCCCCCCCCGGGTCCCGGTGCCGGTGCCCGTGCCGGTGGCCGTCCCTCACCGGCGGCTCGCAGCCCACGCGGAGCCCGGTTGGCCCCGCCCCCCTGGGCCGTCAGGCCGCTGCGGGGCCGGGGGCGGCCTCCCATTGGCCCATCGCGGTGCTCGCGCCCGCGGCTCGCCCACTCCTTTGTTCCAGCGACTTTGTGAATGAAGCTCCGGGCTGGGGCACGCCAGCCAATCCCTGCTCCCGTTGGCACTCGCCCCGTGAACAGTGGGCGGAGCTTAGCCTCCGGGGCCAATCGGAGCGCAGCGCCCTGGTATTCATTCAATGACGGAGCTCTCATTCATAAATAAACCTCTCGAAGTTCATTGATGAAAGGCTCCGAAGGCGCTCCAGCTATGCCTGTGCTGAGTGGCAGAGCTGTGCTCAGCCTGCCCTTCCAGACGCCCACCCAGCGGGGCACACCATCAGGCTTGCTGTTTCTCACGCACATTGCAGTCATTTCAGAGCTTCAGGTACATTCAGTTCTGTTCTGGGGAAGTTATTGAACTTTCAACAAGATTTAGAGGAAAAAACCTCACTCATTCCTCTGGAATGAAAACAATGAAAGCCCTGCCTATCAAAATCAGTGTTATTCTCTTGAAGGACAACAATACAAAATAAAAATCTAGTCCTGGCATTCGCACAGCAGAAAAGTGAGTTTGCTTTTGTGCATACCAGTGCATCCTGCCATTCTTTCAAATCCCTCCTTTAAGTTCCATGGTCACATTTAATATTTATTGATCCTATTTATCATACAAAAAATATCCAAAATAGTTGGGAGCGGTGATGAGAAGACAATAATTCATGGAATGCCATCTCCTGGAAGAGAGCTAGATACTTGAGAGAAAAAGAAGGAAAAGGGAAAGTTGTCCCCAAGACTAAAAAGGGCTGTACATTTTTGACATTTTCTCTATAGCTGCCACCACCAGTGTGACATTGATGTGCTCGCTATGAAAGTAATGCCCATTATGCAGAATAACATCTGTAAGGACCTAGTCCATGTATATTTTGATCTTTCTGCCAGTCCCAGCATTCCCAGGACTCCCACTCTATCATGAAACCCAATTGAAACACAGTCATGACCTGTCTGTGGCAGCAGAATGAAAATGTGTTCTCAGGAAGCTTACATCCAGGTGCACATTCAAGAGATCAATCACAGCTGGTATTGATGATGAGTTATGTATCAAAGGTGAACCAGGTGCTGCTGATCACGAGTAAGGCCTGTCTCTGATTTATCCCTTGATGACAACAATGGCCTTGGGGGATGAATCATGTTTTAAATTAGTTTGCTTGTTGACCTGCTTCTTTTTGTGTCCTGTGCTTTCCTCAGGGATCTATGTGAATTCTCTCTTCTGGTTTCATAAAATCAAAATGATACAAATAGTGCTGGGGACTGATTTGGAGGATTAAGAGTTTATAAACAGGGTATGAGAGAAGAGAGGAGGCTGAGATTCCTGGGAAAGCTGCTGCCTTCACATCAGGAAATATTCAGATTAGTAAAATTTACAGGTGGCAAATTATGTCCCTTGTTTGACAATTTCTTCTCTGGTCCTCATGAGCTTGTTGTGCAAATGTCTCATGTTTGTTTTCAAAGGCCGACTAATCACTTGTGGGACGATGATTCTGGAGTTTCTCTTTGCAGGCTCAGCAATTAACATTCAGGATGATTAATTGCCTTCTATTACCTTTTTTTCTTGAAGTATAGAGCATGTGAAGGGTTGAGAAGTGATACAAAACCAGGGGGAGCTGCTTCTTTCTTATGGGGTATTAGCAATAGATTTCTTCCAACACAGTAATCCACACTGCCTAAAATGTTTCTTCCCTGGGTTTATGGCTTATTTTCCTTAGTTACCAATTGAGTTGTGTGTCTAATCCCTCTCCCTGTCCTGTGTCCACCCCCGAGGTTTAACTGCTTCATCTGTTGTACTGGTTTGAGGAACCCCAGTCCGCACCAGCGATGGTTAGTGCCACATAAAGCTGCTGGTGATAGATCCTGACAGAAACAGGAACAAATGGCAAATGTCTCAGAAAGTGACAATGTGAAAGTTAAAAACCCCCAAACTTCTCTGTGCTGCAGAATGAAGCATGAACAGGTCTATAGCTTTTAGAAAAGTGACAATAAAGAAACAGCTGGATGAAGAACTGGGGCTTCTTAACATTAGACATGAAATCAGCCAGGCCACTCTGTTGCACAGAAACAGAAAACGTGAGTTCTCACTTGGCAACTTGCAGACTACAAATGCAATCTCCTTCCTAATGTGTCCATCATGTAGCATTTTGGGGTATTGTAGCTGTTCTTGATGATATAGTTTACTAATGTGAACGTAGCAAAGAAAGGTTGTGGCCAAAGAAGCTCAAACCCAGCTCTGGCATAGTTAATCCATCCTCCTGGATGGAAAGAAAGAAAGAAAGAAAGAAAGGAAAGGAAAGGAAAGGAAAGGAAAGGAAAGGAAAGGAAAGGAAAGGAAAGGAAAGGAAAGGAAAGGAAAGGAAAGGAAAGGAAAGGAAAGGAAAGGAAAGGAAGAAATGAGGATCTTTCCTCAGGGTGGAAATCCTCAGGGAAACAGGGTGGGTATAATTGGCAGGAGACTCGGGAGTTGTGAATCGCAGACAGAGGTTATTAATCACGGTTTGAAATGCACTGAATGTCTTTCTGCTGATACATTCCTTTTTTCAAGCTTAAATGGCAAAGATTGCTTCTTTTCAGCCTTTTTTGGCAACCTGCAAGAGGATCTGTGGCAGCAGGAATTATTTACTTGTAATTCCAATGTCAAGGTTTAATTTCAAGCAGGCTGGTTGGAGCTAGATGACCTTAAGGTCCTTTCCAACCCTAACTGTTCTATGGTTCTATGATATGGCAGGAGCTCTCCACCAGCCCATAGAGCTCTGCTTAGGAGCCTTGCCATGCTTTTAATCTCAAAGTGATTTTCTATAGGGAAGATAGTCCCAGAGTGCAAGGAAGTGTCTGGGTAGATTTCTTTGTGGCTGCCTGAGGCGTAACACAGGGACTCTGGAGAAAGCAGTTCTCTATAAGGTCTTGTGAATAAACTGCTCTTTTAGGTATTCATGCCAGCTACTTTTTATAATGCTCTGAATGAGAGAAGATGGCTCCGGCACTTTGTCTGCAGGAAGGAAGCAATTAGATTATCAGCACTTTGAGAAATTAAATTATGTAAGTTATGGCCGAAGAAGTTTAGCAAAATGTTATAATGTAAGAAAACAATTAAAAAGAGTTATATAAAGATGGGCGGCTGCTTTATTGTGATAGAGTGAGCAGTTAATTGATTGTCATACAGCTATAATGTACCAGGGCAGTTGTGGGAGCAAATAGAGAAATATCTGTTCAGGATATATGGAGATAAAGTGCCAAGAAAGGGACTTTTAGGGAAATGGGAGTGAGCAGCAGCCTGCTCCCCTCGAGTCCTTTTCCCTGTGTCCTGTGAAGAGACATGAAGTACAAAGAAATTCCCTGTCATTCTCTTCAGCTTCCAAGGCCTGATGCTGCGATGTTATATTTAGCTTTCCTCATGGCAGCTGGGAGGTATTTGTGTGACTGTAGGGATGACCAGAGATAAGCAGACACAACTGGAATAAGGTGCCACATTCAACAAGTAGAGGATTTTGTCAGCAACACTTGGCCGTGCAACTTACTTGCTGTACTGAAAAGAAGGACAAAAGCAACTGAGGTAGTAAGGAGGTGCTAGCAGCTACCAGGCACTCCATCAAGGCAGGAGAGAGGAACCCAGATTTCACTTGTAGAGGTAAGAAACCAGGGTACCGAAGCAAGACACGTAGTTGTTAGCAGGTACTAGCAACTTATCCCATTATGGTTAAAGTAACCACCAATAAAACCTAATCAATGAAATCCCTTTTAAGTTGGCTGGATCAGTGACCCAGAAAATAGCTCCCCTGCAGAAAAGGAAATGATAGTCTATAAAGTGAGAAGTCAATAGGAAAAATCTATTAAAGCGAGTGAGCTATAAGGAGACCTTTGGTGTTAACTGAAACCTTTTGGAAAGAAGCCACAAAACTCACAGCAGCCTTTAACCCTCCAAATGCTGTCATGCCACAAAAGGGCCGTCTGTGCTGCTGCAGCCCAGGAGAGGGCACTGCAGGCGGCCCAGGGCCCACCTGCCTCATTCCCCCGTTCGCAGGAGGTGGCTGTGGGGTGGGAAGGGCTGGAGCAGGAATACGGGAGCAGGAATCCCGGCGCAATGGGTCAGGCTTTCCCTCAGCAGGGAATTGCAGGGTCCCAGGCAGTGTGGTGGTAATGGAGAGCAGTGGTCTAGTGACAGGCTCCTCCTGCAGGACTTTGAACCACTTTCTCTCTCTGCCACACTGTCAGTTCACAGCATACCTGCTCATCTTCCATCTGTGTGGAAGAAGTCAGCCAGAACCCTGGTAGTCAGGGAGGTATCTTGAGCCTAGGATAGGACAGAAGAGGAATCTGATAGACTCAAGAAA
Source organism: Melopsittacus undulatus (assembly GCF_012275295.1). Taxonomy (NCBI): domain Eukaryota; kingdom Metazoa; phylum Chordata; class Aves; order Psittaciformes; family Psittaculidae; genus Melopsittacus; species Melopsittacus undulatus. The sequence continues at coordinate 23,153 of NC_047543.1, read as the reverse complement.
TCCATCTTGATTCCTGTCCCGAATCAGTTTCTGTTGTCCGGTATTGGACAATATTGGTTGATTGTTAAGACTAGAAGACAAAAAGCAGAATCCGTGCGTTCCTACTGCCTCTTCTCAGGAATTGTTCTGTTACATCAGAAACTAAACAGGGATCTGACAGAATATGAGAACAAAACTTTGCAAAGCATCATGAAAGAAGTTATTAGCACAGATCTCCTGAAAACTGAATCATTCGGATTGGGCTGTGCATGGAATTAAAGCTAAGGTTAACTGGGCTCAGTTAACTTGTAAAATACTTTTACAAAGTGCTACATCATCTGCTATCCCCGTTCACTACATAAAGATGAAGAGAAACCCAGCGATGCAAAATAAGCCAGGTATGTAGGAAAATCAGTTCTCCAGAGATAGCTCTCAATCAATCAATGCAGACTTTATTCTTGCACATGAAGCACTGTAAAGAAGCCAAGAACATCCACGTGGAAGCAGAAGTATCAGCCAAAACTCTTTCCACATTTTCCATTTCAAATGTATTGTAAATAATACAGCAAATCTGCCCCCAGGGACACAAAACCCTTTTTGCTTTTCTCTTGCCTTGCTGCCTCTGACTTTTTTATTACATGTAAGCAGAAAGCGGAAGGAGGGAGGGGAGAAAGCTTGTAAACACCAGGAGATGGAGTGGAAACCATGTGTAACCTCTGCTCTTTCTAAAAGCAGTAAGAAAAATGCATAGAATTACAATCTGAGAGAACTTATCTTCTGAAGATGCTGCCTTGGGACTGGGAGGTCACAGAGCTGAAGGAGCTGAGGTTTGTCTTCCTGTAGTAGCCTTTATGTTAAACCCCCAGGTTCTGAAAGGCTGAAGAGAGAACCCTGCTTCATCAGGTATTGAGCTTGTTTTCAGTCCTGGTGTTGGGCCAAGTAGGCTTCATAGAGAGAACTTGGTGCTTAGTGAGGGGAAGAAGTGAGTCATCCATTTTCTGAATGACACCCTTGATGGGATGGGGCTCATGCTGCTTTGCCAGACACACTGGTGTATGGCATCCTGAAAACCTAAAAATATACAAATACAATGTGTTTTGTACGAAAACCATTTTAAATTAGCTATTTAAAAGCCATTTTAAGTCAGCGTAAATGTGCCTGAAAGCTGCTGAAGTTATGGAGTACCGGGCCTGGCAAAGCTGATGTCTAACATTAGCAACACGGCAGACCATTAGGTTGCTTTGAACCTTCACTCCATACACACTTCCCTCTCATCCCTTGGTGCTTAATCCTTTTACATACTTGGACAAGGGAAAAATACTTCCTTAGCTTTCAAAGTCTTCCAACTACAGTGGGGTCAGGGATGGTGGTTCCCATCAAATCCTGAGTCAGCTTCTCTGAGCTGTAGGGGCCCTGACCATTACAGTACAAACATATCCCAGTCATCGAACAGCAGCTGAGGCTCAAAGATGCCATGGCTCTCTTCTAACTCCTGGCATCTGTGGTGGTCTGAAAAGTGAAGCTATAGTGGGCCTGAAGAACAAGACTCCATACTGTCCTTGCCTCCGTGTGTCAGAGGTCTTTGTGGAAGGGAGCACTGTACTGTGGCTTGCAAAGGAAGATACATGGTTCAGAGCAGGGAGCAAACAAATCCACACCCAAACCTGTGAATCCCAGAAGCTTTTGCAGCCCGGGAATACACCCTTGCTCCTGTGACACAAATTGGGCAGGATCAGGGAGTAGCTGATGTGTGTTGTTTTCAATGTCTGTAGGGTAAGAAACACTTCCTACCTTGGGTGCAGCACTGGCTATTCCAGTGGAGATGGTGCTTGACCTGCTGGGAGGGACAGAAAGGAATTGTTTGCACCACTGCTTATTCCTATTCTGCCCTCACTTTCTCATCTGTAGTCACCACAGATCATCTTCCCCTCCTTTATGTTCTTTTAGTGAAGGTGTCTCTTTCAGCAAACCCCATGCCTTGCAGAACCTCCTGAGCAAAGACAACCCCCTGTGGCTACTCTTATTTGCTCCAGCAAAGGGTGAAGTGATTAATGAGGCCAGAACATATCTTTTCTCCCCAGGATCCACAAGAGAGGCACAGCTGAATAAATACCCCATGTTATTGCAGTCTGCTTGGTTGGGAGTTAAACTGCAGGTAGCAAAGGGCACTGCCAAATGTAGTTACTGCCACACTCGGCATCCACTGACAGCTTTGCAGATGATAGTGAGTCAGAAAGATTTATAAGGATGAAGTTACATTCCTAGTTTTCCCTGTGCTGCAACTGGAGCACTCTGGGCTTCCACTGGGACCAGAGTGTGATTCAGTCTTATGTTCTTTTTGTTCCTTTAGCATGTGCTTTTAGATGAAGCCACTGAGTTATAGCATAGATGATTCAGTGTAGGCTGCTTATAAAGCATTTTGGATCACAGCTCCACCCTCTCCACAGTGGTAATTCATTTTCTAAGAAGCCTTATATGTTTTGGGCTCATATCCCTGTGGAATAGTATGCAAAGACCCTCTTAGGGCATAGGAAGGTGAAGGGTGAATGCGCTTTCCATTTAGCCAGCAGGTGAGAGGATGTGTCAGCAACATTGGGTGGAATAAGAAGCACAGCATCCTACAGAGGCTTCGTCCAACCACCACTTCTGGGCTTAAAACCACTTTCCTTTCTCTCTTTCCCTTCCTCTGCCGTTTGTGTCATGCTCAGCATTTAAAGCTGGGGGAAGAAGGAAGGTGTGGGATGTACGGCAGTGATGCTGTTTGTCTTCCCAAGTAAGCATGATATGTGATGGAGCCCTGCTTTCCTAGAGATGGCAGAACACCAGCCTGCCAATGGCAAGTGGTGAAGGAATTCCTCGGTTTTCTTTGTTTGCATGTGCAGCTTTTGCTTTACTTATTAAACTGTCTTTATCTCACTTTTACCCTTCTGATCTTCTCCCACTGAAGGGGAAGTGAATGAGTGGCTACGTGGGGCTTTGTTGCCAGATGGGTTTAAACTATGACAAATGGAGATTAAAAAACTAATCCAAAACAATGAAAAAGGCCCAAACCAGCCCTTGGGTCTCAGTAATAACACAGTCAGGAGACAACTGCTTCCTTTCTAGTCTTTTAGAAAAGCAGTAGACAGAAGGCTGATTTCCAGGTTACAGACTCAATATACTATGTATTTCCAGACCTTCATAGAACACATTAAGGTTAAAACTTGCACTAATGTCGGGAGGAATCTTGAGCACAAGATGAAGTAATTTGCATAGCATCCCATAGTGTTTACAAAACCTGGTCATTGTCAGTCTTGCACATACCTTTCCTCTTTGACATGACAAGCATAGCCATTTGTGGTCGCTTTAGCAGCAATGCTGTGTATTTGCTGAAATAGGACATTTCCAGGATTTATTGTAAGATTCAGGCTCCTTGCTGGGCTTTCCAGGCTTGTTAAAGTACCTCTTGGTACTGGAGGGCAAAAGGGTATGCCTGGAGTATGTGTTCAGGCACAGATTTCACTGGGCTCATGAATGGCTGCATCTTGCGCAAGTAAGAGCTGTATGCAAAGTGAGCAAGAATGGAGCAGCAGAGCCATAACAAGGAAAATAAACACCAGTGAATTCTCTCCAGAGAAAATCAGTATTGAATGAACCTATTTTCATGTTGTATTTAACTTCTGAGTGTGTTAAAGTTCCTTGGACTTGAAAATCAAGTAACTCTTCCGTAATCCTTTCCACCAACCCATAGAGAAAAGAAGGATGTTGATATAAGATACAGGCAAAAGGCATGGGGGAACCTGCTGAAGGTTCCTGCTGTTTAGGGTCATGGTTACACTGCACAGCCTGCTGACTTGGGATGAGCTCAAGGTTCTTGAGAGATGAAAAACCATTTGACACTATTTTTCAGTGAGCCTGGCTGGCTGACATGAGCCGTCTGAGTGAACACAGGGATGCTGGAGACACTTGAACCAGGACAAATCCCACCTCCCTCTGAAATTTCCAGTTTTTCCTGTCAGATTCCAGACAGATGAAATTTTCTTGGCATAGACCTATTCCTGGCAACATCTTTCCTCTCAATCATGATAAATCAGGACTTGAAGGTGAAGTGGTTGATGGTGTGTGGAGAGAAGGTGCCTGGCTTTATAGATCAAATACATCCTCATCTGCTCACTGCTCTGCATTCTTCCTTAGGTCTTACCTGTGCTAGTTCCCATTTGCTGGAAAATCCCCATCTTAATTTGATTCCAAGTGTTGCTGAGCCCGGTTGATGCTGTTGGTGGGATGATAGTGTCAGCAGTCAGTGCATTCCTCAGATCATAAATCATCTCAACCTGACCCCGATTAACTACAGTCCCTGGATTTCATTCCTTTTGGTTTTTACCAGCCATAACAAATTAGGTCATTTTGTGTCAGTGAGACACTGAAGCGGACACCACTGGGAAAGTCACAGGGCACTGTGATGCAGTGATGTTGTGGGAGGAGATGGAATGGGTCCTATCTTCCTATTGCTTTCCAAATAGAGGCCATGGGATACCTGGCAGAGGAGCTAAAGGATTTTCATAAGGATGCAGGGAAATGATGTATCTTTGGGTTTTATTTCCATTTTGGTCACACAGAGAATGAGGCAATCTTTGACACCTGGTGTTACCTATCTTGCATGAAATGATTTAGTTGTACCTGCTCAAGCCCTATGCAAAAGTCCAGCCAAGCAGTCTGATACATTGTGAACTGGGATGTTTCTTATAGACATCTGAGCTGTCTTTCCCTGTTGAAGACTCCTGTATTTTTATGCAACACAGTGGAAAGTCTGCATGGGGCTTATGCAAGAGCCTGTGCCCCAGTTTGCTTAGGGGGTGCCTGGCTGGTGAGGTGATGTGTGATGATCAGTCAGCTTTGAGAGGTTTCTCTGAACTAGTACAGCCTCACTGAGCAGGCTTTGTTGTTCTCTGGAGCAAGAACTTTCTGAGCTCAATGCAACCCAGAATCCAGCAGGTGTGGAAAGGATGCTGAATCCAGCTTCCAGAGGCTGAAATTTATACCTGAGATTTGAACAGGAAAATCCAAATGACTCTTTGTTGTATTACCAATAATGTTTCTCTTGTTCTCTAAATGTGAGGTCATAAAAGAGCAGGAACAACAATGGTGAATAATCAGGAATTCCACCCCTATGGAAGGGCAATCAGAGCAGTTCTCTGACTACGAGCAGGAGGAATTTCCTAGATCCCTTCTCCTTTAAAGTGATGTGGTACATCATTTAGTACTGCAAGAAATGCACTCTCCACATCAGCAGCCAGTTTTACACCTGAAGAATAAAGCATATTCTTTTAATTTCTAATCAAAATTACCTGCCTTTAAAACCGTATTGCATACCATTGCCTGCTTCTGAATAGAGTAATGCAGTTTATATTTGTGAATCCTCATACCGTTAAATGCAATGAGCTCATCCTTTTTCTTGGCATCTTCTCATCTTGATTTTGGCAGAGACACAATGAAATTACAGCAGGGAGAGGAGCTCATTTTTCTCCTAAAAATAATGCTGGTCAAGTTGGCCTTAGCAACTGTGAAGGGAAGTGAAAATTCAAGCCAAGTTTCATATTTGAAGTTATGCACATATTCCAACCCCAACACTATTACCCTTGTTTTCCAAATGGTGAGTTATATTCTTCATGTATGTAAAAGATGTCAAAGTGACTGCAACTAGAATAGAATAGTTCAGTTCAGTGCTGACTAGAAGTTAAAGTATATTATTAAGGCACCATCCAGATGCCTCTTAAACACTGACAACATTGACCACCATTCTAGGAAGCCTATTCCAGTGTTTGATCACTCTCTTGGTAAAGAAATGTTTCCTACTGTCAAGTCTGAACCTCCCCGGATGCAGCTTTGAACCATTCCTAGGCATCCTGTCCCTGCATCCCAGGAAGATCAGCACCGCTCTCTCAACATCCGCTCCTCAGGAAGCCATAGAGAGCAACGAGGTCACCCAGCAGCCCTTATCTCCAAAGTAGACAAGACCAAAGTCCTCAGCTGCTGCTCATAGGAGAGACCTTTGTGCCCTGTCACCAGCTTTGTTGCCCTCCTCTGGGCAGTTCTAGCACCCTAACATCCACAAACTGGGGTCCAGAACTGCACACAGTGTTCAAGATGAGGCCTCACCAATGCTGAGTACAGTGGGATAACCACCTCTTTCGAGCAGCCGGTTCTGCTGTGTTGGATGCAGTTTGCCTCCTGGCTGCCAGGGTACACTGTTGGTTGCTCTCTCCTAAGTGTTGAATCCAGCAGTTAAGTTTTATACCATTGATGGCTGCCCAGTTAAAATGCAAAGGGTATGTTGGACTTGGTATGTTTTCCACTGAGTTTCTTTCCTTCGTGGCTTTCCTGGGCTTTATGAACAACTCTGCTGGAAGTGAGGGGTTTGTTCTCTAAGAAGTCTTGCAAAAGCACAAGAAGAATTTGGTTACTGCAGTCAAATGCCTTGGTTTTCCATGCATATTTATCTGATGCTTGAGTGGTTGGAAATGTCTTCTCAGTATGTGCATTAAAGGCTTCCTGCTTGCACTGTGCAAAGGACTCTGAGCGTTCACAGGATATTAAACAGATTCCTAATGGAACCTAACAGTATAAATATGTCTTCAATGCAGACAGGAATGCCACAAACCCTTATGCTGTGTAATGTAAAACATACCCCAGTTGTGTCTGTGTTCTCTTCGGCAAATAAACAAGGCAGAGATGTGCCTGAAATGTTTCATTGAGACAGATGATTTCTCAGCTCATTGGCTCATTCTCTACCAGATTTATTTTACAAGGTGATACTTTGAAGAACTTTATAACTTTCCTCTGACTCAGAACAGCAGCAAGAAGCAGGACACAAGTCCCTGCTGCTCGTCCTCTTCAAGAAGAAGCCTTTGCACTTTGTCATTTCCTTGGTAGAATGCATAGAGTATTGGATATGTTTGTATCCAGGATTTCCATTTCAATGAGCTTCAAGCAGAAACAATCATGAATTCTTATCATGGAGAATTAGCCTTTTCCTTGGAAAAGAATTTCCTGGCCAGATTTGTAAGTGATCATGGTACTGGCACCAGAGGTCACCCCCCCAGCCAAGAAAGGTGGATGGAGCAATGAAATTAGATCTGATAGACTCTTCTTTTTCTGAATGGGAAACTGTGCCCAGAATGGAAAGGGTGGATGTATAGAAAAGGGTTAAAATCTAGGAATACAGAATGGGCATGACTGAGGGAGCTTTGAGAAATGTTCTACTCTTTATAAAGGAAAGAGAGAAACATGACTCACTCAAACCTCCACGGGATGAAGTCACCATCCTCTCCGTTACTCACTCCTGTTATCTCTTTGCAAACTGTTCCCAAGGGAGCTTCCAGACAACCGGCTGCTTACCCTTGTGTGGAAGTTATTTAAAATATAGAGAGTATAGACGGAGGGAATAGTGGGGGAAAAAACTGGTCCTGGGTGAAAATCCTTCCTCGGGGTAGAAACTAAAACAATGTGGCATTGGGGGGGGGGGGGGGGGGGGGGGAAGAAGCAGTAGAGCTCTGCAGGCAGCTGCCCATACCCAGGGCTGCAGTGGAAATCACCCCATCGTAATTCCCAAACACAGCCTGAAAGGTGATAGCCTGATGCTGAGATTATTTTACAGCCACACCAGGCATGTTCCAGTCAGACAGAAGCCCTTCTACTGTAATCACTGGGAGAAAATGGATTTCCTGTCCATCTGCCTGGAAGCGCTGCACGGATTCAGTGCTCAGAGCCCAGTCACTAACACAGACATATAATATTTCTTGAAGGGGCTGTGTGCTTTCCTCAAGGGAAGGGAATTATCCAAACTATGAGATAGTGGCTGATGAAACTCGATCTGAGCACTGGAAGAGGTGGGGGGGAAAGTCTGGTAACTGACAAGCTGTGTGTCTGTTCTGTAAGCTGCCCTGATCCGCTCTGTGTGCTTGCCTCTGTGGTAGGAAATTCTCCTGGAAGTGGGATTTGTAAGCTTTGCTCGTGTAGAACACGACCCATTCAGAATCTCTGGCTGTGAAATGCTTGCTCAAAGGGCTCTTTTGTTTTCCAGATAGTGTGAACTGCAGGGTTTGCTTCGTTAGTCACAGCATGCACCCCCCATCATTAACACTGTGCATGGGGGGGGATTCAGGTCTTTCCTCATTAGCTCATGACAGAGTGGGAGCTTGAAGGAGAAATGAGTGCTTTCAGTAGCTGCCAAGCATCCCAGCTCTGTGCTGGGGGTGCACTGGGTTTCCTGCAGCACCCTGTGTCAGTGGGGATGTGTGCCAAGCAGGGAGCAGTATGGCATCTCTGTGACCCCAGACCTGTCTCATCTGTGAATGGGAAGAAACGGGTTGTATCTCGGTGCCTGGGGTATGAAAGGCCATTGGAAGGTGGAAGCATAGGAGTTCTTGGCAGGGGGTGGAGGAAATCTGTTTTGGGTGAGCTAAAGGTGATCAGGTGGAGCTCTGGCCACCTTCAAGTCCATGGCTGTTGTGTTGGTAATAGCGGTTCACTCTGCCTAAAACCCTAATCACTGCTAACCACAAGCTCTGGATTTCCACTACTCTCTTTGTAAAGCTACAACGGCTGCATGTGAGCTCAGCAGCAGGCACAATGTCCTACGTGAGGGCTTTGCATGTCTCCATAGCATTCTATACATGCAGACTCTCACACTGCCCATAGGCCGGTGGGTTATATAAAACATGGGATGCTCCATGACACAGGGCAGCAGCTCTGCAGACCTTTAGGAGGCAGCAGGACTTTCAATGGGATTTGTTCCTTTGTGAAATGCAGTAAACCTCTGTTCATTCTTCCAGCTGAGCACTTCTCCAGCTTCCACAGAAATCTGCTCCTCTGCCATCTGGTGTGTGTTAACCTTCGTACTCCTTAGCAAAACATTAGGCTTTTCTGGCCAAGTGAGAAGTATATCCAGTGAAAGGAGGAAAATGGTAGGCTAGCTTTTGCTTCCACATTACATTGACAGCAGAGCAGCATCTCAGTAGAGAGTAATTAATGTTTGGTGTTGCTTCCCTAGACCCTGGAGGATATTATTGTATTTGGTCTTAGGAGGTAGAAAGTGAGAGCTTTGAATTAGCATCATAGAATCATTTGGGTTGGAAAGGACCGTAAGATCATCCAGTTCCACCCCCCCTGCCATGGGTAGGGATATGTCACACTAGGTCATGTCACCCAAGACTGGGTCCAACCTGGCACTGAAGGATGGAGCATTTGCAACTTCTTGGTAACCTGTTTAGTGCCTCACCACCCTCACAGGGAAGAACTTCCTTATATCTAACCTGAACTTCCCCTTTTTCAGTTTAACCCCATTACCCCTTGTCCTATCACTACAGGCCCTGATGAAAAGCCCCTCTCCAGCATCCTTGTAACCCATTCTTCTAGGGACTGTTGGATCTGACAGTGTAGGATGTGCAGAGGCCCTGTGAAACATCACTGGTGCAGTTTCTCCCCCTCCACACTTCTCAAGGGTGACACTGGTCACATAACTGTACATTTCATAAATCCGGATACTGATCTAGTAGACAGTAAGTAATGAGTATAAATCCACATAATACCCAGATTAACAGATAGTTTAATACGTAACTTAACTATACACATGTATGTGTTTATTGGAAGGCAAGTTTTGTCTCCAGTGAAAAATGAAACAAGAATTTGTAGACAGTAAAGTCAGTTAAATCACTACCGGTAACATTTTTCTGCTTCTTCCGACAGTCCTGAATTCCCAAAGAAAACTGTGGATTTACAGAGAGATTGCATGAATCTGAAAGAAATGCACCACTAAAAAGGAGTTTTCCTTTAGTTAAATTAGATTGAAATGTTGAAAACAAACCAATGACAGGGCTTAATCTCTGCTGTACCTGCTGGGACAGTTGGTTACAGTTGTCGGGATATGGTTTCTTGGAAAAGATATTTGCAATTCAGATTAGCCATTTCATTTCAGGATTTACAGTCAGAATGGAAGAAATGTCCCTCTGAGACTGCATCAACAGGGCACGTCTCTTGGAGCGTCAATGGGAAAGCCACCTCTTCTGCAACTGGTAAGCAGAGTTCTGCATATCTAGTTCTGGGTTCGTTTTTATGTTGTAATCTCACTACCTACATACAGGTGTTCAATTTGATTTGCATGAAAGAATCAGTGACTACCAAAGCGTCTATTTCTTCTAAAGTAAGGCATGACGAAAATGTACCTGGGCAAGTCTGAATGCAGAGTGAAGAGGTGTGATGAGGGAAAGGCACAGCTGCATTATCACTCACTGACTGATAGCTTGTATCTTCTGAGTGCTTGAGAGCCTACACAACATGATGCCTGGTTCATATTCAGTGTTAGCTTTTATTATGAAGACACATCTGCGGTAGTAAGTTCTACAGAGCTGAATTAATTCAGACAAGATCAGAATCATGCCCTCCATTGGCTTGTTTCTGTTGTGTTCTTTAGTTGCCTCTGTAGTATCATATACCTGTTAAAGAGTCATGGCTGCAGGTTTTGCAGGTGGGATCATCTCGTGGTGTAGCTGAACCAGAGCAGTGTTGCATCCACTTTCTGATGACTGACTTTCTCCATGCTTCTCTCTCACTGCTGCAAGGACTAGTCAGAGCTGGGGGAGGCAGCAGAGTCCACATCTTCTGTGTCATGTTCATGTGGCGACACTTGTTGCCCACCCTTAACACGTTTCCACTTCATCCTTCTGTTTTGAAACCATACTTTGACCTGAGTGATAACAAGGAAATGATTACTTATTGCCTCAATCTCAGCTGTATAAGCAGACCTATGCACACATGCAAGTATTCATAGACAGATGTTGTGTGGAATTCTAGAAGAAAAGGTGAAAGGAACCTCACAAGTTGAGGTAATCCATCTAACAAAGGCAGGAGCAACCCTTTCTAAACTGTTCCAGGTGGATGTTTCCCTGAGACCCACAGAGGTAGTATAAGTGCTTTGCCTAGAATCTGTCCTTATGTCAACTAAATGTGTCAATCCAATGGGCACAGTGCATCTCTTTTAACATCTAGTCCATCCAATCTAATGCTTCAGGAACTGTGATGTGGATAGTATTGAGCAGCTCCTAAATTGTTCACTTAGCTTTAATAAGGAAACCCTGAGATCACAATGAGAGAACAGAAATATCCTTCTCCAGAACTCTGTAATTTTGTCTTTCTCTATCCCCCCAAAATACTTTCTGACACAGACAGAATGCATGTATCAAACATATATCATTCTAATAACTTCCTTGTAACTGCAGTCTAAGGTGGTATCTATATTCCATCTGTAAGCTCAATATGTACCAATGAGTGCTGGTAAACAACAGCTTGGTAGATATCGGTGTCTTTAGTCAGATAAGCAGAATTACTTTTATTAACTATTACAGAAACTTGTAACAAATGTGTTTTAAAAGAATGTGGAGGCTTTGTATTGAAATTACTCTGTGCCATTGCAAAAGCCCACCCTTGAGTAACAGATCTGCTTTAGCTTTAGGGAGAAATTGTGGGGGAGGAAGAAGCTGGGGAAGCAGGGGTTCATCCATTACTTGTCTTTCGGTGAGATCCAGGTTCACAGCAATCTCATATCTCCTGAGCCTCGTCAAGTAGTTATGATGGGCAAATTCAGCTTCCAGCTCCTGTAGCTGCTCCTTTGTGAAAGCTGTCCTTTCCTTCCGGGATTTGCTGCTTGGTTCTGCCTTGGTGCTCGAATTCTGGGATTCTAAGAGGCAAGCACATATATTGTGTCATTTGGAATTGCACTGATCTTTATGAACTTGTGTATTGCTGAGGTCTGAGCTAAACTACTAATGGAGGTTCTAAGAAGTTTGCATGTGCCCTCTCAAGCTCAGTATGACTTATTGTTGTTGTCAGCCTTTGGACAGCACAGAATTGGGTGCTGTCAGAGCCTGCCTCAGTCTGTGAGATCAGAAATGAGCAGCTATGGGAAAGAAGCTCTCATTCATGCTATCATTGCATCAAAATAGTTTCTTTCCCCATGTTTTAACTTTCATTCCTTATATCTGTATTATCACTCTCACTTGATCTAGCATGCCACATGCAATAAAGCCAGCACTTTTTGTATTGTTTCTGTACTGTTTCATTCCCATAAAATAAAGCTGTCAGATTCTATGATGTATTACAGTACTATATTTGGAGATCTGAGAACTTCAAGTACATCGTAACACAAGTACAAGTTAGGACAAGTCAGGCAAACTTGGTTGAAGTTCTATTTTGACATGTTAATGGCTGTGGATGGACAGCAGAGGCAACTGTAAGAGCCAACACAAGGTTAACTTCTACCTTCAGGTCACTTGGCAAGCCTGTGAAGTCAAGACTGAATATGGCATCTAAACAGTAGAGGAGGGGAAGGTTGTGTGCATGTTTACCCACAAGTACTTGTAGTAGATGTAACTGCTGTTATTGCCATGAGAAAACCATTCTTTGCATGTTTTTACTGTACCTTCAAAGGAAGTTTTAGATTAACAAGCTTTTTTCTTACTTTTATAACATTCTGCTTATTTGTCTGAGAAATGTGTTTGACGTAGACTCTTCTCAGAAAACTCTGCAATGAGCCATGTTCCAAACCCCTCACTGTGTGTTGTGTAATAACGAGGGTCTTCGCAAGAGCCAGTGGGTTTTGCATGCACTGGTACAGATCATGGTAATGCTGTGTCTCTATTGCGGCTCAGGGAAACTTGTGGTGGATAAGGCACCAGCTAAAAGGAAATAGTTTATATTGTAGGTTTTGTCTTGAAGTGATTTCAGGATATTTTTCGTTACTAGCCTAGTCTCAGAGGAGATGCTGGGTATCTAGGAAGGTTCTCAAGAGGAGAGAAAAGACTTATCTTCTACTTAGAATAACCAGTCAGTGTGTGCTATGTCCAGCTGCAGCTCTGGACCAGCTGTAGAAGTGAAAGAAACCACAATGAAATTGCTCAGACTTTCCCCTTCTATTTTGTCTGGGGACAGAAGGAAGGAAAAGCTTGCAGGAGGGGTATCAAATAATTCTGTCTGCTGTCCAGTAAGCAAGGAAAGGAGTGAAATGAAAAGCCATGGAATCCCCTTTGGGATGTTTTCATTGTCCTGCATTCACTCAAGTAATAACGTGTACAGACAGCACCACTTGCTAGAGGCAGGAAACACCAGACCTTTCAGTGATGTCATTGCTTACAGCTCCCCTATAATGAAAACTATATGGGACAGCAGCAAGTATGACAGGAAAATGTGAGGGTGCTGGTAATAGAGAATAGAAGCAACATTTGCCTTCTACTTAAAACAGGGAGATGTGCTTTTAAATCAGTCTCTTTAAGAATAAGGCTATCCCTCTAATCTGAGTATACTGAAATCATTGTTTTCCCATGGCTTGCAAATGCTTTAACAAAAGTATCACTCACTTTGATTATGTATTTTCTAAACTTCTTTACATTTGTGTTTTGGGAAAATGAACTTAAATTTGGCAAAGCTGGCTTTCCAAAGAAAACACCTGGAGAAGTGAAGGCTGGGTTAAAGGTTGCTGCTCTGTAGCCAACCCACAAAACCTATAAATAAATAAATAGACAAACACTTTTATCACTGTGTTCTCTACCTGTAAAATGGGAATACTGGAATATGGTCTCCACTTCATAGCAGTGTTGTGGGAAAAAGCCCACTGTAGCTTGTAAATGAATGTAGCAAATGGATGTATGTAAGCCTATTAATTTTTAACAGCTTCCTTAGGAGAAAGCAATTTTATGCATATTTCACATATCTTCATTTGAGAGAGCAGCAAAGCAGAGGTTTCTATAACTATGAAATGATTGCCTGTTACTCTGTAGAATGCATTTTGCTAGTTAGGATGACAATGAAAACTGTCTACATTTTCTGTCTCGCTGGACATTGTCCTGATGGGGAAAACCTTTTGTAGGTAATTTGAGTTTAAAAACATTGAATATTTAGACCAAAACGGAATTTCTCTCTGAAGGGAGACTTCACATCTTGTATTTCTTACCAGCAACTGAGACGTCAAAACCCTACTATAACATTCCCAGCTAGCACAGGCAGCTTAAGGTGAGAGATCTTTGTCTTTGACTGCAGCTTTCTCACACTTGGACAAATGGCAGGTATGCAATATATAGCTCCCCATCCTAGGACTTACAGCTCAGTGTACACGCACCATGCGGTTCCTGTTTAGTTACAGCAAATGTGCGTTGTGCTGGGGAGTAAAATGCCTGGTTCAGTACACAAGATCTGCAGGAGTGGGATACAAACACCAGAGGTCATCAAAGAATAAGCCATTTAGTTTCAGTGTTATTGTGTAAGCTTCCCCAGTCAAGAATTACCAAGTGTTTTCCTCATCAGCTTTATTTCCTAATGCCTGATCTTACAGATGCTCTCCTCTACAGCTTGTGCTATCCCACAACCCTGATTGAATATCACCTACCTGAGTTCTCCTTTTTTCTTTTAGATGATTTCTTCTCAGTCTCATTTGTAGTATTTACTGGTACCTCACCATCTTCATTCATACCCACCGCTGCACTCACTGGATTTGGGCTGCTGCCTTCTGACTCTCCAGAACCCAAGGCCAGTCCTGGGTTGAGTCGTCTTCTGGCTTCAGTTGCTGCAAAATGCCAGTCAGAGTGTTGGAAAGAGGGATGCTGCTCCACAAATGTCCGCTCCTCGTGTGGGAAGCTGTGGGGAGCAGTCACCAGGCAGGAAGTTGAGAAATCAGGATAAGCAGCAAAATCTGACTTTTGATGGAAGGAGAATGATGCTGCTGGGTAGTGGTTCAGCCCTGAAGCTGTGGTCACATCCATGGGGGTGCTCCGCAGGCACCCCCAGAGTGGGGCAGGAGGTTGTGGACTGCGCATGCAGCTGCTGCTGGTGGGATCCATGTGCTTCCAATCCTGTTCACACACCAGTGCTGGTGACTGGGTATAGCTCAGGCTTCAAAATCAGCAAAGGAGCAAAAGGGAAATCTTCCAAATCTTACAGAATAGATTTCATCCCTAAACAAAAGGTTCTTTGTGGGTTTTAGGCTGTTGCAGAATTGTTACTTTGGGAACTCTTCTGAATGTCTTCATTGTCCTGACTGGAGAACAGTAACCAGGTGTAGGCAGTGATTGCTCTGAACTGCTTCCCAAGGCCTGGAGCTTCCTTCCTCGTGAAGTGCTGGACATGAGGGAAACACTTTTAAATACGGTGCTGGGGAGAGAGTGACAAGTTTGTGAAGTGAAATGTGAGAGAGGGGAGGGAGGGGTTAATGTACATGCACCCAGGTCCTCCAACCAAAGCAAAGCAGCAACTATTAATCATCCGAAACCTTATATGCACATCTAATGGGATTTGCAGATGGAGCCTTTTAAAGAAACAATGTCTGTATTTTTTTTTTTCTTAAAGAACAGAGCAGCACACAAAAAAAGGCTTTAAAGTTCCCCTCTGACACTAGGAAGTTATTTTTATTGCACTGTTAACAAAATCCCCCAAGTCTTGGCTTCGGAAAAAGCCCTAACACAGAATTCAAGAGACATCAACTAAAGTGGGAAATGGAAGTCAGAAAGGACTTCACTGATTATAGACAATTGAAGGCCCAATCTTAAGTTTAAAAGAGTATTAAACCTGGCTTGTGCACAGATGCAAGGTCTTGAGTCAATTTGTTTTGTTAGCTTTGTAACACGTGTATTTGCTGAGAGCTGGAGCTTGCTGCCAGTGGCAGTTATTCTTCCTGTATTCTACTTTCTAGGGGATTTTCAATATGCCACCCCTTCCTGCAAGGAAATCTGCTTTTATGCCAATGGAAGATATGTTCTTCATCATCTGTTGAAAGTTTTATGGGTTTTCCTAACAGAAAGCAGATTCTTAGACCCCAGAGCTATCACAGTTGAAAACACATTAACAGCGAATCTGTTCTCAATCCCTTTCTCACAGTAATGTGGCAGCTGGGAATGACCAAACCCTCCTATTCCAGGGTTGCTGCAGCTTCTCTCAGGGTTGTTCTCCATGGTTTTAATGACAATTCATGTGTGTGTGTGTTATAATCTGCTTGCAGCCATTCCCAATACTTACTCCACTAGGCCTTGCTATATGTTGTGTGCTCATCTTTCCCTTCTCCCACTATTTGTGCTGAGCTTTGTGGGCTCTCACAGGCACAGGCATTCAGCAGATGGACACGAAGCCTTCATTTGTCACAGGGGCTTCAGTGACACCTCTGCTTGCCTTCTGTATAATTCAGAATTTCAAGGAATTGGTGGGGTTAGGGGGGATTTGCGCTTATCCTGATGTATCTGTTGGTTCTTACAGCTCGGCCTAAGAAATCAAGTGCGTTTAGTCCAGATCTTCCTGTTCTATCACGTGAACCTTGACTTCCTTGCAAAACACTAAACATCTGAGACCTAATTAATCCTCTAGGAAAAACTCTCCTAAATACTTAAATCTGTTGCTGTGTTATATTAGAGAACAAGCACCCAAACCTATTTCCTACTCACTGGCAGGGGAAAAGCTCTTCTTCTTCTGAAAGACCAGTTTATAATGAATTTAGGAATACTTCAAACATTGCAGAATTGAAGTCGGAGTCCTGACCTTTTTGTCAATGCAAAGCATTTCATGTACAGTCTGTGTGTGTGTTGTCACATGTGTAACACTCGTTTCAGTCACACAGGCTACTGGGGGTTTGTGGGAACTCAAGCCTAGCTCTGCTGTTGCTCAGCCCTACATTCAGACTACAAAAAGACCTAGGTAGTTATGCAAACATCAATGTCCTTGCACATATACTTGGGGGGGATAGAAGGGAAGGAAGGATTGACCCTTAGGCTAGTGTTCACTTCAGCCAGGACTAGCTTCAGGCTCCCATCTGGGAATCACCATGAGTTCTGAGCCAGAGGTCTGCCTGTAGGGCATGACTCAATTCTTGCACATCACTTTGCTTTCCAAACTGCTTGGACTGTGTTTTCCCAATGGAGCTCTCTCTGTTATTCCTCTGACTTCAGATGTGGGAAAAGGAGGTGGCATTCCCTTCCCAAATGTGAGAACCCTTGGGTCTTGCATCACTACAGCACCCTCCACAGCTGGTGCTGTCGCTCAGCACTCAGCAGGGGCCTGTTTGACCCCTACATCTTCCTGACACTTCATTCCTGAAAGAAGAAAGAACAACAATCCTTCCCTCTTGCTAAATCCCATTTGTTGGTTGAGGCAGTCACCTTTAACCTTTGCAAAGTCAACATCTCTTCAGTCAAGCACTATGCTGGGTAGGAAAAAATGGCATGGGTGGAGATCAGTTGTTGTGATGAATGCTCCCATAGCAAGCTGAAGGCTGGGAAGTGGAGTTTTATCTCTGAGCTTTTCTATCAGCTCATTCTTTGACTCCCCCAGGAAAGCATTTCTCAGCTGTCTGAGGTCTGGCCCACCCTGAGACCTTGCAAGAGGGTGAAATGGCAAAACTTGTGCCATGGCTTCATCTCTCTTTTTTTCTGGCAAGGCAGTGCTATTTCTCAATAAAGACAGACCTGACCAACATCATCCCACTTGAATGTGGTCCTCTTCTCAATCACCTTCCTGCTTGTGCCATTTCTTGGAACAAAGGGGCTCTGCGGGGCAGGAGCTCTGGTCTCGCTCTGCTTCTGCTGCACCTGCCCCAGTACAATTGCCTGGTGCTTTTGCACCTCAAATGCAAAATGATTTCTTAGATGACAGATTTTACCCTGCTCGCAAGGCAAAGACTTCGCTTCCCAATGCTGGCTGGATGCTTGCCTTGTTTAAGGCAAGCTTACACGCACCATGGAGAAGCTCTAGGCACCAGGGTCTCATCGAAATTGTATGAGCTGCTAAACTGCAAATTAACACCAGCCTTCATTAAAAAAGAACCTTGTGTGTTTAACAAATCCGAAGCAATGCCACCCCTCTGACCTGCCCTGTGTGCAGCTGAAGTAACTGGGGAGTTTTCCTTCATGCGGGTACTGGGCCAAGCCTGGGGAATTCCTCGTACATGGAAGAACCTTCATTATTAACCATATGTTATTTTAGCACTGATGAAAGGAAGCTGGAGTGCAACAAACAGCCAATACTAAACCCAGGAAGCTGCTGCTTAGTTGCAGAAGGCAGAAGTTAGTTAGAGGTGGAAACAGTTTATTGGGTTACTTACTCTCCTTACAGGTAGGGTGTTTTATTTTTCCCTATTAGACATTTCCATAGAATCATGGAATGATTTGGGTTGAAGCTCATTGAGTTCTAACCCCTTCCACTGGAGCAGCTGCTCCAAGCCCCTGTGTCCAACCTGGCCTTGAGCACTGCCAGGGATGAGGCAGCCACAGCTTCTCTGGGCACCCTGTGCCAGTGTAATTTCTAGGATATTGCCCAGCCCTGAGTACTTGCCACAGTTTTAGTCTTCCACTTTCCCTTTGGGAAGCCAATTCTTCACTCTTTCCTCGTGTTTAGACTGAGCTCTCACTTTTACTGACTCCATCTCATTCGAACTGACATGTTGGCACTGTGCAGGTGGGGAGTGATTATTCCAGCATGTTTTAAAAGTCTGTGTTATCTGTGCTAAGCCATCTTAAACACAAGCCAGATGTATTTCAGACCCTTAATATTTCCTCTAAGTTGATCACTGCAGCCTCTTAACCATGTTTCTGGTGCTAGGAATTCTCTTTCAGCTGCAGTGTTAGGGATTAATTCACTAGCACCAAGCTGGATTGTTGGTAGTTTCTCTCAGTAAAGAAGGGAGAATAATTTCTGAAGGGAACTGCAGATCATGAAATTCAGTTTCCAACAGGTTCTGTGTGAGTTGTGCTCCCCTATTCCAAATGTTGTGTATCTGTTGAATAGCAGCATGGCCTTAAAGAATGAATGTGATGTAAGGCTAAAAGCCATTGCAACAAGATATTCAGAGGTAGAGATGAGAAAACATTAATACTGCTGCCTGAAGCGCTGTATCAGCAAAACCCCTGTGGTAAGTGCACTGATAGTGGTACAAGATTACACTCATTGGCACAGCAGATGCTCCTGGAGACAGTTCAATATTCCATTAGGAAGTCATCTTCTGTCACACAAGTGACTGCAATGTGAGGAAATTTGTTGTTGCCTATTCACTGAGCTACTCCTCCTGCACTGTTCTCATATGTAGGATTGGTCATATGGCAATGTCATATTTGTCCTGCTTTCATGACGCTGTGTAGCTAAAATAGTGTGTTGGCATTGACAGGGAAGAGGAAGGATGGGGAGACTGGAGCTGGCCCTGGGTTTGCCTCATCTGCTGGGCAGTTTTTTTGTATGTTAAAGAAAGAATGGATCATAATACTCAGCATCCCTGAAGTTCATTTTTAGGGGCATTTTGCAGACTTGCTTCATGAATAAGCTCTCTCTGAACCTTAGCAGTACAATTCCCTGTAAGTTTGGAGGGTGTTGGTACAACCTTTGTTAGCTGACAGAAACTGTGCAGTCAAACCACTGAGCAGACTATGAAAAGCTGTTTTCCTTCCACAGCCTCATCTGGTGTTTTAGTGAGACCCAGTGTGTGACCAGCTCCACCTATGGGAACCTGGCATCACCACCACAAGGACTTCTAATTTAATGCTAATGTTTCTCTTAGCACTAAGTCAATATTTCCGGTATTCATTAAATTTGATGGGTTTGCAGGAGTGAAAAGAACCTGCTTCAGGTACAGGAAACATCAAGATGTGTGCAGAGACACATGATAATTTATCTTAGGACAGAAAGCAGTAGAAGAGAAAGCAGAAGAAAGAGGCAGCAAGCTTTAAGTTTGCAGGAATAGTAAAAGGAAGAAACTTAGTTAGCTGGCAACTGCTCAGTCACATCACACAGTGCATGCATAGTCTGTCATTTTTAACACTTCTTGTTTGACAGATCATTTCGTTTTGTTGGGGGGGGGTTGTGTGGGTTTTTTTCTTTGTGATTTATTTTGGGTTTTAAGCTGGTTTTATCACTATGTTCACTACAACAAGGGGTTTGGGGTTTAAGTGAAAGGTGCGATAGGAGTTAATAGCACGTGATGGCAGCCTTGGGTTAACTGGATTCAATGGTTTTGCTTGCAGAAAAGCTCAGTTACATCTGCAGTAATTCTATAGAATAAATAAGCTCTATCTTTGTCTTACTCAGTTTGGTTTTCCCTGGTCCAGGATAAAACTAGTATCCTTGCTCCTCTTATTGAAGTAGTTGCCAATTCATCTAACCCTGTAAGTAGATGAGAAGAAACTGGAGTCTGCAGAAGACAAGTAAGCAGTATTATCTGAGATGTGGAGAAAGAACCTCTGGCAGAGAGACACTGACAATGTCTTTTGCCTAAAAACTTGACAGGTAGCGCTCAATTGGTGGTGCTGTTATCATTGAAACTGTGGAACTTGATGCAGTAAAACCTGGAGGTAGGCAGATGTGTTCATCTTCTTGTACCCTGGATCTGTTCCCACTTAACTGGGGCTTTCCTCTGCCATTTGTTTGAAACATGTCTTTGGTTTCTATTTACTGTTAAGAAATGAATATAAATGAAAACCAGGTAAGCATACATCCATGTTCTGAGACTTGACACTACAGGAGGTGCAAAGTACGTTCACTTGTTTCGGCAGCGGTGTTCTAAGCTGTGCGAAGGGAGAAGAGATCTTTGCCTACAAGTCTAGACACCAACTTCTGTATTCCTTGCTTGTCTGTCTCCTCTTTCAGGTTCTTTTTCTGGATTTGAGGCCCAGTGCCATGTAAAGATGAGGAATATCCTTTCCTTGAAAGGTCATAAAAGCAAGCACTGCCTCAACGACAACATTAATCCTTCAGACAGGAAAGATCACTTGCCAATAACTTTGATAAATCATCCTTTTATCACGAGTCCTGTCTTCCCATTGTGCTCACTGTTGTGGCTAGTTCGTGAAGAGCTGAATGTCCTGAACAAGGTAGGTCCAAAGCACCAGAAGCTTTCTATTAAATCCAGAATACTTTTTAGGATCAGCAAAGGAACGGTTAAAGAACTTGATGGGCAAATACTGTGAAAAATCCAGAATTAGCTCAGCTTTTGGCAGATTGTAAAACTCATCTGTTGTTTTCATCAGACCACACAAAAGAAACAGGAACTGTGGCATCCCCAAGGAGCAGATAGGAACAGAGCATTAAACCTTTTCAAACTGTTTTTGTGGGTCTAGGTTAACAAATCTACACTCATACTCGAGTGTGTGCTTCATGTGTCTTGAGGTGGGATGGAGAGCAACGTTTTCACATTGAGTTTTTGTTGTAATAGAGTCCCATCTGTTTCAGGGTAGGGTTAGGTTAGGATTACACCATTAGACCCAGCATCTCAAAACCCGAAAATTGCTACTGCGCATGCGCGAGTCTAAATTGCTACTGCGCATGCGCCGGCGAAAATTGCTACTGCGCATGCGCGGGGCAAAATTGCTACTGAGCATGCGCCGGCCAAAATTGCTACTACGCATGCGCGAGTCTAAATTGCTACTGCGCATGCGCCGGCCAAATTGCTACTGCGCATGCGCGAGCCTAAATTGCTACTGCGCATGCGCGGGGCAAATAGGGTACGGCGATTTTTTTAGGGTTACTCGGCGTTTGCGTACCGCGGCTCCGTACGGCGTTTGCGTACAGCGGCTCCGTACGGCGTTTGCGTACGGCTGGCTCCGTACTGCCTACTGCGCGTGCGTAATGGCGGCTCCGTACGGCGGCTCAGTACGGCGACTGCTTACGGCGGCTGCGTACCGCGGATCCGTACGGCTTTTGCGTACAGCGGCTCCGTACGGCGGCTCAGTACGGGGGCTCTGTACTGCCTACTGCGCGTGCGTAATGGCGGCTCCGTACGGCGGCTACGTACTGCCTACTGCGCGTGCGTAGTGGCGGCTCCGTACGGCGGCTCAGTACGGCGCCTTGCGTACGGCTGCTGCGTAGGGCGGCTCCGTACGGCGTTTGCGTACGGCGGCTCCGTACGGCGGCTAAGTACGGCGGCCTCGTACTGCCTACTACGCGTGCATATTGGCGGCTTCGTACGGCGGCTCCGTACTGCCTAGTGCGCGTGCGTAATGGCGGCTCCGTACGGCGTTTGCTTACGGCGGCTCCGTACGGCGTTTGCGTACGGGGGCTCCGTACTGCATACTGCGCGTGCGTAATGGCGGCTCCGTACGGCGTTTGCGTACGGCGGCTACGTACTGCCTACTGCGCGTGCGTAGTGGCGGGCTCCGTACGGCGGCTCAGTACGGCGCCTGCGTACGGCTGCTGCGTAGGGCGGCTCCGTACGGCGTTTGCGTACGGCGGCTCCGTACGGCGGCTAAGTACGGCGGCTCCGTACTGCCTACTACGCGTGCATATTGGCGGCTTCGTACGGCGGCTCCGTACTGCCTAGTGCGCGTGCGTAATGGCGGCTCCGTACGGCGTTTGCTTACGGCGGCTCCGTACGGCGTTTGCGTACGGGGGCTCCGTACTGCCTACTGCGCGTGCGTAGTGGCGGCTCCGTGTGGCGGCTGCGCGTGCGTATTGCGCGTTCGCTGAGGCGGTGTGGTTGAGCGGAGCATGCGCAGGTGTCCCGTCCGAGCTGAAGCGGTCGGTATGGCTGCCAGCGCCAAGTCGTTCCTGTCCGATGCGGGGCTATGGGGAGCAGGAGCTGGACGCGAACTCTGCTTTCATGGAAGTCGACAAAGGTGAGGCGAGCGGCCATGGCAGTGCCTGCCTTGTAATGTTGCCGTTATGGTCCTCGGCTTCCACCGCCTGAGGGGCGGTGTTGTCTCGGCCCGCGGTCCTCGGCTGACGGGAGCTCGCTTTTTGTACCGCCAGCGGGGGGTGGAGAGGGCATGGCCGGGAAGCAGTGTAGGTGTCCTCAGTGGTTGTTGGTGTCTCGTTTAGGTCTCAGGTATGGGAAGCTCGGAGAGCAGTGCGAAGCCGTCGTTCGTTTTCCCAGGCTCTTCGAGAAATACCCGTTTCCCCATTCTCATTAATTCAGCTTTCCTAAAGTTGGCTGATGTGTTCTGAGTCGGGTAAGTAGCCTCAGTCAGTTATCCATAGCAGTGTAGTGTGTCTTGGAGTGGTGCTGCACAGCAGCTTGGGCACATGTGAGGTTTTTTGTACGTTTGTGATTATACTGCTACACTGAGCACAAGCTGTGCTTAGGCTTTTTCTGGACATGGTTTTTTATCAGATTTGTTTCCCTAAGTGTGCCCAAAACAGGTATCTGGTATCAGAAAGGGGCTACAAGGAGAGGGGTCTGCATCAGGGAC